>NC_141732.1:5371272-5988272 GCF_971803275.1 Cyanistes caeruleus | reverse complement strand
GGTACCATAGGGACAATGCCATTGCATGGATTTGGAGTGTTGGGGTGTTGGCACCAAAGTCTTTCTCTTGAGGGAAGTGCAGGGACACAGGGGCTGTCAGAGGACAATGAGACACGGGGGACATGAGGCCATAATGTGCCGAGCAAGATCCTGCCCAGGATGGCAGCAAAGGCATTTCCTCCCCATGGCCTTGGCAGCGTAGGAAATCTCAAAAGGGGCTGAGGAGTCCCATGAGTAACCAAGAGGGATGACCGACATCACTGTGGCTGCCAGCATTCCCCAATCACTGGCCGTTCCGTGGGCACTGGGGATGCTGAGCATGTGTGGATATACTGGTTTTACATTAATTAAAACTCAGTGAGGAGGGAAGAAACCAGCCAGAAAAATGATTTTTCTGAGAGAAGCTGCTAAGAGCTTCCTCTGTGCCTAGTAAAAAAAACAATAGCTGTCTAGTTCTGAGAAGTGACAACCTATTAACTCATTTTAGAAGCTGGCTCTGCCTCTGTGAATTCTACATTTTAAAAGACAGGCAAGCCCAAGAGGGCTCTCTCTTGTTTCCAGCCTTGAAAGATAACTGGGCTCTGGCTGGGCCTGCCCCGTTCCACCGCAGCCTGCGAGGCCTGGAGGGGCCGGGCCAGGCCCCAACAGGAGCCAGGCGGGGGACGGGAGGCTGCAGGGCCCCGGCCAGAGCTAAGCCAATTCACAGCTACTAACATCTTACTAACACCAAGCCCTGGCCTCAGCCCTGGCCCTGTCTGCTCGTGCTGAGCCAGAGTCCGCTGGGCCCTGGGAGTAGCTGCTGGCCAAGCCAGGCCTCCTCCAGTGCAACCCGCCACAAGTGGCTGCCAGGCAGAGAAAGGGGAAGCCATCAGTCTACAGCTGAATTTTAAAATATCAGGGACCAAAGACCAGCCACACAGCAAGAACAGCCATGACCATTGTGATCAGGTCGCTGAGATCTTAGCACAACCACAACACAGCCTCAAATCCATCACCGTAATTACTGCAACCACTACCCAGCAAAAATCATCGTAACCATCTGCAGGCCAGGGTTAGATATTAACTCTTTCACTGTACAGAGAAGACCTAGAGACCTTAATCCTCTCTCAAGAGAGAGAAAAATATAAAGACATGTAAAAGATATCACAAAACTCAATAAGAAAAGATTAAGTCCTAAATCAAAGGAGCATGAGGAGATGTCCTAATATGCCATTGCCATCTGCTGCAAGTACTTCCACCGAGGCTCCCTTCTAGAAATGTCCCTGCAGCACATCAGCATCAGCTCTAGGTTTGGTTGCATCAGTGAGGCAACTCAAGCCTTACCCCAAGCAAACAATCTCCATTCTCAGGCAACATTTTGCTGTGGGTTATTGTTCCAGCTCTTTTGGCTGTGTAGATGGCCCTAATAACAGGAAACAATCATCTCAGAACTGGTGTTATTTTTTCCAGCAATGAAGGAAAGAAACTCAAACCAAACAAAGTTTCTAAACTAGTGGTTTTGAGAGAAGAAGTGCACCCCCATTCTTCTCACAGGGAAACTTGTCTGCAACCTGGAGAGGATGGTTTAAAGGCACAGAGTCCCTGCTGCTTCTTGTGCCGTGCTGCTGAAACACTTAGTGACCATATTTGTTCATAAGCCAAGCCACTTTCTCCATATCACCAAGCTGGAGCCTGGTGATGGGAAGAGCCTGCCAAAACCTCCAGTTTGTTTCCTGCCACTTTCTGGAATGGGCCCAGTGTTTATGCATTGACTTGAGTATCCAACGAGCAGAGGCTTAGCAAAGGGATGACACTTCTCTTTCTTCTAATTTCACCAGGAATATTTTCCTTTTACATCATAAGGGAACCTGAAATTTTCAGACTGCAGAGAGACAAAGCTGCAGGTGGCTCCTGGGTACCCAAACAGGCATTTTCATCTCAATACATTTGGGGTGCCATCTTAATGTATTTCTGTTGAATATAGCATGCCAAATATTTCTTTCCTTCCCTGAAGAGCACCTGGGGGATTTCCTTTCTTTTCTTCCAATTGCCATTGTTTTCAACAACAGGACAAAAAGCTTGATGAGTTTTGTTTTATGGCAGCTGTGCTTAAGGGACCAACAAGAACTGCAGAGATGCCCTTCATGTATTGATACTTGGAAATAGAGTTAGTTAGAATAGCAGAATCCCTCTTCCAAGAAGCCTGTCAAGCTTGTGTGAATCCTCAGAGAAGAAAACATGTATTTGCATGTCTTTATTTTCCCACTAACTAGGTCACTCAAAGAAATCAGCTGCCAAAGCCAGACCTGCTGGATGTTGGAAAAGCTGGGGCTTCTTTGGGTCTTGTGTTTTTTGATGATACAGGGAAGTCGTCTCTGCCTCTCTGCCCGGGCAAAATCTGCCACTGCAGAGTGGAGCTGAAACAATGGGCTCTGGGAGAGCAGTTGCAGATGGGAAAGGAGCAGGTGGAGCCTCTTGTTTCCTTTTGCTCCAGGTTCAACTCCTGATAGCCAAAGGAGGGACCCCACAGCTGCAGCAGCCCAAACTCCTCTCAGCTTTGCTGCGTGACTTCCTGAGCTGCTGCCTGCAGACAGACGAGGCACAGCGCTGGTCTTCTGAGGAGCTCCTGCAGGTAAAATGTCAAGGGGCTGCAGGTGAAACAGTGGCTGAGGGATGGTGGCTCCTTCTCCACTGAATTCCAAGGCATCAGATGTGCCCCCCTCCTCCTCCCTTCCAATCTTGGTGCTGTTCAAGTGAGAATGGTGAGGAATTCTAGACTGAGCAGGGTTGGCAGGGACCTGTAAAGCTCATGTGGTCCAAGTGCCCTGCAGGGAGCAGGGACATCCTTAAAGAGAACAGGATGCTCAGACCTGAGCTATTTCCAGTGGTGGGGCACCTACCAGCTCTTGGGCCAACCTATGCCACTGCTGTCCCATGCTCCTTAGACCTCCTCTGAATCAATGCCCTTTTCATTTAAAAAATATTCCCCTGCCTTTGAAGCTCTTAGCTTGGAAAATCATGCTTTCTTCTTCTTTTCCTTTCTGCAGCATCAATTTGTAACATCGGCCAAGCCTGGCTCCAGCCTGGTGCCGCTCATCCTTTCAGTGAAGCAGTGAAAGGAGAAGACAATAATGTTATAATCAATTTAGAACTGTTTTCTCCATGGCCAGCTTAGAGTAGGAATGTAGAGTAGAATTAGATAGTAGGACTGTAGAGTAGTAATGTAAAGTAGGATTGTAAATCCATAAAGTTTCTGAAACCTTAACACCTTTGGAAAATTCCCCTTTTTCTATCCCTGTGAGAAAGCTCAACATTTCCTTCTGAACTGCCACTTTTTCCTTAGAGGTGGAAAGTGACATGGATATCTTCTTTGGTATGGTTTGGGGAAGGCTCTTCTTCAGTCATCCTCTCCAAAGATCAGACTATTCAAGAGGCATCCTGTTCACATACTGTCTTTCATCAATCTGCTGCTGCTCTCTGTAAACAATTTGGAATTTGAAAAACACTGGCTCGAGCAGTGCTTGCAGCATGTCCTGACAGCGCTATTCTGACACCACTGCAAGATGGAGGAGCTAATCCTCGGGGACTCCAGCCCCATGAGTTTGGCAAACTGATGTTACTGAATTTTCACCTTTTGGACCATTACATTATGTGCATATGTCAGTGGATACTTGCTCAGCATTTGTGTGAGCTTCTGTCCATTCATCTGCCTCAGCTGCTGCGGCTCAACAACCTTGGAGAAGGACTCCAAATTTTGCTGTGATGGGATGCCCCAAGAGGATCAAAACTGACAATGGTCCCATATATTGAGCGACTTCTAGTGCTAATTTTTTACAACATTGGGGTATTCAACTTCTCCATGGAGTCCCATATAACTCGTGTGGCCAAGCAATTGTTGAATGCATTCGTGGCGTTCTTAAAAGTCACCTTACTATTTTGAAAAAAGAGGGGAAAATAGGGGGGATTCCCCCCATGAAATATTGGCAAAACCATTATTTGTTATAAATTGGTTGAGTGTAGGTGGACGACAAGACCATCCTCCTGCAATAGTACACGTGCAAACAAACCAACCTGATTTTACCTTAAAAAATATTCAAATTAAATATTTTCCTCCCCTGACTGGGTTATGAGAGGGCCCAATGCAGTTATTAACCTGGGGAAGGGCTTATGCTTGTATTTCCACAGGGAAAGATTCAGCTACATGGATTCCTGCAAAATGGCTTAAACCATGCTTACAGAAGAATAATGACATCAGCTCTTTGTCCTGAAGCATGGAAGAGACATCAGCATGGAATGAACTTGGCATTGACACCATTGCTGAGTGCCCTGCACCCTGACAATAAGGACGCAATAAGATAAGATAAGTAAGATAAGATCTTACTGCATTTTATGTAGCTCTTTGCACACAATCAGTTGACAAGAGACAATTAGAGGCTTTTGAAGGTGTTTGTGGAGAACAAGGGCTTGACTATTGACCCTGGCTATTGGTGTGTTGTTCTTGGTGTAAACAAGAGAGTTGGAGAGTCACTCGGGCACGTGGAAGAGAGGAGGTGTATAAGTGTCAGCCGTGTATCACACGGGTTATTACCTACTCTAGAGCACGATGATTGAGTGACTTTGGTGGTCCATCATTAGATCAGTTGCCTGGAGGGAATGCTCCAAGGGGTGCAGTCAGAGTACTGCGTAAACAACAACAGTTTCTAAACTCGTTCAAACAGATTGAAGATTTTGGACAGAGAGTATTAGCAGACATTAGCTTTGAGCTTCTTAAACGCTTCGCATTATTACGTATTAGGCAAGGCAATAAGGTAGTGAACACCAAGTGTGGAATGGGTGTTGGAGTTGCCCAAAGTTGGCAAGTTTGTAGTCCTGAATGGGACATGGGAGAAAGACAATGGTGATGTGCACGCCCATGGCGATGTTAATGTTGATTTTGGGGGGTTTTTCATTGTATGGTGAGGGGTGTTTCTGGACAAAGCACAAAGAAATGTTTGGGTAACCTGGGCTAATGTGTCTGGTATGCAGGATTTTTGTCTCAGTTTACAGCAGGCCAATAACCCTTTTTGAACTTGCTTAACTGGCATTCCCCTTCAGGAGAACAAAACAGATTTTTCTGGTTGGTGGGACCTGAAAATTGTAAATTTAAGAAGCGGCAGAAGTGATGACTGTCTCAGTCCAAAGGGACAGTATACTTGGCTGTCTGTGTGCAATGCAGCCTGGCAGAAAAGAGTAATTGCAAATTTGAACTGATCATATCCTATTCCATTTCAAGAACTGGATTTGTTAGCCAGTGTTTTCCCAACCTTGGATGTCAATGTTACTGTTCTGCCTAGTTGCAACAGTATGGCCCCACCATGGCAAGCAGTTAATGGTACAGGAGTAGTTTGGTTTGGAGATCCTTGGATTAGTTGGTTACAAGAGCAAGGAGGAAAAACATTGTTTGAAGGTTATCCAAATGTTACAGGACAATCTCCATGGAACAGATTAAAAACAGGGGGTCTGACAGGAAACACTTCAGGAGAATGGGAACTCCCACTGGGATACTTTTTGATTTGTGGGAATCGAGCATGGCCTGGAATTCCAAGATGGCCGGTTGGTGGACCATGCTCTCCTGGTCCACTAACATTATTTGCCCCCCACATGAGGAATTTATTGAATGTCAGTCAAAGTCATCATCAAAGATCACATCGATCCTTTTGGAATTTTGACTAGGAAAGTTATAGTGCTTCACCATCATTGGCGACTGTCATTGCAACATCGTTCCTTTTACTAGAGGGAATGGCTGCCAAAAATGCAGTCTGCAAACTGGCACAGCAGTGCTCCAATGATGGAGCCACTCGCTGCTGCAGTTTGCACTGTTTACGGCTTTTTTTATTCCGGCTATTACCTGACAAACCTGGCATGTAAGTAGAGGTTTTCCCTGGGTGTAACCTAACTTGGCTTTTGTAGGTCTTCCTGCTTTTTCTTAGTCACTGGGTTGATTTTGAAACAGAAGGACCATTAAGATGCCACTGCTTTGCTAAAGCTCCTGTCAACAAGTTTAGCGAAAAACAGGATGCCTGTAGCCAGGGGTCTGCAGGCAGCATTTGCAAGGGTTCCATTCCCTGCACAGGAGAGTCTGTGGCAGCAGAGTCTGTCCTTTCCTCAGTTTGCTGGCTCAAGCAGGATAGCTTTGAAAATGCAGAGACCTTCTCAGAAGGCCTTCTTAAGACTTTGTAGTTCTCCCCACAATTGAGGGAAAGCTTCTTTTGTTCTCACTTTTGTCATGAAAGGATTTGACTAAGTTCACCCTTTTCTGAGTGCTAGAATAGCAATACCCTTTGCAATGAAGTGCAAACTCCAAAGCAGCGAGTGTGTGCTCCTGAACACTGGAGCTGCTGTTGCTGTGCTGCACAATAGAACTGCCACAGCTCAGGGGGATTTGGGGAAGGTTTTCTGGGCCAATGTTTTCAGCAAGTTAATGAGAATTACTGCATGCAACTGATTTTTTAAAAAAGTACCTGAAAAGGAAAAGAGCAAAAGCTACTTTATCTGTCGGACAGGACATGAGCATTGAGTGTGAAAGAAAACTCTGCATGTTCTTGATCAAGTTTGTGTTCACTTACTGGCAAAAGAGGCCAAAGTGTAGGCACAAGCAAGAATATTGCCTTGTTGGATGTGTGAAAGAATGGTGTCCCCTGAGGGATGCTGTTAGAGGAAAATACCCTCTGTTTGGGTTCACTTATTCTATGGGATTCAGCAGCCCAGGCAGTTTTCTCACCCCATTGCGTTCATTTTCCCTTGCTCACTGCAGGTCACCTGAGGCGTGTGTTCAGAGGTGCTGATCCTGAGGTGAGTGAGAAAGGAACCTTTGATATTCCTGCTGTTGGAGAATTGTGGAGCAAGCTGGGATCTTGGCCTGTGGCAGCAGAGTGTAGGTGGCCAACTGAGTAGGCTGAAAGGAAATCCATTTCCATGTCTGCAGCAGTGATAGCAAAGGCATTGCTGCCTATTTCCTCATCTTCCACTGCAGTGCTTTAAAAGAACCAGAAGACCAGTTTTGCAGAGAGAGCACTACTTCTTGATAGTAGCCAGGGTGGGAGATCTAATTCAGACAATTTGCAGTCCAGTTGAATTAAGCCATTTTCATTTAGTTGGAGTGACTTAGAATCCCATTGCTATCAAAGTGGATGATTTGTCCTTAGTCGAGCTGGTTGTAGAAATAGAGCAGAATAGAAGTAAGGTTATAAATGATAGGTAGCTGCCTGTCCCTAACACTACTATCTGTGCACAGAGCCCAGAACCAACAGCAGACTCTTCTCTGGCTCCCCCTGCTCCTGGAGAAGAGGCCAAAGAGGAGCAAAATGACCACGAGCCTCTAGCAGTGGTCACACCCCAGCCTGAACATTCGGAGACTGTAAGTGCCACTTCTGGCTGGTGTTGTCTTTAGTGCAAGGCACAGCTGCAAGTTCCTCAGCAGCCGGCACTTGCTGTTGGTAGCTGAGGCTGCTGAGTGCTGGAGTCGTGCCAGCACCTAGCAAGTCACCCCAGGCAATGGCAGCTGAAAAATGACTTTTGATCTGTCATGTTTAGGCCCCCAATTGCTGGGATTCTGAGAGGGGCCAGCCTGAAGCATGAAGGCTCCCTGTGCCCAGAGGAGGGAGCATTTCAAAGACACTCTGCTCAGCCATGTCACATTCTGGAGAGGACACTGTGGTCTGGAGAGTCCTGTGCCCTACAGACTGGCCAAGTAGCTGCAGGCACAAAAGATGTTGATCTGACCACACAAGTGCTTTGGGGTGGTTTGTCTCCATGGCCTTCTTGGGTGTGCTTACCTGGGAGTATTTCAGAGACACACTGGGGATGTGGAATTTCTGACTGAAATCAGGGATTTTGGTGCCTTTGTTGCCAGGTTGTTGTTTTGCCTCTTCAGGCAGAGCAGTCAGTAGCAGAGCTGACAGGTGCTCTGAGCCCACGTCTCTTCTGGCTTTTGATAAGCTGCTAAGAGATGATTTTGTGGTCCATGGATCCATGTGGGGCCGCTCTTCTCTTGTGTGGCAAAAGACACAAACTGCACAGTTCTGAATCCTTCTTCTGAGGCAAAACCAGAGACTCCATATGTCTGTTGAGACTTTTCTTTCTGAAGTCTGCAGCTTTGAAAACTCCCCTGGAGCCTGGAGGCTGGGATAAAGCCGCAAGTCCTTGAGTGCTGTCTTGTGTTGCTAAGAACAGGAAAGGCATCTCCAAATTCTGGATGGTGTCTTGAAAGTCAAATGTGCAACTTGGTGCCTGAGCAGCTGCCTGGGACAAAGCATCCAGGGGTGTCGCTCAACAGCAGCTGAACGTGAACCAACGTGGGCCCAGGTGGCCAAGAAGGCCTGGAGCATGCTGGCCATGTGTCAGCAAGAGTGGGGCGGCAGGAGCAGGGCACTGAGTGTCCCCCTGTGCTGGGCAGCACTGTGGTGCTTCAAGTCTGCTTCAAGCAGACTTCCATCAATCCCGACATGACAGTGCTCCCCACTTGTGCCTGTTTCCTGCGAAACATCCCCTCCCTGTAGCCAAGAAGATTAGACCCTGGAGTGGGTGACAATTTCATTCTTTGCTTTGTTTATTTGTCTATTGTTTGATAGTAGGAAGAACCCTGTGTAATTTCTCCTTCTGCAGCCATTAAAGGTGCTTTGGCTCAACCCTTCCTGCCCACTTGCAGCACTGGAAGAGACTCTGTTAGAATTTGAATTTGGAAGATGGCAGTCCTGGAAAATGCAGTATTTTTGCAGGAGAACACATAGTTTGGGGTGGGGATGATGGGGCAGAAGGAGCTGTTCTGGTGCCAGGCCAGACAGCAGGGCTTACACATCACTTTCAGGTGAACTGTGCCCATGCCTTTTGGCAGCCCATGGTTGATCAATAGGTGTTGTGTTTGGGAATTGAGCAGGAAATCAATGGCCTTGCATTCCAGCTGGTGCTGAGAGATCAGAGATGCTGGGAGGGGCTGGGCTTCATTTCTGATTGCAGCCACTTCAGCACCATCAGTGTGCTTGAGTCCAAGAGAAGAACTTGTCTGAGCACAGATGCACAAAGACTGCAGTTCCCAGAGCAGTGCTCTGGGTCTGACAGCAAAGCACTGACACAATCCAGATTCCCCAAGAGTGTGATTTATTGAAGCAACAGGAGAGCAAGTTCAGCACTGCTGCTGATGGGGGCACTGGCTACCAAGTGTTGATGTGTGTAGGGATAGAAAATATAGTAAGAGAGTTTATAATAGTGAGATCTAGCTGTCTATCTATCTATCTATCTATCTATCTATCTATCTATCTATCTATCTGTCTATCTATCTATCTATCTGTCTATCTATCTATCTATCTATCTATCTATCTATCTATCTATCTATCCATCCATCTTTCCATCTATCTATCATCCATTTGACAGATATCAAATATTCAATTTGAATTTTCCCATCTCTGCTCCAAAGCAGCTGGTGGTATAAAGGTCACCTAAAGTCATCCCTTTGAGGACAGGAGGAGAGACAGGTTCCATTGACTGTTCTGGAGCAGGCAGAGATGATTCCCCCTGCAGAGATGGTTGTTTTTTCCCCTCACAGCTCTTTTTCCTCCTCCACTCTCTTCTGCTGTGAAAACTTCTTTTTATGCAACAAATTGCTGCATGTCCTAAGGGAGTGGAAGAATCTCAAGCTCTAGGTGGAATTTGGAGACTTTGGTCATACATGGATTACATTACACATGGTTTCCTTCATTGGCATCCCTCGGGGCGTGTCAATTCATTTGTTGATGGGGCCTTTGGAGGATCTCTGTTAGTGCCGCTCAGAATTCTCAGCTGACAAAAGAGGGAGGATAAACACCTTGGTCCTCTTCCATACACTCAGGTGGCCATAGGGGCTCTCTGACCTCCATTTGAAGATCAAATTGCACACATCCTTATCTCCTGAACGAGCAGGATTTCTAACAAGAGTGTAGATGTCAGAAAGGCAGGAATGGTGGTGCAGGCCTGAAGAGAACATGAACTCCACAAGTGTCTCTCACAAGGGATGAAATCACACAGGAAGCCACCTGCAGAGCCAGGATGGAACTGTGGGACAGGGCTGAGTGTGAGTTGCCTATGGATAGACAAAGAGGACAGAGCAGAAGGGGAGGGAGGCCCTCAGCAGACCCTTGAGAAATGGCACACATTTCCTGTCAGCTGCCCAAGAGTCTGTTGGGGATTCAGACCCAGCTGGACCCAGATTGTACTGCCAGTGTCACTTTGGAATCTGTGTCTCCCCATGGGCAGAGAACAAGCCAGGAGAGCAGCAGCACAGTGCTTTGGGAACGTGTGAGCCCATCAGTGTTTGAGTCTTGGCCCACAAATGTTGTGTGGGGAGTTGAAGGCCATGTTCTCTTGCTTTCTGTGCAGGTTGTTCTGGAGAAAGAGCAGGAGCAGATTGATTTGTCAGAGATGCCATGCCAGACTGAGGGAGAGCTGTTGCCAGCCCGAGAGCAGGAAGAGCAGCTTGGGCAGCAGGTGGAAGAGGCACTGGAGAATGGCCAGGTAAGCCTGACTCAGCAGGTGACAGAGTGCAGGGCAGGAAGAGGGGCATAAAACACAGCTCTTGGGACTGAGGAGGCCAGGAGTCCTAGAAGCACTGAAAGGACAGAGCCTTGTAATCTGCAGAGATCAGCACTGGGACAGGAGGGTTACAGTGGAAGCAGAGGTGGTTAAGTAGGCAGAAAGAAGCGACTGAATGAGTGTGATTTTGAGGCTGAAAGAGGGAAAAGCTGAGCCTGATGGCAGCTCCCAGTCACTTGTTCTCCATTTGTGTATACAGAACATCAAGGCAGAGCCTCAGGCAGAGTTGCCTGAAGCTCAGAGTGCCATTGTGGCAGTGAAGAGGAGGCACCAGGAAGACATGAGGAGCACCGAAGACGAGATGAGGCTCCATCAGCAGAGAGGAGATCAGCAGAATCAGGTGAGTGAAAGAGTAGAAGTCGCTCCACTCATCAAGCTGTCTCTCTCGTGTTTTTTAGAGGACATCAAGGAAAATCTCCAGGCAGAGCTGCAGGAAACAGAGGCTAGGATCAATGCAAAGGAGAAGAGGCTGGAGGAAGAACTGAAAATTGTCATAGAGAAAATTAATCACCTGATTCAGAAGAAGGATTCTCTACTAAAACAAGTGAGTGAAACAGCGATAGCCACTGCAGTCACTGCAGTCTGGTGGTTTCAGCCCCTCTTGCCTTTCCTCTGTAGAGCAGCAGGGAGCTGGGGTGATGCCTCTCAGTGCCATCCTGCTGTAGTGTCTATCCTAGCTGCTTTGAAGGAAACTTCCTGGTGTGCTGAATCCCAGCTACTGCTCTGGACAGTGGCACATGTCGCTTTCCCCTTTTGCCAGCACTCATCTGAGTGCATTCCTGCTGGCCTCTTCCTGCTCTCCTTGTTTCTTCAGGTGTTTTTGCAAGTGAACACAGTCACCCAGATAGATGTTGAACACAAGCCACAAACTGTCTGTATCCCTTGGGGAATCTGCTCCTCTCCTGCTCGTTCCCTTTCCTCACAGTCAATGAGCCTTGGCAGAAAGGGACAAGCTGTAGTCTCTGACTGCTTTGTTCTGTTTGACTTGAGGTTGGAGTGTTGACATCTCACCTGGCAGCCTCGGAAGGCTTCCAGCAAATGACTGGTGATGAGGAGCCCCAAGGTTGGCGTGAGGCACAGCAACTGTCCCAAGCAGAGATGCTGAAGGTTGGGAATGTGTCAAAGATGGTGGAGGAAAAGTGGACTCAGTGGGAAGAGGTACAACATTTGAACAAGGAGCTGCAAATGTGTCTGCAGACTTTGGAGGGGGAAAGGGATCCTTGGGAGGAAATGGAATGGTCATTGTTGCAGTCATCCTTCAGAAAATCCATGAAAATGGAATATGAAACTGGCTATGAACTCAATTAAAACCAACTTCTGGTTTTGACCATTTGGTTTCAGAAGCAGGTGTCCAAAAAAATCCAGTTTATGAGCTTGGCATGTGGCTAAGAGCAACTTCTTACGGGCTTGAATTTGAGAAGAGTACTTGGGGTAATCTCTGCCAGTCACTTTTCTGACACCAACTCATTTCTACTCTCAGAGCTACCAAGAAGCCTTGGTTCCCCTCCCTGAGAAGTGGAGCCTGTGCAATTTCTTCATCTCCAGCACTGACACAGATGCTGCTCAGCCATAGGAGGATTTCCCGGAGCTACTGAGTACATCTAATTTATTTCTTGTCTGAGGGACAGTGAATTGTGTGCACGTGCCAGACTTAGCTGTACCAAATGTTCCTCCTCAGTTTGGTGTCACAGGGACATTTAGGTCTCTCCACAGGAAGTGCTCTGCTTCGAGGCAGGGAGAGAGCACTCTGCATGTTCCTGCTGTCCCTGAGGGCAGCCTGGACTGGTTAAAGTTTACCTGGCTTCCCTTTCTACTGAAGAAAGAAGCAGGAGTTGTTGCTGGAGCAGTTGC
The DNA here is from genome assembly GCF_971803275.1 of Cyanistes caeruleus. Classification (NCBI taxonomy): domain Eukaryota; kingdom Metazoa; phylum Chordata; class Aves; order Passeriformes; family Paridae; genus Cyanistes; species Cyanistes caeruleus. Next base: position 5,975,840 of record NC_141732.1, on the reverse strand, counting down.
TTGAGTTCTACCCATTGGCCCAACCCCTGCTCAGATCAGTCTCTAGGAAAACACATCAAGCCCTCTGTGATTCTGCAGCACAACCCATTTAATCTGCTTCTTGCCCATAAGAGCTGCCAGTGTTGTGCCCTCCCATAAAGACCTGGTGGGGCTGAGAAAAGATCCCATTTCATCTCTGTGTACTTTCTCCTGTTGAGACAAAATTGATCCACACCTCGGTGTGTCTGATGCCAAAGCCAATCCCGTTGTGTCCTGAATGGGGGCAGCAGCTTGTCAGGGGCTCAGGCTGGCTGTGGCTTGTGGCCATGGCTTGTCAGTGCTCATGCTTGGCCTTTGGCAGCCTTGCTGTGTGCCCTGGCCCTGAGGGCTGCTCTGACTGCAGGGGCTGGAGCCTTCCTTAGCTGGGTGAGTGGCGCTGCCGCCCGGCCGGCCGCTGCAGAGCCGAGCTGGCCCGAGGCAGCAGCCCCTCGTCTGGGCCGGCTTCTGCACGGCACGGCCTGGACTCCCGAGAGGGACAGCATCTCCTCTGGGCAGCTGTGCGTGTCACAGCGGCGCCTGAGCAGCACTGCTGTCCTCGCTGCCCTTGCCCGCTGTGCCCACTTGGGAAGGTGGGGGGAACGTGTGCGGTGCTGAGAGGCCGAGTCCAATGGCAGCCACTGATCCGCACTGTCAGGGTGAAGGGAAGCACTGGGGTTCTTCCCATGGGCCACGGGCAAGGGCGTCTTGGAGCTCAGCCTGCTCATACAGGGTGAGGGTCCTGATGCCAAAAGCCCCCTTGGAATGGGATACAGCATCAGCTGCTCTGCTTTACAGATGGAAAGGCATTCATTCTTTTGGCAAATTGCAGCATGCTGGAGACGATGGGAACATTTGGCAATGCTCTTCCTCTTACCAAATTTGCATCTCTTTGTAGGAATTGATTCTAGGTGTCAAGATGCATTTAATCTTAGGAAGTATGAAACCTTTTGTTGAATGAAACATTGAAGTGTTTATTCCCAAGAAAAGAAAGGCTCTGTTAGGTCCAGCTCTCTTTAATGTTTATAGATGACAAACATACTTGCCGTGCTACCTGTTCTCTTCTGGTCTCTGTTTCCTCTGAATGTAGTCTCCCTGTGCTTAGTTTCCTGTCAAGAAGTCTTTGCAAAGGATTGTTCAAAATCAGTTTTTGTGCCAGGCACTTGTGCTGTGCAGCTGCCTCTCTTCTTGTTGTTGCTCCTGTTCTTGTTGCTGCTGCCCAGCTGACCATACTACTCTAAAATCCAACTCTACATTACTACTCTACAATCCTACTCTACAATCCTTCTCTAAATTCCTACTCTACAATTCTATTCTATGATGGCCACGGAGGAAACTGTTCTAAATTGATTAGAACATTATCCTTCTCTCCTTCCACTGTTTCACTGAAAGGATGAGTGGCACCAGGCTGGAGCCAGGCTTGACCGATGTTACAAATTGATACTGCAGAAAGGAAAAGAAAACAAGAAGAAAGCATGATTTTCCAAGCTAAGAGTTTCAAAGGCAGGGGAATATTTTTTAAATGACAAGGGCATTGAGTCAGAGGAGGTCTAAGGAGCATGGGGCAGCAGTGGCATAGGTTGGCCCAAGAGCTGGTAGGTGCCCCACCCCTGGAAATAGCTCAGGTCTGAGTATCCTGTTCTCTTTAAGGATTTCCCTGCTCCCTGCAGGGCACTTGGACCACATGAGCTTTACAGGTCCCTGCCAGCCCTGCCCAGTCTAGGATTCCTCACCATTCTCAGTTGAACAGCACCAAGATTGGAAGGGAGGAGGAGGGGGGCACATCTGATGCCTTGGAATTCAGCGGAGAAGGAGCCACCATCCCTCAGCCACTGTTTCACCTGCAGCCCCTTGGCATTTTACCTGCAGGAGCTCCTCAGAAGACCAGCACTGTGCCTCGTCTGTCTGCAGGCAGCAGCTCAGGAAGTCACGCAGCAAAGCTGAGAGGAGTTTGGGCTGCCGCAGTTGTGGGGTCCCTCCTTTGGCTATCAGGAGTTGAACCTGGAGCAAAAGGAAACAAGAGGCTCCACCTGCTCCTTTCCCATCTGCAACTGCTCTCCCTGAGCCCATTGTTTCAGCTCCACTCTGCAGTGGCAGATTTTGCCCTGGCAGAGAGGCAGAGACGACTTCCCTGTATCATCAAAAAACACAAGACCCAAAGAAGCCCCAGCTTTTCCAACATCCTGCAGGTCTGGCTTTTGCAGCTGATTTCATGGACTGATCTAGTTAGTGGGAAAATAAAGACATGCAAATACATGTTTCCTTCTCTGAGAGTTCACACCAGCTTGAAAGGCTTCTTGGAAGGGGGATTTTGCTATTCTAACTAACTCTACTCTTTCCAAGGATTATTACATAAAAGGCATCTCTGCAGTGCTTGTTGGTCCCGGAAGCACAGCTGCCATAAAACAAAACTCATCAAGCTTTTTGTCCTGTTGTTGAAAACAATGGTAATTGGAAGAAAAGAAAGGAAATCCCCCAGGTGCTCTTCAGGGAAGGAAACAAACATTTGGGATCCCCTATTCAACACAGATACATTAAGATGGCACCCCAAATGTATTGAGATAAAAATGCTTTTTTGGGCACACAGGAGCCGCCTGCAGCTTTGTCTCTCTGCAGTCTGAAAATTTCAGGTTTCCTTATGCAGTAAAAGGAAAATATTCCTGGTGAAATCAGAAGAAAGAGAAGTGTCATCCCTTTGCTAAGCCTCTGCTCGTTGGATACTCAAGTCAATGCATAAACACTGGACCCATCCCAGAAAGTGGCAGGAAACAAACGGGACGTTTTGGCAGGCTTTCCCCATCACCAGGCTCCAGCTTGGTGATATGGAGAAAGTGGCTTGGCTTATGAAAGAATATGGTCACTAAGTGTTTCAGCAGCACGGCACAAGAAGCAGCAGGGACTCTGTGCCTTTAAACCATCCTCTCCAGGTTACAGGCAAGAAGTGAGAAGAATGGGGGTGCACTTCTCTCAAAACCACTATTTTAGAAACTTTGTTTGGTTTGAGTTTCTTTCCTTCATTGCTGGAAAAAATAACACCAGTTCTGAGATGACTGTTTCCTGTTATTAGGGCCATCTACACAGCCAAAAGAGCTGGAACAATAACCCACAGCAAAATGTTGCCTGAGAATGGAGATTGTTTGCATGGGGTAAGGCTTGAATTGCCCCACTGATGCAACCAAACCTAGAGCTGATGCTGATGTGCTGCAGGGACATTTCTAGAAGGGGGCCTCGGTGGAAGTACTTTCAGCAGATGGCAATGGCATATTAGGGCATCTCTTCATGGTTCTTTGATTTGGAACTTGATCTTTTTTTATTGACTTTTATGTTATCTTATACGTGTCTTTTATATTTTTCTGTCTCTTGAGAGAGGATTAAGGTCTCTAAGTCTTCTCTTTGCAGTGAAAGAGGTAATATCTCACCCTGGCCTGCAGATGGTTACGATAATTTTTGCTGGGTAGTGGTTGCAATAGTTACGGTGATAGATTTGAGGCCGTGTTGTGGTTGTGCTAAGACCTCAGGGACCTGATCACAATGGTCATGGCTGTTCTTGCTGTGTGGCTGGTCTTTGGCCCCTGCTGTTTTTCATTTCAGCTGCAGACTGATGACTCCCCCTTCCCACTGATGGCAGCCACTTGTGGGGTGTCGCGCTGGAGGAGGCCTGGCTTGGCCAGCAGCTACTCCCAGGGCCCAGTGGACTCTGGCTCAGCACGAGCAGACAGGGCCAGGGCTGAGGCCAGGGCTTGGTGTTAGTAAGATGTTAGTAGCTGTGAATTGGCTTAGCTCTGGCCGGGGCCCTGCAGCCTCCCGTCCCCCACCTGGCTCCTGTTGGGGCCTGGCCCGGCCCCTCCAGGCCTCGCAGGCTGCGGTGGAGCGGGGCAGGCCCAGCCAGAGCCCAGTTCAAGGCTGGAAACAAGAGAGGGCTTTCCTGTCTTTTAAAATGTAGAATTCACAGGGTCAGAGCCAGCTTCTAAATGGTTTAATGGGTTGTCACTTCTCAGAACTAGACAGCTATTGTTTTTTTACTAGGCACAGAGGAAGCTCTTAGCAGCTTCTCTCAGAAAAATCATTTTCCTGAGTGGCTTCTTCCCTCCTCACTGAGTATTAATTAATGTAAAACCAGCATATCCACACATCCTCAGAGTCCCCAGTGTCCATGGAATGGCCAGTGATTGGGGAATGCTGGCAGCCACAGTGATGTCGGTCATCCCTCCTGGTTACCCATGGGACTCCTCAGCCCCTTTTGGGATTTCCTACGCTGCCAAAGCCATGGGGAGGAAATGCCTTTGCTGCCATCCTGGGCAGGATCTTGCTCGGCACATTATGGCCTCATGTCCCCCGTGTCTCATTGTCCTCTGACAGCCCCTGTGTCCCTGCACTTCCCTCAAGAGCAGGATTTTGGTGCCAACACCCCAACACTCCAAATCCATGCAATGGCATTGTCCCTGTGGTACCCCCACACTTACTAGATGGACGAGAATACTGCTTAGTTGATCTAGGAATTGATCCCTGGGCAACAAGATAATGTTGCCCTATCACCCTGCCCACTTTTCCCCCTCCTCCCTTTCTTCTTTTGGATACTGAGGCAAAGAGATAGTGCTTGAGCTAGGGGGAAAAGCTGTAGCTCTGAGGAAAGTAGTTACTTTGTAACAGGGTATGGGAATCAAGCACTTCTCAGAAATCAGCAAATTTAGCACAACAAGCCAACTGCAAAAAGCTAACCCCTGGGTATTTGAGCAGACAATCTCATAGAGCATGTGCAGAAACAGAGACAAAAAAGTTCAAGCCTGAGGAACACTTCTGGCCTTCATTCGCAACGACCACCAGGAGGCTGACTTGTGCAGAGCCCTGCTACATGGGCTTCCATAATCAAGGAATTAGAAAATATGACGGTCAGGAAAGTAGAATGTGCCCATTAAGTTAAAAAAGCTCAAAAGCTTGTACTGTGCAAAGAATGGACAAGTGGTGGAGCTATTCCCCTCACTTGTGGTGTTGAATGAACAAATCCTTGCTCTATAGGCCCTGCACTATGGAGTGCTGTTTTCTTGACTACTTTTTATGCATCATAATCCCAGTATGATTTTCATTTTCTTCTTAGGATCTTCTAATAAGATCATAATAAGAGTAAGATAATCATAATAAGAGTTAACATAATAATCATAATAAGTGTAAGAGAGCGAGTTGTGTATTGAGAAGGCCAAAACAGGGTAACCCAGGACAGAAGCAGCATTTCCAAATGCCATCCCCAGAAAGGAAAGGACACAAAACAGCTCTGGGGAAGAGCGTCCCTCGCACAGCCCTCAGAGCTGCCACAATGCACAAGATGGTGGCTGGGGCTGAGGCAGCCACGCACAAGATGGTGGCCAGAGCTGAGGCTGTGCCACGCACAAGATGGCGGCCAGAGCTGAGGCTGTGCCACGCACAAGATGGCGGCCAGAGATGAGGCTGTGCCACGCACAAGATGGTGGCCAGAGATGAGGCTGTGCCATGCACAAGATGGTGGCCAGAGATGAGGCTGTGCCATGCACAAGATGGTGGCCAGAGCTGAGGCTGTGCCACGCACAAGATGGCGGCCAGAGATGAGACTGTGCCATGCACAAGATGGCGGCCAGAGGTGAGGCTGTGCCTCTCAGAGCGTTCTGCAGCCTCTACCAGCCCAGCCCCAGAACATCGCAGGGCAGTCAGAGCCCCCCTTCCAGCCATCTCTTTCAATGGACATTGACAGACACCCGGGGCACGGACACAGGGTAGCATCTGTGGTCTGTGCACACAAACACGTACCAGGTAGTGTGTGACCTTGGCTGGTAGTAGTCTCAGGTAAAAATAGAAACTCCAGGGTTTGAATGTTTTAAAATAGAATATCTCATTTGCTTAAAGAAAATGTACCAAAAGCACAATGAGGCATCAGATCCTGGGTCTTCCATGCAGGACTCATAGTGAGTGTGAGGTGATGAAGATGGAGATGGGATTTAACTGAAAGCAGACTGTGCAATGGGTGCTCACCTGTGATATCTATCCCTCAGGGTACCTATTTATTTAGAACACTATGAAGACTATGTAGGAATGAAAATAACCCATCAAACTACAGCAGGAAATCCATTGTGGCTTAGGTTCTTCTTAATTTAGATGCTTTAGGTTGAGCAGAGCTTTTGTGTTCAGCAGATGCACAGGCAGAGGCTTCTTGGGCTGCTGCTCTAGCACCCGATATTTTGAGTAGGGGATTGCAGGAAAAAAACAAGAGAAACCCATCAACTACTGAAGAGAAAGAGTCACTGACAGGAAGCAGTGGGTGAAGAAATGTGAGGGGAAAAAGGCAGAAAATAGGAAGTCACAAATGTGAGAAATGTGAGTGAGGAAAGGAGAGAAATGGGAAGGTGAAATCAGCTGTGTGTGACGGTGGGGTGGTGAGAACTTCAGGGCTCGGGCACCTCAGCAGCTGCTTCTGGGCTTTCAGCTCTTTAGCCCTCAAAAGGGCTGCTGGCTTAAGGCAAATACAGAAGAAAAGAGACAGATCTTCGTAGCTCTGATCTCTCAGGAGGTTTGAATTCAGCTGTCTCCTCCAAGAAATCCCAGTTCTAAAGCTGCTAAGGTCAGAGAGAACTTGCTTTTTATCCGCTGTGGAAAAGGGTGGGTCAAAGGGAATAACCAGTGAGAAACACAGAATGTACGTAAAACTGGAGGCATGCTGGGGGTGGCTTTTTGACCTCAGCACACCAGTAAAGGTGGCCAGCCAGGGTCTCTCTCCCAAGGAGAGGGCAACCATCTGCAGCCAAAGGGGTCTCCTCCCTCCAGGGAAGAACGGCCACACCGCTGGCCAGATCCCTGGCCACTACAGGAGGGAAGAAAAGGGTAGGAAAGCTGAATGGCAAAGGGTGAGAAACATGAGGAGCAGCAGCTGCTCCAAGCTGGGAACATGAGTGGCAGTGCTGATTTTCAGAGGCTTCTGTCCCCCAGGTGAAGCCAAGGCAGGAGCAGGTTGAAAAGTGCTGGCGCTGCTGCTGCTGCTGCTCAGTGCCAGAGAGCTCTGTCTGGGCAGGGCACGGTGCTCACTGTGCTGTGGGCTCTTTCTCCTGCCAGATCTGGACACACCTGGGAAGAAATGATGATGACCTGTGAGGAAACTGATGGATTTTGTGGAGGCTGCATTGCTCTGCACACACTTGGGCCACCTGCAGCACAGAGCTTTGGCCCCCCAAAAGGTAAACTAGAGGGAAAGAGCTGGAAAAGATTTTGTTTTGATCTTTCTTACCTGCTCAAGAGAAATGGCCAAAATGAAAGTGACCAAAGAGGGCCCATTCCCCTCAGCCAGCTCAAGGTTCGAAAGGAGGCAGTACTCTATTTCAGTGCAGAGTGTGTGGAGAATCCCTTCCCTAAATTGTGCACATGTAGCAATCTCACCTACTAGCTTGTATCCATGGAACTAAGACATCTTCGGTACTTTGCTGAAACTCACAGGCTAAACATTTCCCCAGATTATTTGACATATTTAAATCCTGTCTCAGAATATATTGAAATGGAAATAGGGTTGTCCTGAAGCTCTCTGGTAGTCATTGTCATAGCTTCAGAAGGAGACCCATGTAGAAAAGAAGCCAAGACAGAGTGGGGGTTGCAAAGAAAATTTATTCCATTAGTTGCAGTAGCAAATAATACATACCAACTCCTGGATTCCCAGAAACCCACTGAGCAGAAGAAGGAGGTGAAGCATGGTGCTCAGTGGGAGGGGCAGGTAGTGTCATGGTTTTAAACCAGTAACTTAAAAAAAAAAAATACTTATTTTTTTACTGTGAGATATAGATTAGAACAAGAGCAAAACAGGCATAAAACTTAAAAGGAATAAAGAAAGTTTATTAACAAACTCCAATAATAGGAACACCAGAATAAACTTCCAGAAAAACATTTTTTATCCCCTATCTACTATTCCCTTGTTCACATGACAACAGAGACAAAAACTTTGGAACTTTGGTGGTTAAAACAGTCTTAATTCCTGCTACAGTCTTTTCACCAGTCTTTGTAGAGAAACAGAAGTTTCTTTCCGTTAATTTATGGAGTTTCTCACAAGAAAACTATTTTTTGTTATAGTTCTCCATTGCCCTGATGTCAGCTGCCCAGAGCAGCTAGTATCAGAGCTCACTTCTCCCATTTCACATCACTCTGAGGTGTGTATCCAGCATCACTCTCTGCTGGAGAGCAAGTAACACAGGATTTGCTGTCCTTGTAAGGCCATAGTGTCTCTTAGAAGTCACTGCAAAAAGTGGTGTCAGTATGAAGACACAGAGAGCAGCCAATCCAGGTCTGCTCCAGAAGCTTCAGGCTGAAGACAGAGAAGTCAAACACCTAAGGCAGCAGCACTTCACCCCTGAGTCTAGGGATGGCATTTTAAGGATGAGGTATTCAAAAGCAAAAGTCTTCTTCATCTGTTTCTGTGAGCTTCACCAGAAAACAGTTTTTCTCATTGCCCCCCAAGGCTTCAAATTTTCGCTTCACTGTTTCCAGCACTTCACTATATCACAATCACTCTACTTTTTACTCGAAATTTTCACTTTGAACACTCTATTCCTCCCGATATACTGTCATGAATTAAAGGAGTTCTTTCAGGACCTTATTGTCCATCTCCATAGCTTTAACAGAAAAATATTTCATCTTAATTAAAGCATCTTCTTAATTCTCTACCTTTCCTGAAGCTTCTTTTCTTTCTTGTCACTGGTAGTTTATAAAGTCTCTTTTCATGTTGATCACTCTCTTTTTCCTTCTCTGGATAAAAAAAATTAATCTGCAAGTCTCATCTGGGTAATGAAAGGGTTAAAATCTTGCCCAAGCTTTGTAGATGGTTCTGTGACCTCTGCCGGTGCAGGAGCTGGAGCTGTCTGCGATGGAAGATTCTTCATGGCTGTTCTGGAAAGTGTAGTCGCCGCTTTAGCCTGCTGGAGGTTCAGAGCCTCTTTCTTTCTTCACTCGGCAGTCTCTAGTAAATTTAGTCACAGTAAAACCTGCAGCCGAGCCAGAGATCGGCCCGGCCTGGCCAGAGACCGGGGAAAGCCTTCCACAGGCCCCATCTCCCGGCCGGGAGCCGCTGGGCCCAGCCCAGCCCCCGCCCGGCCACATGGCCTGGGCAGGGAACGGGAGGCCGGAGCTCTGTTACCTTTCACAGCCAGGAAAACAAAAAGTACCAAAGTGCCCTGACTTTACATCTTAAGGTAGGGTTCACAAGTTGATCTCCCTTTTCAATGGTTAAAATTGCTGCCAATTCCCAGTAATGACCAATAATTGGTCAGGAGAAGACACTCCTTTCAGTCCCCAGCAACTTCAACTTCCTTAGCTCTCACAACCACCTTAAAGGTAAAGTCACCTCATGACAACATGATAGTCAGAAAACCATTGTTATTGTCCTGAAGCCATGGGGTGTTTCCTTTAAGAGGAAGAAAAAAACAAAAGATAGAACCATAAAATAGAAAATGAAAAGTTAGAAAAAAGTTAGAAAAGTTAGAAAAGAAAATAGAAAGTTAGAAAAAAGGATAACTGTTTTACTAGGCATGTTTTGAAACACTTGTATGTTTTTCTTCTAGTGTACCTTGACTAAATGATGCATTTTTTTGATTGAATATGTAAAATTTTGATTAAAATTTTTTTTAAAAAAATTCTCTAATCAGTCTCATGTGATTACTTATGGATATATAGCAGCACACTTGAGATTTACACTGGAGATACTTTTTGTAGCTTCTTAGAATCATAGAACCATACTGCCTTGGGTAGAGCCATGGCTTGGGTTGCAAGGCACTTAAAGATCATCTTGTCCCAACACTCCTGCCATGGTCAGGAACAGCTTCCACTAGACCAGGTTGCTCAGAGCCCCAGCCTCACCTTGCACACTCAGCTCCTCAACTGAGCACCCACTGAGCCACAACAGCAGCACTGAGCAGTGCTGGAAGCTGCACTGTGTCCCAAAAGCCAGAGTGTGTTCAGGCAGTGCAGGGAGGATTTGGGAGGAAGGCTTTGCTTTATGAGGCATTGAAGAAAGAGGGAAGAAAGAGAAAAAGGAAGCAGAGATCCCATGGGAGAGGATCACCAGGGCTGGGACCAGCATTGATCCAGCCAAGGGTGTCCAGGGTATTGTGAGCTCTCCACCCAGGCTCTGTGGGGGTACCTTTTTATAGGTAAGGCCATGTAGCCTCCCTGCAGTCCTGTCAGACTTTGCCAGTGGTTCTGAAAACAAGAGGCACAAGGACACCATTAAGACTCTTCTCCCATCCTCCCTGACACCACTGTAAACCTGTGGGAGCCTGCTGATCTTTTTCCTAAAAGCTTGTCTGGTGAAGTTTTTGTCATCTTGTGGCAAGCATAGAACTGCAAGAAATTTCCTGTGGGAAGGGATGGATGGGTGAATCATATGATTTCATGCAGAGGATTGGCACTGACTTGGCTGGAGATGGTGTCGTGTTTCCAGGGTTGTGGCATGGTAGCCATCGAGGATTGCCAGGGATGGTTTGTGCCCATTTCACTGCAGTGGTATTAGGGGAAGCTCTGCTGCTGGAGAGCAAGTAACACAGGATTTGCTGTCCTTGTAAGGCCATAGTGTCTCTTAGAAGTCACTGCAAAAAGTGGTGTCAGTATGAAGACACAGAGAGCAGCCAATCCATGTATGCTCCAGAGCCTCAGGCTGAAGACAGAAAAGTCAAACACCTAAGGCAGCAGCACTTCACCCAAGTATAGAGAGTGGTTTGAGGTGGAAGGCTGAATGCTGCTTAAAGTTATATTTTTAAAAGGTTTGAAGTTATTCTTCCTCTCCAGGTCTGACTTTCCAGCCATGTGATGTACTCACAGAATGTTTTTACTGCATGTGTTTTGCATTCAGTGTTATTAGGACAAAAATGGCTATTTTGAAAGCATGTATCTTATGAAATCTTGAAGCCATTCTAAGCCTGTATATGTGGCTGTCACATTTGGAAAGGAAGAGGAGGTTGAGGTCAAGTGGTGGGGAAAATCCCCCAAGCCTCCAGTACTGACATCCACCCCTTTTCTCACTTCTGCTCTGCTCCCAGCCTCTCCTTCAAGGACAGCTGAACACGATGGCTGAGCCCAACAAGAATATCACTCTATCAATCTTCATCTTGTGCAGGCAGCTGGCCAAGTTCTTTTTGTGTCAGGGAGGCAGACTTGGTCAGAGGAAAGCCAGCCCTGATTCTGACTTTTGTGGCTGCCAGGGTGAAGACTGTGTTTTAAGGTTTGTAACCTGAAAGATTTTCCACCTTACCTGGAGATTCCCCTGGGAACTCCCAGCTGAAGACATTCAATTCTCACTCTTCTTTCCTCAAAAGGATAAAGATTTGGGGGCTGGCTATAGACTCAAAATGCACAATCAACAACTACCTACATTCTTTTATATGTTCAGCCACATTCAGTTAAGATATTAGCTCGACAAGCCTGAGCCAGGACAGTCCCTTCTTTCTGAAGACCAAGGATACTTGTTCATATACAAAGACATTCTAAAGACTTTTTATTCATTAACCTGATGAGTTCTGCTCTTTCCAACAACAAAATCTTCTCACCTGCAGCAGGTGGGGACCACCCCATGCACAGGTGCAGCTTCACAAGCACTGCAAGCTGGGATGCTCAGATCTGGTTTGCACCAGGGCTTCTCCCCACTGTGAGCAGGCATGGGACAGAGGAGTAGTGACAGGCTTCTGGGAAAGCCAGCAGGGTGCCAACCCCCCATCACATTCCTCTGCCAAGGACACTGTGCCCTGCCCCACTCCCAGCAGTTTCCAGCAGCCTTCTGCTCTTCAGGGATATTCCTGCTTTGTTCCCCAGCTATGAACTTGCAGACTTAAATCCAAGCTACACCAAACCTCCCAAGCTCATACAATCATTTTTAACAGGTATATAAAGCAACTGTAATTTACTGAATTGGTGTCTTTATAATTGTAATATTCAGAAGCTCTTTTTCCATATAAGGCTGTTGAGGTTTTATTTTTTTCCTGTTTGGCATAGAGTGTTTTTTTATTTCTCCTTTGGTTTTATAGGGATGTGGACAGAAATGACAGCCAGAAACACACAGGTCTAAGGAGTATGTGGACATTACACATCCTTAAAGGCAATTGACAGCAAGAGTGAAATGTGACCCAGAATAAGGATGTGCCTCTAAAACCTCTGTCTCAGCCCACACTCTCAACAGCAGCACTCTTGCATGCTCCGTCCACCAGCAGCAGTCCCCAAGTGCCCAAGGGAAGGCACCCCAGCAGAATTCACCCCGTGCTCCCCAAGTCACCGTTCCTTGTGCTGCTGCACTGACGAGCTGTAGGAGTAGCCCCTGGCCCAGACAAAGCAAGACCCAAGTCTCAGGCTGTGGATGCTAAATGCAAGCGGCAAGCAGGGAACCCAGTGTCTGTGGAAAAGCAAGTCACATAACTTTCTCAGGCTTGAATGAGAAAGTAGCCTGGGAAATCATAAGGAGGAATCCAAATAATCATTAGAAATAGAAGACAGCCTTGCAGGTGTTTTCAGTTTCTTGTTTTACTGCAAGAGAAGGTCAAGCGGTGGTGTAGAACACTGACCAATGATGGTAATGTCTTAGTTTACTGACCAATAAGAATTTTACTTTTCTGGACCTTTGCATACTTGTCTATAAAACAAGATCTGCAGTAATAAACCTTGCCCTCCTGTTCAAATCACAAGAGACTCCATGTCGTTACTACCTCACTGTCCCCAATATAGTGAGACATCAGGATTTATAGAGGTGACATGTTCTTGAATTTCACTTGAAAAAGAACAGAAGGGCAACAATGGATCAGGTGTTCAATCACAAAACACCCCAAGATGTCTCATATACAGGGGGCTAAACATTGTAGGCATGCAGACAATTGAGGAATTGGTAAAATAGTCTCCAAGAAAGAAAGGGGCATTCACAGCCCCTTTGAATGTTGCCAGATATTGTCCTTCCTCAGTCAATTTCATATCCTTCCCCAAAAGAAGGTTATGGCATTGCTGGACACACCTCTACCCTGTCAGCTGAAGAAATTAATGGCACGAGACTTAGGTAAAAGACTAGACTTCAAAATCCCTTTAGGTCTGTGCAGGAATCAATATCTGTGTCTCTCTAGAAAGACTGGTTGTGACAGATTATTTTGGAAAAAACTGTAAAACAGACAGAGTCTCCATAAAGACATTTCAAGCCACTTTAAAATCTGTTGATGAGCCTTGCCTCCAACACTTCTCCATGTGTTTTATAGAACACTTGCAAAAGATCTGGATATTCCTTGGCTCACTGACAAGATGAGGCCATGATCTCCAGGCAGTCCTGGCAGCTGCTTCAGCTGACAGCTTAGAGCAGCCCATAACACATTCCTCTGTAACCCTCCCAAACAAGCTGACTGGGGGAGGGGGTTGTCCAAACTCCTACTCTTTGGACCACTTAAGGCAAAGAGTGTGCATTAAGGAGAACGGTTGGAAAACACCCCTATATGTATCATAAAGAATTTCCATTTCCTCAAATATTTTCTTAAAATGCGGGCAACCTCATAGTAGAGGTACTGAGCTTCAACCTTTTCCTGATAAATTTATTTCACTAGACAAACATACGTCTTGAAGAAAATAATTGGCCAGAAGAAAAAAGCCACTTCGATATGATACAAGCAACAATGAGAGAAGGAGTTGTCACAAGGGAAATTTCTTTATTCTTAAAGTTCAATAATATCATCTTTGAAATCCATTAACTTACTCAACTTCTTTGAACTAATTCTACATTTTTAGAAAGTCATCTATTGCTCAATGCTACCTACTGTTCAATACTAATGAAAATAATCCTAAAAACCTAATCTTCTAGTTGTGATAAAAAATCCAGAGTTCATAGATATTTCTGGCTGAAGCAGTTGCCTGGTGCCAGGACTCCACTTAATGCTTGTCAAATTCAGATATGAGGCTCTGATGAATATGTGACAGCTTGTTGTGGAGGTACAGGCACCTGTTCTTCATTTCAAAGTAGCTGGGGCTACCCTATGAAGGAGAAATAAAAAAATAAAAAAAATAGGGCAGGCAAAGACTTCTGCAGAGTTTACAAGATGTGCTTTGCTTTAAAAAGGCCTTGAGCCAGACTCAGCAGTAACCACGCTCTGCAGATCTGGTGTCAAACATACCTGTTGTATCTGCTGATAATCTGCTAGGATTCGATGAAGCAGCATCTTCAAGAAAAAACACACAAAGAATGTTTCACTACCACCATAAAATGCAAACTTTACTAAAGCACTACAATTGCACTCCATTTGACTTCCGAGATTTTCTTCTCTGTGAGCCACCACTCTTCTGGGAGGTTTGCAACAACAAATCCCCAACTCCCAGTATCACCCAAGATCTGCAATTAAGCCTCTCAACAGGCACCAGAAGGAGCACATGCTCTAAGACTCTGCTTGGGACACCTCTCACCCTACGGATTGTTCTCAGACAGCTCAAAAAGGGTTTTATGGGCAGGGTCTTGTGAAAAATCTGACCCAGCCCAAGCAGTGTCTGAGCATATATGCCAATTCCTCAGTTTCCCTGCATCTCACTGAGCAGCTCCAGGGAATCCAAAGGACTGCCCTGATGAAGCACAGTCTTCATGGCTTTATCCTTCTCTACCTGATGGGCTTCAGAGCCTATGGTCACAGACTTCCATTGTTCCTGAAGCTGTGTGAAGTGCTCTCTGATCTTGTCAATCTGAGTATATAAATTTTGGTATTCCTCATACTCTGCACTGAAGTCATCCTTGTAGCGCTGGCGTTGGTCCAAGGAGACTATGGCTACGTATTTTCTAATGGAAAAATCAGACTATTTTTCTAGGAGTGTACTCTAAGAGAACATTCTGATATGTTTCTATTCCAGAAAGCACACTTGTACTGTTACACCAAGCACGTGGTGAATGTCAAACACAGACCCCCAAACTCTCAGTCAGTCATTCTGGGACTCAATGATTCTACATACAAGCTGATGTACTTCAAGAGAATGAAGTCAGGTAGCTCTAAAAATCTGCCACATTTCTATGACACCTAGTAACTACTGTTTTATATTGTAGAGGTTCTCTTCATTAGCAAGTGGATCACATTTAGGAAATATCAGCACTGATTTCCAATGTCAAAGGACTAACAAACACAGCATCTTCAGGGAGAGGAGAAACATTGCCTAATTTTATCTTCTTTCTGGGTAGGAAAACTTTTTCATTTACATTTCTTTTTGAAAATCCATCTGCAATACTATTTTGGCAGGGACTGCATTTCTATTGAGTTGGGTGCAGAGTTGGACTTTTGAGCTTCATTTTTGTCTGTCTAACAGCAAAGTGAGTTAAGGATAAAATTTCATTTTTCTAGTGAGCAGCAGTTACATCACTGACCATTGAAAAGAGGCACTTGTATTACAGGCACAAGAACAAACTGCAGACTGGTCTGAAACCACAACTAAACCCCAAATCATATCACCTCTTAAGGAGGGCAGAACTCATTAATGCTTGAAGCCACTGATGGGAGTAAAGCCTTCTTCATTCCCTTCCCCCTCAAATCAACACAAGTGCAGTTCTATCAAACTCATGACACAAATCCAAGATGAAGTGGCAATGAGAATAATAGATATCACTTCAACACTGCCACACCAGTACTTCTGCTCCTCTGGCCCTGAAGACCGGTTTCTTTTTGGATGACAAGAACTTTCCTCATGGGAATGAATCCTTCAAAGCATCTGAGATTAATATTTACAAACAGGAAATCTTTAACAACTTGAAATTCATACCAAGACAGACAACATATACGATTGATGAACCCCAGGCCAGCTGCACCTGACTGGTGTGCTGCATGGTTTTGAAAAGAGAACTGCAGAGGCCTTTTAGCATTTTGGGAGGTAGCGGAGAAGCAATAGCCTGGACTACTGGCTTTTGCCCAGGGACATCCCCTAGCAAGAGCCCTACCACAGGCCTCCCTCAGCTGCTCCTCTGCAGGGCCCTCAGCCTCCCCACAGAACATCCCTGGCTGTATCCAATATGAGCCAGGGCCCTGCCGCGCCTGCTCCAAAGGCCGCAGCTGCCCCAGAGCCCAAGGGCTGCAGGAGGCATGACTGCCCTTGCCAACATCACAGCTCTGACAGAAGCTGAGAGCAATTCCCACTGCTTTATACCACACACACACACACACACACACACACACTTCCCCCTCCCCTCCTGCACTGCAAATCCCATGACAGGATGCAGCACCACTGCTGCAGCTGGCCCTGGGCACCTGCACTGCATCAAGGAAGGGCCTTTCCAGGCCTAACCCACCTCGGTGCTCATCTCAGCTCAGAGCCTTGGAGGCCCAGCCAAACCTTCCCCAACTTATCCTTTCCACACAGGAAACAGCTTGACACTGCACCCCACTGAGAGTGGCAAGGGTTAATGGCAGTTTTACTCACCTCAAGTCGTCTGGTTGGTTGGCTGTTGCAGAGCATGTAGAGGCAATGGAAGTATCTTTTGTTTCGCCTGCAGAAAAGTAGGATCTTAATTATAAGGTCTTTAGATATCCAAAAACACCCACTGGATGGACTTGAACAAGTCCTTTTAGAGCTTCCTTCTCACAGCAAATTACTCTGAAAAAGCTACAACATTTTATCATAGGAGGGCACATGTGATTTTCTCCACAGTAGCCAGTCCCAGGGTTTAGAAAGAGGATGGCCACTTTGTTCTACAGGTTCTGCATTGCTACATGGTGTAGCAGAAGTATAAACAGAAGTGTCAAAGGGGTAATAAAACTGGAGAGAAATAGCAATAATCACAGTATGTTCAATATAACTGGTAAGCTTTGGGGTGGGCATTTCATTTCCAAAAGTGCATTTGCTCTCATGGCTCAGTCCACACAAAAGCTTCAGCCTAAGCCCCAACTTGAAACACAGTACAGATTTTTCCAACAGCAGCCGGGCAGAATTTTCTAACAGGCTTCTGGAGAACAATGCTCACATCTTTAGAGACTCAAGCAGGAATCTTTCCAAAGACATCCCCAGGTTTGCAGCTACCATGTGTATGTGCAGAAGAAATGTGCAAAGACCGTCTCAAGGCACCTGTCTCTACAAGCACAGCACCACTTGTAAGAGTGCACACTCTACACATGCCTCCAGGCTAAAAAAACCTTGTCATTTGCAAGTTCAACCTCCAAAAGGGACAAGACATAGATTTAACAATACAACTGAACTCTGCCCTAGTGGGTGTGTCCCTGTGATCACAAATCAAGTGCTCCTTTTGGATATTCTGTTTAGCTTTTCAATGCTGTTTTCAGTCTGTACCACTTCTAGAGCTTTTGAAGACAGAAATTATGTAGCTAGAATGGAGAGGAGCTCCCAGGCCACTTCAAACTACAGCAAACCACAGGCCAGGTTTTGTAGCTTCCATGGAGTTTCCATGGAAAGGCTGAGTTCAAAAAACAACAATCAAATCATTGAGATGCTTACATGTTTCAATAAACTAGTCTGCAGTAAATGGGTGATAGGTTTCTATCTCCAGCATGCAGACTTGAAAAGCTGCTGATGGAAAAAGTGGTGGCTCAATCAACTGTCTGAGCCAACTGTGTGTTTACTAGAAATCAAATGGAAAGAAAAAATCCATTCCCTGTGACTTTCTAGTGCCTGGCTCTTCCTTTTAACCACGTTCTCCCAACAGCAATCTATTGGACATTTCTTTCTTCTTGATTGGTTTTGCACTACAGAGGGAGAATTTCTAAAAATTAAGAGTTTTAGATAAGGTTGCACAAGCACAGATTTCTGGCCTTTGCTGCTGCTGTCTTTTAAAACAAGAGTTACTATGGAATGGAATGGCAGAAAAAAGAGTCTTGGTTTTTCATGACCATCAAGCAAGGAATAATGGTAGAGCAGAAATGTAGAGCAGTGCCTTTATGTATGCAGCCTTCAAAGCTGCCTTTTCAGCAGGTGCAAGAACACAATTATCTACTTGAGAACACTGTCCAAGACGGATGTTCCCATAAGAGATAAGGCAGCACAAGAGGAATTTGAGAGAAGCACAGATGGAATGAAGGAAAGCACCAGCCTTGGCCTAACAGTGCTGAAGGTTTGCAATTAGGACACCAGACAAACATTCCACTGTGGGTAAGGGAATAAACACTTCCATCACTTCTAGCCCAAGGTGTGGGAACATCTGGATCCACTATAAAGGTGGTACTTCCAGAGCAACTTGGGAACCCCCACCACCAAGAAGACCAGAGTGAAGAAGGACCAATTGGACAACAGAGAATCCAGGTGGTACTGATATCTTCCTACTTAATGTCTTACTCTTCTCCCACCCTGCCTCTCTTCCCTAATTTCTTTTTATCTCCCAAGTTTGCATTTCCTGTTAAATAACATTTTTACTATTAACACTGGAAAAGGACTGCATTTGCACTTTAATTTGGGCAGAAGCTTCTCTTAATAACCAAATCTTTACACCACGGTTATTCCCCCAGGACTTAGGAAAGGCAGCGCATTAATACCTTCATCGAATTCCCAGGGACACAGCTGCTTCAGCCTCCCCAGTTGGTTTTTCTTTCCATTAGAATTGGGGATCTCCTCCTGCACCCCAGAAGGCTCTGGGATGCTAGAACTCTGAAATTTGTCTTGTTCTTGCACCTCACAGGTGCAGGGGGAAACGGAGCCAACACTTGGAGACATGTTCAAAGTGGAAGTGGATGTGGAAGGCAGCAGCAAGGAAGAGAAGTGGCCATCAGCTGCTGGCTGGTTGTAACTGAGCTGGCGAGCAATTCTCCGCTTATTGCTCATCACAGGACCACGAAAGTCAGAAGCCAGAGGCCGTTTCTGCAACAATAACAAAAGAACTCATTCATCTATATCCATACATCTATGGATCTAGTATCTAGATCAGGTTTCTCTCCCATTCTGGAAAAGTAGCATTTCTGAACTTGCCGTGCTTGAAAACACATCTGAACTGAGAACAACATTGAAACCAGGAAGTACTGCAGGTAAATACATTCTCTGTCTCATTTCTTGTTTCACATCTTAAGACTTAGCAAGTCTTTCTCCAAGTTATGGGAGAAAGACACTCCCTTCAGCAGCTCTATCAAAGGTTTCCCCAAAGAGGGAGAGGTCTGGTCTGTTTTGTCTAGGTCTCAATTTCCACTAGTACACACTAGGAAGAGACTCAGCTTTTGCTGTCACACACCCACATGATTTACTAAAGAGGCATCTGACTGGCTTCAGGTTTTATGTGGTAAAGACGGGATTAATCTTCACTGCCACAATCTGTCAGTACAAGGTGTGATGATTGGTTGTGAATTCTCATCAGGCTGAACAAAAACCTCAGTCACATGTAAGGAATTCCTGTGCTTTCAACAAGAGTGACCTTCACTCCAGCAGCCACCCCACACTTTACACTCAAAAGCTCATAGCTAGGAATCTTGAAATTTTTATAAGAGAGTTTCACAAGTGGTGACTAAGGGGCCCTCACTTTTCCTCAGTGCCCTTCAATCATCTCTCAGCACCTCCCAAGGACCTTCTCAAAGGTGCTGGCTCCAAAGCCACAGCACACGGCCACAAGTTCCCCACTCCCACTGCAAACTTCAGGTCCGAGAATGGAGTAGAAGAGGACAGCCATGCTGTGCCCAGTCAGAGTGAGACAGGAGAAAAATAAAGGCAGAGAGAGACACAAGAGAGAATATCAAGGGTCTGGAGATCCTGCATTAGTCCTGACATGTGCATAGTCTGGAGCTGGAGTCAACAATGAGAGTGAAAGAGAGAGAGAGAGAGAGAGAGAGAGAGAGAGAGAGAGAGAGAGAGAGAAAGAGAGGGGAAAGAGAGTGTGAGGGCCCCATCTGCTCCACCATGCTGCAGCCTCTCATGTACAGTAGATTTCTCATGTGCTTCTGTCGCACATGCACAGCTAATCCTTAGAGCCCTTCTGCAGGGAATGAGTTGAGGGTGGAGACTGCCTACAGTCATAAAGGCTTCTATGCAGACCACACCAGAGTAGTGAGAGACACCATGGCAGAGCTACGAGACAGGCTGTCTCAACAGAAGGCAGAGAGAGAAGCCCAGCAAAGCTGGTTCCAATCTTGGTTTGACCAATCTCCGTGGCTAACCACCCTGGTGTCTACCCTGACTGGACCAGTTGTGATGATTTTACTTGTGTTAATTTTCGGACCATGTATTTTAAATAAGCTTGTGTCCTTTGTTTAGAGCCAACTAGAAAAAGTTAATATTCTGCTTATAGAAAGGCAATGGATGCTCTAAAAATGCACTTAGTCACTGCATGTGTCTTATATTTACTAATGAAAACTGCAGTATCCATTTTATAAGCTTTTAGCCTTTTAGTTAAGTATAGTGTATCCTATATTTTATTCAAGTTTATACTATCTATTTTTAAAACTTTTATAATATAGATAAGTTAGACAAAGTGTTTAGAGATACGTATATAGAAAATAACATTAGAACTTTTTAAGACTAATACACCTTATATTCTAGCAAATTAGTTATGCATAGACGGGGGGAATATGTTGAAGAAAGGGTCTTGCGTTCAGAACACATCGGGTTGTGACAGAAAGATAGAGTCACCCCCCTTCTCCACATAGTATGGTAATGACTTCTGCAATTAACCAATAGCACCTAGCTGTGATGAAAGCAGATGGGAGTACCATAGTAACCCTAGGTTATAAAATGTCAAATTCTCCTGCAATAAACACCATTTTCGCCATCCATCACATTGATGTCTTGTGGGTAAATGGTCTGAGTGGCCAAGGGGGACCGCCGTGCTGGCTCTGAACCAGGGTGTTGCCTTGCTTGAAAAGCTGCAGTTACACTGGGAAATAATACTTTTACTGATGGAGAAATGAGATTTTAGAATTTTTAATAACTCTTTAAATAATAAGTACAGTAACTGTTAGATACTCTATTACAAAACAGTAAGAGAATAACGATAAAATAACTACAAGGATAACAAAGGTTAATTGTAAGAGAAATAGACGAGAGTTATTGGAGAGAGTGGTTCATGGTGGCTTTTCATCATCTTGCAGTGGTGCTACTGGACCTTTCAGTTGCCTAGTGTGGGTCCAACATTTCTCTAGTGTCCAGATGGCTGTCTCTGTGGTTAATTGAACTTGGAATGGACCTTCCCATGATGGAGTCAGGGACTTTTCTTTCCATGTTTTAATAAGTACCCAGTCTGCAGGGGAGATGTTATATAGACTGAAGTCTAAAGGAGGATTCTGGGATAAGAGACCTCTTTCCCTGAAGTCATTTAGATTCTGGGCAGTCACTTGAATATATTTTTGCATGTTCACATTCCCACACTCTTTAGCAGTTACCTCATATGGGGTGATTAAGTAGGGTAATGCGTATAACATTTTGTAAGGCGAGCAGCCTAAGTCTGCTCTGGGTTGAGTCTGGATTCTAAGAAGGGCAAGAGGTAGGCACTTTGTCCAAGCCCACTTAGTTTCTAACATTAATTTGGTTAATGTTTTGATGGTCTGGTTCATGCGCTCTACCCTCCCCGCACTTTGAGGATGCCAGGGGTTTTGTAGTTTTCAAGTTATTCCTAATTGCTGAGCTACTTGTTGCAATACTAATGATGTAAAATGGGTACCTTGATCAGAATCAATTTTACTTATAATTCCGTATTTTGGGACTATCTGTTCCAGGATTACCTTACTCACTGTTTGAGCAGTAGCACTGACAGCTGGAAACGCTTCAACCCAGTGGGTAAGGTGATCTACAATTATTAATAAATACTTCCATCTTTGGACCTGGGGCAGTTCAATTTGAATACGTTGGAAGGGTCTAACTGCAATTTCTATTCCCACAGGTCTTGTTTTCCTCGTTAATTTCCTACTGACTTTTTGGTATATTATACAACCTTTGTTGTACTTTGGTTAGCTAATTCAGAGATTCCCTGACATCCGGAAGTTCGAAGAAAGTGGTCTGCCACTTTCTAAAGCTTTAGATCCCCAATGTGTGGATTGGTGGAGATTCCATAATATTTCCCTAGTAAGCTCTTTATTTAACATCTGGTGGCCATCAGCGAGATGCCTGTCCTGTCCCTCTGGATCTTCTTTCCCATCCAGTGATAAGAGCTTTTGTTTTTCATTGTCTTTAAAAGTAGGGATAGGAAGAGCATTTGGTATGCTCTCAGGTGTATCTTTTTGATGGAAACAGTATATTTCTACTTCAAGAGCATCCTCTTTCACAGGGTGTTTCCTCTGGTTTCTTGGGAATTCCCTTTTTGATGACCTGGAACATGTACTATTGCAATTTCTTCAGGTAACTTAAGTTCTTCCAGAATTTTTAATATGAGTTCTTTGTGTAGAATGTCTTTGCCTTTTGATGTCAGAAACCCTCTTGCAGCCCGAAATTTCCCGAATGTGTGGGCTACTCCATAGGCATATTTAGAATCTGTATAAATTGTTCCAGTAGCTCAGTCCAGTCTGCGCAATGCCTTTTCCAAGGCATGTAACTTGCATACCTGGGCAGACCAGGAAGGTGGTAATTTTCCTTTTTCTAGCACACATTCTAGCACACACTGTTTTCCATTTATGATGGAGTAGCCAGGGCACCTCTTTCCATTTACTACTCTGGATGATCTATCAATAAACAGCATTTCTCCTTTATCTAACGGACTCTCCAGGAGATCGTCTTCAATTTTTGTTTGTAAATTTATAATATCTATATAGTTGTGCATGAGATCCTGTTTTTGGGGTGTTCCATATAAAAACTCTGCAGGATTGGTATGTGTGGTTGTTTTCAAGGTTACATTGGTGAAATGAATGAGGGTGCTCTCACATTGTGTAATACACATTGTGTATTGTATCTCACATTGTGTTAGCCATTCAACTGCTCGTTGTTTAAGAATAGTCTGGATGGAGTGTGGAGTGTATAGCATCAGATTTCCCCCGAAGGTGAGTTTTTGGCTCTCTGTTACTAGGATGGCTGCTGCAGCAACTGACTGAATGCATGTTGGCCATCCCTGGGACACAAGGTCCATTAATTTGGACAAGTAGGCTACTGGTTTATGGATTCCAGCCCACTCTTGGGCCAAGACCCCGTAGGCAATTCCTTTCTCCACATTAACATACTGGTGAAAATCCTTTTCTAGAGAAGGAAGGGATAAAACTGGGGCTCAAATCAATTTTTGCTTCAAATTTTCTAAATTTTTATTATCTTTTTGAGTCCAATTAATAGGTTCTGATTCAGTTAACTTTTCATATAAAAAATTGACACATTGTGTGTATTCCCCAATCCATAATCTACAAGACCCAATTAAGCCTAATAATTGTCTGTCTTCCCTCTTTGTTTGGGGAGGTTGTAAATTTAGAATTCCTTCTATCCTTTTGGTACTCAGTTTTCTGGTACCATGACTAATTATGTGTCCTAAATATTTTATTTCTTGCTGAACAAATTGCAATTTAGATTTGGATACTCTTAGTCCATTCTTTCCTAGAAAATTCAGTAATTGAATAGTGCTCAATTTCACAGTAGATTATTGCTCTCCAGAAAGTAGCAAATCATCTGCATAGTGTGTTACCTGTATTCCTGAAGGTGGAGAAAAGGAACTTAACAGGCTCTCCAAGGCTTGACGAAAGAGTGTGGGAGATTCCGTATACCCTTGGGGTAGCCAGGTCCAGGTGAGCTGCTGTTTCGTCTCTGTGTCTGGATCTTCCCAGGTGAAGGCAAACAGGTGCCTGAAATGAGAATCTAAAGGGCATGACCAAAATGCATCTTTCAGATCAATTACTGAGAACCAAGAGTGTGTAGGGGGTAACTTACTTAACAAAGCGTAAGGGTTTTCAACTAATGGGTATGCTGCTTGCACTCTTTTATTTATTTCACATAGGTCTTGAGCTAGCCTGTAAGTATTACCAGGCTTTTTGTTGGCTAGAATTGGGTTCTTGTATGAAGAAGTGCATGGTTCTAATATATTATCATGCAACAGTTTGATTATGATGGGTTTTAGCCCATCTCTTTTGGTCTTTGAAAGAGGATACTGGGGTACTTTTACTGGTTTAATGTCTGGAAGGAGATTAATTACAATGGGTGTAATATCCATTCTACCTCTGTTACCTGGTTGGGCCCACACTATAGAATTGATGAGTTGTTCATCTTGTGTGGATAAAATAAACAATTTGACTCTCACCTGCCCTGCTTGGGGAACCACTCCCACTTTCAAAGGTATCTGGTGATCCTGGCCAAGCAAGTTGTTACCTGCTTGAGGTAAAAAGAGCAAATCTCCTTCTCTGGTTAATCCATTGCCTTTTATAGTAACATTCTTAATGATGGGAACAGGGAAGGATTCTCCTTTGGCACCACAAATATTTAAAGTGTCTTTGGTTATTGTGCATCCGTTTGGTTTCTCAACCACACAAGTTCTCTCTGCTCCTGTGTCCACTAAAAATTCCATTAATTGCTCTTGGGGTCCTATTCTTAATTTTATCAAGGGCTCTTGGAGATATTTTTGTGTCCCAAGAGGAAGAGCCCCTGACCCCTTCAATTCTCCAAGGGTTGATTCTCCACTTGGAGAATCTCTAGGTCTTTCATTTTCTTAAAACAGCGGGATTCTGTATGACCTACTTTCTTACAATAAAAACAAATTAGTTTCTTTAATTGAATATTCTCCCCATCCTGCTTAGTTAGTTTAAAAGTTTGGACAGCAGCCATAAACTTAGCTTTGGCTTTCATTTTCTCTTCATCTCACTGAACATAAACCTTCTGTGCTTCACCCAGTAACTCATCTAAATCTTTCTCTGGCCATCGATCTAATTTTTCTTATTTTCATTTTATGTCAGGCCAGGAATGCAACACGAAGTAGACTTTAAGCATTGTCGTTCCCCCTTCACTGTTTAGATCTATTTCTGAATACAATTGGATGTTATTCCTCAAGTGAGTCATCCAAGCAGTTGGGCTTTTGTCATTTTCTTGTTCACCACAAAAGGCTTTCCTCATGTTATTAACTCTGGGGACTGCTTCTTTTACTCCTTTGACAATTAAGGTTCTGTAATCTGCCATGCTTCTCCTTCCTTGGTCTGAATTAGGGTCCAAATCTGGATCTATTAATGGTAATTTGTTCTCTCCAATTGGTCCTACATTATTTTCTCTATCCCATATATTAATTCCGGTCCAAGTAATTTTTCTCCTCTCTAGAGAGAAAAGGGTTTGCATGATTGAATTTAATTCCTTCCAAGTGTAAATACTAGGGCCTAAGAACTGGTTGAATTGTTCTGAGAGACCCACTGGGTCACTTAATGACACTTCCATTTCCTTTTTAAAATTCCTTACTTCTGAAGAGGTGAGATGTACATTCACATACCCTATTCCACCTTGCGCTCCCCACGTTGGGACTTCTCTGAGGGGTAGCATCTTTGGTTCAGCTCTACTACTGGAACCAGTGGAATATTTCTGTGTTGTAAGAGTTTTTCTCCAAGTGAAGAAGGCTGGACCTTCTTGACTGGAAGGAATTTCTGGTACAGTTGCATTTGTACTTTGGTTGGAGAAGGATGGTAGATCACATCTTACTTTTATTTTCAATTTCTACAGTCCTCCTGGTTGGGTGACTCATTGAGGCTTCCAATGACTCAGCTGCAATTGCAGCTGATTCGTCAGAAGGTGCAATAGGGGGGAGGAAATTCCATGGGTCCCACTTAGCTTGGTTGAATTTCCTTTTAGTGTCTTTATCATTGGTCATTACAGGGAGGATTTGGATTGTTTTATCTGTCTCGTTTTTCTTTGTCTACATTCCAATTTATACCAGATTTCTGCACATTGTAATTCAATTGAGTTTATATTTGATTTATTTTGAATATAATTGTTAAGACCTTTATTAATCCCCATCTCGGTAGATCCCATGTTTCTGCCAACGAAGACCCCCCTGTTTCAATTTTTTCTTTGCCCATTTAAACATGCAATATTCAATTATAAGCTGTGGATCTTTATCTTTAGTAAGTTGATGTTCTTCCCATTGCATTAACACGATTCCCAGGGGACTCTCGGGGAAGATACTGTATTTCTGTAACTGCTTGTTGTTCTTCCTATTCTTTTGTCTCATTTTGATATTAAGAGGAACAAAATAACTAAATATATATATATATCAAGAAATATTGAATTAACTTAGGTATGTACAATAAAATGAATAGAAAAGCTGTATAAAACAATGGTGGGAAATATTAAACCTTGGGAATCAATATGGAGTACTGTGGGAGCTACAAAAATAAAAACTAAAACACTCAAAACAGCTGACTTCTTGTGAGAGGAAATATGGTTCCCTCTTCACAGGAGGTGGGAGAAATCAATATGACTGTCTAGAGAAATAGCTGACAATTTAAAGGAAAAAGATCAGAATAGTGGCCCCACCTGCTACAATAAACAAAATAAGGTTCCGGTAGGTGCTAATTTAAAATGGTGGCCCTGCCCACCTAAGATACTGGACACTCTAAATGATTAGAATACAAATAGTAAAAGAAAAATAATTAAAAATATTACAAAGTACAAAATTGGTATTTTAATATTAAAAAAAACAGCGCACGATAATACAATAGTCCACTGGATGATACTATCTGTAGCAACTGAAAGAATAAAGGTACTGGCTAACACTGGCCATAAAAATCTAATTCAAAATAGATCACACATATACAACCCTCAAGTAACTTACAATAGTGGCACTGCCCACCAGTAATTAACAACTGTCTAAATAAAATATACTTTAAATAATAAACGGTTCAAGTAAACAAAATAAGAATCTAATATTCCACAATAATATTTATAACGTAATATGCAACATAATATATAATATCCGCAACACTCTAATAGAGGTGAGTGAGTTCTAGACTTCACACATTTAGATGCACAGCCATAACTTTAAAATAGGGCTCACACTGCCCCCCCAGTCAAAATGGTCTGTCCTCCTTTTGAAGAGTGACAGCTTTTGATCCCCTCTCCCTCTCAGAGCCCCGTGGGGAGGAATGGATCTCTCACTGCACTCTCCACATCATGAACTTGTCACTTGTTCCTCACTCACACTGAGGTTGGCCACACCTCACACTCACACTCTGCACACAGGTCCCACTGGGAGATCACTCTAAAATAAAAGGAAAAAGCCCTTTAAAAGAGTTTTCCCTGACTTAAGGTCCCTTCCATATGGGATTCGGTCTCACTCACCTGAGTTCCTGCATTGGGGAAGGTCCTCTCTTCCTCAGTGTAATCTGATTATGGCCCAAAAACGCAAGACAGAAAGAAAAAGGTGAAATGGCCAAAAGGAATTCCCAGCCAACGCACCAACAAGTTGTGAGGAAAAAGACACAACTTTGGGATTCAAATAAACTAGGGTGTTTATTAAGGGGAAAAAAAACAAAGGGGAGGAAAGGATAATGGGTGAGGGAGTAAAAAAGAAAGGAAAGGAAAAAAGTCCTGGGTCTGAGGATTGAGGAATCCTCTGGCTGAACCGGCGTTTGGTCCCAAAGCAAGAACTCAGCAGCACTGCAGTGAATGCAGCTAATCTGCACTCAAATTTATATTAAAAAAAAGTCTCTAAAAGAGATGTAGACCATAGTGTACGGTGTCGGGTCCTCTGCTGCAGCTAATCCACAGTTAAAGGGCAGTTCTTTGAATCTCTTTGTAGCTCCTTTTATAATCTCTGTCCCCTCAGCTTGTTGCTGGCAGTCCCACCCCTAGAGTTGTTGTTGATTGGTGCTGGTAAAACCTTCTCCCACAACAGTTTGCTGTCCTTGGGGGTAACTGAGGTTTTGGAGGGAAAGTTCCTCATTAGTATGCGCTGTTCCCGTGGCGTCAAGCTACAACTCCTCTGGAGCAGGCTGAAAATTCTTTGTAAGATGCTGCATGCTGCTGACGAGGGGATTTGCTTTGAAGCCCTCAAAAGTGACAAACTTAAAAGGGATTATTAAACTTACAAATAATAAACCAATAGCAACAAATGAGTAATGGACTACAAAAATAGGGATAATGCTTATGACAACTGACAATCTTGTTGGCAGAACTATCAAACATTCAATTGGAAGACACAAAAAACAACCAGTACAGTTCTACAATGACCAACTTCTAAACAGCAACTTCAAATAGTTTCACATGCAAAAGCCAGTCAAGGGGTTTTATAGATGACACTCATCCACAAGGTAGCTGAAAGAAGGAAACAAGGGCATGGAGATACACATGCATGGCTACTTTGGTTTCTTGGTTGATTCTTGTTTCTAGGTTTCTTTGTGACTAGGACAGAATAACAGGAATAGCCATCCCCTCTAGGCTGTGCAGTGTTTGCAATCTGTCTCAAGGAGAAAGACACAAACTGCAAAAAGGAGATGTCTTAGATGGCCAGCAAATGAAAAATGCAGCTTAGTAACAGATAAGAAAAGCTGTCATGCTGCGTGGTTCTGGAAAAGAGCACCTAGTCTTTCTGGCATGGACAGCAATGAATAAAAGGGGACACAGTTCAAGGGAAATCCTTGTTTGTTTATCCACATGGAAGGAATCACTTGAAAAAAATCAAGCCCCAAAAGAATGTGGTGAGTACGTGAACTTACAGGCTATTGATTTAGTAAGATATGGGGTTTTTTTAGTAAGATATGATCTGGGTTTTTGAGCAATTCTCAAACTACATGTGCCAGAGAAGACTCATGCAGACAAGATGCACTCTCTACTGATACACTGGAGGTGAGTAGAGCATAGTCATTAACCAATAATTAACAGCTCTATTTTCTGCCAGGGATCAAAGTGGATTTTTACCTTGCACGTTTGTAGTATGTAAACAAATATTCATGGGCAAAAAGCACAACTCATCTGTCTAAACAGGTAACCACATTGGGATTCCTATTCATCTTCATGACCCTGAGCTCATTCATTGACTCTTAGTTCCTTCTTCCTCAGTCCTCGGAGATTTATTTTCTTTATGGCCACCTAGAATGACATTGAAAATCAGTAACTTAAGAAGTTGGTGGCACCAGACCACAACGCACATGGCGTGAGTGATTTTGCAGTGAGTCAGCACAGCTGAGCTGTGCCAAAGTGCCTTGTGATTAGACATTGGAGTAATTAGGAACTGATATTCCAACAGCACATCTCTCTGCTCCCTTGCGGGCCAGTGACAGGATACATGGGCACTGACACTTTGCCTTGTCCACTTAGTAACAACTATCACCCACAAACCTCTGACTACACTCTTTTCTGCTCAGTCTGGGATTCAGAAGAAACACTCCATCCCATCCATTCTCTGTGGCTACATCCTGGGCTACAGGCAGGACTTAGGGCTTCTAAGGGCATCTTGCAGATCTCTCCCTGTGTGTGGCTCCCAAGTGCAGGTGGCTAAGAAGCTACCAGTAACATTCAGATGTATTTGCTGGCAGCCAGAAATGAGGATTCAGGACTCTGAAGCTGCAGCCCCAAAGAGCAGTGAGATGCTCTAAACCTTGGCTTTAGCAATTGAGAGCAAGTGGGCACGTCCTTCTCTGCAAGGAACTGCTGCCCTCCTTGCCTTCCTACTGGCAGCTGAGAAGGGCAAAGACTGTCCCAAGTGCAATTTGCAGGCTGGCACCAGTCTGTGCCTCTTGTGCCTTTCCTGCACAGGTGTACCCAAAGCTCCAGCCATAGCTCTTCTCAGTGGGAAAAGGCCTTGAGAAGAGTCTTGAAGGCTGCTCACACCTATTTCTCCTCCTGTGGCAGTGTCGAGTATTCTTGACAAACCTCTCCAAAAGCCTTAGAAACAAAAGAATAGCAAAGGAAGGAGAAGCCATTTAGATCTTGGAGTGAAAGCTGTCGCCCTGAAAATCAGGCTCTCGATATTGTTTTTCTACATGTTCTAACCACTTTCCCGGGAAAATAACTATAAACATAGGTGTTTATACATTCTGTTTTAAGTGTTTTAAATGAACTCTTTTATATAGTGTTAAACTAGGGTTTGAATAATTGTAATTGTTGGTTTTGTGGGTATGTTCTTGTCCCCCTCGCCCTGCTATTAACTGTGTTGGTTTTGGCCCCCGTTGTCTGTTATGTAGACCCCTCCTAGTTTCCCTGAACATTCCTTATCAATCACCTCAACCCTGCCCCTACCCCCTATCCATCATTGTAAACCCCACCTCTTCTTCCAGACCCTTCCATGTCTACCATTCCTGCCTCGATACTTTATTGGTTGTTATGCTCCATTCCCGCCTTCCTTGTATCCCCATTGGCCCCTGAAAGTGTAACCACCGCCCCTCACTCCTCTTCCCGAGAGCTCCTATTGGACCCTGGGTTGTACCCGACTCTGGAGATCGGGCTGTATTTAATCTCTTGCACAGCTGTGTTCAGGGGCTCTCCTTGTCGGGTTATCACTGAGGGATTTCAGGCTAACCTGGGTTCCAACTCCTGTTGGTTCTTTCATTGAGTTATCAAATAAAAGGTTTGGCTACTTGCCTTTTTAACATCTAGTAAGAGTCCAGAACCTGTTTTTGACACATTCCATTAAAGGTATGCTTTTTGATGGACGTCTCTCATGGCCAGTGCGGTTGGGAAGGTGTTAACCTGACTATCCAATCCCTGGTCGTGGTCAGAAGTTTATAAATACTGAAAGGAAAAATAAAATTTGCTCTTTCTTTCACCACACCTCAAACTGCGTCCGTGTGACTCATTTCATGTCCAACAGTCATAAAAGCCAGTCCAGACAGGAGATCTCTGTTGTAAATGCCTAAAAGCTGCAGGTTGCAGGAGGGGTCTGCCAGAAGGCAGATGATGCATTTTTCCCTCAAGTGCATGGGCACTGGGCCTGTTCCTGAAGCGCAGGGCTTTCCTGCCTCAGCTCAAAAAGACAGCTTATTCCTTCATCTCGGCTATCAGTTTATAAACTGTACAGTTCTAATCCTGAGCACGGCATATTTCCTTTAGCAAACTCTTGGAAAGAAATGCTCCCGAGAGCTGTTATCTGACAGCTCTCATTGGGGGTAGATTCTTCTCCTTTTGTTAGTGTGGATGTATGATTTGGAGATATGCAAAAATGCTAAGGAAATTACCACAGAGCTGTCCCACACTTGAGAGACAAGGCTGTCTTCTTCCATGTCCTCCTCCTGCTGCAGGCAAGACCTTGGTTGGCAGCATGAAGATGTCTTTGACAGTGTCTTCCGACCACACTTGCCAATTTGAGCCAGCACTGAGAGATGGAACAATCAATCCCCAGTGTCTGAACATGTTTGCAGCTGGTCTGACTTCACACTCGATAGACATTCCACCAGTGAAACAACACCTGGCCCATGGTTTTGGAGAAGTAACTGTGGTTGGACTCACCCGCTGCCAATATTTCCCAGTTCAACGTATTTTGTTATGGGATTTTCCACGTTCACCATTTTCCCTGAGGGAAACAAAATGCAAGATGCTCACTTTAAAGCAGAGATCCCAGCTTCCAGGAGATACAAAAGGCAGCCCCAGTGCCTGGGGCTCTGAACCCTTTGTGGCTGGGTAACAGCAACAGCAATCACACAGACAGCTCTGCAGCACAGACAGACGGGCAGCACAGAGACTCATTCTCTACAGCAGTTCCTGTGGGGAGTCCAAAATGTCCCTGCGACATCAAACTGTGGAGGATCATTTGGTACAGCTTTGCTGGCACGTGCACACAATACACTGTCCCTTGGACAAGAAATACACAAGACATACTCAGTAGCTCCAGGGAGTCATCCTTGCTCTGGTGTTGCTGAGCAGCAGCTATGTCAGTGCTGGACATGAACAGTCTGCCTGGGCTCCGCTTCTCAGGTTGGGAAACAAAGGCTTCTTTACAGAATACTGATGCTGCAGGAGGTTCAGTGACAGAGGCTGTGTAGATCTGAGAGTAGAAATGAGTTTGTGTCAGAAAGCTGGCTGTCAGAGGTTACCCTGAGATCCCATTTCAAGTGCAAGCCCTCAGCAAGATGCTGTCAGCCATATGCAGGGCTCTTAAAAAGGATTTTTGGATGTCCACTTCTCAAACTGCATGGGTCAAAACCAAAGGTTGGTTTTACTTGAGTTCATGGCCAGATTCATGTTAAATTTTTGTGGATTTTCTGAAGAACGACTGCAACAATGACTGTCCCACTTCCTCCAAAGGATCCCTTTCCCCCTCCAAGGGCTGCAGACACAATTGCAGCTCCTTGTCCAAATGTTGTACCTCCTCCCACTGATTCCACTTTTCCTCCACCATCTTGGAGACATGCTCAACCTTCAGCATCTCTGCTTGGGACAGTTGCTGTGCCTCACGCCAACCTTGGGGCTCTTCATCACCAGTCATTTGCTGGAAGCCTTCACAGGCTGCCAGGTGAGATGTCAACACTTCCACCTCAAGTCAAACAGTCAGAGACTACAGCTTGGCCTTGTCAGCCAAGAGTCATTGACTGTGAGAAAAGGCACAGAGCAGGTTTATAAGGGCTACAGACAGCTGGTTTCAGTCCTTCCTCTGGGGCACCATGTTCTCCTGTAAAAACACCTCAGGAAACAAGGACACCAGGCACAGGCCAGCAGGAATCAATTTGGATGACTGCTGGCCAAAAGGCCAAAGGATTAGTCCCATTGTCCAGGGCAACATTTGAGAATCGGCACACCAAGAAATGCCCTTCAGCGTGGCTGTGATAGACACTACAGCAGGATGGCACTCAGAGGCATCCCACTACCCCTCTATGCTCTGCAGTGGAAAGGTGAGAAGGGCAGAATCCACAAGGTTGCTGACTGCAGTGTCTATTGCTGTTTCATTCACTTGCTTTTGTAGAGTCTGAAGGAGGGGACAAAATTTCTCTCTGATGGTTTTCATGTCTTCCAGCAGCTTCTTCTCCCTTGCGTTGAACCTAGCTTTGGTTCCATGCAGCTCTGCCTGCAGCTTTTCCTTGATGTTTTGTGAAAAACAAGAGAGTGGAAGTTTCATGAATGAAGTGGCTGCCACTCTCACTCTCCTGGTTTTGTTTTTTGCCCTTCTGTTGGTGGAGATTCATTTTCTCTTGGACGCTTCTCAGGTTTTCCTTGTGCCTCCTCTTCACTGCCACAATGGCACTCTGAGCTTCAGGCAGGTCTGCTTGTGGCTCTGCCTTGATACTCTGTACACACAAATGGAGAACAAGTGACTGGGAGCTGCCATCAGGCTCAGCTTTTTCCTCTTTCAGCCTCAAAATCACACTCCTTCAGTCACTTCTTTCTGCTTCCCTGCCCACCTCTGCTTCCACTGTAACCCTGTGTCTCAGAGCTGATCTCTGCAGATTACAAGGCTCTGTACTTTCAGTGCTTCTAGGACTCCTGGCCTCCTCAGTCCCAAGAGCTGTGTTTTATGCCCCTCTTCCTGCCCTGCACTCTGTCACCTGATGAGTCAGGCTTACCTGGCCATTCCAGTGGCTCTCGCACCTTCTGACCTGTATGAGTATATAAGGAGTTTGTTCATAAAAACAAGAAAATAAAGGGTTAAGCAAGGTATTGGGAATTGCAAAGTTCCAAGCAGAACTGGTAGAAACCCCAAGGACATCCTGTTGTTGAGCATAACTTGTATATTCATTATCTTAGCCAAATATGGAGCTTGAAGCATAACTTGTGTTTCCAGTATTTTAGCCACATATGGAGCTTAGCTTGCAGGTCAAGGGTGATGCTGTGAGGAGGAAGAAGAGTACCTTCCTCCCCACGACCACCGAAAGGCAAAACACGACCACCAAGCAACAAGCCACGCAGAAGCAAAAGCAACCCGGATGACGCAGAAACCAGAACTGGAAAGACAATAAGGACTCTAAAGTTTGGGGAGGGAGGCGCAAGCCGTTGGTGGAGCGGTGACTCCCCCGGCCGCCCAGCGCTGTTTTGCTTGCTGCCGCTTGCTAAAATAAATCCAATTATTTTTATTCAACAAGGATTTTGATTTTTATTAATATAACCCATAACAGACCAAGCTGCTCTTCCTGCTCTTGGGCTGGCAACAGCTCTCCCTCAGTCTGGCATGGCATCTCTGATAAATCAATCTGCTCCTGCTCTTTCTCCAGAACAACCTGCACAGAAAGCAAGAGAACATGGACTTCAACTTCCCATAAAACATTTGTGGCCCAAGACTCAAACACTGATGGGCTCACACGTTCCCAAAGCACTGTGCTGCTGCTCTCCTGGCTTGTTCTCTGCCCATGGGGAGACACAGATTCCAAAGTGACAGTACAATCAGGGTCCAGCTGGGTCTGAGTCCCCAACAGACTCTTGGGCAGCTGACAGGAAATGTGTGCCACTTCTCAAGGGTCTGCTGAGGGCCTCCCTCCCCTTCTGCTCTGTCCTCTTTGTCTTTCCATAGTCACTCACACTCAGCCCTGTCCTACAGCTCCATCCTGGCTCTGCAGGTGTTTTCCTGTGTGATTTCATCCCTTGTGAGAGACACTTGTGGAGTTCATGTTCTCTTCAGGCCTGCACCACCATTCCTGCCTTTCTGACATCTACACTCTTGTTAGAAATCCTGCTCGGTCAGGAGATAAGGATGTGTGCAACTTGATCTTCTGATGGAGGTCAGAGAGCCCCTATGGCCACCTGAGTATATGGAAGAGGACCAAGGTGTTTATCCTCCCTCTTTTGTCAGCTGAGAATTCTGAGCAGCACTAACAGAGATCCTCCAAAGGCCCCATCAACAAATGAATTGACACACCCCAAGGGATGCCAATGATGGAAACCATGTGTCATGTAATGCATGTATGACCAAAGTCTCCAAATTCCACCTAGAGCTTGAGATTGTTCCACTCCCTTAGGACATGCAGCAATTTGTTGCATAAAAAGAAGGTTTCACAGCAGAAGAGAGTGGAGGAGGAAAACAGCTCTGTGGGGTAAAATCAACGATCTCTGCAGGGGGAATCATCTTTGCCTGCTCCAGATCACTCAATGGAACCTGTCTCTCCTCCTCTCTGAAAGGGATGCCTTTAGGTGGCCTTTATACCTCCAACTGCTTTGGACAAGAGATGGGAAGATTCCACAATGTAAATGGTAGGTAAATGGTAGATAGGTAGATAGGTAGATAGATAGATAGATAGATAGATAGATAGATAGATAGATAGATAATAGATCTCAGATATAGAGATCTGATTATTACATATAAACTGTCTTTACTATTCTTTCTGTCCCAGCACATATTAACACTTGGTAGCCAGTGCCGCCATCAGCAGCAATGCTGAACTTGCTCTCCTGTTGCTTCAATAAATCACACTCTTGGGGAATCTGGAGCACGCTGGTTCTTATGGAATGTGATCAGACCCAGAGCACTGCTCGGGGACTGCACTCTGTGCATCTGTGCTGAAAGAAGTTCTTCTCTTGGACTCGACCACACTGATGGTGCTGAAGTGGCTGCAATCAGAAATGAAGCCCTGCCCCTCTCAGTTCCACTAATCACTGAGGACCAGCTGGAATGCAAGGCCATTGATTTCCTGCCCAATTTCCAAACACAACAAACTGCTCCCGTGACAGGGGCTGGGATGAGAGCTGCCAAAGACACGGACACTGTTAATCTAAACTTGATGTGCAAGGCCCAGCTGACTGGCCAAGAACCAGAACAGCTCCTTGTGCACCGAAGTCCCCACCTCAAAATAAGTGTTCTTGTGCTAAAATACTCCATCGTTCACAACTGTCATATGGAAAATTAAAATTATATCAGAACCTCTCAGTACTGGAAAAAGGCAGGAAATATGCAGCAAAACAACTTTCCATTGTGGAAAAAGTAAAAAAAAAAAATACAACAGGTTTTGATTCCTAAGATTGCAAAAATGCAACCAAAAAAACCCATAATAATGTGACTCCCTCTAGTGTCTAAAATAATAATTGGATGCAGTGAGGGAATGCTGATGGTCCCTCATCAGCCTGCCTGTCTCCAGGCTAAAGCTTCCTCAACACCTCCTCATTGGACCTGTCTCCCACAGCCTTCCCCAGTGCCCTTGTCCTTCTCTGGACACACTCCAGCCCCTCAATGACTTTCTGATCACAGGGGCCCAGGACTGGACACAGCACTCCAGCTGCGGCCGCGGTGCTGCCCAGCACAGGGGGACGCTCACTGCCCTGCTCCTGCCGCCCCACTATTGCTGACACATGGCCAGCATGCCCCAGGCCTTCTTGGCCACCTGGGCCCAAGCTGGCTCACGTTCAGCTGCTGTTGAGCGGCACCCCTGGGTGCTTTGGGCCCAGGCAGCCCCCCGTGCACCACGTTACACATTTGACTTCAAAGACAGCATCCGGAATTTGGAGACGCCTTTCCTGTTCTTAAGGATTTTCAGTCACTCCGCATTCGAGGCTTCAAAGCAGCTTTCAAAGCTGCAGACTTCACCACAAAATGTATCCACAGAAGCTTGCTGCTTATGCTTTTAACCTCAGAGGAAGGCTTCAGAACCACGCAGTTTGTTTCTTTGGCCTCATGGGACAAGAATGGCCTTCACAGCTTCATGGATAACATTATCATCTCCTGGCAGTGTTGTGGTATATTTTTATTCATTTTATTTGATCCAATTATCTTTTGTATTGTTAAGTCGTACCCCCCACCCTTGGTAATAGTTTATTCCCAGTTGTGCCCTCCTACCCCGGTTGCCAATCCACCCTGATACCTGCCCCTTGTTCCCGAATGTTCGCTGTTCCCCCGCCCATTAAGTTGTCAATCCTCCCTTGTGCCAACCCCTGCCTGGACCGCCCCGTTTGGAATTCCCCTGCTCCTCCGAGCCCCATTGGCCCATGTGCCCCACTCTCCTCCCCTTGTGTTCTCCATTGGTTTATGTATTTTGTAACCCCGCCTTGTGCTCCTCCCCTAAGTCTTCCCTGTTGGGTTGTTATATGTACACGCCCCTTGCTCCTCCCCCGCAGAGAAGTTGCTGTACACCCCGTTTCTTTTGTCTTTTGTTTCTGGATCCTCCAAGAGAATAAATCCCTTTTGAAGCCACATGTAAGACCTCTCCCTCGTCCTTGCTCCTGCCCCTGACGCTGGACAGCCAGTGCCATAGAGCATAAGCCCTAAGCTCCTGCGCTTCCCCGGAGCAGCCCACTCCTGGCCCGGTGCTGGGAGCTGGCTGGGGAAAATGCGGCAGCATGTCATGGCAACAGTTTAACAAAAGCCAAAGGACAGATGGGCCACCAGACTCTGTAAAAGTGAAGAATTGTTCACAAAACTACAGAGCTGTTTCACTAGCTGAACACAGAATTCTAAAAAGGGAAAGCAAACAAACCAAGCCCCGTGAGGCCCAGAACTCCCCCCAGTGCCCTTGGCCATGGCATTGGAGAAGCCAAGAGACAGAGCTGCACTGAGCCAAGCAGCCACATGCTTGTTAAGAATAATATGTTACAGTTGCTGTTTGTAAACTCCTTACTTACCTTGTACCCCTGTCCCAGGATATTGTTAAGAATAATATGTTACAGTTGCTGTTTGTAAACTCCTTACTTACCTTGTACCCCTGTCCCAGGTTTGCTTACCTTGTACCCCTGTCGCAAATTGCTGTACCCCATATTTCTTGTTCCTTGTTCAGCCAGGCCCTGCCCCCTCTCCCAAGTTGCTGTACCCTGTGTTTCTTGTTCTGTGTTCAGCCAGGCACTGCCCCCACTGCTCCTAGACTCCCACATGGCAACATTGTATCCCTTTCCCAAGTTGCTGTACCGTCCTGCGGAGGAAGATGACATACTGACTTTTATGCAAACGAGAGAGACCAGAGACTTATGGGATGCACCCAGACTGGAAAAGACCCCAAAACAACGAGCCACGCAAAAGGGAAGGAATAGAACCAGCACCATCTAACAAGGAAGACCCAGAGGAGTCCCCTGACTTCTTTCCAGAGGCCGACGTAACCTCGAGGAGACTCGACTGGGATGACAGCCTAGACTACGAGCCCTAAAGAACGAGTCTTCCTGGGGACTCCCGTGAGGAAGGAAGGCCCAGCTCTGCCCTAGTGACAAAGCTGCACGGATCCTCCTCTTCTGCGGTGTCCAGTGGGAGCAGTGGCGGTGTGCGCGACCCCTCGGGCCCCCACCCCAGAGCTGTGCTGCTTAATAATGGCTTTTTTAAAAGGAGCTGGTCTCCTGGCCCGTTTATAACAATGCTCACCCACAGGCACCAGCGCTTTGGTGCCTCAGCACGACAGCTCAAAGCCCAATTCCCAGTGGTCTTGTGCTGGAGGGAATGGCTAGGTGCTGCCAGGACTCCAGCCCTCAGCACCCTCAGCCTCCAACAGC
Source organism: Cyanistes caeruleus (assembly GCF_971803275.1). Taxonomy (NCBI): domain Eukaryota; kingdom Metazoa; phylum Chordata; class Aves; order Passeriformes; family Paridae; genus Cyanistes; species Cyanistes caeruleus. The sequence continues at coordinate 5,937,731 of NC_141732.1, read as the reverse complement.
AAGCGCTGGCTGGCCAGAAACTTGCAGCTCTGCCCCTCACTAAAGACAGCTCCACCCAGAACTGGCACTTACTGTCTGGGATGGCTCCACCTCTTCGGTGAGCACAGCTGCACTCTCCTGCTGCTCTTGCTCAGTTTCCCCCTCTTTGTTTCCCTCTCCAGGAGCAGAGGGAGCCAGGGCTGAAACTGCTCTTGCTTCTGGGCTCTGTGTAAAGAGACAAGCACAAGGGACAGGCTGTTACTTATCACTTCCAACTTCCTTGCTTTTTGCATCTACAGCCAACCTGCTCTACTCAGGAGAAATCATCAGCTTGCACAGCAAAGGGATTCTAAGTCACTCCCATTAAATGAAAAAAAGGGCTAATTCAAGCCTACTGCATATGGCTCTGAATTCCATATTCCTCCTTGGCTACTAGCAGCAAGCAACATTCCCTGGGCAAAACAAGGCTTGTAGTTCTCTAAAGCCCTTACGTAGAAAAGGAGGAAATAGTGCACAATGCCTTTGCAGTTCCTACTGGAGGTCTGCAAAGTTAAAAGTGTATGGGAATCTCATCCAGTGCTGGAAAAGTGCAGCAAAGCCTGTGCAGAAGTAACTTTCTTTGCTGGAGCAAGGGAATAAGGAACCGGCCTTCCCCCCCTAGCAAAACAAGCAACCAACAGATGAAAGAAAGTGTCACCTGCTCCAGTGTCTAATGTACTTGGAAGCAGGGAAGGGATCTTTCCCAGGGAAATGGCCCTTGTGGTGAGCACTGTCACGTAGGGATTGCTGGAAGTCTGCCTGATGCTCCCTCATCAGCCTGCCTGTCTGACACCAGACTAAAGCTCCCTCCGCACCGCCTCACTGAACTTGTCCTTCTAGTGGTTGACATTTGCTAATTTCACTTTTCTGGCTAATGTACTAAAGAATGACGTGGATTTTTTGCGCTCGCCACAATCACCAGGGAACTTACTCCATTTTCTTTTTATTTTTTTTTTTTTTTAGTGTGTTGTGCATTAGGAGTAGGTTAAAACAGGTTGAAAACTTAGCAAGAATAAAGAAACTTTATTATCAGGATTACAAGTATAAGAAACCAGAATAAAACTCCTAGATACTTTTCCTCCCCCTACCCAACTTTTTCTTCTCCTAACTGACAACACAGAGACAAAACTTGGGATGGTAAAGCAGAACTAACTATACACTAGTCTTATATGAGTTTTCGTAGGATGAGGAGGGGGTGTTTGGTTATGTTAGGGAGACTTGTTTAGAGAAAAGCAGGTTCTTGGTGTTTTTTTATTATCAGGAATTGCAGGAGCCCTGGAAAAAAGTTGCTATCCTCCTATCCTTCGCATTTTCACAGCTTTCTTACAAGAGTGTTTATGGGCTAGGAACTCATGGGGTATTATTTTATGGATGAGTTGTTTAAAGGCAAAGGTTTTTCTTAGTTGGTTTTTGCAATCATCTCTGGAAACAGAGCCTTTTTTCTTCTCTCCCTGGGCGCAAAGGATTTGCATCCCTCTCATCTCTTTCTCTCTGTAAAGTTTTGATGGGCTTACAGCTACTTTAACATTTGCTTGGCTTTATTAATGGATGTTTTGGTTCAGATTTACAGTCTGAATACTTCATCCCCCCCTACTCTCATGAATTAAAGGAGATATTTTAGTATATTATTGTTTATTTCTATGGTACTACTGAAAGAATATTTTAGTCCTATTTGCCATTTTCTCATCCCTCTTTGATTTCAGCTTTGACTCATTCTTTTATTGACTTCAAGGTTTTTAGGTTGCTTTTCCCCATGTTGTCACTGTCCTTTTCTCTCCCTGCAGAGAGGAACAAGGTCTGGAGGTCTCATCTGCCTATCTGACAGGGTTCCATTTTTTATCTAGTGGCCGCAGCAGGCATGGTGCTGGATGTCAGGCCACTCAGGGCACCTCTCTGCCCTGGCAGGGGAAGTAGGCTCGGCCTGGAGCTGCCAAGCACCACGGAGGACTCAGCGTCGGCAAGATGTCAGCAGCTGTGGCCAGGCCCAGCCTGGGGCCGGGCTCCTGCCGCCTCCATTCCTCGCCCAGGAGCCGCTGGCGTCCGGCCCGGCCTCCCCCAGGCCGCCCAGCCCGTGGGCGAGCAGGGCCGGCCTCATCACAGCTCTGCTACCTCCTGGGTCCGGAAGCAAAAGGGTCAGTTCCCAGACTCGTGCATTTTACACTGGTGCATTCCCAGGGGCAGATTGAGTTTTTCAGTGCTGTTGTAAAATGTTGTCACTTCCCACAACTTGCTAACTATTGGCTTCTTTTAGGCACAGAGAAAGTGCCCAGCACCTTGTCACAAAGAAATCACTTTTCCCCTGTGTTCCTTACGTCTTTCCCCAAATAACCATTAAAATCACACTACCATAGTCATCCACAGCCTTCCCCAGTGCCCTTGTCCTTCTCTGGACATGCTCCAGCCCCTCAATGACTTTCTGATCACAGGGGCTCAGGACTGGACACAGCACTCCAGCTGCGGCCGCGGTGCTGCCCAGCACAGGGGGACGCTCACTGCCCTGCTCCTGCCACCCCACTATTGCTCACACATGGCCAGCATGCCCCAGGCCTTCTTGGCCACCTGGGCCCAAGCTGGCTCACGTTCAGCTGCTGTTGAGCAGCACCCCTGGGTGCTCTGGGCCCAGGCAGCCCCCCGGGCACCACGTTACACATTTGACTTCAAAGACAGCATCCGGTATTTGGAGATGCCTTTCCTGTTCTCAGCAACTCAAGACAGCACCCCACAGAGTCACCCCACATTCGAGGCTTCAAAGCAGTTTTCAAAGCTGCACTCATCACCACAAAATGTATCCACAGAAGTTGCTGATTCTGCTTTTAGCCTCTGAAGAAGTGTTCAGAACCACGCAGTTTGTTTCTTTGGCCTCACGGGACAAGTATGGCCCCCCACAGCTTCATGGACATCACCCAGCAGCATCTTAACAAAAGCCAAATGACAGAGAGGCCAACAGGCTTTGTAACATCGGAGGTTAATTTTCTCACTAGTAGGATGGGACTGCCAGGTGACACGTCATGAGCTTTTCTTTCAGACATCAGTCTCACCTATAGATACAGGAGATGGCACAAGATCACCTCTACCATAAGCAGCTTCAAAATCTCTTTTTTATAGAACATTTTATGAGTGTTTCAGCCAATAGCATATTGCTAAATCTTACTGACAATTCTTTTATCCAATCACTCGAAACATACATACGTCTTCTTCAAACAATGCTTGCTTGTTTGCTTTCTATTAACAATACTCAATACTCTGTTATTAGACTTAAAACTTGCTACTATCTTGGTAAGCATATTTTTGCAGTCTTAAGGTCTAAGGCCAAGCCTAAAGACTCAACTCTTGTTTTATGTCCTTGCATGTCGTATTATTGTATCTTCCTCCCTTTCAGGCCTTGCAGCTGCAGCTAGCTCTAAGTTCTCAGCTTTTTCTTTTCTGAGGCCCTTTTTCACAGCTTCTGAAAGCCTTCTTGCATTTACTCTTGGTACAAGCACAAAGAAACTTGCTTAACTTTGTCGCTTATTGACTACCTTGTGTTACACAGCTCTACTGCAAAACTTAAAGACTTTAGGTACTTAATATATTTCTCTTTACTTACTTAAAGCACTACTCTTGCTTACTTTGAGTGTTGTTATTTTAAACTACAGCAATTTTAATGCTGTAAAAGATCGGGTCTATTCCAAGGATGTAAGTCAAATGTGGTAGCAATTGTCATTTCTTATTCAAGTAAGTCTGATCCCTTCCAGGGTCGTAATTCAAAACCTTCATCTCTGTCTATACTTGGATGGTTAAGGCAACCCAAACATTTGGTTTTGTTTGTTCTACAGGCAATTCTGCACTGCACAGAACAAGCAAGATCAGCAAGTACCAACACAGTAATCAATTTTGCTCCATGCTTTTCGTCAGCTATTTTTTGGCAAAAGACTTTTCCATGTATCTTAATTCATTTAGAGACTATAACAAAAAAAGAAGGGTCAATTTCACCTTTGCAAATTTGATGGGGGAATATACTCTCTATAACAGGAAAATACCACACTTTTGCCAAAAGAGCTTTATGAAATCAACAATTTACACATTTACACAACGACATAAAAATCAGGGTTCGTAGGTTCCACAGGTGAACAAGGGATGCCAGCTGGGACTCATGAGCTCTCCGTTCGGCTCATGTCGACGTGCCTATTTCTCTGCTCTTACACTCATCAACACATTGTCGTGTGTGATACTGTTTGACATTCTTTGCTAGAACCCACTTAGGTCTGGCACCCGTGGAGACACAAGCATAGCCTTTGCCCCAAGTTATTAGTCAAAAAGGGCCTTCAATTTGTCCTGTCTCAGAGTTTCTAATTAAAACAGGGGGATTTTCTTTTCATTTTGCTTGTGTGTTATTTGAAAAATGCCTAAAAGCTGGTGGATCGGATTCTGTCAAAGATCTGTCCCAGAAATTAAAAACATATAAAGCTTTGCTCAGTCTCATCAGAGGTGTTGCCTCTACTCCCCCTTCTGTTGATCTAGAATGCGTTTTAGGGTGTGATATGTCCTTTCAATAATTGCTTGGCTTGTAGCGGAGTAGGGAATTCCAAAAGAGTGGCAAACACCCCTTCATTGTTGCCTTGAAAACTCAACTTTTCCACCTTGTTTACGTAATTTCTAAGAACTTTCCCAGGACAGTGACTGTTAACTTAGATAGATATACCTTCTTTCTGATACGCATCTTTTGATGGACGTCTCGCACGACCAGTGTGATTGGAAAGGTGGTAACCTAACTCTCCAATCCCTGGTCATTGCCGAGAATCTAAAAATACTGAAGTTGTAAGAATAAAACCATTTTTCCCCCTATCATACGGGAGCTGTGTCTGTGTGAGTCATTGCGTGTCCTACAGCGACAGTCCATCAAAAATGTGGCCAATTTTTGGGCTGTATATGCAGGGCCATTGCCTGGTTTTACTTCTTGGGGTAGTCCTAGTGAAGCAAATGACTGCAAAAAGTGTTGACAGGCATGATTGGCTGTCTCTCCTGTGTGAACAGAAGCAAAACCTGCACCTGAAAAGGTGTCAACTGATCTGTGAATATTTTTACATTTCCCAAAGGAAGGGTAATTAGTGATGTCTGTCTGTCACAACTGCAGGCTTTGCAAACCCCATGGGTTGACAGCTCCTGTAGAAGCAGAGGACTGCACAAGCTGACAGTCAGAGCAAGTACTAATGATGGCTTTAGCTTGACTTTTAGAAATGTGAAATGTTGGGAAGGTAGAATTAGAAAGAAATTATAAATATGATTTTGTAGCCAGAAAGGCTAAGGAAGAAATACAAATGATAGCACGGTTTGAATAATTCAAAGAAACCAACCGGGCTGGTATGCCAGAACACATTCTTTCCTGCAATAAAACCAAGCTGAGGCCCCTCATCCCAGCCTTATAAGGAAAGGTCTGAAGAACCCTGAGATAACTAAAAATATGCAAAAATAGCGATTTCTATAGGTTGTACACAAATGTTACTATATTAGTATACTTAGAAAGATTGGTTAGTAAAGGAATAGAATATTCAAAGGTATAGGTTATATAAGTAGTGGTATAGAAGAGCTCGGTCTCTTTTTTTTCTCTTGCTTGCTCTTTTTTTCCGTCTCTCTTGCCCTCTCTCTTGCCCTCTCTTGCCCTCTCTTGCTCTCTCTCTCTACCTCTCCACCCCACGCCCTGAAATAAACTTCTAACACTTAACTCGATTATAGAGGTCTTTGCCGTGTCTCTGACCGTCCCCAGAAAGCGTCTCCTACAGTGAAACCTCCGCACAAGTGCTTGTGCATTTTGGTGGAAGAAGGCATCACTTAGTTTTGCTTGTTCAAAAATGTTTGGCAAAGCATTACAACAACCATTGTCAGCTTATCCGCTCTTGCACTTCCTTCTGCTAAAAATCCCGGAAGTGAAGAATGAGTCCTAATGTGAGAGGCAAAATATGGATTAGTTCTGTATTGTGAAATTGCATCAAAGCTTGAAAGCCAACAATACAAGGTATCATTTCCAACATCTTTTAGAACTGATCCTTCTACTCTTTTAACTACATTACCAACATAAGCACAATCTGTAATTAAATTCAAAGGTTCTGGAAAAGCTGAAAGGCCCTGACTACAGCAGCTAATTCAGTAATTTGAGAAGATCCCTTCACTGTTTGTATATGCAATTCCCATGTTTTAGTTGTTTGATTTAGCCATACTATCACTGATTAATGTGTTTTCCCTGATCCATCAGCGAAGAGAGTTACAGCACTTAAAGGTTCTTCGCTTAACGTGGGTTTTTCTCTAAAACTCAATTTTGCTTGCAACCATTTATGAGCTGGGTAATGAATAGAACAAACATTCTATTCTGAAAAATTCAACAATGCATTTTGCAAATCATCTGAATTTTGCAATGCCCAATCAAGGTAGTCTTTTTTCAAAGGTAAACAAATAACTGCAAAATCTTGGCCTGCTAAGGTGAACAACCTTGTTCTGGCTCTAGTTATAATTTGTACTGTTATCTCCATAGTTGTAAAAATTGTCTTCAGGGACCTATGAGGAATATTTTACATCCATTATTAGCAAAGGATCTCTTTCAGAAGCATCCCATTGAAAAATGAGACCATAAAGTTGCAGTTTTTCTCCCAAAATTGCAAAAAAAAGGGATTTTCTGGAGGACATCAGTGGGCTTGTCTTCTTTGGAAAGCCTCTGTGACCTTTCCAAGGGCTACTTGAGCTTCAGGTGTTAGAGCCCTAGGAGATTTGATATTACAATCTCCTCTTAATAAGTCAAAGAGTGGGGCAAGTTCATCGTTGGTAATTCCCAAAATACGTCTGACCCAATTAATTTCCCCCAGAAGCTGTTGTAAATCTTGCAAGGTGTTGACACTGGTCCAGAGTTGTATTTCCTGTAGAGGAATTGTTTGTTCAGTCATTCTCCATCCCAGATTATTTCCAGGGCAGAACTTCTTGAATTTTGGATGTAGAAATTTCCAGTCCGGCCTTTTGAATTTCAGTAACAACACTGTCATGAGTTTGTTCCATTTCTGCTTGTGTTGGTGCTGCAATAAGCAAATTGTCCATGTAGTGTAAAATCATAGATTGTGGGCGCTTCTGTCGAGCTGGAGACAGAGCTTGTGCAACGAAATATTGGCATTATTGGAATTGGAATTATTCATCATTGCTTGAGGCAAAGATTTCCAGTGATATCTTTGCAATGGTTCTCCTCTAGTGATAGCTGGAACCAAAAAAGCAAACCTCAGTGCTGACGAGTTTGGCGGGAGAAAATACAGCACTCAATATGAATGATCAGCAAATCTCATTTATTGGTAACTATAAAACCACTTATATAGCATCAATAATTAGGCTCATACATAGTGCAAAAGCAAGCTCATTATTGGATATTTCATTTAAGGTCAACTCCACCTAATTCTACATTCCTGTGATAGCTCATCTATGCTGAATTCACATTCTTCTGATCACAGCATCCTGTTCTCAGTTAACAGTTATCACTAAGGCCTTCCTGACTTCTGCAACATCTCACACCAACTGTACTCCATTGTCTAACTCTTTCCCAGCTAACTGCTGCATGGGAATATGACCTTTGCTCGCCAGCCATTCCTCTACAGCCTGGTATTCCAAGATGACCTGTTGGTGGACCATGCTCTCTTGGTCCACTAAAATTATTTGCCCCCCACATGAGGAATTTATTGAATGCCAGTCAAAGTCATCGTCAAAGATCACATCGATCCATTTGAATTTTGATGAGACTTGTAATGCCAATGTGCAATTACCATCATTGGTGACTGTCATTGCAACATCTTTCCATTTACCAGAGGGAATGGCTGCCAGGAATGTGAAAAATAAAGCTCATCTTGCCTGTTGGGGAGACAAACAGTTGCATTTGACTAAGAAAGTGTTGAGTGAGTTGCTGACTGATGTTGATAGTATTAGGCATGCCACCCATGCAAAATCTTGCAGCTATAGATTTTTTGTTATTAGCACATGGACACGGGTGTGAAGATTTTGAAGGAATGTGTTGTTTTAACTTATCTGAGCACTCCAAAAATATTCATAAACAAATGGCAGGACTACACGAAAACATGAAGCATATCAGAGAATGACATGATCCTTTTTCTTGCTAGTTTGGGTTTAAGGGGTTGGTGGCAGGCCTTGGTCAAGAGGGCAATAATGTTACTGATTGTATTTCTAAGCTTTCTGCTGCTTCTTCCTTGTTTCTTACAATGCATTCAACAAATGTTGCAGCATTTAGTTCCTCCAATTTTAAAGAAAAGAAGGGGAGATGTAGGACCCTGAGCTGCATTAGAACAAATTTGACCATAAAGAGAAAGAGTTAAGAAGGTGGGCAAGGTTATCAGACAGGGAAGGAACAGTTGTGGTCAGCAAAAGAACACAAAGGAAGAGCCAAAGGAGATGAGAGATAGAGAAGTTGAACACACAAGTTGTGGTCCCATATACACAAATGTAATTATCCAATACAAATGCTTACAAAGATGTGTGCAGCCAGTTCTAGAGGAGATACTTGTATGAATAGATCTATATACAGTAAAAAAGTAACCAAGCTTAGAGAATAAACAAATGATCTGATCCTCATATTGGTGCTGTGTTATTCCTGTTCCTGCATGAAGAAATGAAGACCCTGGCACTGAACCTATGACAATGACTAGCAGAGAGCCTCAGGATACCCCTACTCTCATGTCAATAAATTCTGAGTTGTGATTTAAATCTGTCAGAAAATGAAAATGGTAAAAATGAAACATTTTCCAGCTGTTTCTCTCTGGTTTACCTTTTTTGAAGGTCAAAGCTCTGTACTGCAGGTGCCCCAAGTGTGTGCAGAGTAATTAGCTCCCAAAAACCCTTTGTTTTTCCCAGAAGTCATTATCACTTGTTCCCAGGTATGTCCAGATCTGGCAGTAGAAAGAGCCCACAGCACAGTGGGCACCGTGCCCTGCCCAGCCAGAGCTCTCTGGCACTGAGCAGCAGCAGCAGCAGCAGCAGCAGCGCCAGCACTTTTCAACCTGCTCCTGCCTTGGCTTCACCTGGGGGACAGAAGGCTCTGGAAATCAGCACTGCCACTCATGTTCCCAGCCTGGAGCAGCTGCTGCTGCTGGTGGTGAGCAGATCCTGCCAGTTCAACTGCTTCCAAATGGGAATAAAGGCAGAGATATATGTACACAGGAGCCCTGGGCATGTCCAATAAATATGCAAATATGTGGAGAGATTTGTTAAGAATTATTTCAGCTGTTATGGCAACAGTGTTTTCTTTCCTGGTTCTGTGCAATGCTTTGGGCCATTCTCTTGGTCTGGTTGCCTTGTCTTTGGTCCCATGTGAGTGCTCAGTTGGGGAACAGGCTGTAGGTGCTTGGACCACTCTTGCTTTTACTCTTGGATCCCTTGAACAACAGGGTTTGTTTCACCAGGGGACTTTGTGTAGCTTTGTGACAGAGGAGAACTTCCCAGGCTATTTGGTGTTTGCTGTAGGGGAGGTTGGGTTGCTTTGCATAAATTTGCATAAATTCCAAGGCAGAACACTTGCTTTGTGATGTCAGGACATGGCTGCCACATTGTCATGGAGACATCAGAAGGTTGCCTTGGAGCACGGAAGGCCTCAGTGTCAGAGCAGCTCTTGGGCTTGCTCACTGCAGGAGCATCCTGCTGCTTGAGGCGTTTGTCAGTGGGCAGCTGCACACTGACAGGAGCCTTGTTCTTCTTGAGTTGGAGCAGTGTCTGCAAACTGCCACAGCAGTGCTCCAATGATGGAGCCACTCGCTGCTGCAGTTTGCACTGTTTACGGCTTTATTTATTCCGGCTATTACCTGACAAACCTGGCATGTAAGTAGAGGTTTTCCCTGGGTGTAACCTAACTTGGCTTTTGTAGGTCTTCCTGCTTTTTCTTAGTGCCTGGATTGATTTTGAAACAGAAGGACCATTAGGATGCCACTGCTTTGCTAAAGCTCCTGTCAACAAGTTTAGCAAAAATGGGATGCCTGTAGCCAGGGGTCTGCAGGCAGCATTTGCAAGGGTTCCATTCCCTGCACAGGAGAGTCTGTGGCAGCAGAGTCTGTCCTTTCCTCAGTTTGCTGGCTCAAGCAGGATAGCTTTGAAAATGCAGAGACCTTCTCAGAAGGCCTTCTTAAGACTTTGTGGTTCTCCCCACAAATGAGGGAAAGCTTCTTTTGTTCTGTTTTGTCATGAAAGGATTTGACTAAGTTCACCCTTTTCTGAGTGCTAGAATAGCAATACCTTTTGCAATGAAGTGCAAACTCCAAAGCAGCGAGTGTGTGCTCCTGAACACTGGAGCTGCTGTTGCTGTGCTGCACAATAGAACTGCCACAGCTCAGGGGGATTTGGGGGAAGATTTTCTGGGCCAATGTTTTCAGCAAGTTAATGAGAATTACTGCATGCAACTTATCTTTTAAAAAAGTATCTGAAAGGGAAAAGAGCAAAAGCTACTTTATCTGTTGGACAAGACTCGAGAATTGAGTGTTAAAGAACACTTTGCATGTTCTTGATCAAGTTTGTGTTCACTTACTGGCAAAACAGGCCAAAGTGTAGGCACAAGCAAGAATATTGCCCAGTTCCTTGTTGGATGTGTGAAAGAATTGTGTCCCCTGAGGGATGCTGTTAGAGGAAAATACCCTCTTGGTATTTGGGTTCACTTATTCTATGGGATTCAGCAGCCCAGGCAGTTTTCTCACCCCATTGCATTCATTTTCCCTTGCTCACTGCAGGTCACCTGAGGCGTGTGTTCAGAGGTGCCGATCCTGAGGTGAGTGAGAAAGGAACCTTTGATGTTCCTGCTGCTTGGGAATTGTGGAGCAAGCTGGGATCTTGGCCTGTGGCAGCAGAGTGTAGGTGGCCAGCTGAGTAGGCTGAAAGGAAATCCATTTCCATGTCTGCAGCAGTGATAGCAAAGGCATTGCTGTCTATTTCCTCATTTTTCACTTCAGTGCTTTAAAAGAACCAGAAGACCAGTTTTGCAGAGAGAACACTGCTTCTTGATAGTAGCCAGGGTGGGAGATCTAATTCAGACAATTAGCAGTCCAGTTGAATTAAGCCATTTTCATTTAGTTGGAGTGACTTAGAATCCCATTGCTATCAAAGGGGATGATTTGTCCTTAGTCGAGCTGGTTGTAGAAATAGAGCAGAATAGAAGTAAGGTTATAAATGATAGGTAGCTGCCTGTCCCTAACACTACTATCTGTGCACAGAGCCCAGAACCAACAGCAGACTCTTCTCTGGCTCCCTCTGCTCCTGGAGAAGAGGCCAAAGAGGAGCAAAATGACCACGAGCCTCCAGCACTGGTCGCACCCCAGCCTGAACATTCAGAGACTGTAAGTGCCACTTCTGGCTGGTGTTGTCTTTAGTGCAAGGCAGAGCTGCAAGTTCCTGAGCAGCCGGCACTTGCTGTTGGTAGCTGAGGCTGCTGAGTGCTGGAGTCGTGCCAGCACCTAGCAAGTCACCCCAGGCAATGGCAGCTGAAAAATGACTTTTGATCTGTCATGTTTAGGCCCCCAATTGCTGGGATTCTGAGAGGGGCCAGCCTGAAGCATGAAGGCTCCCTGTGCCCAGAGGAGGGAGCATTTCAAAGACACTCTGCTCAGCCATGTCACATTCTGGAGAGGACACTGTGGTCTGGAGAGTCCTGTGCCCTACAGACTGGCCAAGTAGCTGCAGGCACAAAAGATGTGGATCTGACCACACAAGCGCTTTGGGGTGGTTTGTCTCCATGGCCTTCTTGGATGTCCTTACCTGGGAGTATTTCAGAGACACACTGGGGATGTGGAATTTCTGACTGAAATCAGGGATTTTGGTGCCTTTGTTGCCAGGTTGTTGTTTTGCCTCTTCAGGCAGAGCAGTCAGTAGCAGAGCTGACAGGTGCTCTGAGCCCACGTCTCTTCTGGCTTTTGATAAGCTGCAAAGAGATGATTTTGTGGTCCATGAATCCATGTGGGGCCACTCTTCTCTTGTGGCAGAAGACACAAATTGCACTGTCCTGAATCCTTCTTCTGAGGCAAAACCAGAGACTCCATATGTCTGTTGAGACTTTTCTTTCTGAAGTCTGCAGCTTTGAAAACTCCCCTGGAGCCTGGAGGCTGGGATAAAGCCGCAAGTCCTTGAGTGCTGTCTTGTGTTGCTAAGAACAGGAAAGGCATCTCCAAATTCTGGATGGTGTCTTTAAAGTCAAATGTGTAACGTGGTGCCTGAGCAGCTGCCTGGGACAAAGCACCCAGGGGTGTCGCTCAACAGCAGCTGAACGTGAGCCAACGTGAGCCCAGGTGGCCAAGAAGGCCTGGGGCATGCTGGCCATGTGTCAGCAAGAGTGGGGCGGCAAGGAGCAGGGCACTGAGCGTCCCCCTGTGCTGGGCAGCGCCATGGTGCTTCAAGTCTGCTTCAAGCAGACTTCCATCAATCCCTACATGACAGTGCTCACCACTTGGGTCACTTTCCTGCCAAACATCCCCTCCCTGCAGCCAAGAAGATTAGACCCTGGAATGGGTGACAATTTCATCTTCTGCTTTGTTTATTTGTCTGTTGGTTTGATTGTAAAAAGGACTCTGTGTAATTTCTCCTTCTGCAGCCATTAAAGGTGCTTTGGCTCAACCCTTCCTGCCCACTTGCAGCACTGGAAGAGACTCTGTTAGAATTTGAATTTGGAAGATGGCAGTTCTGGAAAATGCAGAATTTTTGCAGGAGAACACATAGTTTGGGGTGGGGATGTTGGGGCAGAAGGAGCTGTTCTGGTGATAGGCCAGACAGCAGGGCTTGCACATCACTTTCAGGTGAACAGTGCCCATGCCTTTTGGCAGCCCATGGTTGATCAATAGGTGTTGTGTTTGGGAATTGAGCAGGAAATCAATGGCCTTGCATTCCAGCTGGTGCTGAGAGATCAGAGATGCTGGGAGGGGCTGGTCTTCATTTCTGATTGCAGCCACTTCAGCACCATCAGTGTGCTTGAGTCCAAGAGAAGAACTTGTCTGAGCACAGATGCACAAAGACTGCAGTTCCCAGAGCAGTGCTCTGGGTCTGACAGCAAAGCACCAACACAATCCAGATTCCCCAAGAGTGTGATTTATTGAAGCAACAGGAGAGCAAGTTCAGCACTGCTGCTGATGGGGGCACTGGCTACCGAGTGTTGATGTGTGTAGGGATAGAAAGTATAGTAAAAGAGTTTACAATAGTGAGATCTAGCTGCCTATCTATCTATCTATCTATCTATCTATCTATCTATCTATCTATCCATCTATCTATCTATCCATCTATCTATCATCTATTTGACAGATATCAAATATTCCATTTGAATTTTCCCATCTCTGCTCCAAAGCAGCTGGTGGTATAAAGGTCACCTAAAGTCATCCCTTTGAGGACAGGAGGAGAGACAGGTTCCATTGACTGATCCAGAGCAGGCAGAGATGATTCCCCCTACAGAGAGGGTTGTTTTTTCCCCTCACAGCTCTTTTCCTCCTCCACTCTTATCTGCTGTGAAACCTTCTTTTTATGCAACAAATTGCTGCATGTCCTAAGGGAGTGGAACAATCTCAAGCTCTAGGTGGAGTTTGGAGACTTTGGTCATACATGCATTACATGACACATGGTTTCCTTCATTGGCATCCCTCGGGGTGTGTCAATTCATTTGTTGATGGGGCCTTTGGAGGATCTCTGTTAGTGCCGCTCAGAATTCTCAGCTGACAAAAGAGGGAGGATAAACACCTTGGTCCTTTTCCATATACTCAGGTGGCCATAGGGGCTCCCTGACCTCCATCAGAGGATCAAATTGCACACATCCTTATCTCCTGAATGAGCAGGATTTCTAACAAGAGTGTAGATATCAGAAAGGCAGGAATGGTGGTGCAGGCCTGAAGAGAACATGAACTCCACAAGTGTCTCTCACAAGGGATGAAATCACACAGGAAAACACCTGCAGAGCCAGGGTGGAGCTGTGGGACAGGGCTGAGTGTGAGTGACTATGGAAAGACAAAGAGGACAGAGCAGAAGGGGAGGGAGGCCCTCAGCAGACCCTTGAGAAATGGCACACATTTCCTGTCAGCTGCCCAGGAGTCTGTTGGAGATTCAGACCCAGCTGGACCCAGATTGTACTGCCAGTGTCACTTTGGAATCTGTGTCTCCCCTTGGGCAGAGAACAAGCCAGGAGAGCAGCAGCACAGTGCTTTGGGAACGTGTGAGCCCATCAGTGTTTGAGTCTTGGCCCACAAATGTTGTGTGGGGAGTTGAAGGCCATGTTCTCTTGCTTTCTTTGCAGGTTGTTCTGGAGAAAGAGCAGGAGCAGATTGATTTGTCAGAGATGCCATGCCAGACTGAGGGAGAGCTGTTGCCAGCCCGAGAGCAGGAAGAGCAGCTTGGGCAGCAGGTGGAAGAGGCACTGGAGAATGGCCAGGTAAGCCTGACTCAGCAGGTGACAGAGTGCAGGGCAGGAAGAGGGGCATAAAACACAGCTCTTGGGACTGAGGAGGCCAGGAGTCCAAGAGGCACTGAAAGCACAGAGCCTTGTAATCTGCAGAGATCAGCTCTGGGACAGGAGGGTTACAGTGGAAGCAGAGGTGGTTAAGTAGGCAGAAAGAAGTGACTGAATGAGTGTGATTTTGAGGCTGAAAGAGGGAAAAGCTGAGCCTGATGGCAGCTCCCAGTCACTTGTTCTCCATTTGTGTGTACAGAACATCAAGGCAGAGCCACAAGCAGAGCTGCCTGAAGCTCAGAATGCCATCGTGGCGGTGAAGAGGAGGCACCAGGAAGACATGAGGAACATTCAAGAGGAGATGACACTCTATCGGCAGAGAAGAGATCAACAAAACAAGGTGAGTGATAGAGTGGCAGCCACTCCACTCATCAAGCTGTCTCTCTCATGTGTTTTAGAGGACAGCAAGGAAAATCTCCAGGCAGAGATGCAGGATATTCGGGCTAGGATCAACGAAAGGGAGAAGAGGCTGGAAGAAGAAATGAAGATGGTGGAAGAGGAAATCAATCACCTGATTCAGGAGAAGAATTTTCTACATAAACAAGTGAGTGAAACAGCGATAGCCACTGCAGTCACTGCAGTCTGGTGGTTTGTGCCCTTCTTGCCTTTTCTCTGCAGAGCAGCAGGGAGCTGGGGTGATGCCTCTCAGTGCCATCCTGCTGTAGTGTCTATCCCAGCTGCTTTGAAGGAAACTTGCTGGTGTGCTGAATCCCAGCTACTGCTCTGGACAGTGGCACATGTCGCTTTCCCCTTTTGCCAGCACTCATCTGAGTGCATTCCTGCTGGCCTCTTCCTGCTCTCCTTGTTTCTTCAGGTGTTTTTGCAAGTGAACACAGTCACCCAGATAGATGTTGAACACAAGCCACAAGCTGTCTGTATCCCTTGGGGAATCTGCTCCTCTCCTGCTCGTTCCCTTTCCTCACAGTCAATGAGCCTTGGCAGAAAGGGACAAGCTGTAGTCTCTGACTGCTTTGTTCTGTTTGACTTGAGGTTGGAGTGTTGACATCTCACCTGGCAGCCTCGGAAGGCTTCCAGCAAATGACTGGTGATGAGGAGCCCCAAGGTCGACATGAGGCACAGCAACTGTCCCAAGCAGAGATGCTGAAGGTTGGGAATGTGTCAAAGATGGAGGAAAAGTGGACTCATTGTGAGGAGGTACAACATTTGAACAAGGAGCTGCAAATGTGTCTGCAGTCTTTGGAGGGGGAAAGGGATCCTTGGGAGGAAATGGAATGGTCATTGTTGCAGTCATCCTTTAGAAAATCCATGAAAATGGAATATGAAGGTGTCTATGAACTCAAATAAAACAACCTCTGGTTTTGACCATTTGGTTTCAGAAGCAGGTGTCCAAAATAATCCAGTTTATGAGCTTGGCATGTGGCTAAGAGCAACTTCTTACGGGCTTGAATTTGAAAAGGGTACTCGGGGTAATCTCTGCCAGTCACTTTTCTGACACCAACTCATTTCTACTCTCAGAGCTACCAAGGAGCCTTGGTTCCCCTCCCTGAGAAGTGGAGCCTGTGCAATTTCTTCATCTCCAGCACTGACACAGATGCTGCTCAGCCACAGGAGGATTTCCCGGAGCTACTGAGTACATCTAGTTTATTTCTTGTCTGAGGGACAGTGAATTGTGTGCACGTGCCAGCATAGCTGTACCAAATGTTCCTCCTCAGTTTGGTGTCACAGGGACATTTAGGTCTCTCCACAGGAAGTGCTCTGCTTCGAGGCAGGGAGAGAGCACTCTGCATGTTCCTGCTGTCCCTGAGGGCAGCCTGGACTGGTTAAAGTTTACCTGGCTTCCCTTTCTACTGAAGAAAGAAGCAGGAATTGTTGCTGGAGCAGTTGCTTGAGTTCTACCCATTGGCCCAACCCCTGCTCAGATCAGTCTCTAGGAAAACACATCAAGCCCTCTGTGATTCTGCAGCACAACCCATTTAATCTGCTTCTTGCCCATAAGAGCTGCCAGTGTTGTGCCCTCCCATAAAGACCTGTTGAGGCTGAGAAAAGATCACATTTCATTCTGTGTGTACCTTCACCTGTTGAGACAAAAAAGGGCATTGATCCACACCTTGGGGTGTCTGATGCCAAAGCCAATCCCGTTGTGTCCTGGATGGGGGCAGCAGCTTGTCAGGGGCTCAGGCTGGCTGTGGCTTGTGGCCATGGCTTGTCAGTGCTCATGCTTGGCCTTTGGCAGCCTTGCTGTGTGCCCTGGCCCTGAGGGCTGCTGTGACTGAAGGGGCTGGAGCCTTCCTTAGCTGGGTGAGTGGCGCTGCCGCCCGGCCGGCCGCTGCAGAGCCGAGCTGGCCCGAGGCAGCAGCCCCTCGTCTGGGCCGGCTTCTGCACGGCACGGCCTGGACTCCCGAGAGGGACAGCATCTCCTCTGGGCAGCTGTGCGTGTCACAGCGGCGCCTGAGCAGCACTGCTCTCCTCGCTGCCCTTGCCCGCTGTGCCCACTTGGGAAGGTGGGGGGGACGTGTGCGGTGCTGAGAGGCCGAGTCCAATGGCAGCCACTGATCCGCGCTGTCAGGGTGAAGGGAAGCACTGGGGTTCTTCCCATGGGCCCTGGGCAAGGGCGTCTTGGAGCTCAGCCTGCTCATACAGGGTGAGGGTGCTGATGCCAAAAGCCCCCTTGGAATGGGGTATAGCATCAGCTGCTTGGCTTTACAGATGGAAAGGCATTCATTCTGTTGGCAAATGCTGCAAGCTAGAGAAGATGCCCTCCTCTCCTGGGAATGCATCTCCCTGGGCTTTATTTCCTGACAAGAGAAGTCTTCAAAGGACTGGACAAAACCAGTCTCTCTGCTGGCCATTTGGACTGCAGAACTGCCTGGCTTGTTGCTCTTGCTCTTGTTGTTATGGTTGCTGACCAGCTGACCACAAAGGGTTCAGAGTCCCAGACAGTGGGGCTTTCATATCTCCTGGAAATTGGAATTTCTGCTTGAAAGTGAGAATCCTACATTTTGTTTCCCTCAGGGAGAATGGTGAATGTGGAAAATCCCATACGAAAATTCACTGAACTGGAAAATCTCGGCAGCGGGTGAGTCCACAGATACTTCTACACAGCCTTGGGCCAGGTGTTTCGCTGGTGGAATATCCATCAAGTGGGAAGTCAGACAAGCTGCAAACATGTTTAGACACCAGGGTTAGTCTGCCCCATCTCTCAGTACTGGCCAGAATTTGTAAGTGTGCTCAGAGGGCATTGCCAAAGACCTCCCCATGCTGCCAACCAAGGTCTTGCCTGCAGCAAGGAACAGAACCTGGTAGATCTCCTTGTCTCTCAAGTGTGGGACAGCTCTGTGGTAATTTCCTTAGCATTTGCATATGTCTCAAGATCACAGAATTTTGCCACACGAATGACAGAAGAAGAACCCTGCTTACCTGAAAGAGCAACCCGTCCCCTTATGATAGCTGTCAGATGACACTTCTCAGGGACCTTTTTTTCCAAGAGTTTGCTAAAGGAATAACTCCGTGCTCAGGATTAGAACTGCCCAGTTTGGAAACTGATAGCCGAGATGAAGGAATAAGCTGTCTTTTTGAGCTGAGGCAGGAAAGCCCAGCACTTCAGGAACAGGCCCAGTGCCCATGCACTGGAGGGGAAAATGTATCATCTGCCTTCTGGCAGACCCCTCCTGCAACCTGCAGCTTTTAGGTATTTACAGCAGAGATCTCCTGTCTGGAGTGGCTTTCACTGCAAGATCTAAATGGCTTCTCCTTTCTTTGCTGCTGTTTTGTTTCTAGAGCTTTTGGAGAGGTTTCTAGAGCACTTGACATTGCCACAGGAGGAGAGGTAAATGTCAACAGCCCCTGCAGACTCTGCTGTTCTCAAGGCCTTTCCCTACGGGTGACATCTGTGCCTGGAGCTTTGGGTAGAGCTGTGCAGCAAAGGCACAAGAAGCACAGACTGGTGCCAGCCTGCAAATTGCACTTGGGACAGTCTTTGTCCTTCTCAGCTGCCAGTAGGAAGGCAAGGAGGGCAGCGGTTCCTTGCAGAGAAGGACGTGCCCACTTGCTCTCAATTGCTAAAACCAAGGTTTAGCATCTCACTTAGAGCATCTCACTGCTCTTTGGGGCTGCAGCTTCAGAGTCCTGAATCCTCATTTCTGGCTGACAGCAAATACATCTGAATGTTACTGGTAGCTCATTAGCCACTTGGGAGCTGTACGTAGGGAGAGATCTGCAAGGTGTCCCTAAAAGCCCAAAGGCCTGCCTGTATCCACAGAGTACCAAGGCACAGATTACTTCTCTGGAAGTGCAGGCAGAGCAGCAGAGAGTGTGGTCAGAGCTTTGTGGGTGAGAGTTGATACACCTTTGTTACCAAGTGGACAAGACAAAGTGTCAGTGGTCAGGTGTCACGTAACTGTCCCCAAGGGAGCAGAGCAATGGGCTGTTGGATTGTCACTTCCTAATTACTCCAATGTCTAATCACAAGGTGCTTTGGCACAGCTTGGCTGTGCCTTTCCAGGATCACTCACTCCATGTGAGAAGCTCCATGCCAACTTCCAAAGTTACTCATTTTCAATATCATTTTAGGTGGCCATAAAGAAAATCAATGTTCAAGGACGGATCAGGAAGGAAGCAATTGCTTATGAACTCATGGTCATGAAAATGAATAGGAACCCCAACATGGTGACCTATTTAGAGAGGTGAGGGATTCTTGTTTTATCCCACCAATATTTATTTACATACTTCATGCATGCAAAATTAAAACCCACTTTGGATACTGGCAGGAAAAAAGAACTCTTAATTACTGGTTAATTATGATTTCTCACCCTATCTCCAGTGGATGGAAGAGATTTTTGCATTTTGTCTGCATTATTCTACCCTGGCAAATGCAGTTTGAAAATTGTCCAAAAATCTGGACCAGCCCTATCTTAAGAACAAAACACCCTGTAAATTCATTTCCTCCACATTGGATTGGGGCTTAACTTTTTCAAGTTTTTAGGAGCACCTTTGAAGTGCTGATAAACCACCCTAGAGAGAAGATTTCCCTTGCATTGCTGCCCTTTTTCCATTGCTGTGAATGCCAGGAAGACTCGGTGCTTATTAAAAGAGATACCATGTGTGACAGCTTTTTTATCTGGGCTGTTACAAAAGTGCATTTTTTGCTTGCTGGCCATTTAAGACATCTCCTTTTTTGTACATGTGCCATTCTCCTTGAGACTGCACAGACTGCAAACCCTGCACAGCCTAGAGGCAATGTCTATTCCTTTTATTCTGTCCTTGTCACAAAGGCACCCAGAAACAAGAATCAACTGTTGTCTTTTGCAAACAGCAACGTAGCCATGCATGTTCATCTCCACACCCTTGTTTCCTTCTTTCAGTTACTTTGTGGGGAAGCACCTTTGGCTGGTGATGGAGTACATGGACGGAGGCACTCTGAGAGATATCATCAATGAGACTCAAATGTCAGAAGGAGAGATTGCAGTTGTCAGCCGTGAGGTCAGGGATCCCACCTGTGCTTCCAAGGGCTTGAGCAAGATTGTCTGGGAAACTGGGGCTCAGAATGGGAGTGATTTCATGGGCCAAGCTTGGTTTCTGTCTTGCTGGTATGCTATGGGCAAGCAAGAGCCTTTCAAGTGAACTGCCTGCCAGTGTCCCTGCACTCACTCTACTCACTCCTTGTACTCTTATCTCCTGCTGTTGTATTCTAGTTCTGTTGCTTCTATTTGGATTTGCTGTTCTCCACCCTGCCTATCTAAACTTTTGCCTGTCTGCACTACATTCCTTACCTCTAAAGCAAAGGTGCTGGTGGCAGGATTTGAAACAAACAGCAAAGAAAAAAAGAGGGACTAATTTCTTTTAGGTCTCAGCAGAAAAGGATAGTAGTGCAGCCCAAATGCTGTTTGCTTCTGAGCACACCCACTGCAGCTGCAGTCACTCTGCCTGGTTTGCAGGGGACAGTCTACAACAGCAGTTGCTGCTGCTGTTTCAAAAGCTGCCATGCCTTTCCTGACAAAGGTCCTGCTCTGCTCCTGTTGCAGCAGCAGGCTCTTCCTCTCAGTGGCACTGTGTTCTGCCATTACTCCCCATTCCCCTGCAAAGGGAATTTTTACAGCTGTTTCCTTGCTTGTGTGATGAAATCACATCACTCATTTTTGCCCCCCTGTTTCTGTTTTCTCTCGCAGTGCCTGCAAGGACTGGATTTTCTTCACTCCAACCATGTGATCCATCGAGATGTGAAGAGCTGCAACATCCTTCTCAGAACGGATGGCTCTGTCAAGCTGGGTCAGTGTATTCTTGGTGAGGTTCAGCCTCCCAGGGATGTGGGGTGTGGGGCTGCTTTCAGTGACTGCCAGCTCCCCAAAAATGGTGCTGATGGCAGTGCAGGGGCCCCTGCTGTGAGCTGAAGGCACAGTTGTGATGTGCACAGAGGTATGACAAGGTACCACAAGCAGTCAAGAGTGGCATTGCTGTGTCCCATCCAAAGGGAAGGAGCTACAATCTAAAGCTTCAGAAAAAGAAAGGCCATTGCTGGAGGAAGTGTAAAAAAGGTGGGGATTTTTTGAAGCAGCCAATTCCATATTTCCATGGTTAAAGCCCTGAGGAAATTGAGCAGGAATGGATTTCCAGCAGATGACAAAGTGCATTCTGCGACTGGGAGTGGGCAATGCTTTTGCTTGGTTTCCTAATTGGAGCTGCCTTTCATGGTGTGTTGTTTTCTCCACAGCTGACTTTGGCCTCTCTGCTCAGCTCACCCCTGAGCAGAGGAGACAGATCTCCGTGGCCAGCACTTCTGGGTTGATGGCGCCTGAAGTCGTGACAGGTCACCCGTACGGCCCCAAAATGGACATATGGTCTTTTGGAATCGTGGGCATCGAAATGGTGGAACGAGAAGTTCCTTACTGGAATGAAACTCCTGTCTCGGTAAGGTGCAAATACTCACTGATCCTGCTGACTTTCTCACCTGTCCCATGTTCTGTGTGCCACTGGACAAAATGCCATTGCCATCTGCTGGCATTACTTCCACCAAGGTCCCCTTCTAGAAATGTCCCTGCAGCACATCAGCATCTGCTGTAGGTTTGGTTGCATCAGCAGGCAAGTGGCAGGTACCCAGTTCAGAAACGTGCCATTTTGGCCTGCAGCCCTGCTGGCCTCCGTGACATTTCTCCTTTGCTTTTTGAAAATTCTTGAAGCTTGTCTCTGAAGGAGAAGAATTTTTCAGTGGAGAGTTCAGCAGTGTGATAAATATCCTTTGAGATGGAGTTGGGACCTTCCCGGTTTCAATTTTCTAGAAAAAGAAAAAATGAAAATAAAGAAAAAAAAATGGAAAAGAAAAAGCAAAAAAGAAGAGAAAAGGGATGAGAAAAAAAGAAAAAGGAATAGGATAAGGAAAAGGGGGAGGAAGAGGAAGGGAAAAGGGAAGGGAAAAGGAAAGAGAAAGAAGGAAAAGGAAAAGGAAAATATAAAGTTAAACTTAAAATGAAGAATAAAAATAAAATCAGGAAAAGGAAAAGAAAAAGAAAAAGAAAAAGAAAAAGAAAAAGAAAAAGAAAAAGAAAAAGAAAATAATAGAACAAAAAGGAAAAGTAAACAGAAAATACAAAAATCAAAGTAGTTCTGCTTGCTTTTTCCTTTATTAAACAAAGCACATCCATTTTTGTCCAAATTCTAGTATCTTTTCCAAATCCTGTGGGACCTCCAAACTTTCAGGCTTTCAAGTCATCTGTACATTGTTCTGTCATGTGTCTGGGTGGCCTGGATAAATTCAGGATGTGTTTTTCTCCTGCTGCAGTTAGAATTGTGTGCCAAAGCCCTGGCTGTTTCTTGGTACTTGAACAGGAGGATGAGCCTGCAGTCAGGTGCCTGGGGCTGGGATCCAAGGGGTGCAGTTGACGCCGGTGCTGTTCCTTTAGCACAGGAGCAGGGCCATCCCTGGGCTGCACAGCGCTAGTGACAGTGAGGACTCCCCACCATGCCCACTAGCTGAGCTCAGCTGCAGAGGGACAGGGTAAAACCTCCTTTTTGACCTCTGCTGCTGTGGGAAAAGTGAAGGAAGTTTTCCTCTGGCTTGAAGAGGATCAAAGTCTCCTTGGTCAGCATCTATTTCATTGCCACCAGCACTGGTGGGCGTTTTCATGCAGACTCCTAGGCCTCTCCCCACTGTCATTTCTGTCTGTTTTAAATGCTTTCTGCATTTCTTTCAAGAAGTAAAACAGAAACTTGATGATTTTTGTTTCATGGAAGCTGAGCTTGAGGGACCAACCAGCATAGCAGTGATCCCTTTTGTGCAATAATCCTTGGAAATAGTATAGCTAGAGCAAATTCCCCCTCCCAAATGGCCTGTCAAGCTATTCACACAAGCTGGTGTGAATCCTCAGAGAAGCAAAAGCTGCATTTGGTGATGGAGTTCTCATTAACCAGAGAACTAGTCAGTGAAAATCAGCTGCCAAGGCAAGATCTGCTGGATGTTGGAAAAGCTGGGGCTGCCTCGGTGTTTAAGTTTTTTATTGGTATAGGAAAGTCATCTCTGCCTCTCTGCCAGGGCAAAAAATGCCACTGCAGAGTGGAGCTGAAACACTGGGCTCTGGGAGAGCAGTTGCAGATGGGAAAGAAGCAGGTGGAGCCTTGTGTTTCCTTTTTCTCCAGCCTCAACTCCTGATAAACATAAGAGGGACACCAAAGCTGTGGCAGCCCAACCTATTCTCGCTTTTGCTGCATGACTTCCTGAACTGCTGCCTGCAGACAGACGAGGCACAGCGCTGGTCTGCTGAGGAGCTCCTGCAGGTAAAATGCCAAGGGGCTGCAGGTGAAACAGTGTCTGAGGGATGGGCTCCTCCTCCGCTGAAATGCAAGGCATCAGATGTGCCCCCCTCCTCCTCACCTCCAATCTTCCTTCTGTTCAAATGGAAATGGTGAGGAATTCTAGCAGGACTGGCAGGGACCTGTAAAGCTCATGTGGTCCAAGTGCCCTGCAATGAGCAGGGACATCTTTAAAGGGATCAGGATGTCCAGAGCCCTCTCCCACCTGCCTGGAATGGTTCCAGGGACAGGACACCTACAAGCTCTTAGGACAACCTGTGCTAGTGTTGTTTGTGTGTCCAAGGAAACAAGTTCTTCCTTAGACTTCTTCTGATTCCATCCCCTTTTTCTTTAAACATATTAGCCCATGTCCTGTTGTCACTGGACCTATTAAAAAAGATGTCCTGCACACCCTCAGAAGCCACTCTGAAGTTTTGGAAAGTAGCTAGAAAGTCTCCCTGGGGCCTGTTCTTCTCCAGGCTGAATAACTCCAGCTCTCTCAGCCTGGCAGAGAAAGCACCATTTCTAGAGCCCTGCTAGGGCAAAAGTCCCATCAAAATGAAGAAAGAAGAATCAATGGATGAGTGGGATTCTGGGCCAGGTTTGCCTGTGATGGCAAGGTCCTGCACGTGAAGATGGAGATGCAGATGCCCCCATTGGTCCCCTTTCTGGGTCTGTCTGGGAACCAGAGGAATCCTGATGGAGGCTGTGAAGCACTGAGCTTGGAAAGTCATGGTTAATTGAGTTTTGCTGATTTCTTTTTTTCTCTTTTGGGCAGCATCCATTTGTAACATTAACTGAGCCTGTGTCCAGCCTGGTGCCGCTGATCATTTCAGTGAAGAGGAGGAAGGAGGAGAAAACATCAGGACCAGCGTAGAGTCAGCTTGTAGACTAGGATTGTAGAGTAGGGTTATAGAGTCAGATTGTAGACTAGAATTGTAGAGTAGGGTTATAGAGTAGGATTCTGAACTAGGATTGTAGAGTAAGGTTCTAGAGTAGGATTGTGGACTAGAATTGTAGAGTAGGGTTATAGAGTAGGATTCTGAACTAGGATTATAGAGTAGGGTTCTAGAGTAGGATTGTGGACTAGAATTGTAGAGTAGGGTTATAGAGTAGGAGTATAAATCAATAAAATTTCCGAAATTTTAACTCATCTGGAAGATTGCTTTCTTTTTTACCCTGTGAATAAACTCAGCATTTCCTTCTGACTTATCAGTTGTCTCTTCAAGGTGCAAAGTGATATTCATGTCTTCTTTGGTGTGCTTTGAAAGTGGGGAAGGCTCTTCTTCAGTCATCCTCTCCAAAGTGCATTGCCTTTGGAATTTGGCTCACTGGCTGGGTTTTGCCCAGCTTTGTGGTATGTCTAATTGAGGCAGAAAGGGCAATGGCATTTGCAGGTACAAGCAGTGGAGGGGTGGGGCAGCCGAAACATCCTGTGCAGATGCAGGCCTTCAGCTGTGACTCCAGAGCATTTGGGTTCCTGCCATTTGGATTTGTATCCCTGTGGTGGTTTCACATTGATTGATATTTGGAGAAGGAAGAAACCACCTATGGAAGTGATTTTTTGGAGAGGAGCTGCTGGGAGCTCCTTCTGTGCCTGGGAAAGGTCAATAGCTGGCTAGTGCTGAGAAGTGACAGCATTTTGAACCATTTAGAAATTAGGTCTGCCTCTGTGAGATTTACATTTTTAAAAATAAAGCTTGGGAAATCTCTCTCTTGGCTTCCGGACCCAGAAGGTGACGGAGCTCTGGTGAGGCCGGCCCTGCTCGCCCACGGCCTGTGCTCCTGGGAGAGGCTGGGCCGGACCCCAGTGGCTCCTGGACGGGAGATGGAGGCTGCAGAATCCCAGCCCCAGGCAAGGCTGGGCCACAGCTGCTGACATCTCGCTGACACTAAACCCTCTCCCCAGCACACACCTATGGCTCCAGGCCAAGCCTCCCCTCCCAGCAGCTGCCGGGCAGAGAGAGGGGCCCAGGGCAGCCTGAAATCATCATCATAATTGCTGCAACCACTGCCCACGACCATCTGCAGACCTGGCAAGATTTAAACCTTTCATTTAACCCTATCAGTGCACAGATGAGAACTGCAGACCACCATTCTCCCCTCAAGAGAAATGGACAAAGAGGGGACACGTAGAAGACAACATGAAGACGCTGGGGTCATTAAAGTAAGAATCAAAGAAGGTGAATGAGGAGATGTCTCAGTGTTGGGCTGAAAATTTCTTTTGGTAGGGCTATGGAGATAGAAAATGATACACAGAAATATCTCCTTCAATTCATGAGAGAGGATGAGGGAATGAAGCATTCAAACTGTGCATGTGAACAGAGGCATGCATTGATAAGAAGCCAAGCAGATGTTGCAGTAGCTGTGATCCCATGAGAAGTCTGAACAGAGAGTGAGAGAGATGAGAGTGAGGAAGACCTTTTGTCCCCAGGGAGAGAAGAAGAAATCTCTGTTCCCAGAGGTGATGACAGAGACAGATGAAGGGAACATTTGCCTTTGAACAACTCATCCTTAAAATAATAACCCATGGCTGTGAAAATGGGAAGGATTTCACAACTGCAGAACTTAACCTGGGCAGATGCTATCTGTGGAAATGAAAAGCCATGAGAGAACTGTTTCTTGTAGAGAAGTCTCGGTGGCATGGCAAGAGAAATCTTCTCTCCCTTCACGAACTGACAGAGGAGTATTGTATTGTTGGTACTGATTTAACATCCCATGTTTTGAGTCTATGCTGTCAGCTTGGAAAGGAAAGAAGTTCGTCAGGGGGAGGAAAGGAGTCCTGGAAGTCTTATTCTGATGCTTCTTCTTCTTGTAGTCCTGTTAATAAAGTTTCTTTATACCTTTTATGTTTTGAGCCTGTTTTGCCCTTCTCCTAATCCATATCTCCCAGCAAAAACAAATGAGTAAGTGCACTGGTGATTTTAGCCAGTGCTAAACCCACCACATTATTTAGTAATTATAAAATAGAATTATTACAAGAAAAATAATTGTCCTGGTGTGACTTTATATATCTTGAGTTCTGCACCTTCAAGGTTTGCTTTGGGAGCTGGGGGGAAGTTGAAGCTGCTGGAGGCTGATGGGACTTTTTTCTCCTGACCAATTACTAGTCATTTCTGAGAACTCCCAGTGATTCTGACCATTGAAAAGTGAGATCAACTTGTGAATACCTATCGTAAGGCTTAAGACTGGGAATTTCTTGTTCTCTTTGGTTTCCATCTTTTGAACAGGTAACAATGCTCCGGCTCCGGCTCCGGCTCGGCCTCTTCCTCCCCAACCAGGCCGGACAAGGCCGCGGAGGGTGGGGGAAGGAGAAGAGCGGAGGCGGCCGGCCTGACTTGGTTTGCAGTTTGTGTCACTGAACTGAAACCTGACTCCATGAACATCTGCAGCTTTCCAAGACTTGAACTCTTTTACTACCTGGATGAGACTTACAGATTAATCCTTTTTTCCCAGAGAGAGGGGAAGAGAGAGAGAGAGAGGGATAATCAACATGAAGAAGGCACAATAAAACCATCAAAGTCAGTGAAGAAAAGAATTAAGTTTTAGATGGGGAAGAGAGAATAAGGAGATGCTTTAATAAGCTGAAATATTTTTCTGTTTAAGCTATAGAGATGGACAATAGTGTTCTGAAAATAAAATTCCTTTAATTCATGACAGAGTATATTGGGAGGACTGGAGTGTTTCAAAGTGTGGATTTTAAGCAAAAGGTGGAGTAGTTGTGATACAGTGATGTGCTGGAACAGAGGGGGAGAAGTAATAGTTGAAGATTTGTGGCTTTGTAGAGGCAAAGAAAAACCTTCTGTTTCCAGAGAGGCTCAGAGAGACAGATGAAGAGAACTTTTGCCTTTGAATAACTCATCCCTAAAAATGACATCCCTAGAATCATTTGACCCATAACGCACCTCAGAGTGATGTGAAATGGGAAGAGACAATTGATGGCAGATTTTTGCGCAGCTGGCATCAGAGAAATAGAAAGCTATGAAGAAAATTAGTTCTCTTGTGAAAAACTCCATAGATTAGCAGAAGAAGACTTCTGTTTCTCTACAAGGACGGATGAAAAGACTATAGCAAGAATTGGGACTGTTGCAAGCACCAAAGTTGTTTTTTTGTCTCTATATTGTCAGGTGAACAAGGGAATGGTTGGGTAGTGGGGGAGAAAAGGGTTTTCTGGAGGTTTTATTCTGGTTTTCTTATTCTTACAGTTTTTGTTAATAAACTTTCTTCATTCCTTTTAAGTTTGCAGCCTGTTTTGCTCTTGTTCTAATCCATATCTCCTAGCAAGAAATAAGTAAGTTTTCTAGTAATTCTTTAAGTTACTGCTTTAAAACCACAACATTTATTTGGTGTGTTGGCCGGGAAACAAAATTAGCAAATCTAAACCACTACACAAATTAATTTATTATTCTTGGTGTTTGCCAAGAAGCTGAAATTAGCAAATCTAAACCACTACAATCCCTAAGTGCAATCTCTTTGGCTGGATGAGAGTCTTGCTCAAGTGAGAAAGGAGAAAGATCAGTGGTGGTGCTCTGCAAGGTCTCCTCTGGTGCAGAGCTGTCAGCGACTGGGAGGTGAGAGCAGGCTGTAAGAGACGGTGCCAGGTTTCCCTCATCTGCCTCACAACCATGGCAAGAACAGAGACCGAGACCCTGAAGACCACAAGGGACTTTGTGCAGAGCTTCTGGCCTGGTTGAGGTGGATGTTTGCTAAGTGATTGTTTGGAGGTGTGCTTGTCCTGACACCAGCTTTCCAGAGCAACAGGTCACAGCACAAGAGTGATGTGGTGCTGGTGAGCAGGGACTTGTGAAGAGCGGCCTGCTCTGTGCCTTACACCGGCTTCTCAGAGCAACGGGTCACACCACTATAGCCTATAAATCTCCCCACCTTTTGGCCAACTGCCCCTCACTTTGAAACAGACTATAAAAGTGACTTTTCTAAGTTACTTTCAGAGAGAGATATGTCCCCACAGAAGACACCAGCACCCCCATCTCGTCCATTGGTAGCTATAACCCCCTCCTTTTTTCTCTCTTTACTTTGCTTCTTTGTCCCTCCCTTCGCTCTCTCTCTCTCTCTCTCTCTCTCTCTCTCTCTCTCTCTCTCTCTCCTTCTCTCTCTCTCTCTCTCTCATTCTCTCCCTCTCATCTATTGCATAACCCATGTTGCTGGCACTAAAATAAAGGTACATTGTTGCTGTTATGATTTAACCTGAAATTCCTTGGTGTCCTTTTTGCACTCGGAGATCATACGAACCTCTCACAACTCCCGCTTGTGTTAGAGGATCGTGACAGAGGCCCTGCCATATTTGATCCATGTTTGAGCAGGTCAACAAGACAATGAAGAAAACGGTATCAGTTACGGGGTGGGAACTTGACCCTTGCAATAGAAACAATGGATTGGTCAATGGGTGGGCAGTTAACTTTTGAAAGAGGAACTGTTCATAATGGAGGCATTGTTGGCATGGAGTCGGTATTCTGAGCCATTGTGGTCTCATCTCACGTGCCGGCCATATGGGAGCTGATGCTGTCACTGGGAAAATTCCACTCCTGAGCAGGAGATATAAGGCCTGCTTCTGGGCTGGAGGAGTGAGAAGGACAAAATGCAGACAGATTTGATGCAGGGGATGTCCTGAAATTGCACTGCCTACCTGCCTCTTCTGCCGAGCCCCATGCTTCATCTCCTTCTCCTGCTCAGTGGGTTTCTGGGAATCCAGGAGTTGGTATGTATTATTTGCTACTGCAACTAATGGAATAAATTTTCTTTGCAACCCCCACTGTGTCTTGGCTTCTTTTCTACATGGGTCTCCTTCTGAAGCTATGACAATGACTACCAGAGAGCTTCAGGACCACCCTATTTCCATTTCAATATATTCTGAGACAGGATTTAAATATGTCAAGTAATCTGGGGAAATGTTTAGCCTGTGAGTTTCAGCAAAATATTGACTATGTCTTAGTTATATGGATACAAACTAGTAGGTGAGATTGCTACATGTGCACAATTTAGGGAAGGGATTCTCCACACACCCTGCACTGAAATAGAGTAATATTTCCTTTTGAACCCTGAGCTGGCTGTGGGGATTGGGCCCTGCTTGGTCACTTTCATTTTGGCCATTTCTCTTGAGCAGGTAAGAAAGATCAAAACAAAATCTTTTCCAGCTGTTTCTCTCTGGTTTACCTTTCGGGGGGCCAAAGCTCTGTGCTGCATGTGGCCCAAGTGTGTGCAGAGCAATGCCTGCAGAGCCTCCTCAAAATCCATCAGTTTCCTCACAGGTCATCATCACTTGTTCCAGATCTGGCAGGAGAAAGAGCCCACAGCACAGTGGGCACCGTGCCCTGCCCAGCCAGAGCTCTCTGGCACTGAGCAGCAGCAGCAGCAGCAGCGCCAGCACTTTTCAACCTGCTCCTGCCTTGGCTTCACCTGGGGGACAGAAGCCTCTGGAAATCAGCACTGCCACTCATGTTCCTAGCCTGGAGCAGCTGCTGCTGCTGGTGGGCAGATCCTGCCAGTCTGACTGCTTCCAAATGGGAATAAAGGCAGAGGCCGAGACGGACACACAGAGAAGCTCTGGGCTTGTGCAATAAATGGGAAAAGGTATGGGGGAATGGGTTAAGAATTATAACACCTCTTTTGTCAACAGTGCCTTTTCTCCTGCCTTTTTCTACCTTCTCATTTCCTATCTTTTCTCCCTTCCCAATCATGATTGTCACAGCTGTCTTGACCATTTCTCACTCTTGTTTCCCAGCCTTTTCACCTCATCTTCCTCGCACTTTTCTTCTCACCTTTCCCACCCTTTTCTCCCCTCTTGTTTCCTTATCCCAGGTTGCTTTCTCAAAATTTCTCCTTATGTTTCTCACTTTTCTCCTCATGCTTCTCACTCTTTTCCTCTCATGTGTCTCACACTTTTTTCTTCACATTTATAATTCTTTTCTCTTCATGGTCCTTATACTTTTTTTCTCATATTTTGTTCCCCTCTTTCACTCATGTTTTCTGACTTTTCCCACCCTCGGCTTTCTCTATTTTTTTTTTTTGTTGTTCTTCTGCCTCAGGTTTCCACAATGTTCCTCTCACATTTCCTGCCTCTTTTACTCTTTTTACAAATAAAACTTCTCATGCTCTTCCCCTCACATCCTCTCCCTTCTCTCCCTTTGTTTCTCACCATTTTGTACTCATGTTGCTTAGAATTTTCCCATCATATTTCCTGCCCTCTTCTCCCCTCACCTTCTTCTCCTCTTTTCACTCACATTTCTCACCATTTGCTCCTCATGTTTCTCATCCTTTGCCACTCGTCTTTCCTACCCTTTTCTTCCCTCCTGTAGTGGCCAGGGATCTGGCCAGCAGTGTGGCCGTTCTTCCCTGGAGGGAGGAGACCCCTTAGGCTGCAGATGGTTGCCCTCTCCTTGGGAGAGAGACCCTGGCTGGCCACCTTTACAGGTGTGCTGAGGTCAAAAAGCCACCCCTGGCATGCCTCCAGTTTTATGTACATTCTGTGTTTCTCACTGGTTATTCCCTTTGACCCACCCTTTTCCACAGCGGATAGAAATCAAGTTCTCTCTGACCCTAGCAGCTTTTGAACTGGGATTTCTTGGAGGAGAAAGTTGAATTAAAACCTCCTAAGAGATCAGAGCTACAAAGATCTGTCTCTTTTCTTCTGTATTTGCCTTAAGAGCTGTTTTCACTCCAGCAGCCCTTTTGAGGGCTAAAGAGCTGAAAGCCCAGAAGCAGCTGCTGAGGTGCCCGAGCCCTGAAGTTCTCACCACCCCACCTTCACACACAGCTGACTTCTCCTTCCCATTTCTCTCCTTTTCTTACTCACATTTCTCACACTTATGACCTCCTATTTTCTGCCTTTTTCCTCTCACATTTCTTCACCCACTGCTTCCTGTCAGTGACTCTTTCTCTTCAGGAGTTGATGGGTTTCTCTTGTTTTCTTCCTGCAATCCCCTACTCAAAATATCGGGTGCTAGAGCAGCAGCCCAAGAAGCCTCTGCCTGTGCATCTGCTGAACACAAAATCTCTGCTCAACCTAAAGCATCTCAGTTAAGAAGAACCTAAGCCACAATGGATTTCCTGCTGTAGTTTGAAGGGTTATTTTCATTCCTACATAGTCTTCATAGTGTTCTAAATAAATAGGTACCCTGAGGGATAGATATCACAGGTGAGCACCCATTGCACAGTCTGCTTTCAGTTAAATTCCATCTCCATTTTCATCACCTCACACTCACTATGAGTCCTGCATGGAAGACCTAGGCTCTGATGCCTCATTGTGCTTTTGGTACTTTTTCTTTAAGCAAATGAGATATTCTATTTTAAAACATTCAAACCCTGGAGTTTCTTTCTATTTTCACCTGAGACTACTGCCAGCCAAGGTGTCCTGGGGTGACTTTATGATACTGGTATCCCCAATCGTCTGGTTTGTGTTATATATTAAGTTCTGAACCTTTAAGCCTGGCTTTGAGAGTAAGAGAGGGAGAAGAAGAAGTGCGCAGTGTGTTAAGGAAAACATCACTCCCACACACCCCGCTCCTGGACTGTGTTGTCTGCAGCATGGACAGACAGCAGAACAGAGTTTTCTCTGGCTTTTAGTTAGTTTTAGCTAGCTGAGGCAGAGGAGCTCCCTGGACCTTTGTTTTTTTTCCAGTTTTCTTGGATCTGTGCAAGCCTGCTATGGACTGAACACCCAGCCAAACCCCGGGAGCTCACGCCTGTGGCCCACCGGGGCCTGGGCCTCGGCACTTTCCAGCGCTGGAGAGACTGATAAGAACCTGAGAGAGCCGAGCTGCACCACATGAAAAAGACTTTTCTTACTAGACTTACCATCCCATCGAACAGGAAGAGGTTTTATTATTTAATATTACTCAATTTCTGTTAAATAAACAGCTTTTTCCACTTCTCTCCACAGAATTTTTTTTTCTCTTTTCCCGGACCTGTTAGTGGGGAGGGGCATTTCCCTGTGGAGATCCCCATTTAGAGTTTTCCTTCCTGATTTGCCCTAAACTAGGACAAATACAGGTTTTTGGCGCCCAATGTGGGGCGAGAGAAAGTGGAAAAACCTGGACTGATTGTTAGTTGTATTTATTCTGTATTGGGATAATGCAGTCAGTAGTCATATTGTTTGGATACATAATGTCTCTTGGCGTGGAAGCCTTCGTGTGAACCTGGTCCCTAAAAGTTTTTGAGGTTTTAATACCTGTCTTTGCCCTCTTTCACAGTAGAGGGGCACGGATTAGAATGGTTATTGTGCTGGGCTCGGTGATAATGATTTATAGGAAGTTTATAGAACTACTGAAGTTTCTGTCAGGTATGTTTAGCTTATGGTTTCTTCGCCTGACCCTGCCTCCCAGTCCTAGTATCACATTTTGGGAGTTTATTGGTAATTGCACCCAGTTTGTTAGAGGAAGACCAGGGGATGAAGCTCTTCAGCCTTTTCTTTCCTTCTTCTCCTTTGAATCTGTTATGCCCCTCTTTGAGAATATCCAGTTTCCCCTGAGTGTTAAGGATACCACTTTCCTGGTAGTACAGCTGG
Organism: Cyanistes caeruleus; assembly: GCF_971803275.1. NCBI lineage: Eukaryota > Metazoa > Chordata > Aves > Passeriformes > Paridae > Cyanistes > Cyanistes caeruleus. The sequence goes on along the minus strand of NC_141732.1, from coordinate 5,904,984 downwards.
TTCAGCTGTTAAGCTTCCTCCATATAGTCTGCAGCTTCTCTAGGATGAGGGCTGAGATATCCAGAAGAGGCAACGAGACCCCTGCCCCAGAAGTAGACTCAGGTGTGGGAAATCCTGAGTAGTGTAGAGAATGGGAGAGAATTGGCCGAACTCTGAAGGAATTTTCTGATCCCCCAGCCTGGGAATTTTCACGTGAACAAATTCAGAACCCAGATGAAGTAGGGAAATATCTAGAAGAGAATTTCTGTGATGATTCTAAAAAAAAAAAATCTCATTGCAATAAGCTGGGCCCTAGCATATGCTTATCACACGCTGCTAGATACTGTAGGGCAGGCAGATAAATCAGCAGCTACCCCAGTGACTCAGGCTAAACCAGACAGTGAGCCTAAGCCAGCAGCCAAACCAGACAGTGAGCCTAAGCCAGTGTCTGTTGCTCCTGCCACAAGAGGCATGAAATTCAAAACCAAAACCGATCGGCCAGTAGATGATGATAATGGTGATGCGGGGGAAAGACCCTCAAGACCAGCAACTAACACAAAATCAGAAGGCACTGGTGAACCTTTCTCCCTGAAGGACCTTCGTGGCCTGAGAAAAGATTGCACTCGATGACCTGATGAATCTATAATTAGTTGGTTAGTCCGTCTGTGGGATGTTGCAGGTGAGGCTACAGTTCTAGATGGCACTGAAGCGAGGCATCTGAGATCCCTGTCACACGATCCGGTTATTGACCAGGAGATGATGAGGGGGACTGACCCTTATAGACTCTGGGAAGGGGTCCTAAGAAGTGTAGCACAAAGATATCTGTGTGCAGACGATCTCTATATACAGCAAACTCGTTAGAAAACCATAGAACAAGAGATTCAGCGCTTGAGAGAAATGGCAATAGTAGAAATTGTCTTTGTGAGTGACTTAAGTACTAGAAATCCAGACCTGGTGCCATGCACATCTGTGATGTGGCGAAAACTTGTTCGACTTGGGCCACAAGAATACGCTTCTGCTTTAGCAACAATGAAGCAGGATGACCGGGAAGAGACTGTGCTGGATATGGCGAAGAAGCTTCGAGCATATGCAAATACCGTGCATGGCCCCATACAGACAAAAATTGCAGCTATGGAAACACGTATGCAAAACTTCCACGACAAAATGGAGGAGAATTTCAAGAAACTCAGGGAAGACCTTCTTCCAGTCTCAGCAGTACAGACCAAGAGCCCTGGTACTCAACGCAAAAGTTCCCCAGATAGAGGAAAAAAAGCTACGAGCTGAGCTGTGGTTTTCCCTACGTGACTGTAGAAAAAACATGAAAAGATGGGATGGAAAATCTACTGCTGCTCTGGCAAAAAGGGTGCATGAACTGAAAGACAGCAAGACTCAGGGGGAATACTCCACCAAAAAGAAAGCCGCTCCAGTAGCCTGTAGTCAAACTGACAAGTATGATGATAACCAAGCTTAGAGGGGCCCTGCCTCTAGCCAGGTAGAGGCTAGGGAAAACCGTGTCTTTTGGACTGTGTAGATTCGTTAGCCTGGCACATCAGAACCACGAAAATATGAGGCCTTGGTTGACACTGGTGCACAGTGTACCCTAATCCCATCAAGATATGTAGGGGCAGAATCTGTTTCTATTGCTGGTGTGACAGGGGGATCACAGGACTTTACTTTAGTGGAAGCTGATGTGAGCCTGACTGGAAATGAGTAGAAGAAGCACCCCATTGTGACTGGCCCAGAGGCCCCATGCATTTTAGGCATAGACTACCTCCGAAGCGAGTATTTTAAAGACCCAAAGAGGCTTAGGTGGGCATTTGAGATAGCAGCTATAGAGAGAGAGAGCATCAAGCAATTGAACACTTTGCCTGAACTGTCAGAGAACCCATCTGTAGTAAGACTCCTGAAAGTGGAAAAACAGCGAGTACCAATTGCCGCCGCGACAGTGCACCGCCGGCAGTATAGGACAAATCGAGATGCTGTGATCCCCATCCACAAGATGATCCGAGAACTGGAGAGCCAAGGAGTAGTCAGCAAAACTCACTCACCCTTCAACAGCCCCATCTGGCTTGTGCGTAAATCTGAAGGAGAATGGAGATTAACTGTGCATTGAATGAAGTGACTCCACCTCTGAGCGCTGCTGTGCTGGATATGTTGGAGCTCCAGTATGAGCTGGAGTCCAAGGCAGCGAAGTGGTACGCCACTATTGACATTGCCAATGCATTTTTCTCCATTCCCCTGGCAGCAGAATGCAGGCCTCAGTTTGCCTTCACGTAGAAGAGAATGCAGTACACCTGGAACCGACTGCCCCAGGGGTGGAAGCACAGCCCCACCATCTGCCATGGACTGATCCAGGCTGCCCTGGAAAAGGGTGAGGCTCCAGAACATCTGCAGTACATTGATAACATCATTGTTTGAAGAAAGACGGCTGAAGAAGTCTTTGAGAAAGGAGAGAAAATCATCCAGGTTCTCCTGAAAGCCGGTTTTGCCATCAAGAAGAGCAAAATTAAGAGACCAGCTCGTAAAATTCAGTTCCTGGGGGTAAAGTGGCAAGATGGACGGCGTCAGATTCCCACTGAGGTCGTCAGTAAGATCACAGCAATGTCTCCACCCACTAGCAAGAAAGAAACGCAAGCTTTCCTAGGTGCCGTAAGTTTTTAGAGGATGCACATTCCTGAGTACAGCCAGATTGTGAGCCCTTTTTACCTAGTCACCCGCAAAAAGAACACTTTCCAGTGGGGCCCTGAACAACAACAAGCCTTTACTCAGATCAAACAGGAGATCGCTCATGCAGTAACCCTTGGCCCAGACAGAACAGAACCAGATGTGAAGAACGTGCTCTACTCTGCAGCCGGGAGCCACGGTCTGTCCTGGAGCCTTTGGCAGAAAGTGCCTGAGGAGACTCGAGGCCGACCACTGGGATTCTGGAGCCGAAGTTACAGAGAGTCCGAAGCCAACTACACTCCCACAGAGAAGGAAATTTTAGCCGCCTATGAAGGAGTTCAAGCCGCCTCAAAAGTGATTAGCACAGAAGCACAACTCCTCCTGGCACCCCGACTGCCAGTGCTGGAGTGGATGTTTAAAGGAAAGGTTCCTGCTACCCACCACGCCACCGATGCTACATGGAGCAAGTGGATCGCCCTCATCACGCAGCGCGCCCGTATTAGAAACCCAAATCGCCCTGGGATTTTAGAGATAATTACAAACTGGCCAGAAGGTGAAAACTTTGGTCTCACTGATGAAGAGGAGAAGGAACAAGTGACACGGGCTGAAAAAGCTCCACCGTACAACCAGCTGCCAGCAGAAGAAACGCGCTACGCTCTGTTTACTGATGGTTCCTGTCGCGTCGTAGGGATGAACCGGAAGTAGAAAGCAGCCGTATGGAGCCCCACATGACAGGTCGCAGAAGCCACTGAAAGAGAAGGTGGATCAAGCCAACTTGCTGAACTCAAAGCTGTTCAACTGGCCCTGGACATTGCTGAAAGAGAGAAGTGGCCAAAGCTCTACCTCTACACTAATTCATGGATGGTAGTCAATGCTCTGTGGAGATGGCTGGAAAAGTGGAAAAAGACCGACTGGCAACGCAGAAGAAAGCCAGTCTGGGCTGCTGATGAGTAGAAAGACATCGCCACCAGGGTAGAGAAACTGTGAGAGTCCGTCATGTAGATGCCCATGTCCCCAAGAGTAGGGCTAATAAAGAGCACCGAAACAATGAGCAGGTGGATCAGGCTGCAAAGATAGAGGTGTCAAAAATAGACTTAGATTGACAACACAAGAGAGAGTTGTTCCTAGCTCGATAAGCCCATGATGCCTCAGGCCATCAGGGTAGAGATGCCACCTATAAGTGAGCACAAGACCGAGGGGTAGACCTAACCATAGACAGTATTTCCCAAGTTATCCATGACTGTGAGACGTGTGCCACGATCAAGCAGGCCAAGCGGTTGAAGCCGCTATGGTACGGTGGGCGTTAGTCCAAATATAGATATGGGGAAGCCTGGCAGATTGACTACATCACACTGCCCCAAACCCACCAAGGCAAGCGCTACGTGCTCACAACCATCACAACTGGATGGTTGGAAACCTACCCTGTACCTCATGCTACAGCCCGTAACACCATCCTAAGACTTGAAAAGCAAGTCCTCTGGAGGCATGGTACCCCTGAGAAGATTGAATCAGACAATGAGACTCATTTCAAGAATAACCTTATAAACAGCTGGGCTAAAGAACATGGCATTGAGTGAGTGTACCATATCCCTTACCATGCACCTGCTGCGGGAAAAGTGGAGAAGTACAATAGACTGTTAAAGACTACCTTGAAAGCGTTGGGTGGGGGATCTTTCAAAAATTGAGAGCAGCATCTAGCAAAGGCCACCTAGATAGTTAACACCCGAGATTCCACCAATCGAGCAAGCCCAGCCCAATCCGAGCCCCTGCATAAAGTAGACGGAGACAAGATCCCAGCAGTACATCTCAGAAGTTTGTTAAGAAAGACAGTTTAGATCAATTCTACCTCGAGTACAGACAAACCTATTCGTAGAGTTGTTTTTGCTCAAAGACCGAGTTGTACATAGTGAATAATGTGGAAAGATAGAACAACACAATGTGTACCACAAAGAGATCTGATGGTTGGGTGAAGATTATAAATAAACGCCCTTGCCTGTATATAATGTATGTGTTGTAAGGTTAAAATATATATATATATTAATTTTGATAATAAGTTGACGATATGAGGATAAGGGGTGGAATGTCCTGGGGTGACTTTATGATACTGGTATCCCCAATCATCTGGTTTATGTTATATATTAAGTTCTGCACTTTTAAGACTGGCTTTGAGAGTAAGAGAGGGAGAAGAAGAAGTGCGCAGTGTGTTAAGGAAAACATCACTCCCACACACCCCGCTCCTGGACTGTGTTGTCTGCAGCACGGACAGACAGCAGAACAGAGTTTTCTCTGGCTTTTAGTTAGTTTTAGCTAGCTGAGGCAGAGGAGTTCCCTGGACCTTTGTTTTTTTTGCAGTTTTCTTGGATCTGTGCAAGCCTGCTCTGGACTCAACACCCAGCACAACCCCAGGAACTCACGCCTGTGGCCCACCAGGGCCTGGGCCTCGGCACTTTCCAGCGCTGGAGAGACTGATAAGAACCTGAGAGAGCCGAGCTGCACCACATGAAAAAGACTTTCTTCCTAGACTTACCATCCCATCGAACAACAAGAAGTTTTATTATTTAATATTACTCAATTTCTGTTAAATAAACAGCTTTTTCCACTTCTCTCCACAGAATTTTTTTTTCTCTTTTCCCAGACCCGTTAGTGGGGAGGGGCATTTCCCTGTGTAGATCCCCATTTAGAGTTTTCCTTCCTGATTTGCCCTAAACTAGGACACAAGGTTACAAACTGTCTGGTATGTGTTTGTGTGCACAGACCACAGATGCTACCCTGTGTCCGTGCCCCGGGTGTCTGTCAATGTCCATTGAAACAGATGCCTGGAAGGGGGGCTCTGACTGCCCTGTGCTGTTCTGGGGCTGGGGCTGGGCTGGTAGAGGCTGCAGAACGCTCTGAGAGGCACGGCCTCATCTCTGGCCACCATCTTGTGCATGGCACGGCCTCATCTCTGGCCGCCATCTTGTGCATGGCACAGTGTCATCTCTGGCCGCCATCTTGTGCATGGCACAGCCTCAGCTCTGACCGCCATCTTGTGCATGGCACAGCCTCAGCTCTGGCCGCCATCTTGTGCATTGTGGCAGCTCTGAGGGCTGTGTGAGGGACACTCTTCCCCAGCGCTGTTTTGTGTCCTTTCCATTCCAGGGATGGCATTTGGAAATTCTGCTTCTGTCCTGGGTTACCCTGTTTCAGCCTTCTCATTACACAACTCTCTCTGTTACTCTTACTATGATTAGAAGATCCTAAGAAGAAAATGAAAGTCATACCAGGATTATGATGCACAAAATGTAGTCAAGAAAACAGTACTCCATAGTACAGGGCCTATAGAGCAAGGATTTGTTCATGCAACACCACAAGTGAGGGGAATAGCTCTGCCACTTGTCCATTCAAAAAGCACAGTACAAACTTTTACACATTTTTAACTTATTGGGCACATTCTACTTTCCTGACCTTCATATTTTCTAATTCCTTGATTATGGAAGCCCTTGTAGCAGGGCTCTGCACAAGGTGGTCGTCAGCCTCCTGGTGGTCGTTGCGGATGAAGGCCAGAAGTGTTCCTCAGGCTTGAACTTTTTTATCTCTGTTTCTGCACGTGTTCTTTAAGATTGTCTGCTCAGATAGCCAGGCGTTAGCTTAATGCTAAGTTGCCTTGTGCTAAATTTGCTGATTTCTGAGAAGTGCTTGATTCCCATACCCTGTTACAAAGTAACTACTTTCCTCAGAGCTACAGCATTTTCCCCTAGCTCAAGCATTATCTCTTTGCCTCAGTATCCAAAAGAGGAAAAGGAGGAGGGGGAAAAGTTGGTAGGGTGATAGTGCAACATTATCTTGTTGCCCAGGGATCAATTCCTAGGTCAACTAAGCAGTAGTCTCGTCCATCTAGTAAGTGTGGGGGTACCACAGGGACAATGCCATTGCATGAATTTGGAGTGTTGGGGTGTTGGCACCAAAGTCCTGCTCTTGAGGGAAGTGCAGGGACACAGGGGCTGTCAGAGGACAATGAGACACGGGGGACATGAGGCCATAATGTGCCGAGCAAGATCCTGCCCAGGATGGCAGCAAAGGCATTTCCTCCCCATGGCTTGGCACTGCAGGAAATCCCAAAAGGGGCTGAGGAGTCCCATGGGTAACGAGGAGGGATGACTGACATCACTGTGGCTGCCAGCATTCCCCAGGCACTGGCCATTCCATGGACACTGGGGACTCTGAGGATGTGTGGATATGCTGGTTTTACATTAATTATTACTCAGTGAGGAGGGAAGAAGCCAGCAGGAAAAATGATTTTTCTGAGAGATGCTGCTAAGAGCTTCCTCTGTGCCTAGTAAAAAACCAATAGCTGTCTAGTTCTGAGAAGTGACAACCTATTAAATCATTTAGAAGCTGGCTCTGCCTCTGTGCATTCTACATTTTAAAAGACAGGCAAGCCCAAGGGGGCTCTCTCTTGTTTCCAGCCTTGAAAGGTAACTGGGCTCTGGCTGGGCCTACCCCGCTCCACCGCAGCCTGCGAGGCCTGGAGGGGCCGGGCCAGGCCCCAACAGGAGCCAGGTGGGGGATGGGAGGCTGCAGGGCCCCGGTCAGAGCTAAGCCAATTCACAGCTACTAACATCTTACTAACACCAAGCCCTGGCCTCAGCCCTGGCCCTGTCTGCTCGTGCCGAGCCAGAGTCCGCTGGGCCCTGGGAGTAGCTGCTGGCCAAGCCATGCCCCCTCCAGCGCGACCCTCCACAAGCGGCTGCCATCAGTGGGAAGGGGAAGCCATCAGTCTGCAGCTGAAATGAAAAACAGCAGGGGCCAAAGACCAGCCACACAGCAAGAACAGCCATGACCATTGTGATCAGGTCCCTGAGATCTTAGCACAACCACAACACAGCCTCAAATCCATCACCGTAACTATTGCAACCACTACCCAGCAAAAATCATCGTAACCATCTGCAGGCCTGGGTGAGATATTAACTCTTTCACTGCAAAGAGAAGACCTAGAGACCTTAATCCTCTCTCAAGAGAGAGAAAAATATAAAGACATGTAAAAGATAACATAAAAGTCAATAAAAAAAGATGAAGTCCTAAATCAAAGGAGCATGAGGAGATGCCCTAATATGCCATTGCCATCTGCTGGAAGTATTTCCACCGAGGCCCTCTTCTAGAAATGTCCCTGCAGCACATCAGCATCAGCACTAGGTTTGGTTGCATCAGTGGGGCAGATCAAGCCTTACCCCACGCAAACAATCTCCATTCTCAGGCAACATTTTGCTTTGGGCTATCATTCCAGCTCTTTTGGCTGTGTAGATGGCCCTAATAACAGGAAACAATCATCTCAGAACTGGTGCTATTTTTTCCAGCAATGAAGGAAAGAAACTCAAACCAAACAAAGTTTCTGAAATAGTGGTTTGGAGAGAAGAAGTGCACCCCCATTCTTCTCACAGGGAAACTTGCCTGCAACCTGGAGAGGATGGTTTAAAGGCAAAGAGTCCCTGCTGCTTCTTGTGCCGTGCTGCTGAAACACTTAATGACCATATTCTTTCATAAGCCAAGCCACGTTCTCCATATCACCAAGCTGGAGCCTGGTGATGGGGAAAGCCTGCCAAAACCTCCGGTTTGTTTCCTGCCACTTTCTGGGATGGGCCCAGCATTGACTTGAGTATCCAACGAGCAGAGGCTTAGCAAAGGGATGACACTTCTCTTTCTTCTGATTTCACCAGGAATATTTTCCTTTTACTGCATAAGGAAACCTGAAATTTTCAGACTGCGGAGAGACAAAGCTGCAGGCGGCTCCTGTGTGCCCAAAAAGGCATTTTCATCTCAATATATTTGAGGAGCCATCTTAATGTATCTGTGTTGTATAGGGGATCCCAAATGTTTGTTTCCTTCCCTGAAGAGCACCTGGGGGATTTCCTTTCTTTTCTTCCAATTACCATTATTTTCAACAACAGGACAAAAAGCTTGATGAGTTTTGTTTTATGGCAGCTGTGCTTGAGGGACCGACAAGCACTGCAGAGATGCCTTTTATGTAATAATCCTTGGAAAGAGTAGAGTTAGTTAGAATAGCAAAATCCCTCTTCCAAGAAGCCTGTCAAGCTGGTGTGAATCCTCAGAGAAGGAAACATGTATTTGCATGTCTTTATTTTCCCACTAACTAGATCAGTCCATGAAATCAGCTGCAAAAGCCAGACCTGCAGGATGTTGGAAAAGCTGGAGCTGCTTTGAGGCTTGGGTTTTTTGATGATACAGGGAAGTCATCTCTGCCTCTCTGCCAGGGCAAAATCTGCCACTGCAGAGTGGAGCTGAAACAATGGGCTCAGGGAGAGCAGTTGCAGATGGGAAAGGAGCAGGTGGAGCCTCTTGTTTCCTTTTTGCTCCAGGTTCAACTCCTGATAGCCAAAGGAGGGACCCCACAGCTGCGGCAGCCCAAACTCCTCTCAGCTTTGCTGCGTGACTTCCTGAGCTGCTGCCTGCAGACAGACGAGGCACAGTGCTGGTCTTCTGAGGAGCTCCTGCAGGTAAAATGCCAAGGGGCTGCAGGTGAAACAGTGGCTGAGGGATGGTGGCTCCTTCTCCACTGAATTCCAAGGCATCAGATGTGCCCCCCTCCTCCTCCCTTCCAATCTTGGTGCTGTTCAACTGAGAATGGTGAGGAATCCTAGACTGGGCAGGGCTGGCAGGGACCTGTAAAGCTCATGTGGTCCAAGTGCCCTGCAATGAGCAGGGACATCTTTAAAGGGTACAGAATACTCAGACCTGAGCTATTTCCAGGGGTGGGGCACCTACCTTGGGCCAACCTATGCCACTGCTGTCCCATGCTCCTTAGACATACTCAATGCCCTTTTCATTTAAAAAATATTCCCCTGCCTTTGAAGCTCTTAGCTTGGAAAATCATGCTTTCTTCTTGTTTCCTTTTCCTTTCTACTACATCAATTTGTAACATCGGACAATCCTAGATACAGCCTTGTGCCACTCATCATATCAGTGAAGCAGTGAAAGGAGAGAACAATAATGTTTTAATCAATATAGAACTGTTTTCTCCATGGCTAGCTTAGAGTAATATTGTAGAGTAGGAATGTAGAGTAAGATTAGAAAGTAGGACTGTAGAGTAGTAATGCAGAGTTGGATTTTAGTGTAGGATTGTAAATCCATAAAGTTTCTGAAGCCTCATCTCTTTTGGATGATTCCCTTCCTTCTGACCCTGTGAGAAAGCTCAACATTTCCTTCTGTATTGCCACTTTTTCCTTAGAGGTGGAAAGTGACGTTAATGGCTACTTTGGTATGGTTTGTAAGTGGGGAAGGCTCTTCTTCAGTCATCCTCTCCAAAGGTCACACTATTCAGGAGGCATCCTGATCACATAGTATCTTTCATCAATCTGCTGCTGCTCTCTGTAAACAATTTGGAATTCGAAAAACACTGGCTCGAGCGGTGCTTGCAGCATGTCCTGACAGCGCTATTCTGACACCACTGCAAGATGGAGGAGCTAATCCTCGGGGACTCCAGCCCCAAGAGTTTGGCAAACTGATGTTACTGAATTTTCACCTTTTGAACCATTACATTATGTGCATATGTCAGTGGATACTTCTTCAGCATTTGTGTGGGCTTCTGCCCATTCATCTGCCTCAACTGCTGCAGCTCAACCACTTTGGAGAAGGACTCCAACTTTTGCTGTGATGGGATGCCCCAAGAGGATCAAAACTGACAATGGTCCCATATATTGAGCGACTTCTAGTGCTAATTTTTTACAACATTGGGGTATTCAACTTCTCCATGGAGTCCCATATAACTCATGTGGCCAAGCAATTGTTGAATGCTTTCATCACATTCTTAAAAGTCACTTTACTGCTTTGGAAAAACAGGGGAAAATAGAGTGCCCCATGAAATATTGGCAAAACCATTATTTGTTATAAATTGGTTGAGTGTAGTTGGAAGACAAGACCATCCTCCTGCAATAGTACACATGCAAACAAGCCAACCTGATTTTACTTTTAAAAATATTCAAGTTAAATATTTTCCTCCTCTGACTGGGTTATGGGAGGGCCCAATGCAGTTATTAACTTGGGGAAGGGCTTATGCTTGTATTTCCACAGGGAAAGATTCAGCTACATGGATTCCTGCAAAATGGCTTAAACCATGCTTACAGAAGAATAATGACATCAGCTCTTTGTCTTGAAGCATGGAAGAGACATCAGCATGGAATGAACTTGGCATTGACACCATTGCTGAGTGCCCTGCACCCTGACAATAAGGATGCAGTTGGTTTTTTGCCAGATCTTACTGCATTTTATGTGGCTGTTTGAAAACAATTGTTGACAAGAGACAATTAGAAACTCTTGAATGTGTTTGTGGAGAACAAGGGCTTGACTATCGACCCTGGCTATTGGTGTGTTGTTCTTGGTGTAAACAAGAGAGTTGGAGAGTCACTCGGGCACGTGAAAGAGAGGAGGTGTATAAGTGTCAGCCGTGTATCACACGGGTTATTACCTACTCTAGAGCACGATGGTTGAGTGACTTTGGTGGTCCATCATTAGATCAGTTGCCTGGAGGGAATGCTCCAAGGGGTGCAGTCAGAGTACTGCGTGAACAACAACAGTTTCTAAACTCATTCAAACAGATTGAAGATTCTGGACAGAGAGTATTAGCAGACATTAGCTTTGAGCTTCTTAAACGCTTCGCATTTTTACGTATTAGGCAAGGCAATAAGGTAGTGAACACCAAGTGTGGTCTGGGTGGTGGAGTTGCCCAAAGTTGGCAAGTTTGTAGTCCTGAATGGGACATGGCAGAAAGACGATGGTGACGTGCACGCCCATGGCGATGTTAATGTTGATTTTTTGGGGTTTTTCATTGTATGGTGAGGGGTGTTTTTGGACAAAGCACAAAGAAATGTTTGGTGTAACCTGGGCTAATGTGTCTGGTATGCAGGATTTTTGTCTCAGTTTACAGCAGGCCAATGACCCTTTTTGAACTTGCTTAATTGGCATTCCCCTTCAGGAGAACAAAACAGATTTTTCTGGTTGGTGGGACCCAAAAATTGTAAATTTAAGAAGCAGCAAAAGTGATGACTGTCTCAGTCCAAAGGGACAGTATACTTGGCTGTCTGTGTGCAGTGCAGCCTGGCAGAAAAGAGTAACTGCAAATTTGAACTGATCATATCCTATTCCATTTCAAGAACTGGATTTGTTAGCCAGTGTTTTCCCAACCTTGGATGTCAATGTTACTGTTCTGCCTAGTTGCAACAGTATGGCCCCACCATGGTAAGCAGTTAATGGTACAGGAGTAGTTTGGTTTGGAGATCCTTGGATTAGTTGGTTACAAGAGCAAGGAGGAAAAACGTTGTTTGAAGGTTATCCAAATGTTACGGGACAATCTCCATGAAACAGATTAAAAACAGGGGGTCTGACAGGAAACACTTCAGGAGAATGGGAATCGAGCATGGCCTGGAATTCCAAGATGGCCGGTTGGTGGACCATGCTCTCCTGGTCCACTAACATTATTTGCCCCCCACATGAGGAATTTATTGAATGTCAGTCAAAGTCATCATCAAAGATCACATCAATCCTTTTGGAATTTTGACTAGAAAAGTTATAGTGCTTCACCATCATTGGCGACTGTCATTGCAACATCGTTCCTTTTACCAGGGAGAATGGCTGCCAAAAATGCAGTCTGCAAACTGGCACAGCAGTGCTCCAGTGATGGAGCCACTCGCTGCTGCAGTTTGCACTGTTTACGGCTTTGTTTATTCCGGCTATTACCTGACAAACCTGGCATGTAAGTAGAGGTTTTCCCGGGCTGTAACCTAACCTGGCTTTTGTAGGTCTTCCTGCTTTTTCTTAGTCACTGGGTTGATTTTGAAACAGAAGGACCATTAGGATGCCACTGCTTTGCTAAAGCTCCTGTCAACAAGTTCAGCAAAAACGGGATGCCTGTAGCCAGGGGTCTGCACGCAGCATTTGCAAGGGTTCCATTCCCTGCACAGGAGAGTCTGTGGCAGCAGAGTCTGTCCTTTCCTCAGTTTGCTGGCTCAAGCAGGATAGCTTTGAAAATGCAGAGACCGTCTCAGAAGGCCTACTTAAGACTTTGTGGTTCTCCCCATAATTGAGGGAAAGCTTCTTTTGTTCTCAGTTTTGTCATGAAAAGATTTGACTAAGTTCACCCTTTTCTGAGTGCTAGAATAGCAATACCCTTTGCAATGAAGTGCAAACTCCAAAGCAGCGAGTGTGTGCTCCTGAACACTGGAGCTGCTGTTGCTGTGCTGCACAATAGAACTGCCACAGCTCAGGGGGATTTGGGGGAAGATTTTCTGGGCCAATGTTTTCAGCAAGTTAATGAGAATTACTGCATGCAACTTATCTTTTAAAAAAGTGCCTGAAAGGGAAAGGAGCAAAAGCTACTTTATCTGTCGGATAGGACACGAGCATTGAGTGTGAAAGAAAACTCTGCATTTCCTTGATCAACTTTGTGTTCACTTACTGGCAAAAGAGGCCAAAGTGTAGGCACAAGCAAGAATATTGCCCAGTTCCTTGTTGGATGTGTGAAAGAATTGTGTCCCCTGAAGGATGCTGTCAGAGGAAAATACCCTCTGTTTGGGTTCACTTATTCTATGGGATTCAGCAGCCCAGGCAGTTTTCTCACCCCATTGCGTTCATTTTCCCTTGCTCACTGCAGGTCACCTGAGGCGTTTGTTCCGAGGTGCCGATCCTGAGGTGAGTGAGAAAGGAACCTTTGATATTCCTGCTGTTGGAGAATTGTGGAGCAAGCTGGGAGCTTGGCCTGTGGCAGCAGAGTGTAGGTGGCCAGCTGAGTAGGCTGAAAGGAAATCCATTTCCATGTCTGCAGCAGTGATAGCAAAGGCATTGCTGCCTATTTCCTCATCTTCCACTTCAGTGCTTTAAAAGAACCAGAAGACCAGTTTTGCAGAGAGAACACTGCTTCTTGATAGTAGCCAGGGTGGGAGATCTAATTCAGACAATTTGCAGTCCAGTTGAATTAAGCCATTTTCATTTAGTTGGAGTGACTTAGAATCCCATTGCTATCAAAGTGGATGATTTGTCCTTAGTCGAGCTGGTTGTAGAAATAGAGCAGAATAGAAGTAAGGTTATAAATGATAGGTAGCTGCCTGTCCCTAACACTACTGTCTGTGCACAGAGCCCAGAACCAACAGCAGACTCTTCTCTGGCTCCCTCTGCTCCTGGAGAAGAGGCCAAAGAGGAGCAAAATGACCATGAGCCTCCAGCACTGGTCGCACCCCAGCCTGAACATTCGGAGACTGTAAGTGCCACTTCTGGCTGGTGTTGTCTTCAGTGCAAGGCACAGCTGCAAGTTCCTGAGCAGCCAGCACTTGCTGTTGGTAGCTGAGGCTGCTGAGTGCTGGAGTTGTGCCAGCACCTAGCAAGTCACCCCAGGCAATGGCAGCTGAAAAATGACTTTTGATCTGTCATGTTTAGGCCCCCAATTGCTGGGATTCTGAGAGGGGCCAGCCTGAAGCATGAAGGCTCCCTGTGCCCAGAGGAGGGAGCATTTCAAAGACACTCTGCTCAGCCATGTCACATTCTGGAGAGGACACTATGGTCTGGAGAGTCCTGTGCCCTACAGACTGGCCAAGTAGCTGCAGGCACAAAAGATGTGGATCTGACCACACAAGCGCTTTGGGGTGGTTTGTCTCCATGGCCTTCTTGGGTGTCCTTACCTGGGAGTATTTCAGAGACACACTGGGGATGTGGAATTTCTGACTGAAATCAGGGATTTTGGTGCCTTTGTTGCCAGGTTGTTGTTTTGCCTCTTCAGGCAGAGCAGTCAGTAGCAGAGCTGACAGGTGCTCTGAGCCCATGTCTCTTCTGGCTTTTGATAAGCTGCAAAGAGATGATTTTGTGGTCCATGAATCCATGTGGGGCCACTCTTCTCTTGTGTGGCAAAAGACACAAACTGCACAGTTCTGAATCCTTCTTCTGAGGCAAAAACCAGAGACTCTGTATATCTGTTGAGACTTTTCTTTCTGAAGTCTGCAGCTTTGAAAACTCCCCTGGAGCCTGGAGGCTGGGATAAAGCCGCAAGTCCTTGAGTGCTGTCTTGTGTTGCTAAGAACAGGAAAGGCATCTCCAAATTCTGGATGGTGTCTTTAAAGTCAAATGTGTAACGTGGTGCCTGAGTAGCTGCCTGGGCCCAGAGCACCCAGGGGTGTCGCTCAACAGCAGCTGAACGTGAGCCAGCTTGGGCCCAGGTGGCCAAGAAGGCCTGGGGCATGCTGGCCACGTGTCAGCAAGAGTGGGGCAGCAGGAGCAGGGCACTGAGCATCCCCCTGTGCTGGGCAGCATCGTGGTGCTTCAAGTCTGCTTCAAGCAGACTTCCATCAATCCCTACATGACAGTGCTCACCACTTGGGCCACTTTCCTGCCAAACATCCCCTCCCTGCAGCCAAGAGGATTAGACCCTGGAGTGGGTGACAAGTTCATTCTTTGCTTTGTTTATTTGTCTATTGGTTTGATTGTAAAAAGGACTCTGTGTAATTTCTCCTTCTGCAGCCATTAAAGGTGCTTTGGCTCAACCCTTCCTGCCCACTTGCAGCACTGGAAGAGACTCTGTTAGAATTTGAATTTGGAAGATGGCAGTTCTGGAAAATGCAGTATTTTTGCAGGAGAACACATAGTTTGGAGTGGGGATGTTGGGGCAGAAGGAGCTGTTCTGGTGCCAGGCCAGACAGCAGGGCTTGCACATCACTTTCAGGTGAACAATGCCCATGCCTTTTGGCAGCCCATGGTTGATCAATAGGTGTTGTGTTTGGGAATTGGGCAGGAAATCAATGGCCTTGCATTCCAGCTGGTGCTGAGAGATCAGAGATGCTGGGAGGGACTGGGCTTCATTTCTGATTGCAGCCACTTCAGCACCATCAGTGTGGGTGAGTCCAAGAGAAGAATTTGTCTGAGCACAGATGCACAAAGACTGCAGTTCCCAGAGCAGTGCTCTGGGTCTGACAGCAGAGCACCAACACAAACCAGATTCCCCAAGAGTCTGATTTATTGAAGCAACAGGAGAGCAAGTTCAGCACTGCTGCTGATGGGGGCACTGCTTACCAAATGTTGATGTGTGTAGGGATAGAAAATATAGTAAGAGAGTTTATAATGGTGAGATCTAGCTGTCTATCTATCTATCTATCTGTCTATCTATCTATCTATCTATCTATCTATCTATCTATCTATCATCTATCTATCTATCTATCTATCTATCTATCTATCTATCCATCTATTTATCCATCTATCCATCTATCCATCTATCTATCATCTATTTGACAGATATCAAATATTCCATTTGAATTTTCCCATCTCTGCTCCAAAGCAGTTGGTGGTATAAAGGCTACCTAAAGGCATCCCTTTGAGGAGAGGAGGAGAGACAGGTTCCATTGACTGATCTGGAGCAGGCAGAGATGATTCCCCCTGCAGAGAGGGTTGTTTTTTCCCCTCACAGCTCTTTTCTTCCTCCACTCTTATCTGCTGTGAAACCTTCTTTTTATGCAACAAATTGCTGCATGTCCTAAGGGAGTGGAACAATCTCAAGCTCTAGGTGGAGTTTGGAGACTTTGGTCATACATGGATTACATGACACATGGTTTCCTTCATTGGCATCCCTCGGGGTGTGTCAATTCATTTGTTGATGGGGCCTTTGGAGGATCTCTGTTAGTGCTGCTCAGAATTCTCAGCTGACAAAAGAGGGAGGATAAACACCTTGGTCCTCTTCCATATACTCACATGCCATAGGGGCTCCCTGACCTCCATCAGAAGATCAAATTGCACACATCCTTATCTCCTGACCGAGCAGGATTTCTAACAAGAGTGTAGATGTCAGAAAGGCAGGAATGGTGGTGCAGACCTGAAGAGAACATGAAGTCCACAAGTGTCTCTCACAAGGGATGAAATCACACAGGAAGCCACCTGCAGAGCAAGGATGGAGCTGTGGGACAGGGCTGAGTGTGAGTGACTATGGAAAGACAAAGAGGACAGAGCAGAAGGGGAGGGAGGCCCTCAGCAGACCCTTGAGAAATGGCACACATTTCCTGTCAGCTGCGCAAGAGTCTGTTGGGGATTCAGACCCAGCTGGACCCTGATTGTACTGCCAGTGTCACTATGGAATCTGGGTCTCCCCATGGGCAGAGAACAAGCCAGGAGAGCAGCAGCACAGTGCTTTGGGAACGTGTGAGCCCATCAGTGTTTGAGTCTTGGCCCACAAATGTTGTGTGGGGAGTTGAAGGCCATGTTCTCTTGCTTTCTGTGCAGGTTGTTCTGGAGAAAGAGCAGGAGCAGATTGATTTATCAGAGATGCCATGCCAGACTGAGGGAGAGCTGTTGCCATCCCGAGAGCAGGAAGAGCAGCTTGGGCAGCAGGTGGAAGAGGCACTGGAGAATGGCCAGGTAAGCCTGACTCAGCAGGTGACAGAGTGCAGGGCAGGAAGAGGGGCATAAAACACAGCTCTTGGGACTGAGGAGGCCAGGAGTCCTAGAAGCACTGAAAGCACAGAGCCTTGTAATCTGCAGAGATCAGCACTGGGACAGGAGGGTTACAGTGGAAGCAGAGGTGGTTAAGTAGGCAGAAAGAAGCGACTGAATGAGTGTGATTTTGAGGCTGAAAGAGGGAAAAGCTGAGCCTGATGGCAGCTCCCAGTCACTTGTTCTCCATTTGTGTGTTCAGAATATCAAGGCAGAGCCACAGGCAGAGTTGCCTGAAGCTCAGAGTGCCATTGTAGCAGTGAAGAGGAGGCACCAGGAAGACATGAGGAGCACCGAAGAGGAGATGAGGCTCCATGAGCAGAGAGATCAGCAGAATGAGGTGAGTGATAGAGTAGAAGTCACTCCACTCATCAAGCTGTCTCTCTCGTGTTTTTTAGAGGACATCAAGGAAAATCTCCAGGCAGAGCTGCAGGAAACAGAGGCTAGGATCAACGCAAAGGAGAAGAGGCTGGAGGAAGAACTGAAAATTGTCATAGAGAAAATTAATCACCTGATTCAGAAGAAGGATTCTCTACTAAAACAAGTGAGTGAAACAGCGATAGCCACTGCAGTCACTGCAGTCTGGTGGTTTCAGCCCCTCTTGCCTTTCCTCTGCAGAGCAGCAGGGAGCTGGGGTGATGCCTCTCAGTGCCATCCTGCTGTAGTGTCTATCCCAGCTGCTTTGAAGGAAACTTGCTGGTGTGCTGAATCCCAGCTACTGCTCTGGACAGTGGCACATGTCGCTTTCCCCTTTTGCCAGCACTCATCTGAGTGCATTCCTGCTGGCCTCTTCCTGCTCTCCTTGTTTCTTCAGGTGTTTTTGCAAGTGAACACAGTCACCCAGATAGATGTTGAACACAAGCCACAAGCTGTCTGTATCCCTTGGGGAATCTGCTCCTCTCCTGCTCGTTCCCTTTCCTCACAATCAATGAGCCTTGGCAGAAAGGGACAAGCTGTAGTCTCTGACTGCTTTGTTCTGTTTGACTTGAGGTTGGAGTGTTGACATCTCACCTGGCAGCCCGCAAAGGCTTCCAGCAAATGACAGGTGATGAAGAGCCCCAAGGTTGGCGTGAGGCACAGCAACTTTCCCAAGCAGAGACGCTGAAGGTTGAGCATGTCTCAAAGATGGTGGAGGAAAAGTGGACTCATTGGGAAAATGTACAACATTTGAACAAGGAGCTGCAAATGTGTCTGCAGTCTTCGGAAGGGGAAAGGGATCCTTGGGAGGAAGTGGAATGGTCATTCTTGCAGTCATCCTTCAGAAAATCCATGAAAATGGAATATGAAGGTGTCTAAGAACTCAATTAAAACAACTTCTGGTTTTGACCATTTGGTTTCAGAAGCAGGTGTCCAAAATAATCCAGTTTATGAGCTTGGCATGTAGCTAAGAGCAACTTCTTATGGGCTTGAATTTGAAAAGGGTACTCGGGGTAATCTCTGCCATTCACTTTTCTGACACCAACTCATTTCTACTCTCAGAGCTACCAAGGAGCCTTGGTTCCCCTCCCTGAGAAGTGGAGCCTGTGCAATTTCTTCATCTCCAGCACTGACACAGATGCTGCTCAGCCACAGGAGGATTTCCCGGAGCTACTGAGTACATCTAGTTTATTTCTTGTCTGAGGGACAGTGAATTGTGTGCACGTGCCAGACTTAGCTGTACCAAATGTTCCTCCTCAGTTTGGTGTCACAGGGACATTTAGGTCTCTCCACAGGAAGTGCTCTGCTTCGAGGCAGGGAGAGAGCACTCTGCATGTTCCTGCTGTCCCTGTGGGCAGCCTGGACTGGTTAAAGTTTACCTGGCTTCCCTTTCTACTGAAGAAAGAAGCAGGAATTGTTGCTGGAGCAGTTGCTTGAGTTCTACCCATTGGCCCAACCCCTGCTCAGATCAGTCTCTAGGAAAACACATCAAGCCCTCTGTGATTCTGCAGCACAACCCATTTAATCTGCTTCTTGCCCATAAGAGCTGCCAGTGTTGTGCCCTCCCATAAAGACCTGTTGAGGCTGAGAAAAGATCCCATTTCATTCTGTGTGTACCTTCACCTGTTGAGACAAAAAAGGGCATTGATCCACACCTCGGTGTGTCTGATGCCAAAGCCAATCCCGTTGTGTCCTGAATGGGGGCAGCAGCTTGTCAGGGGCTCAGGCTGGCTGTGGCTTGTGGCCATGGCTTGTCAGTGCTCATGCTTGGCCTTTGGCAGCCTTGCTGTGTGCCCTGGCCCTGAGGGCTGCTGTGACTGCAGGGGCTGGAGCCTTCCTTAGCTGGGAGAGTGGCGCTGCCGCCCGGCCGGCCGCTGCAGAGCTGAGCTGGCCCGAGGCAGCAGCCCCTCGTCTGGGCCGGCTTCTGCACGGCACGGCCTGGACTCCCGAGAGGGACAGCATCTCCTCTGGGCAGCTGTGCGTGTCACAGCGGCGCCTGAGCAGCACTGCTCTCCTCGCTGCCCTTGCCCGCTGTGCCCACTTGGGAAGGTGGGGGGAACGTGTGCGGTGCTGAGAGGCCGAGTCCAATGGCAGCCACTGATCCGCGCTGTCAGGGTGAAGGGAAGCACTGGGGTTCTTCCCATGGGCCACGGGCAAGGGCGTCTTGGAGCTCAGCCTGCTCATACAGGGTGAGGGTGCTGATGCCAAAAGCCCCCTTGGAATGGGATACAGCATCAGCTGCTCTGCTTTACAGATGGAAAGGCATTCATTCTTTTGGCAAATTGCAGCATGCTGGAGATGATGGGAACATTTGGCAATGCTCTTCCTCTTACCAAATTGGCATCTTTGTAGGAATTGATTCTAGGTGTCAAGATGCATTTAATCTTAAGAAGTATGAAACCTTTTGTTGAATGAAACATTGAAGTGTTTATTCCCAAGAAAAGAAAGGCTCTGTTAGGTCCAGCTCTCTTTAATGTTTATAGATGACAAACATACTTGCCGTGCTACCTGTTCTCTTCTGGTCTCTGTTTCCTCTGAATGTAATCTCCCTGTGCTTAGTTTCCTGTCAAGAAGTCTTTGCAAAGGATTGTTCAAAATCAGTTTTTGTGCCAGGCACTTGTACTGTGCAGCTGCCTCTCTTCTTGTTGTTGCTCCTGTTCTTCTTGTTGCTGCCCAGCTGACCACACTACTCTAAAATCCAACTCTACGTTACTACTCTACCATCCTACTCTACAATCCTTCTCTAAATTCCTACTCTACAATTCCATTCTAAGATGGCCATGGAGAAAACTGTTCTAAATTGATTAGAACATTAATTATCCTTCTCTCCTTCCACTGTTTCACTGAAAGGATGAGTGGCACCAGGCTGGAGCCAGGCTTGACCGATGTTACAAATTGATACTGCAGTAAGGAAAAGGAAACAAGAAGAAAGCATGATTTTCCAAGCTAAGAGCTTCAAAGGCAGGGGAATATTTTTTAAATGAAAAGGGCATTGAGTCAGAGGAGGTCTAAGGAGCATGGGGCAGCAGTGGCATAGGTTGGCCCAAGAGCTGGTAGGTGCCCCCCCCCTGGAAATAGCTCAGGTCTGAGTATTCTGTTCTCTTTAAGGATGTCCCTGCTCCCTGCAGGGCACTTGGACCACATGAGCTTTACAGGTCCCTGCCAGCCCTGCCCAGTCTAGGATTCCTCACCATTCTCAGTTGAACAGCACCAAGATTGGAAGGGAGGAGGAGGGGGGCACATCTGATGCCTTGGAATTCAGCGGAGAAGGAGCCACCATCCCTCAGCCACTGTTTCACCTGCAGCCCCTTGGCATTTTACCTGCAGGAGCTCCTCAGAAGACCAGCACTGTGCCTCGTCTGTCTGCAGGCAGCAGCTCAGGAAGTCACGCAGCAAAGCTGAGAGGAGTTTGGGCTGCCGCAGCTGTGGGGTCCCTCCTTTGGCTATCAGGAGTTGAACCTGGAGCAAAAAGGAAACAAGAGGCTCCACCTGCTCCTTTCCCATCTGCAACAGCTCTCCCTGAGCCCATTGTTTCAGCTCCACTCTGCAGTGGCAGATTTTTCCCTGGCAGAGAGGCAGAGATGACTTCCCTGTATCATCAAAAAACACAAGCCCCAAAGCAGCTCCAGCTTTTCCAACATCCTGCAGGTCTGGCTTTGGCAGCTGATTTCTTTGAGTGACCTAGTTAGTGGGAAAATAAAGACATGCAAATACATGTTTCCTTCTCTGAGGATTCACACCAGCTTGACAGGCTTCTTGGAAGAGGGATTTTACTATTCTAACTAACTCTATTCTTTTCAAGAATTATTACATAAAAGGCATCTCTGCAGTGCTTGTCGGTCCCTCAAGCACAGCTGCCATAAAACAAAACTCATCAAGCTTTTTGTCCTGTTGTTGAAAATAATGGTAATTGGAAGACAAGAAAGGAAATCCCCCAGGTGCTCTTCAGGGAAGGAAACAAACATTTGGGATCCCTTATTCAACCCAGATGCATTAAGATGCCTCCACAAATGTATTGAGATAAAAATGCCTTTTTGGCACACAAGAACCGCCTGCAGCTTTGTCTCTCTGCAGTCTGAAAATTTCAGGTTTCCTTATGCAGTAAAAGGAAAATATTCCTGGTGAAATCAGAAGAAAGAGAAGTGTCATCCCTTTGCTAAGCCTCTGCTCGTTGGATACTCAAGTCAATGCATAAACACTGGACCCATCCCAGAAAGTGCCAGAAACAAACTGGAGGTTTTGGCAGGCTTTCCCCATCACCAGGCTCCAGCTTGGTGATATGGAGAAAGTGGCTTGGCTTATGAAAGAATATGGTCATTAAGTGTTTCAGCAGCACGGCACAAGAAGCAGCAGGGACTCTGTGCCTTTAAACCATCCTCTCCAGGTTACAGGCAAGAAGTGAGAAAAATGGGGGTGCACTTCTTCTCTCAAAACCACTATTTTAGAAACTTTGTTTGGTTTGAGTTTCTTTCCTTCATTGCTGGAAAAAATAACACCAGTTCTGAGATGACTGTTTCCTGTTATTAGGGCCATCTACACAGCCAAAAGAGCTGGAACAATAACCCACAGCAAAATGTTGCCTGAGAATGGAGATTGTTTGCGTGGGGTAAGGCTTGAATTGCCCCACTGATGCAACCAAACCTAGTGCTGATGCTGATGTGCTGCAGGGACATTTCTAGAAGAGGGCCTCGGTGGAAATACTTGCAGCAGATGGCAATGGCATATTAGGGCATCTCCTCATGCTTCTTTGATTTGGAACTTGATCTTTATTTATAGACTTTTATGTTATCTTTTACGTGCCTTTTATATTTTTCTCTCTCTTGAGAGAGGATTAAGGTCTCAAGGTCTTCTCTGTACAGTGAAAGAGTTAATATCTCACCCAGGCCTGCAGATGGTTACGATGATTTTTGCTGGGTAGTGGTTGCAATAGTTACGGTGATGGATTTGAGGCTGTGTTGTGGTTGTGCTAAGACCTCAGGGACCTGATCACAATGGTCATGGCTGTTCTTGCTGTGTGGCTGGTCTTTGTCTCCTGCTGTTTTTCATTTCAGCAGCAGACTGATGACTTCCCCTTCCCACTGATGGCAGCCGCTTGTGGGGGGTCGCGCTGGAAGAGGCATGGCTTGGCCAGCAGCTACTCCCAGGGCCCAGCGGACTCTGGCTCGGCACGAGCAGACAGGGCCAGGGCTGAGGCCAGGGCTTGGTGTTAGTAAGATGTTAGTAGCTGTGAATTGACTTAGCTCTGGCCAGGGCCCTGCAGCCTCCCGTCCCCCACCTGGCTCCTGCTGGGGCCTGGCCCGGCCCCTCCAGGCCTCGAAGGCTGCGGTGGAGCGGGGCAGGCCCAGCCAGAGCCCAGTTACCTTTCAAGGCTGGAAACAAGAGAGGGCTTTCCTGTCTTTTAAAATGTAGTATTCACAGAGGCAGAGCCAGCTACTGAATGGTTTAATGGGTTGTCACTTCTTAGAACTAGACAGCTATTGGTTTTTTACTAGGCACAGAGGAAGCTCTTAGCAGCTTCTCTCAGAAAAATCATTTTTCTAGCTGGCTTCTTCCCTCCTCACTGAGTATTAATTAATGTAAAACCAGCATATCCACACATCCTCAGAGTCCCCAGTGTCCATGGAATGGCCAGTGATTGGGGAATGCTGGCAGCCACAGTGATGTTGGTCATCCCTCCTCGTTACCCATGGGACTCCTCAGACCCTTTTGGGATTTCCTGCAATGCCAAGACCATGGGGAGGAAATGCCTTTGCTGCCATCCTGGGCAGGATCTTGCTCGGCACATTATGGCCTCATGTCTCCCGTGTCTCATTGTCCTCTGACAGCCCCTGTGTCCCTGCACTTCCCTCAAGAGCAGGACTTTGGTGCCAACACCCCAACACTCCAAATCCATGCAATGGCATTGTCCCTATGGTACCCCCACACTTACTAGATGGATGAGAATACTGCTTAGTTGACCTAGGAATTGATCCCTGGGCAACAAGATAATGTTGCACTATCACCCTGCCCACTTTTCCCCCTCCTCCCTTTCTTCTTTTGGATACTGAGGCAAAGAGATAATGCTTGAGCTAGGGGAAAAAGCTGTAGCTCTGAGAAAAGTAGTTACTTTGTAACAGGGTATGGGAATCAAGCACTTCTCAGAAATCAGCAACTTTAGCACAACAAGCCAACTGCAAAAAGCTAACCCCTGGGTATTTGAGCAGACAATCTCATAGAGCATGTGCAGAAACAGAGACAAAAAAGTTCAAGCCTGAGGAACACTTCTGGCCTTCATCCACAACGACCACCAGGAGGCTGACGACCACCTTGTGCAGAGCCCTGCTACAAGGGCTTCCATAATCAAGGAATTAGAAAATATGAAGGTCAGGAAAGTAGAATGTGCCCAATAAGTTAAAAATGTTTAAAAGTTTGCACTGTGCTTTTTGAATGGACAAATGGCAGAGCTATTCCCCTCACTCATGGTGTTGAATAAACAAATCCTTGCTCTACAGGCCCTGCACTATGGAGTACTGTTTTCTTGACTACTTTTAATGCATCATAATCCCAGTATGATTTTCATTTTCTTCTTAGGATCTTCTAATCATAATAAGAGTAAGAGAGCGAGTTGTGTATTGAGAAGGCCGAAACAGGGTAACCCAGGACAGAAGCAGAATTTCCAAATGCCATCCCTAGAAAGGAAAGGACACAAAACAGCTCTGCGGAAGAGCGTCCCTCGCACAGCCCTCAGAGCTGCCACAATGCACAAGATGGCGGCTGGGGCTGAGGCAGCCACACACAAGATGGTGGCCAGAGCTGAGGCTGTGCCACGCACAAGATGGCGGCCAGAGCTGAGGCTGTGCCACGCACAAGATGGCGGCCAGAGATGAGGCCGTGCCTCTCAGAGCGTTCTGCAGCCTCTACCAGCCCAGCCCCAGAACATCGCAGGGCAGTCAGAGCCCCCCTTCCAGCCATCTGTTTCAATGGACATTGACAGACACCCGGGGCACGGACACAGGGTAGCATCTGTGGTCTGTGCGCACAAACACGTACCAGGCAGTTTGTGACCTTGGCAGGCAGTAGTCTCAGGTGAAAATAGAAAGAAACTCCAGGGTTTGAATGTTTTAAAATAGAATATCTCATTTGCTTAAAGAAATAGTACCAAAAGCACAATGAGGCATCAGAGCCTGGGTCTTCCATGCAGGACTCATAGTGAGTGTGAGGTGATGAAAATGGAGATGGGATTTAACTGAAAGCAGACTGTGCAATGGGTGCTCACCTGTGATATCTATCCCTCAGGGTACCTATTTATTTAGAACACTATGAAGACTATGTAGGAATGAAAATAACCCATCAAACTGCAGCAGGAAATCCATTGTGGCTTAGGTTCTTCTTTATGAGATTCTTTAGGCTGAGCAGAGCTTTTGTCTTCAGCAGATGCACAGGCAGAGGCTTCTTGGGCTGCTGCTCTAGCACCCGATATTTTGAGTAGGGAATTGCAGGAAAAAAACAAGAGAAACCCATCAACTCCTGAAGAGAAAGAGTCACTGACAGGAAGCAGTGGGTGAAGAAATGTGAGGGGAAAAAGGCAGAAAATGGGAGGTCATAAGTGTGAGAAATGTGAGTGAGGAAAGGAGATAAATGGGAAGGAGAAGTCAGCTGTGTGTGAAGGTGGGGTGGTGAGAACTTCAGGGCTCGGGCACCTCAGCAGCTGCTTCTGGGCTTTCAGCTCTTTAGCCCTCAAAAGGGCTGCTGGAGTGAAAACAGCTCTTAAGGCAAATACAGAAGAAAAGAGACAGAGCTTCGTAGCTCTGATCTCTCAGGAGGTTTGAATTCAGCTGTCTCCTCCAAGATATCCCAGTTCAAAAGCTGCTAGGGTTGGATAGAACTTGATTTCTATCCGCTGTGGAAAAGGGTGGGTCAAAGGGAATAACCAGTGAGAAACACAGAATGTACGTAAAACTGGAGGCATGCTGGGGGTGGCTTTTTGACCTCAGCACACCTGTAAAGGTGGCCAGCCAGGGTCTCTCTCCAAGGAGAGGGCAACCATCTGCAGCCTAAGGGGTCTCCTCCCTCCAGGGAAGAACGGCCACACCACTGGCCAGATCCCAGGCCACTACAGGAGGGAAGAAAAGGGTAGGAAAGCTGAATGGCAAAGGGTGAGAAACATGAGGAGCAGCAGCTGCTCCAAGCTGGGAACATGAGTGGCAGTGCTGATTTTCAGAGGCTTCTGTCCCCCAGGTGAAGCCAAGGCAGGAGCAGGTTGAAAAGTGCTGGCGCTGCTGCTGCTGCTCAGTGCCAGAGAGCTCTGGCTGGGCAGGGCACGGTGCCCACTGTGCTGTGGGCTCTTTCTCCTGCCAGATCTGGACACACCTGGGAAGAAATGATGATGACCTGTGAGGAAACTGATGGATTTTGTGGAGGCTGCATTGCTCTGCACACACTTGGGCCACCTGCAGCACAGAGATTTGGCCCCCCGAAAGGTAAACTAGAGGGAAAGAGCTGGAAAAGATTTTGTTTTGATCTTTCTTACCTGCTCAAGAGAAATGGCCAAAATGAAAGTGACCAAAGAGGGCCCATTCCCCTCAGCCAGCTCAAGGTTCGAAAGGAGGCAGTACTCTATTTCAGTGCAGGGTGTGTGGAGAATCCCTTCCCTAAACTGTGCACATGTAGCAATCTCACCTACTAGCTTGTATCCATGGAACTAAGACATCTTCGGTACTTTGCTGAAACTCACAGGCTAAACATTTCCCCAGATTATTTGACATATTTAAATCCTGTCTCAGAATATATTGAAATGGAAATAGGGTGGTCCTGAAGCTCTCTGGTAGTCATTGTCATAGCTTCAGAAGGAGACAAATGTAGAAAAGAAGCCAAGACACAGTGGGGGTTGCAAAGAAAATTTATTCCATTAGTTGCAGTAGCAAATAATACATACCAACTCCTGGATTCCCAGAAACCCACTGAGCAGAAGAAGGAGGTGAAGCACGGTACTCGGTGGGAGGGGCAGGTAGTGTCATGGTTTTAAACCAGTAACTAAAAAAAAATACTTATTTTTTTACTGTGAGATATGGATTAGAACAAGAGCAAAACAGGCATAAAACTTAAAAGGAATAAAGAAAGTTTATTAACAAACTCCAATAATAAGAACACCAGAATAAATTTCCAGAAAAACTTTTTTTATCCCCTATCTACTATTCCCTTGTTCACATGACAACAGAGACAAAAACTTTGGAACTTTGGTGGTTAAAACAGTCTTAATTCCTGCTACAGTCTTTTCACCTGTCTTTGAAGGGAAACAGAAGTTTCTTCCTGACAATTTATGGAGTTTCTCACAAGAAAACTGTTTTTGTTATAGTTTTCCATTGCCCTAATGTTAGCTGCCCAGAGCTGCTATTATTAGAGCCCACTCCTCCCATTTTCACATCACTCTGAAGTGTGTATGGGCCATAAGTCTACAGATAGCATTTTTAAGGATAAGTTATTCAAAGGCAAAAAAGTCTTCTTCATCTGTTTCTGTGAGCTTCACTAGAAAACAGTTTTCTCATTGCCTCTCAAGGCTTCAAATCTCCCAGCACTTCACTATACCATAATTACTCTACTTTTTACTCAAATTTACACTTTGAACACTTTAATCCTCCCTACATACTGTATCATGAATTAAAGGAGTTCTTTTCAGGACTTCATTGTCCATCTCCACAGTTTTAACAGAAAGATATTTCAGCTTAATTAAAGCATCTTCTTAATTCTCTACCTTTCCTGAAGCTTCTTTTCTTTCCTGTCACTGGTAGTTTATAAAGTCTCTTTTCATGTTGATCATTCTCTATCTCTCTCTCTGGATAAAAAGATTAATCCACAAGTCTCATCTGGGTAATGAAAGGGTTAAAATCTTGCCCAGGCTTTTTGTAGATGGTTCGGTGATCTCTGCCAAACAGGAGCTGGAGCCGTGTGCGATGGAAAGTTCTTCGTAGCTGCACTGGAGAGTGTGGTCGCTGCTCCAACCCGCTGCAAGTCCAGGGCCTCTCTTCTTTCTTCACTCGGCAGTTTCTAGTGAATGTAGTTACAGCAAAACCTGCAGCCGAGCCAGAGATCGGCCCGGCCCGGCCCGGGCCCAGGGAAAACCTTCCGCAGGCCCACCCCCCATCTCTCGGTCTGGAGCTGCTGGGCCCGGCCCAGTCCCCGCCCGGCCGCATGGCCTGGGCAGGGAACGGGAGGCCTGGAGATCTGCCACCCTTCACAGCCAGGAAACAAAGAGAACCAAGAGAGCTCTGGTTTTACACTTTAAGGTAGGTTTCACAAGTTGATCAAACTTTACAATGGCTTAAACTGATGTCAATTCTCAGCAATGACCGATAATTGGTCAGGAGAAAAGACTCCAGGCAGTTCCAAGCAAATCCAACTCCCTTAAAGGTAAAGTAACTCCATGAGAGGACAGCATCCATTTGTAACATCAGCCTAGCCAGCATCCAACCCTGTCACCACTCATCATTTCACTGAAGAAAAAAAAGATGAGAAAAATATGACAGAAGACATTATTTTCATAACTAGTGTACAGTAGGACTGTAGTGTAGGACTGCCAAGCAGTTTTATAGAGTAACATTGCCAAGTAGTAGGACTATAGTGTAGGACTGCCGAGCAGTTTAGCAGAGTAGGATTATAGAGTAGGATTGTAAATAAATAAAGTTTTCTGAAACATTAACTCAGTTGGAAAATTCCCCTCCTTCTGACTCTTTCAGAAAACTCAAAGAAAACCATTTTGTTTAATGGGTGGGTGTTGCATTCCGTTTGTTGATTTTGTTTGTTTAACTTGTTGGTAGGGTCTTGTTATTCCCCCATGGTTATGTAATGGTTTTACCCCCCCCTTGTCAATTTTGTAAACCCCTCCCCTTATTCTTAGACCTTCCCTGTCCATCACCCCCAGCCTGCCCCTAACCCATGTCCATCATTGTAAACCCTACCCTTTGTTCCGGCACCTTCCATGCCCTTCACCCCTGGCTCAGTTTGTGGTTGGTTCTCTAACTGCTGTTCCGCCTATGTCCCACCCCTATTAGTCCACAGTATTTTAAACCCCTCCCTTAACTCCTCCCGCATTGTACCCTGACTGGTCCCTGGTTTGTACCCTCCCCCGCTTAAATCCCGAAGCACGGAGGTGCTCGGGGCTCAGCTGCTCTCATCCTTCACCGTCCCAGTCCTTTCCCAGTCACCGCTCCCTTTTCCTCAATAAACCTGGTTCCTGGGAAGCAATCGAGACTCTGAGCCTCCTCCATCCCTCCACTGAGACTCGCGACGCCTGAGACCGCAGGGCCTGATTGCGAAGGGCTCTGAAGATTCGGTCTGAGGAATATTGCTCCCAGACCGTTCCCCACTCTTGGCGCTGCCAACAGCCAAGTAGTGCAGAGCTAGCCAGGCGTAAAGGGCCATGGAGTACGGCGTCAGGTGGGAACTTGACCTTTGCAAGAGAAACAATGGATTGGTCAATGGGTGGGCAGTTAACTTTTGAAAGAGGAACAGTTCATAATGGAGGCATGTGGAGACTTTTGTGGCAGAATGGTTAGGCGAGAAAGGCCATGACTGTACAAACTTGCTAGAGATAAAACACCACTAGTGCAGAGGCAGTCTCAAGGACGGATTGCCCTTGAGATATGGGGAGGAGAACAAGAATGTGTTAAACAGAACAAGAAAGAAGAACTAGGGACAGTCTGGTAACCGCAAGAATGCAGAGGCACATAGCTATGTACCGCAGTGACATAGATAGCAGAATAACCAATGATGAGCTATACTTTTGCAATATGTATGAGCTAATTAAATCATGTATTTAAACACGAGTGTAATGATCAATAAACGAGATTTGCTTGACGACCACCTGGTGTCTGCGTCTCCCTTCTCCGACAGAGGCATTGTTGGCATGGAGTCGGTATTCTGAGCCATCATGGTCTCATCTCACGTGCTGGCTGAGTGGGAGCTAAAGCTGTCACTGGGAAAATTGCACTCCTGAGCAGGAGATACAAGGCCTGGTTCTGGGCTGGAGGGGTGAGAAGGATGAGATGCCGACTGTTTTGATGCAGGGGATTTCCTGAAATTGCACTGCCTACCTGCCCCTCCCGCCGAGCACCATGCTTCATCTCCTTCTCCTGCTCAGCAGGTTTCTGGGAATCCAGGGCTTGGTATGTATTATTTGCTACTGCAACTAATGGAATAAATGTGCTTCGCAACCCCTGTTGTGTCTTGATTTTTTTTCTGATGGGTCTCCTCCTGAACCTATGACAATGACTACTTGAGACGCTCAGATCAACCCTGCTCTCATATCAATGAATTCTGAGAAGTGGTTTAAATATGTCAAATAATCAGGCAATATTTAGCCTGTGAGTTTCAGCAAATTATTGAGTATGTCCCTTAGTTCCAAGGATACAAACTAGTAGGTGAGATTGCTGGGTGTGCACAAGTTAGGAAAGGTGGTGTAGTTCTTTTCGTATTACTTCTTGTATTACTTGTTGCTGTGGGATCTCAGTCTCCTCAGGGCTGTGTTCTCTTGGGATGCTCCTTCACAAGGAGCTCCAGTTATCTCAGTTCTCTGGGTCAGGAAGAAAACTTCAAAGCTCAGAAGGCTCTTCTTTCTTGTGTTTATTAAGATGTTATCAAAATACTTGGCAGGCCTTCCCACACTTTCTGCACAAGTTCAAATCACCATCACCTGGCTCACTTTGGCTCTGAAGGCATAAAATAGCCCCAAACCATGTGGCTGTTTCATCTTTATATCCATTTCCACCCAATTAACAATGGACACATGTATTGTTTTTATATATTAACAAATAAGTTTTCTGTATCTACTTAAGTAACTAAAACTGTGGCTAACTTTCAACCAATCACTCTTTGTGCTCTTACAAACTGCAGAATTGTGGAGAACAACTAAGAACTTTTTCCTCCATCTTTACTCCATCTATTAAACAGTCTAGAATCGGTATTTTTTACTTCAGTGATACACTAAACATCATAGTACTTTCTACTTAATTTTTTGTAAGTCCTGCTTTACCCAGGGATATTTGGAAGCCATTCTGTCAGTGACGGACAAGATCAATACCTTTTTGGAGAATACGACAAACAGAGAAATAATCCTCCATTTCTGGATTCCTACAGAAGGGATTCCCCAGACACCCAGGGCAGAAATAAAGTAATGCCTCCTTTCTAACTCTCAGCTGGCTGTGGGAATCAGGCCTTGCTTGTTAACTTTAACTTTGGCAATTTCCATTGAGCAGGTAAGAAAGGTCAAAATGAAATTTTCCAGCTGTTTCCCTCTGGTTTACCTTTTAGGGGGACAAAGCTTTCTGCTACAGATGCCCTGAGTGTGTGCAGAGTAATGCAGCTCCCACACACTCCTTGGTTTTCCTCCCAACTCATCATCACTTGTTCCCAGGTGTGTCCAGATCTGGCAGGAGAAAGAGCCCACAGCACAGTGGGCACCGTGCCCTGCCCAGACAGAGCTCTCTGGCACTGAGCAGCAGCAGCAGCAGCAGCGCCAGCACTTTTCAATCTGCTCCTGCCTTGGCTTCACCTGGGGGACAGAAGCCTCGGGAAATCAGCACTGCCACTCATGTTCCCAGCTTGGAGCAGCTGCTGCTGCTGCTGCTGGGTAGATCCTGCCAGTCTGACTGCTTCCAAATGGGAATAAAGGCCAAGGTAGAGATGGACAAACAGAGGAGCCCTGGACACATCCAGTAAATGAACAAATATATGGAGAGATTTGTTAAGAATTATTTCAGCTGTTATGGCAACAGTGTTTTCTTCCCTGGTTCTGTGCAATGCTTTGGGCCATTCTCTTGGTCTGGTTGCCTTGTCTTTGGTCCCACGTGAGTGCTCAGTTGGGGAACAGGCTGTAGGTGCTTGGGCCACTCTTGCTTTTACTCTTGGATCCCTTGAACAACAGGGCTTGTTTCACCAGGGGACTTTGTGCAGCTTTGTGACAGAGGAGAACTTCCCAGGCTATTTGGTGTTTGCTGCAGGGGAGGTTGGGTTACTTTGCATAAATTTGCATAAATTTCAAGGCAGAACATTTGCTTTGGAATGTCAGGGCATGGTTGCCACCATTGTCGTGGTGACATCAGAAGGTTGCCTTGGTGCACGGAAGGCCTCAGTGTCAGAGCAGCTCTTGGGCTTGCTCAGTGCAGGAGCATCCTCCTGCTTGAGGCATTTGTCAGTGGGCAGCTGCACACTGACAGGAGCCTTGTGATTCTTGTATTGGACCAGTGTCTGCAAACTGGCACAGCAGCGCTCCAATGATGGAGCCACTCGCTGCTGCAGTTTGCGGTGTTTACGGCATTGTTTATTCCAGCTATTACTTGACTAATGTGGCATGTAAGTAGAGGTTTTCCCTGGCTGTAACCTAACTTGGCTTTTGTAGGTCTTCCTGCTTTTTCTTAGTCACTGGGTTGATTTTGAAACAGAAGGACCATTAGGATGCCACTGCTTTGCTAAAGCTCCTATCGACACATTCAGCAAAAACGGGGTATCTGTAGCCAGGAGTCTGTAGGCAGCATTTGCAAGGCAACCTGCAGGGGTTCCGTTCCCTGTGGAGGAAAAGGAGAGAAAGGAAGGAGAGTCTGTGGCAGCAGAGTCTGTCCTTTCCTCACTTTGCTGGGTTGAGCAGGACACCTCTGAAAATGTAGACTGAGAGATCTTCTCGGAAGGCCTTCTAAAATCTCTGCGGTTGTTCCCAGAATTCAGAGAAAGATGATCTTTTTTTTTTTTTTTTTTTAATTTTATCATGAAAGGATTTGACTATCTAAGTTCACTCTTTTCTGAGTGCTAGAACAGCAATTCCCTTTGCAATGAAGTGCAAACTCCAAAGCAGTGTGTGTCTGCTCCTGAACCCTGGAGCTGGTGCTGCACTGTTTCACAATAGATCTGCCACAGCCCAGGGGGACTTAGGAAAGCTGTTCTGGGCAACTGTTTTCAGAAAGTTACTGAGAATTAATGCATATAACTAATAAAATAAAATAAATAAAATTAAAAAAAAAAGTATTTGTAGGAGAGAATTAAAAAAGATGCTGTATGTCTTGGGTAGAACAGAAGATTTGAGCATTAAAAAATAATATGCATTATCTTGATCAAGATTCTATTCATATATGTGCAAAACAGGCCAAAGTGCAGGCACGACCAAGAACATTGCCCTGTTCCCTTGCTGCATGTGTGAAAGAATTGTGTCTCCTGAGGGATGCTGTCAGAGGAAAATACCCTCTGTTTGGGTTCACTTATTCTATGGGATTCAGCAGCCCAGGCAGTTTTCTCACCCCATTGCGTTCATTTTCCCTTGCTCACTGCAGGTCACCTGAGGTGTGTATTCAGAGGTGCCAATCCTGAGGCGAGTGAGAAAGGAACCTTTGATATTCAAGTGTTTAGGAATGGTAAAGCAAACTGTTACATTAGCTTGCAGCACTAGAGTATAGATAGCCAGCTGAGTAGGCTGAAAAGAAACACTTTTCCATGCAGTGATAGCAAAAGCAAAGGTGTGGCTACTTCTTTCCTAATTTTCCATTTCAGAGCTTTAAAGAACTAAAAGCTCCGTTTTGCCCAGGGAACCTTGCTTGCTGCTAGTAGCCAAAGAGGAATGTGGAATTCACAACCATATGCAATAGGCTTGAATTAACCCTTTTTCAATTAGTGGGAGTGACTTAGATTCCTTTTGTTATCAAAGCTGATGATTTTTCCTGAGCAGAGCAGGTTGTAGATGTGAAAAGCAATCAAGTTGGAAGTAATAATGGCCTGTCTCTCCTGCTTGTCTCTTTCCACAGAGCCCAGAACCAGCAGCAGTCTCTTCCCTGGCTCCCTGTGCTTCTGGAGAAGAGGCCAAAGAAGAGCAAATTGAACAAGCGGAGCACAAGTGGCCTGAAAATTTCATGCCAGTAAGTGCCAGTTCTGGATGGAGCTGTCTTTAGTGAGGGGCAGAGCTGCAAGTTTCTGGCCAGCCAGCGCTTGCTGTTGGAGGCTGAGGGTGCTGAGGGCTGGAGTCCTGGCAGCACCTAGCCATTCCCTCCAGCACAAGACCGCTGGGAATTGGGCTTTGAGTTGTCGTGCTGAGGCACCAAAGCGCTGGTGCCTGTGGGTGAGCATGTGGCTGCTTGGCTCAGTGCAGCTCTGTCTCTTGGCTTCTCCAATGCCATGGCCAAGTGCACTGGTGGGAGTTCTGGGCCTCGCAGGGCTTGGTTTGTTTGCTTTCCCTTTTTAGAATTCTGTGTTCAGCTAGTGAAACAGCTCTGTAGTTTTTTGAGCAATTCTTCACTTTTACAGAGTCTGGTGGCCCATCTGTCCTTTTGGCTTTTGTTAAACTATTGCCATGACATGCTGCCGCATTTTCCCCAGCCAGCTCCCAGCACCGGGCCAGGAGTGGGCTGCTCCGGGGAAGCGCAGGAGCTTAGGGCTTATGCTCTATGGCACTGGCTGTCCAGCGTCAGGGGCAGGAGCAAGGACGAGGGAGAGGTCTTACATGTGGCTTCAAAACGGATTTATTCTCTTGGAGGATCCAGAAACAAAAGACAAAAGAAACGGGGTGTACAGCAACTTCTCTGCGGGGGAGGAGCAAGGGGCGTGTACATATAACAACCCAACAGGGAAGACTTAGGGGAGGAGCACAAGGCGGGGTTACATAATACATAAACCAATGGAGAACACAAGGGGAGGAGAGTGGGGCACATGGGCCAATGGGGCTCGGAGGAGCAGGGGAATTCCAAACGGGGCGGTCCAGGCAGGGGTTGGCACAAGGGAGGATTGACAACTTAATGGGCGGGGGAACAGCGAACATTCGGGAACAAGGGGCAGGTATCAGGGTGGATTGGCAACCGGGGTAGGAGGGCACAACTGGGAATAAACTATTACCAAGGGTGGGGGGTACGACTTAACAATACAAAAGATAATTGAATCAAATGAAATGAATAAAAATACACCACAACACTGCCAGGAGATGATAATGTTGTCCATGAAGCTGTGAAGGCCATTCTTGTCCCATGAGGCCAAAGAAACAAACTGCGTGGTTCTGAAGCCTTCCTCTGAGGTTAAAAGCATAAGCAGCAAGCTTCTGTGGATACATTTTGTGGTGAAGTCTGCAGCTTTGAAAGCTGCTTTGAAGCCTCGAATGCGGAGTGACTGAAAATCCTTGAGAACAGGAAAGGCATCTCCAAATTCCGGATGCTGTCTTTGAAGTCAAATGTGTAACGTGGTGCCCGGGGGGCTGCCTGGGCCCAGAGCACCCAGGGGTGCCGCTCAACAGCAGCTGAACGTGAGCCAGCTTGGGCCCAGGTGGCCAAGAAGGCCTGGGGCATGCTGGCCATGTGTCAGCAATAGTGGGGCGGCAGGAGCAGGGCAGTGAGCGTCCCCCTGTGCTGGGCAGCACCGCGGCCGCAGCTGGAGTGCTGTGTCCAGTCCTGGGCCCCTCTGATCAGAAAGTCACTGAGGGGCTGGAGCGTGTCCAGAGAAGGACAAGGGCACTGGGGAAGGCTGTGGAAGACAGGTCCAATGAGGAGGTTTTGAGGAAGCTTTAGCCTGGAGACAGGCAGGCTGATGAGGGACCATCAGCATCCCCTCACTGCATCCAATTATTATTTTAGACACTAGAGGGGGTCACATTAATATGGTTTTTTTGGTTGCATTTTTGCACTCTTAGGAATCAAAACCTGTTGGGTTTTTTTTTTACTTTTTCCACAATGGAAAGTTGTTTTGCTGCATATTTCCTGCCTTTTTCCAGTACTGGGAGACTTTCTGATATAATTTTAATTTTCCATATGGCAGCTCTGAACGATGGAGTATTTTAGCACAAGAACACTCATTTTGAGGTGGGGACTTTGGTGCAGGAGGAGCTGTTCTGGTTCTTGGCCAGTCAGCTGGGCCTTGCACATCAAGTTCAGATTAACAGTGTCTGTGTCTTTGGTACTCTCATCCCAGCCCCTGTCACAGGAGCAGTTTGTGTTGTGTTTGGAAATTGGGCAGGAAATCAATGGCCTTGCATTCCAGCTGGTCCTCAGTGATCAGTGGAACTGAGAGGGGCGGGGCTTCATTTCTGATTGCAGCCACTTCAGCACCATCAGTGTGGTCGAGTCCAAGAGAAGAACTTCTCTCAGCACAGATGCACAGAGTGCAGTTCCCAGTGCAGTGCTCTGGGTCTGATCACATTCCATAAGAACCAGCGTGCTCCAGATTCCCCAAGAGTGTGATTTATTGAAGCAACAGGAGAGCAAGTTCAGCATTGCTGCTGACGGGGGCACTGGCTACCAAGTGTTGATATGTGCCGGGACAGAAAGAACAGTAAAGAGAATTTATATGTAATAATCAGATCTCTATATCTGAGATCTATCTATCTATCTACCTATCTATCTATCTATCTATCTATCTATCTATCTATCTATCTATCTATCTATCCATCATCTACCTAACATTTACATTGTGGAATCTTCCCATCTCTTCTCCAAAGCAGTTGGTGGTATAAAAGTCACCTAAAGGTATCCCTTTAAGAAGAGGAGGAGAGACAGTTCCATTGACTGATCTGGAGCAGGCAGAGATGATTCCCCCTGCAGAGATGTTTTTTTTTTTTTTCTCTTCAGAGCTCTTTTCCTTTTCCACTCTCTTCTGCTGTGAAACCTTCTTTTTATGCAACAAATTGCTGCATGTCCTAAGGGAGTGGAACAATCTCAAGCTCTAGGTGGAGTTTGGAGACTTTGGTCATACATGGATTACATGACACATGGTTTTCTTCATTGGCATCCCTCGGGGTGTGTCAATTCATTTGTTGATGGGGCCTTTGGAGGATCTCTGTTAGTGCCGTTCAGAATTCTCAGCTGACAAAAGAAGGAGGATAAACACCTTGGTCCTCTTCCATATACTCAGGTGGCCATAGGGGCTCCCTGACCTCCATCAGAGGATCAAATTGCACACATCCTTATCTCCTGACCGAGCAGGATTTCTAACAAGAGTGTAGTTGTCAGAAAGGCGGGAATGGTGGTGCAGTCCTGAAGAGAACATGAAGTCCACAAGTGTCTCTCACAAGGGATGAAATCACACAGGAAGCCACCTGCAGAGCCAGGATGGAGCTGTGGGACAGGGCTGAGTGTGAGTGACTATGGAAAGACAAAGAGGACAGAGCAGAAGGGGAGGGAGGCCCTCAGCAGACCCTTGAGAAATGGCACACATTTCCTGTCAGCTGCGCAAGAGTCTGTTGGGGATTCAGACCCAGCTGGACCCTGATTGTACTGCCAGTGTCACTTTGGAATCTGTGTCTCCCCATGGGCAGAGAACAAGCCAGGAGAGCAGCAGCACAGTGCTTTGGGAACGTGTGAGCCCATCAGTTGATGACTTCAGCGGGAGAAAATTCAGCACTCAATATGAATGATCAGCAAGTCTCATTTATTGGTAACTCTAAAATCACTTATATAGCACCAATAATTAGGCTCATACATAGTGCAAAAGCAAGCTCATTATAGGATATTTTCTTTTAAGGTCAACTCCACCTAATTCCACATTCCTGTGATCACTCATCTATGCTGAATTCACATTCTTCTGATCACAGCATCCTGTTCTCAGTTAACAGTTATCACTAAGGTCTTCCTGACTTTGCAACATCTCACACTGACTGTACTCTATTGTCTAATTCTTTCCCAGCTAACTGCTGCATGGGAATAAGACCTTTGCTAGCTAGCCATTCCTCTATAATTCCCCTGTTTTCTTTTTGTACTAACAAAACTGTAGAAGTAGCCTTCTTTACCATGTTTTGCAAGCATTGCAGTATGCAAGGAATAAACAGAAACACAATCACAATGATCAATATAACAACAATTGCCATTTGTGCCAAATTTTTTAACCATCCTGTGAGACCTAGGGATTAAAACCAATTTTTTCATATTGTTCTGTAGTTGTTGAAGACGAGTATGAATAGATACTGAATGGTCAGAAAGATTCATGCAACACATCCCATCAAAGTCTTCACAGCCATGGCCCTGTGCTAATAGCAAAAAATCAATAGCAGCTCTATTCTGCAACACAGCATGCCTAACACTGTTCATATCTGTTATGAATTCACTCAAGAGAGTGATATGGTTCAATCAGAGAAAAGTTTTATTAATTACGGCAAGCAAGCAATAAGCAAAAGATCAGCGCTGGGTGACAGGGGAGCAGGAGAGTTCCCACTCCGCGAAACTGCCGCACCGCTGGTTTCCGTACTCCCCCTTTTAACCCGGCTTCCGGGTTACGTGTCCTTTCTCTGGCGTCTCTGCGCATGTGTCTCCAGTTGCTAGGGGGTCTTTTTTCTGCCTTCTGGTGGTCATGGGATGAAGATCATAGGTCTTCCTCAGTCTTATCCTTTTGACCTTTCTTCACTGTTTTCTGTTAAGGCTTATCTTTGGTGACTTTCTGGGATTCAAGAAAGCTCGCAAGACTGTTAGTGATTTATTCAAGCGTCAGTAGCAACCTCTTCAACCTCATCCTGATTCCACAAAGCATAGTTTTGTAAAGCATCGTATCTACATGTTTAGGCGAACAAAAGGGTCTCTGCTTATCACAATCCCCCCTTTTTTCTATTCTTTACTTTTGTTCGCTAAATCTTTGTAGTTCTCTTTTACTTAGTTCTAAATAATCTTCTGTCTCTTCCCTATTTAAGGCTTCATAGTTAGCTTGTATTAACATAAGGTGAGCTGCTTCTAACTTGCTTTTCATGATGCTAATGATTTTGTTGAAGATGCAAGGGCCAAAAGTAAGTCCTAAAATTAGTAAAATTAGCAGTCCCGCTATGGTAGATAGCAGAGTTGTTAACCAGGGAGAACAGTTAAACCAGGATTCGTATCAACTTTGTTGCATTTCTTGTTCTCTCTTTCTCTTTTCCAGTCCTTCCCGTAATTTGGCCATAGTTTCTCTTACTACCCCACTTTTGTTTACATATACACAGCATTCTTCCCTGAGTGCAGCACATAGGCCCCCTTGCTGTAAAAATAATAGATTTAATCCCCTCTGTTTTGCAAGGCCACTTCAGCTAGTGAGTCTAGGGAGGCTGTGATGCCTTTTATAGATTTATCAATTCTTCTTAAATCCTCATCTACTGAAATTCTAAGCTCTCTGAACCCCTGCTGCTGATTCGCTAAGGACGCTACACCTGTTCCTAGTCTAGCTCCTCCTATGCCTAGCAATATGGCTACTGTTAGTGTCCTGAGGGGTTCTCGCTTCACCAAATGATGTTCTGGGTTTTGGTATTGTGTATACACATATTCTTCAGAATGATAGATAATCTGGGGAACTATTATAACCTGTATGCAAAATTCGTAGGTTTCATTAAAGGTTGTTATAGAAACACATGGGGTTACTCCTAAGGTGTTACAAACCCATTTAGTATTAGGTGCTGGAATCAGCCACTGAGCCGGCTTGCGAGGGTCCTTAATCTGCATTTTTTGTCTGACATAAATGATTCTTATCTGGGGGCACATTTCCTAGACATTTTCCTTTTCCAGTGACTCGAGATAATGTTATTCCTGGGGTATCTTCTCTTCCTATTTTCCATAAGCAGGCAGCAGGATTGGTACCGTTTACCCTTTTTGGTTCTGCTATGGAGCCTATGGCTTCATAAAAGGGTGGTTAATGTTATAGCATAACCAACATTCCCTAGTTAAATTTGGGTGTGTATTATTTAACACTTTAAAGGTAGCCTGTAAAATTTTCAAAAAGGGCTTCGTTTCCATATTCTTGGGTTATCCCTACTGTGGTTGATACTTGGAACTTGCTATTTTCTAGTTTTTCTGAATGGTTATTCTGGTCTCTTACTTTGGGGTCTACTGCTCCCCACACCACTGGATTTGGTCCAACAGATCTCGAATCATGGGGAACCACCTTTTTCTTTATAAGAATGTGCACTCCCCGATCCTTTCCGGGTTCCCATACCCTGAGACCCCAGGTTTGTCCCAATAACCACCCAGGGTCTTGGGATTGTGTGATATTGATATAGTGAAATTTGCAAGTCCCAACATACATTACTGCCCCCGAGGGATCTGTCTTGGGCTTTATACATCCGTGTGGACCCCTTTCAACCTTTAGATACTTATCTGGGTTCTGTACTTTCTACCCCATGGAAATTGTCTCACAGCCCCAGTATCTACAATAAAATTCACCAGGATAATTACAATATCCTCTGCCTGGATTAGAAGCTGGGCACATATATAGTACCTTACGCCTGGGCCGTTTATAACTAGTACCCTTCCACTTAATGAGAGAGTCTAGTGTAACTTGAAAGCTAGGGGCTTCAGAGGTGATCTGTGATTGGATAATGACCTGGTCCTCCCATCGAATTAAAGACCAATTGAAGGGTTCGTGAGTCTTGCTTGTGCAAATGTTAAATGTGCTGATTAAGATTATAAATGTTACTGACTTCTTTAATGAGCATTGGCTTCCCCTGCTATAATAGAGGCTTTTCTTTTGTGAAGTGTCAATTTGGATTCCCCGGAAATTATTTCGCTGGGTTGTCTCATTCCCACTGTTGTGGCATTTCCAGGACCATGACCTTTTGGTCCCATGTATATTGGAGTGTTTCCCTCCACAGTTTATTAGTCTTCTGCCTCTCCCGTCGTCGACCCGGTTGCCGCGGGACATGGGGTGTACCATCTTCTTGGCAGCAAGAGTACTCTTCAGGAGGGGAATTACTCCTTCTTTTATTGATTCTTTGTATGTATTTTTCCCAACATCTATGTTTTACTAAAGGGGTATTGCACCTCAATTCCTGGAGCCACTGTCTGCACAACCCAGCTACTATATTTGCTACAAAAGGCGCAGGTTCGTTTGGATGGTAACAATAATATAAGGGATTGACTCCTTTTGAGTAGATGGCCCACCACTTCTCTGATCCTGTCTCAAACTCTCCTGCCCGTGTTCGGGTTACTAGGGCCCAATCAGTGAGTCTCCTCTGGTCAGTGTAGCAAGATCTACACACGCCTCTTGGTGGATAGCCTCTATGACAATGGGTCCACCAATGTTCTTCACATATTTTACATTTAAAACAAACAAAAGGGTGACAATTCTATATAAAAGCCTTTATGGAGTTTACTATTCATAAATTTCTAAGCAGGTTAATAGTTCTTGGATGTTATTTTGTTCGGGATATCTTAAGTTTCAAATCCCCAGCCGGGCTAACCACTTCCCAGTTATTAGCTTTTGGTGGCTTCACAGGTCCTTTTATTTGACTGGCATGTGTCCAGCCTTTCTCTGCCATTCGGACTGCAGAATCAGTTGTTAGTAGGACTTGATACAGTCCCTCTCACTTCGGTGTTAGGGGGTTCTCTTTCCAACTTCTTATCAGCACCCACTCTCCGGGTTGTACCTGGTGTAATATAAAATCCAATGGTGGTGTTTGAGCTGTCATCCCTTTTTCCCACAATGCCCTTTTGAACTTCATTAATTTTATTAAGTACTTACTGATGTATTGATCACTCACGTTTGGATGTGTTTGAACTTCCTCTATATTATAGGGCATACCGTATAACATCTCAAAAGGGGAAATTCCCAAATCTGCCCTTGGCTGGGTTCGAATATTCAGAAGAGCTAGTGGAACACACTTAACCCATGATAATTTCGTTTCCATCACCAGCTTGGTAAGTTGCTTTTTTATTTCCCCATTCATCCTTTCTACTCTTCCAGAACTTTGAGGGTGCCAAGGGGTGTGTTGTTCCCACTTTATTCCTAATGCTTCTGCCACCTCTTGAGTTATTTTTGATGTAGAGTGGGGACCTTTGTCAGAGTCTATTGTCTCTGGTACTCCATATGTAGGGATTATTTCTTCTAATAGTACCTTTACAACTGTTTGTGAAGTTTCCCTAGATGTTGGGAAAGCTTCTACGAAATGGGTGAGATAGTCTACTAGGACCAGGAGATATTTAAGTCTCCCTACCTTCGGTAGTTCTGTGAAATCAATCTGAATATTTGCAAAGGGTCTTTTTGCCAGGGGTCTCCCTCCATACGGTAATTTTCTGAGATTTTTCCTATTCGTTTGTAAACATGGGAGGCAGCTTCTAGTAATTTGCTTAGCTAAGTCTCGAATACCTGTGCTCATATACCTTGCAGTAAAATAGTCTGTTAACCCCTGTGCTCCCCAATGTGTCCTTTGATGTATTTTTTCTAATATTCTTTGAGCTATGGCTTTTGGTAGTACTTCCCGGCCATCTGGGAGAAACCATCTCCCCTCTGGGTTTTCTATTGCTCCTGTCTCTGGGAGTTTTAACCTCTCTTCCTCAGTAAATCTACTTCTTAAGTCACTATCCCTATGTTTCAAAATTTCTTCATGCCCCCCTCTTTCTTTTAGGACCATGGTTTGTAATGTCGCTCGTTTCGCTTCCTGGTCGGCGGCATTATTTCCTCTACTCCTCAAGTCCATTCCCTTCTGGTGTCCTTTCAAATGAACCACTGCCAACCTTTTGGGCCTTCTCAGGGCTTTTAGTACTGCAATTTTGAGTTTTTGATGAACTAAATCTTTCCCTTGGGAGTTTATTAAACCTCTTTCTTCCCACAGTTTACCGAACGTATGCACCACTCCATAACTATATCTGGAATTTGTACATATTGTCCCCTCCTTTCCTTCTAGTAGTTTCAATGCCCTTAATACTGCATACAATTCGCAGGCTTGGGCTGACCAAGATTTGTCTAAAGGACCTGATTCTAGGATTTGCAAATCAGGTCCTTGTACGATGGCATAGCCTGTTTTCCTCCTTCCTTCTATTACTCTGGAGGACCCATCTACAAACAACTTTTCTCCGCTTTCTAATTCCTCTTCTTCCAAATCAGGTCTAATTTTGGTTTGTTCCTCAATTGTAGTTATACAGTCATGTGTCAAAGGTTCGCCGTCAGGTTCTCCATACAAAAATGCAGCCGGGTTTTGTAAAGTAGTGGTTTCTAATATTAAGTTTGGGGCCTCAACTAAAATTCCTTCGTATTTTAGAAGTCTAGCATCTAAAATCCACTTATCCGCCTTTTGTTGTAACGCACCCCGAATGTTATGGGGGGACATTACCTTCAAATTGCTAATAAAGGTGATTTTCCTAGCTTCCTCCACCAGTAGGGCACATCCTGCTACTACTTGCAGACAAGTTGGCCAGCCCTTACTCACGGGGTCCAAGATCTTTGATAGATACCCTATCGGCTTCTTTCTCCCTGCCCACTCCTCAGTCAGGACTCCAAAGGCAATTCCATTTTCCACATTTACAAACAAATAAAAGGGTCTTCTCAAATCTGGGAGACTCAAGACAGGAGCATGAATTAAACTTTCTTGTAGCTCCCGGAATTTTTCTGTGTCTTCTGAACTCCATTTCATTAATCCCTCCAGTGTCAATTTATGATAGAAAAATTTAACTTTGCTGCTATAGTTTTCAATCCACTGTCTACAGTACCCTGTTAACCCCAAGATTTGACGTATCTGCCTTTTATTTTTTGGAATCGGTAGTGACAGAATTCCTTGTATCCTTTCAGGGTCTATCTTTTTCTCCCCCTTTTTAAGGTAATGGCCTAAATATTTTACTTCTTCTTCTACAAATTGGAGTTTTGCCTTGGATACTTTCAATCCCTTTAAACCCAGGAAATTTAACAACTTAATATCTCTCTCCTTACATCTTCCTCCTCTTTCCCAGCTAAAAGCAAGTCATCTACATATTGTATCAAGGTCACTCCTGGGTCTGTCTGATAATCCTGTAAAATCTGCTCCAGTGCTTGCCCAAACAAATTGGGGGATTCCGTGAATCCCTGGGGCAATACTGTCCATCTCAGTTATTGTTTCCTCCCCGTATCTGGATCTTCCCATTCAAATGCGAAATAATCTCGGCTAGTCTCATCAAGGGGGCAGGCCCAGAATGCATCTTTTAAATCTATAACACTGTACCACAAACTGTCAGGTCCCAGCTTACTTAGTAAGGTGTATGGGTTTGCAACTACGGGGAACCGTGCTACTGTGCGTTTATTAATTTCTCTTAAATCTTGTACCAAACGATAAGTCCCATCTGGCTTCTTTACTGGCAATATGGGGGTGTTAAAAGGTGACATACATGGTTCTAATAGTCCCTTACTTAACAGTCTGTCAATTTCTGGTTTCAACCCTCTTCGTCCCTCAAGTGACAAGGGATATTGTTTTATTCTAACTGGGATTTCTGGGTTTTTAATAGTGACCGAGAATGGGGTTATCCTCAACTGTCCCACACTCTCAGGTGTATACCACACTTCTGGGTTTATTTTGTCTTCATCTTCTACTCTTAAAGGGCATAGCCTTATCTTCAACTCCTTATCAACTGTATCTAAATGTATTCCTAATTCAATAATTAAATCCCATCCAAACAAATTATCATCTGCTTCTGGTACTAATAAAAAATTTCCCACCCCAATCTTTGACTCTGATTCTATCACCACATCTTTAATAAGCCCCACTTCAAAGGGTTCCCCCTTTGCCCCCACTACCGTGGCAGTTTCCTTGGATATACTACATCCTTTAGATAAAAACTGAAAGGTTGATTTCTCAGCTCCAGTATCTACCAAGAATATTATTTCTTGGTGCTGGGGACCCAC
This sequence comes from Cyanistes caeruleus, assembly GCF_971803275.1. NCBI lineage: Eukaryota > Metazoa > Chordata > Aves > Passeriformes > Paridae > Cyanistes > Cyanistes caeruleus. Next base: position 5,860,950 of record NC_141732.1, on the reverse strand, counting down.
TTTTAACTTTATCAAGGGCTCTTTCTGGTGTTTTTGGGTCCCCAGAATAAAGAGTCCCTGACCCCCCCTAGTCTTCTTTGAACATCTTTTCATCCTGGATCCTCACCCTACATTCTCTCTTAAAGTGTCCTTTCTTTCCACAATAAAAACAAACTTTAGTGTTCTGTCTTTCATTTGAATCTCTGATCGGTCTCTGTTGTTTCCCTTTCCAGCTTTGATCTCTACTCTCTCTCACAGCAGCCACCATCATCTTAATTTGCCGCTTCTGAGCCTCCTCTTCTCTCCTAACATACACTTTTTGTGCCTCCCGCAAAAGCTCATCCAAACCTCTGTCTTGCCACCCATCCAATTTTTCTATCTTCCTCCGAATATCCTCCCAGGCTTTTGCCACAAATTGTGCTTTAAGCAGTGCTTGTCCCAATTGGATGTCTGGATCCATTCCGGAATATAGTTGAAAATTCTTTCTTAATCTTTCCAACCATTCCTTAGGAGTTTCGTCTTTCTTTTGCCTCTCATTGAATTCTTTATTTATATTATGACCCCTCAGGACTGCCTCCCTAATTCCTTGAATTATAATAGTCCTCAAATCCTGCATATGTTCTCTGTGCGCTGGATTTTGGTGATCCCAATGGGGATTTTGGAGGGGCCACTTTACATCTGCCAGTGGTCCCTGGACATGCTGAGCATCCCAAATGTGCATTCCTTCCCTTCTAATCATGTTTTTCTCTTCTGCCGTAAATAAAATATTCAGGATAGATTGTAATTCCTCCCATGTGTACATATTGGGTCCTAAGAATTGATCAACTCTTTCTGCAACCCCCAATGGATCTTCCAGGAAATGCCCCATTTCCTTTTTGAAGTCTCTAACATCCTCCGAACTAAGAGGGACAGATATAAACCCTATTCCAGCTTGGGGGCCACCCATTGGCATCTCTCTTAATGGGAATAGGTTCTCCTGTTTCCTTCTGGATCTATTCCTGGTAACAGGCCCCACCTCTGGCAGGTCTAAATCCTCCTCCTTGGGGTTTGGAGGGGGAGGGGCTCATGGTGGTGGTGGTGGTACAAATGGAGGGGGGGGTATTATCAAAGTGTCTTCTTTTCGGGGTTTCTTTTTCTTTCCCTTCCCCTCCCCCGAGTTCTCTGTCAGCTCAAATATAAAAACCTTGGGATTTACTACCCAGATCTCTGCATAAGCACTTTCCTGTGAGCTAAAGGGGATCTTTGTATTTACCCAGGAATTTAATTTTTGTTTAACCCAATCTTCGGTTGATCCAAATATAGGCCAAAATACATTCTTTGAAATTTCCTTTCCTCCCCATACTTCTACACAATAGTGAATCATTTTTGCCCTATCTTTATTTTCTGTTCCCGGGAAATGCTTCCAATTATCTAGTATAAAACCCAACGGACTATCTCTAGGTACCGGTGGGAGTTTAATAGATACAGGGTGCTTGCTCTTCCCCTGCCCCATTCTTCCGGAGTGCCTTCAAATCACACAGCCTCTTTCACTTCCCCTGGTTTATGGCCCACGCCCTCGTGGGCTAATGGGAACCGCACTACTGAGGGTCCTCTCTCGCTTGGGGAATCTGTCTACCAGTCCCCCTCTCACACACACACCACTTTGCCACACTCCGGGATCCCGACCCCGACCGAAAGGTTCCTGTAATACTCACGAGTCCTGCGTATTTGCTTATTGCCTTAAATTTAGGTTCGTCAGTGCAACCGAGGCAGAAACCGGTCCTCCGAGCCGCTAAATGTTAGCAGGGCGCCCCCCTGGTAGTGCTGAGAATCTGTCCTACAGATTGCATCCGAGTCACGGGACCAAATTTGTTATGAATTCACTCAAGAGAGTGATATGGTTCAATCAGAGAAAAGTTTTATTAATTACAGCAAGCAAGCAATAAGCAAAAGATCAGTGGTGGGCGACAGGGGAGCAGGAGAGTTCCTGTTCCGCGAACTGGTTTCCGTACTCCCCCTTTTAACCCGGCTTCCGGGTTACGTGTCCTTTCTCTGGCGTCTCTGCGCATGTGTCTCCAGTTGCTAGGGGGTCTTTTTTCTGCCTTCTGGTGGTCGCGGGATGAAGATCATAGGTCTTCCTCAATCTTATCCTTTTGACCTTTCTTCACTGTTTTCTGTTAAGGCTTATCTTTGGTGACTTTCTGGGATTCAAGAAAGCTCGCAAGGCTGTTAGTGATTTATGCAAGCGTCAGTAGCAACCTTCAACCTCATCCTGATTCCACAAAGCATAGTTTTGCAAAGCATCATGTTTTGCAAAGCATCTACATGTTTAGGCGAACAAAAGGGTCTCTGCTTATCACAATAGCAAGAATTGAGATTGTTGTAAACACCAAAGTTTTTTGTCTCTATGTTGTCATGCGAAGAGAATAGCTGGGTAGTGAGAGAAAAAGATAAAAAAGTGAGAGAGTTGGGTTTTCTGGAAGTTTTATTCTGGTTCTGTTATTCTTGTAGTTAATAAACTTTTATTCCTTTTAACTTCTAATCCTGTTTTGCTCTTGTTCTAATCCATATCTCACAGCAAGTAATAAGGAAGTTTTCTAGTGATTTTTTAGTTGCTGCTTTAAAACCACAACAAGGGACTTGTAAGGAGTGGCCTGTTCTGTACTTTACACTTGCCGCCCAGAGCAACAGGTCTGATCACAATAGCCTATAGGAATTTCCCCACCTCTTGGCCAGCTGCCCCTCGCTTTGAAACAGACTGTAAAAGTGACTTTCTAAGTTACCTTCTTAGAGAGAGATCTCCCCACAGAAGAAGACACCGGTGACCCCGTCTTGTGTGTTGGCAGCCATAACCCCCCCTTTTTCTCTCTTTTCACTTTGCCTCTTTATCCCTCTCTCCCCCTCTCTTTCTCTCCCTCTCATCTATCGCATAACCCATGTTACTTGCACTAAAATAAAAGTGCATTATTGCTGTTGTGATTTAAACTGAAATCCCTTGGTGTCCTTTTTGCACTTGGAGATCCAACAAACCTCTCATGACACCTGCTTGTGCTAGCAGATCATGACATTTAAATTGGTGGCATGGACAGCATTTCTGACAGACAGAAGAGGCTGCAGGTTTTGTTGTGCAGTCTGTATTAGGGGAAGGATGTTTCGCTCCAGCTGTACCTAGCCCGACACTCCCAAAAGAGTGAACAAGGGGGGGAAACTCAAATTTCCCGCAAACTGTACACGCCTAGGTGAAAATCACCCCACACTCGTTTGAGGGCTCTGTCTTCAGACTTTTGCAAAAGATCTCAGTGCAAAAGGGCGGGACTGTTTTTTCTTCTTGCTGTGTATGAATTTTGACTGCTTGGTGTAGCAAAGAGACAACAAGAATTTTAAACTGAAGGAGTGCTTCCCAAGCAGATTTGGTCTCATCACCTGTCGCTGTCGGACACGAAATAAGTCACACAGACACAGCTCAAGAGATGGTGAAGAAGAAGCAAACTTTATTTCTTCTCTCACAATTTATAGCTTTCTGACCATGGCCAGGGATTGGGTAGTCAGCATAACACCTTTCCAACCACACTGGCCGTAAGAGATGTCCATCAAGAGACGTGTAACAGAAGGAATGCATACATATCTATGTTTATAGTTACTGTCCTGGGAAAGTTCTTTAGAAACTATGTCAACAAGCTCCAAAGCGGAGTTTTCAGGGCGACAGTCACCCACACAGGGAAGCAAAGGGTGATGCAGCAAAAGCTGTGTGTGTGCATAACTTAAGTTGATACCTCCCTGTAGTGGTTTTCCCTTTGTAAAAATGAGTGAAAATGGCAGTGAGAAGTTAAAGCTGCATTTTATGCCCTATTAGCTAAACACAGTGCCAGACCTTCTCTGGGAGGGGAAGAGTGTGCACTTAATAAGTGGTTTAATTTGGGAAATGTAATTGATAGAATATGTTCCTTACAACATGAAACAAAATTTAAACTGGGCAAAAATATATACTCTGCTCAGTTTTGGGAGCTTGTCTTACAGAAGCTATAGAAACTCGCTTTAAGCAAAGAAGCAAGGAAAGAACTATTATAGACTCCCTTCAAAACCTGGTTGAAATTTTGCAAAAACAATTAGATGAAGAAAGGAATGAGATCCACCTGTTGCCAGCGGCCCAAAGAGATGTGTTAAAAATTCAAAGTGTGCTTGCCCACCAAAAGAAATAGAGGAGAGAGAAACCCCTCTCATTAATCAAATTTACCCTCAAAAAGAACTAACCGATAAAAAATTGTGGGGAGCACTGCTGTCCTAGCTGGAAACCTTTAATCAAAACAGAATATAATGATATCAATGATGAAGATATTGATCCGCATACAACCACTGAAGAAATCCTGTACACTGCCACTGAATTGGCTAAGTTGAAAAAGGCGTACAGGCATTTCCCTCACGAGTCAGAGACAAAATATGTATTGTGATTATCTCTCACTGGAGGAGATCAGATTCAACTGACAGGTGAAGAAGCCAGTGGGTACTGGGGACATGGGGTCTTCTCAACAGCAGGAGACAGACGTAACCCGTGGTCCCTAACTCAGCGTGCAATTTATTGGGCAGCAGGGCTTAACCCCTTGGAAAGAGGAGACCTATAGCTATAGTTGGTACCCCTGACCAACTACTGGAAGACATGCACAAAGCTGCCTGCTTGCAAATGATATATGACAGAAAATCAGCTACTGGTTATGAATCACCAATGCAATTACCTGTGAAATGATGAGCCCTTTAATTTGAGGCCTTCCAGAATCACTTAAACCTAGAGCAATTCTCCTTCAAAAAACCATAGCAGCTCTAACTCCTGTTGTTGGCACTAAAATAAAAGTGCACTGTGGGGGCCAAAGAATCGGGTGCTGGTGATCCCCTGCAGATCTTCATCATAGGCCAGGCACTTTGCCCTCCCAGTGAGAAAAGTGTCTCTCCCAGAAACCCTTTGGTGTTACATGTTAAACTCTTGTACCCCATTGGTTTTCTTCCCTGCCATTCCACCCTGCTACTTGTATCCAAGTTTCCCCCGCCCCTTCCCTATATAAACCCTGGGTTTTTTTGTTTGGTTTTTTTTTTGTTTTTGTTTTGTTTTTTGTTGTTGTTGTTTTTTCCCCACTTGAGTGGAGCTGCTGTGCTAGCCCCCTTGGCAGAGGGCCCTGCACTAATAAAGGCTGATTTCTCTGTGGTAATTGCTGGCCAGAGCTCTAGTCCTTTTTCTCCCTGCATTGCCTGGGAAGGAGCTGCTGCTTAGCAAGTCATCACTTGCCAGGCCAGGAGAGGGACATGCCAGTGCCACCAAGAGCCATCCTTCTCAGGACACTTTTTCAGGAAGGTCGCAGCACCCCTGACATCCACCCCGCCGGCAGCAGTGCACCATTACTGTGATTTAAAATTAAATCCCTTTGTGTCCTTTTGCACTGAGAGATCAAACGAATCTCTCACGAGGTCCACCTGTTAGCAGATCATGACAGAGCCCTCAGCAAACCAACCAGCACACACACAAGGACACAGATGCCACATCCTGGCTGGGACAGGGCTTGTGCCTTCAGCAAAAACACCAGAAGCCAAGGGTTTCTGGCCATTTTCCCCGCACCATTCCACGCCTGGGCAGCTTGCCGAGCACAAGCCCTTTTCCCCCTCTTCCGCTATACCCTGTACACCATGGGCAGCAAAAGAAAGCTCCTGGGAGTCTGTCTAACATAACATATCCTATATTTATATACTAAAGAAAAACAAAAAGAAGAAAAGAACAATCTTGAAAAAAAGGGAAATCTTTGCCTGCTCATGTGGCCCCAGCAGACAGATCAGCTCTCTGCAGACGTCCAGCAGCACAGCCAGCTGAGGTCTGACAGACGAGGCCGTGACCTCCATGCCCTGCGGAGCTGATCTCGCAGCCTCTGGAATGTGGAGATCGGAGCGGGGTCTCCTGCCCTCAGCAGGCACAACGTCTGAACTGCCAGGCTTCCGACCTCCAGGCTGCTGTCATCCATCGTGTCTTCAAGGGCTGGAAGAGAGACAAACAGATCCCAGACCTGCAAGGGCCCCCGGAAAGCCCCCTGCCAGAGCCATCCCAGCTGGCTCTTGCCATGGCCAAGAGGGAGCAGGGACCAAGGGGAACAGGCCAAAGCTGCAACCATGAACACCCCACGTGCCCCTGAAATCTCGGTGTGCTCTGCCCACGCTGCCCCTCATCCGCACATTGAGCAGAGCCCTCCGCAGCCAGGCCAGGACTTGCAGCTCCCCCCTCCAGCCCCGCTGACAGCCCGCTGCCCTCACTCACATTGGTAAATGAGCTGCAGCTCTTTCTTCTGCCCCATCAGGAGCCGCCCGGCAATCCCTGGGAACACAGAGCCTGTCAGGGCCCCGGCGGCACAGCTCCCTGCCAGCGGCGCTGCCAGCCCTGGGGCCACACGCCCTCCCGCCCCGGCAGGGCTCAGTCCCAGCCCTTGCCGCATCCTGACTCAGCCCAAGAGCACGGCTGCCAGAGGCCGGCAGCAGCCCCGAGAGCAGCCGGGGCTCCAGGGCGCCGGGCCCGGGGGCCGCTGCCGAGACAGCAGCAGCCGGGGCCGGGGCCGAGCTGCGGCGGGGAGGGAGCCCGGGCTCGTGGCTCACCGATGAACCTGATGGCTGCCGCTCGCAGGGGCTCCTGTGGGTTCTGCAGGTATGGCAGTGCCCGGTGCAGGTGCTCGGCCGCTCGGCTCTCGTCCTGTGCCAGCTGCAGAGAGCGGCAGGAGGGAAGGGTTGGCGCGGGCTCTGCCCCTCGGCCGGGCGCTGGGCCCCGGCCTCCCGTGGCCGCCCAGCCCTGAGGCACCGGGCAGCAGCCGCTGGCGCCGGGCTCTGGAGGGGGCAGAGGGCCGGCTGCTGCCCGGGGAGCCGCGGTGCCGGCCCGACCCGCAGCCCCAGTGGCTCGGGGCTCGATCGGCAGCCGGCTCGGGGCCACAGGAGCCTGGAGAAGAAGCCGTGCGGCCCCCGGCTGCGGCACTGGGCAGGGGCGCAGCTGCCAGCCCCATACACCGAGCGCCGGGGACAGGGGGCTTTTCCAGGCTAAGGCTGGGCCTTCCAGGCCGTCCTTACCAGGACCTCAGCGAACTTCCACAGTTTCTCCTTCTTCACGGGATTTCCAAGATCTCTCTTCTTCAGGAACTTGGCCATGCTAAGCAGTGCTCTCTGAGAGGCCTGGAGAGCAGCAGAGACCCGCAGATGGCCCCACAAGCCAGGGCACAGGACCTGCATTCGTGTGCCAAGGCCTGCAGGAGGCTGCAGCCAGCAAGGTGCCAGGGCAGGAGGCAGCCGAGCCCCCTCCCCGGGTGACAGCAGCAGCCCGGGAGTCCTCACCTCTGCTACATGCTGCTTTTCGTCATGGCAGTGGAAGAAGAGTGGCAGCAGGCTCTGGCACATTTGTGTCTCCAGGGCTTCTTTTTCCATTTCAACTAAAACAATCACCAATGTTTGGAAGAGCAGTATGGACACCAGCTGCACCTGGCTATTATTCTATATGGAAGGAAGAGAAAAAAACCTCAGCCCTGTCGGCACGGGGCTCAGCAGAGCACAGGCCTGGTGCACCAAGTGTCCAGGCAGCAGCCAGTGGCCTTGGCTGGGGGCACAGAGCCTTACGTGGTCAAAGAGTGGTGGGAGCACCTCAGCCAGCTGCAGGGCGATGGGGCTGGGTATCAGCATCTCCTTGTCCAAGACTACAGAGCTGAGTACCATGATTGTCATCCTAACTATTTCTCCATCTGCGTCCCGCAGGAGCTCCACAAGCCTTTCAGTCAGGCTCCACATCTTTTCATTCTGTGTGGAAGACAAGTCTGTGAAATGCCACCCTGCTGCCACAGGGCCAAGAGGCCAAAGGCCTGTCCCAAAGCACTCAGGCAGCTGAAGCGGGAGGCAAGAGAGCTGCCAGCAGCTGCCTCGGTGCCTGAAGCCCAGCCGAGCCCAAGTGACTTTGTTCCCCAGTGCAGCTTCTGCCACTGCCCACTTCTCACCATTGAGGAATCATCACTGAGCTTGAAAAGGGCTCTGAGTGCTAGATGACGCTTGTCCCTGCACTCGCTACTCAGGTGCCTTGAGAAGATTTCCAGGAGCCTGTTAGCACCACGTTCACTCAAGTCCAGGTAGTCCAGGATCTGAAAGGCACAGGACAGTGACAGGGGAGCCAGCCGGCAGGAGCAGGAACCACACAGGAAACAGGGCCCAGGCGGCAGCCCAGGGCATGGGCACTGTCCCAGGCAACTGCAGCTATGAGAGGGCAGAGAGGTGGCAGACAGCTCTGCAGGGAGGCAGTTCTGGCCATGGGGCTCACCTCCACAAGGAATGCCAGGGCAGGCAGATCCCAGCGTGCCTCCTGTGTGCTAAGAACCCGGAGCAGGTAGCGAGCAATCCGGGAACACAAGCGTTTGGAGACACAGGATATCTCCCTGCCAGGGTGAAAAAGTAACCAAGTCTATGAGCCAGAGGGACAAACATCTCCCAGGAATGACTGAAAAGTCCTGATCTTTCACCATGATCCTGCAAGGGGATCTGAGCCTTTTGGGAGGTGACTGCTCATGGGAGCCTTCCTCTCCCAGACTTTTCCAGTCTCCTTGGTCATCCCTTGGTGATGAGGCCCTTTGGCCCTCAACAATGGGGACTGTAGACACAGGGCAACCTGGGCACAGGGCACAAATGCCAGAGGCAGTGGGGAGAAGGGGTCTCACCTGGCCAGCAGACCCACGGCATAGTGGTGGGTGTCGGCACAGAGCAGCGTGTCCCAGCCACACTTGCGTTCCATTGACAACACCACTTCATTACAGCGCATTTGGCAGAGCAGGGACTTCAGGGTCTGCACTGCAAACCTGTGTGCACAGCAAAGCCCAGGTCATACTGGGAGCACTGGCTCCTGCCCTGGGGACATGGCAGGGACAGGAGGTCTGGGATGGAGCACCTGCTGGGGCTGGTGGCAAGGCCGTGTTGCTCCTGGCATCCCTTCCAGAAGGCATTGAGATCCTCTGATATATCCAAAGTGCTGAAGAACACTTGGAAGAGCAGATGCACAAAGAGGCGGGGGAAATACACATTCACTACCCGTGGGACACAGGGCACCTGAAGGAACTTCCACATCACCACTGTTGCCTGCAGAGGACAAAGCACCCAGGGATAGTGCCCAGTGCCAAGGTATCTGTGTGGCAGGGCCTGAGCGTGGCAGGGCAAGGCCAGGGGAAAGCCTTGGGGATCTCCACGCCTGGTGCCCCTGAAGCTGTCCCTAGGCCAGGTTTTAGCCCAGTGCCTGAGGCAGGCAGATGCGGTGGGGGAAGGAGGAAACAGAGCTGTTTGAGAGGCGGTCAGCCATGGGGTGAGCAAAGGCCAGTTGCAGAAACTCACAGCCAGGGCAAAGACACCCGTGTTGTCCCCATCAGAGGTGCACTTGCTGTGCTCTGGCCAGGTTCTCAGCACATCGAGGAGTATCTGCATCACTGGCTCCACAGTCCTGCTCGAGCACATGATGGTCTTCCACATGGTCACTGCAGCTCTGTGGGGTGACAGTTCTGTCTCATGGGGATCTCAGACACATCCCCGTGGCATGGGCAGCAGTGTCAGGGGGAGCTGAGCTGGCTGCCAGCTCTGCCTCTGCCCGCTGCCCCTCGCTGGCAGCGGCACCCAGGCAACCCAGCCCTGTGGGGACAGGGCCCTGACGGGGCATGGCATGGCAGCAGGCTCAGGGGCCAATGGAGCAGGGCTGGGAAAGATCCCAGGTACACAGGACCCTGGAACTCTCTGTTGGTCAGACACCTGGGCCAGGCTGTGCAGGCTGATGGGCTGGGGAGCCCTGAGCCCTCTGGGCACATGGGCCTCATACCTGTCACACGTTGGGGCCACACGCAGGAGAGCAATGACCACGTCAGCGGGCTGTGCCTCGGTCAGATCCAGCAGAGTCCTGCCCAGCCTGGAGTCAGCAGACTCATTGGCCATGAGGCACTGGTGGATGTACCTCACCATGGCAGGTACCTGGAGAAAGCACAAGGGGAGACTTGGAAAGCTGCCAGAGGGAGTCAGGAATGCCCCCAGCTTCCCCAGAGAAGTGCTTCCCTTGTCACCACGCTGCAATGGCCTCAAAGGCTTAGAGTGATCAGCAGGCGTGGCTTGGGAGGCCAAGCGATCCCTGGAGGATCAAACCCTGGCCACAGGCTGCTTACTTGCTCTGGAATGGAAACACCCTCCTCCAAAATGAATTCCAGCATGGCAGCACTGGTGTCGCTGGTGTAGACGTCACCATCTTCCATGGACCCAGTGCCCATGACGCTGGTCTCTTCCTGCCAAATGCGCTTGATGAATTTGCATGTTGGGTAGGAGAAAGAAGGGTGGGAAGAGAGGGATATTGCATGGAGTGTTCCAAGCATGGTGCTGAGCTGAGCAGTGCCAGCAGGCCCAGCCCAGTTGGGGATGGCTGCAGGTACCTGTGCAGGTGTTTTGTGGAAGAGGCCACAGGCAAGGTCCTGCTCTTGTGTCTGGTCCACGGCTGCATCTGGGAAAGAGCGAGAGCAGCCAGAGCTGAGGGGCTGCAGGAGTGGCCAGAGAACGCAGCCCAGCCCTGGGCTGTCCCCAGGCAGGTACAGCCCCGAGATGCCCCAGGGGATGGAGCACGGCCACTGCTGGAGGGGCAGCCCCAGCCCCACTTGTGTCCTGTCCCTGGGTGTGTCTCCACAGGATAGGGTGGGATGGGATGAAATGGGATGCAATGGGTTGGGATGCGGCAACCAGCCTTTTGTCCCAGCTCTGCCACTCACCCTCCTCTAGTGGCTGGAACTCCTGCACCTCTTCAGTCTCCACTTCTGGGGCAGCTCCAGGACCTTCTTCCTCCTCCTCCTCCTCCTCCTCCTGCTCTTCCTCATCCACCCAGGCTACCTTGGGCACTCTTGGGGGTTGCTGCTCCAGATCTTCTCCAACACTCTCCCATCCTTTCCATAGGAACAGCACCAGGGGATGGCATAGCATGCAGTGGGATGCGGCCAAGCTGGCAACAGGCGCTAGCCCTAAGGCCAAACTCTGCAACTCACCCTCCTCCAGCGGCTGGAATTCCTGCATCTCTTCAGTCTCGACCTCTGGGGCAGCTCCAGGGCCTTCTTCTTCTTCCTCCTCCTGCACCCAGGCCAGCTTGGGAACTCTTGGGGGTCGCTGCTCCATGGCAGTGCCTGGATTTATGGTACTTGCAAGAGAGATGCCTTTAGAAAAGCTCCGAGGCAGGGAGTCCTGCAGTCGTGCCTGGAAGGCACCTGCAAGACTCAAGTCCTGGCAAGACTGCAAGACTCAAGTCCTGGCAAGACTGCAGGACAGCAAGTCCTGCACTCGGGTCTTGAGGGCTCCTGCCACAAGGACAGGAGGCTCCTCCTCAAGGATTGTGCCCTGGTCTCAAGGGCAGTGACTGCAGGGATGGGCGATGCCTCAGAAAAGCTCCGAGGCAGCAAGTCCCACTGTCTGCCCTCGAGGTCACCTTAAGAAGATAAGCCTCGGCAAGGCCACAGGTCACCAAGTCCTGCAGTCTGGCCTTGAGGTCACCTGCAGGAATGACGGCTCAGAGAAGCTCCGGGTCACACACAAATGAGTGTGCTGTGCAGGGGCTCCTCACAGCACTGCTCTGGCGTGTCCTGTCTCGTTGCATGCACCGAGCACTCTGGTGTGGTCTTGTCACCACCAGCTCTTGTCCATTCCACCGTTCCATTCCACCGTTACCATGCTGCACCATGTCACTAACGGCCCTTGCACACACTGCCACCTTCCTGGTTCCTCCCCCATTGTCGTGGTTTTAAACCAATAACTAAGAAAATTACTTACTTCTTGCTGTGAGATATGGATTAGAACAAGAGCAAAACAGGCACACAACATAAAAAGGGAAAAAAAGAAAGTTTATTGACAAACTACAATAATAAGAACACCAGAATAAACTTCCAGAAAAAACCTTTTCATCCCCATCTACCCACTATTCCCTTGTTCACATGATAACAGAGACAAAAAAAAACTTGGAACTTTGGTGGTTAAAACAGTCCCAATTCTTGCTACAGTCTTTTCACCAGTCTTTGTAGGGAAACAGAAGTTTCTTCCTGTTAATTTATGGAGTTTCTCACAAGAAAACTATTTTTGTTATAGTTTTCCATTGCCCTAATGTCAGCTGCCCAGAGCTGCTGTTATCAGAGCCCACACCTCCCATTTTCACCTCACTCTGAGGTGTGTATGGGCCATGAGTCTAGGCATGGCATTTTAAGGATGTTATTGAAAGGCAAAAAAGTCTTCTTCATCTGTTTCTGTGAGCTTCACCAGAAAACAGTTTTTCTCATTGCCTCTCAAGGCTTCAAATCTCCCAGCACTTCACTATACCATAATTACTCTACTTTTTACTCAAATTTACACTTTGAACACTTTATTCCTCCCTACATACTGTATCATGAATTAAAGGAGTTCTTTTCAGGACTTCATTGTCCATCTCCATAGTTTTAACAGAAAGATACTTCAGCTTAATTAAAGCATCTTCTAAATTCTCTACCTCTTCTGAAGCTTCTTTTCTTTCCTGTCACTGGTAGTTTATAAAGTCTCTTTTCATGTTGATCACTCTCTCTCTCTCTCTCTGAATAAAAAGATTAATCCGCAAGTCTCATCTGGGTAATGAAAGAGTTAAAATCTTGCCCAGGCTTTTGTAGATGGTTCGGTGATCTCTGCCGAACAGGAGCTGGAGCTGTCTGAGATGGAAGGTTCTTCATAGCTGCTCTGGAGAGTGTGGCTGTCTCTGCTTGCTGCAGGTCCAGAGCCTCTCTCCTTCTTCACTCGGCACTTTCTAGTGAATTTAGTTACAGCAAAACCTGCAGCCGAGCCATAGATCGGGCTCGGCTCGGCCCGGCCCAGGCCCGAGGAAAACCTTCCGCAGGTCCCTCCCATCTCCAGGCTGGGAGCTGCTGGGCCCGGCCCCGTCCCCACCTGGCCGCATGGCCTGGGCAGGGAACGGGAGTTCTGGAGCTCTGCCACCCTTCACAGCCAGGAAACAAAGAGAACCAAGAGAGCTCTGGTTTTACACTTTAAGGTAGGTTTCACAAGTTGATCCCACTTTTCAATGGCCTAAACTGCTGTCAATTCTCAGCAATGACCGATAATTGGTCAGGAGAAAAGACTCCAGGCAGTTCCAAGCAAATCCGACTCCCTTAAAGGTAAAGTAATTCCATGACACAGAGGAATCCTGATTGAGGCTGTGAAGCATTGAGCTTGGAAAGTCATGGTTAATTGAGTTTTGTTTATTTCTTTTTTTCCCTTTTGGGCAGCATCCATTTGTAACATTAACTGAGCCTGTGTCCAGCCTGGTGCCGCTGATCATTTCCGTGAAGAGGAGGAAGGAGGAGGAAACACTGTGATAATCCCATCAGGACCATTTACTCCAACACTAGCGTTAGAGTCAGATTGTAGACTAGGATTGTAGAGTAGGGTTATAGAGTAGCATTGTGGACTAGGATTGTAGGGTAGGGTTATAGAGTAGGATTGTAGACTAGGATTGTAGAGTAGGGTTATAGAGTAGCATTGTGGACTAGGATTGTAGAGTAGGGTTATAGAGTAGGACTATAAATCAATAAAATTTCTAAAATTTTAACTCACGTGGAAGATTCCTTTCTTTCTTACCCTGTGAATAAGCTCAGCATTTCCTTCACAGTTATCAGTTGTCTCTTAAAGGTGCAAAGTGATATTCATGGCTTCTTTGGTGTGCTTTGCAAGTGGGGAAGGCTCTTCTTCAGTCATCCTCTCCAAAGTGCACTGCCTTTGGAATTTGGCTCACTGGCTGGGTGTTGCCCAGCTGTGTTGTATGTCTAATTGAGGCAGAAAGGGCATTTGCAGGTACAAGCAGTGGAGGGATGGGGCAGCCGAAACATCCTGTGCAGATGCAGGCCTTCAGCTGTGACTCCAGAGCATTTGGGTTCCTGCCATTTGGATTTGTATCCCTGTGGTGGTTTCACATTGATTGATATTTGGAGAAGGAAGAAACCACCTATGGAAGAGATTTCTCGGAAAGAAGCTGCTGGGAGCTCCTTCTGTGCCTGGGAAAGGTCAATAGCTGGCTAGTGCTGAGAAGTGACAACATTTTGAACCATTTAGAAATTAGGTCTGCCTCTGTGAGATCTACATTTTTGAAAATAAAGCTAGGGAAACCTCTCTCTTGGCTTCTGGACCCAGAAGGTGATGGAGCTCTGGTGAGGCCGGCCCTGCTCACCCATGGCGTGTGCTCCTGGGAGAGGCTGGGCCGGACCCCAGTGGCTCCTGGACAGGGATGGAGGCTGCAGAATCCCAGCCCCAAGCAAGGCTGGGCCACAGCTGTCGTTCCGATTGGGAACGGCTAGAAAGAACGACACTGGACTCTCAAGGGAGTCACAACATGAGAATTCTTTCGTTTATTGCTTCAGCCTGTCTTATAGACAGATACGTGGAAAGGTACAGAAAAGAAACTCTTATTGGCTAGCAAAGTGCTACATTACCATCATTGGTCAGGGGCACTTTGCCCCCCTGACTCTCTCCTGCAAGGAGAAACAAGAAGCTGTAAAACAACACCTGTAAGGCTGTTTAGTGTCCCTGAGAATTGTTTTAATTCCTTTTCATATTTTTCCCAGGATACTTTCTCAGGCAGCCTGAGGAGCCATGCGGCCTGCAATTTGTACAGGCACTGTGGTTCAGATTTAGCATCCATAATTCACCCTTTTCTGTTAGAAAAAATAAAAAAGGCAGTGTTTGTTATATTCTACTGGGCCCTTGTAGGATAAAGAACAAACACAGCTCAAGAGGTTTCTTTGCTAGAACTTTGAATGGATGCTGATCTAGAATTCATCTAGAATTTTGGCTTATGTTTTGGTATTTAAGATTTGTTCTCCTTGCAAGGACTTGATGGTTGACTCTAATATTTCTAATTCAGTGAATTAATACACACACTATACAAGACACTATATACAACATTGTTAGTCTGTTCGAATTGACAGTCTAACATGTCAATAGAGTAGTTTGAAAGAACACCAAAGTGATAAAAACAATGCACAATGCAATTTATATGCAATTTATGCTGCTTTGATCCCCTCTTCTTATCCCGCTTTTTTTTTTTTTTTTTTTTTCAAGTATAATTGAGGGATTTTTGAGGGATTTATTAAGTTTACATGGTTGTTGTTGTGTAGACTTGTCTTAGGATGATTTTTGGTTATTAGAACAGTAGTTCATGAATTTCAGGAGGTTCAGGGAACTCGAAGTTACCATCTCTTCGCGGTTGGTTGTCAGTTCTGTAAACACAAGACTTAAAAGGTACAAACTGAGTGAGTAAGTTTGGGTCCTGCAGGGGTTGCAGGACTTTGGCTTGGCTCAGGCCGCTGGAGGGTTTGTTGAGGCATCTCCTCAGGTCGGTACAGAAGGTCTCGGCGGAGTGGCCTGCCGCTGTAGCACGGCAAGCACTCTCTCTCTCTCCCGCGCCTCCCCGCTGGAGCGCGGGGGGACCGTGAGGGCGAGCCGTCTCGCGCACGCACGGGGCGAGCGAAGCCGCCGGTCCCCCCCACCCCGCTTTCTCGCCGGTGCTTCGGACGCGCGGGGGGGGGCGATGCCTGCCACGGGCCTGGCCCCGGCTTCTGATCTGGGATTGAGCTCGGGTTTCTTGGGGTTCTCGCGGCCGGCCGGCAGCCGGCCGGTGGCGGCGGGCAGGCGCAGGGGGAGCGAGGTTGCTGTTTCCCCTCCCCCCGCCACTCCTCTGCCGGGGGCAGCCGCACGCCCCGCCGCGTTGGTACCGGGGAGATTGGTTCGTGCACGCGCGGGGCGAGCGAAGCCGCTGGTCCCCCCCGCCGCTTTTCTGCTGGGGGGAGCCGCGCACCCCGCCGCGTTGGTACATGGGGGGTTTGCTTGGGCGGGCCCCACCCCCCTCGGCGGCGGCGGCGGCGGCGGCGGCCCGCCGTGTTCCGGACCTGCGCTCGGACTCCTCGGTGACGGCCCGCGCGCCGGGCGCGGGGGGGGCTGAAGAGAGGCCTCTCTGCTGGCAGAGCCCACGCGCCGAGCTCCGCGGATGGCGGCTGCTCAGACTGCTCTGGAGAGGGAGATTTTCGGGCTGCAGATTGCTCCTGCTCGCCGCTAAAGTCCTCCGAGGGTCCGGGCAGAGTTAAAAGAGCACTGTGCAGCTCATCCACGGTTTCATCTCCCGGTCCCTTATCTTGTACAACGGAGGAACTTTCAGCATCAAAGTTTCTCATCTCGGTTTCACTGTCCTCAGACTGGCTCCGTTTCAGCGCTTTAAAAAGCACTCCCCAGGTGGCTGCTAGGCTACACATGCTGATATCTCCGTTAATGAATTCTGACCATAAATGGTGCTCTATCGACAGCCAAAGTTTGAGATCAAAGGCATTGTCCATAGTTATATCAAAACCTTGCTCTTTCACCCACTGAAATACAGCACGCATGGCATCTTCAGAAACACTGAGTCCCATGTGGGGCAGGGCATCCTGCCATGCAAGGTAAGCAAGCTGTTCATCAGCCGAAGTTCAGTTCCCCATTATGAGGACTTTATCTTGGCGGCTCCGCGAATGCAATTATGCACATGCTGTCGGCTCAGACCCGGGAATTTTGAGCTCTGCTTCGCCAAGATGAGCCGTTCCAAGCCCGCTCACTGGCAGGGCTCCACTATCCCGTTGGTTTCCAGAACCAGCTTCCTCTAGGAAAGCTTGGGAGAATTCCACTTACCCCTCTAGGGGGAAGGGCTGGCTTTTTCCGCTCGCTGCTTACCCTCAAGGGATTAGCAGATGTCACGTCGGTTGCTTTCTGACCTCAGGGGTCGGCTGCACATCACGTCAGGTTACCGGACCTCAGGGGTCGGTTCAACATCACGTCGGGGTCACCAGATGTCGTTCCGATTGGGAACGGCTAGAAAGAACGACACTGGACTCTCAAGGGAGTCACAACACAAGAATTCTTTCGTTTATTGCTTCAGCCTCTCTTATAGACAGATATGTGGAAAGGTACAGAAAAGAAACTCTTATTGGCTAGCAAAGTGCTACATTACCATCATTGGTCAGGGGCACTTTGCCCCCCTGACTCTCTCCTGCAAGGAGAAACAAGAAGCTGCAAAACAACACCTGTAAGGCTGTTTAGTGTCCCTGAGAATTGTTTTAATTCCTTCTGATATTTTTCCCAGGATACTTTCTCAGGCAGCCTGAGGAGCCATGCGGCCTGCAATTTGTACAGGCACTGTGGTTCAGATTTAGCATCCATACACAGCTGCTGACATCTCGCTGACACTAAACCCTCTCCCCAGCACACACCGACGGCTCCAGGCCGAGCCTCCCCTCCCAGCAGCTGCTGGGCAGAGAGAGGGGGCCTCAAAATCATCATCAGCCTGAAATCATCATCATAATTGCTGCAGCCACTGCCCACGACCATCTGCAGACCGGGCAGGATTTAAGCCTTTCATTTAACCCTATAAGTGCACAGATGAGACCTGCAAACCACCATTCTCCCCTCAAGAGAAAAGGACAAAGAGGGGGACACGTAGAAGACAACATGAAGATACTGAGGTCAGTAAAGAAAGATTCAAAGGAGGTGAATGAGGAGATGTCTCAGTGTTGGGCTGAAAAATTCTTTTGGTAGCGCCATGGAGATAGACAATGATACCTGGAAACATCTCCTTCAATTCATGAGAGAGGATGGGGGAAGCATTCAAACTGTGCATGTGAACAGAGGCATGCATTGATAAGAAGCCAAGCAGATGTTGCAGTAGCTGTGATCCCATGAGAAGCTTGAACAGAGAGAGAGAGAGATGAGAGTGAAGAAGACCTTTTGCCCCCAGGGAGAGAAGAAGAAAAGCTCTGTTCCCAGAGATGATGACAGAGACAGATGAAGGGAACATTTGCTGTTGAACAACTCGTCCTTAAAATAATACCCCATGGGTTTGTAGCCCATGAAGACAGTGGTAGTAGGGCTGTGAAAATGGGAAAGATTTCACAATTGCAGAACTTAACCTGGGCAGATGCTATTTGTGGAAATGAAAAGCCATGAGAGAACTGTTTCTTGTAGAGAAGTCTCGATGGCATGGCAAGAGAAATCTTCTCTCCCTACACGAACTGATGGAAGACTATTGTCTAGTTGGTACTGATTTAACATCCCATGTTTTGTGTCTATGCTGTCAGTTGGGAAAGGAAAGAAGTTAGTCAGGGGGAGGAAAGGAGTCTTGGAAGTATTATTCTTATGCTTCTCCTTCTTGTAGTCCTGTTAATAAAGTTTCTTTATACCTTTTAAGATTTGAGCCTGTTTTGCCCCTCTCCTAATCCATATCTCCCAGCAAAAACAAATGAGTAAGTGCACTGGTGATTTTAGCCAGTGCTAAACCCATCACATTATTTAGTAATTATAAAATAGAATTGTTACAAGAAAAATAATTGTCCTGGTGTGACTATATATATATTGAGTTCTGCACCTTTAAGGTTTGCTTTGGGAGCTGGGGGGAAGTTGAAGCTGCTGGAGGCTGATGGGACTTTTTTCTCCTGACCAATTACTAGCCATTTCTGAGAACTCCCAGTGATTCTGACCATTGAAAAGTGAGATCAACTTGTGAATACCGATCGTAAGGCTTAAGACTGGGAATTTCTTGTTCTCTTTGGTTTCCATCTTTTGAACAGGTAACAATGCTCTGGCTCTGGCACCGGCTCGGCCTCTTCCTCCCCAACCAGGCCGGACAAGGCCACGGAGGGTGGGGGAAGGAGAAGAGCGGAGGCGGCCGGCCTGACTTGGTTTGCAGTTTGTGCTACTGAACTGAAACCTGACTCCATGAACATCTGCAGCTTTCCAAGACTTGAACTCTTTTACTACCTGGATGAGACTTACAGATTAACCCTTTTTTCCCAGAGTGAGGGGGAGAGAGAGAGGGGGATAATCAACATGAAGAAGACATGATAAAACCATCAACGTCAGTGAAGAAAAGAATTAAGTTTTAGATGGGGAAGAGAGAATAAGGAGATGCTTTAATAAGCTGAAATATTTTTCTGTTAAAGCTATAGAGATGGACAATAGTGTCCTGAAAATAAAAAACTCCTTTAATTCATGACAGAGTTTATTGAGAGGAATGGAGTGTTCCAAAGTGTGGATTTTGAGCAAAAGGTGGAGTAGTTGTGATACCGTGAGGTGCTGGAACAGAGGAGGAGAAGTAATAGTTGAAGATTTGTGGCTTTGTAGAGGCAAAGAAAACCTTCTGTTTCCAGGGAGGCTCAGAGAGACAGATGAAGAGAACTTTTGCCTTTGAGTAACTCATCCTTAAAAATGACATCCCTGGACTCATTTGACCCGTAACACACCTCAGAGTGATGTGAAATGGGAGGAGACAACTGATGGCAGATTTTTGCGCAGCTGGCATCAGAGAAATAGAAAGCTATGAAGAAAATTAGTTCTCTTGTGAAAAACTCCATAGATTAGCAGAAGAAGACTTCTGTTTCTCTATAAGGACTGATGAAAAGACTCTAGCAATTATTGGGACTGTTGTAAACACCAAAGTTTTTTTTTGTTTCTATGTTGTCAGGTGAACAAGGGAATGGTTGGGTAGTGGGGGAGAAAAGGGTTTTCTGGAGGTTTTATTCTGGTTTTCTTATTCTTACAGTTTTTGTTAATAAACTTTCTTTATTTTTTTTAAGTTTTAAGCCTGTTTGGCTCTTCTTCTAATCCATATCTCCTAGCAAGAAATAAGTAAATTTTCTAGTGATTTTTTTAATTACTGCTATAAAACCACAACATTTATTTGGTATGTTGGCCGGGAAACAAAATTAACAAATCTAAACCACTACAATCCCTAAGAGCAATCTCTTTGGCTGGATGAGAGTCTTACTCAAGTGAGAAAGCAGAAAGATCAGTGGTGGTGCTCTGCAAGGTGTCCTCTGGCGCAGAGCTGTCAGCGACTGGGAGGTGAGAGCAGGCTGTAAGAGACGGTGCCAAGTTTCCCTCATCTGCCTCACGACCATGGCAAGAACAGAGACCGAGACCCTGAAGACCACAAGGGACTTTGTGCAGAGCTTCTGGCCTGGTTGAGGTGGATGTTTGCTAAGTGATTGTTTGGAGGTGTGCTTGACCTGACAAAAGCTTTGCAGAGCAACAGGTCACAGCACAATTGTGATTGTTTGCAGGTGTGTTTGCTGTGCTGCCACGCTACACTGACTTAATTCCTGCTGGTGAGCAGGGACTTGTGAAGAGCGGCCTGCTCTGTGCCTTACACCTGCTTCTCAGAGCAATGAGTCACACCACAATAGCCTATAAATCTCCCCACCTTTTGGCCAACTGCCCCTCCCTTTGAAACAGACTATAAAAGTGACTTTTCTAAGTTACTTTTTGAGAGAGAGATGTCCCCACAGAAGACACCAGCGACTCCATCTTGTCCGTTGGTAGCTATAACCCCCTTCTTTTTTTCTCTTTACTTTGCTTCTTTATCCCTCCCTTCGCTCTCTCTCTTTCTTATTCTCTCCCTCTCATCTATTGCATAACCCATGTTGCTGGCACTAAAATAAAGGTGCATTGTTGCTGTTGTGATTTGAACTGAAATCCCTTGGTGTCCTTTTTGCACTCGGAGATCATACGAACCTCTCACAACTCCCGCTTGTGTTAGAGGATCGTGACAGAGGCCCTGCCATATTTGATCCATGTTTGACCAGGTCAACAAGACAATGAAGAAAACTGTATCAGTTACGGGGTGGGAACTTGACCCTTGCAAGAGAAACAATGGACTGGTCAATGGGTGGGCAGTTAACTTTTGAAAGAGGAACTGTTCATAATGGAGGCATTGTTGGCATGGAGTCGGTATTCTGAGCCATTGTGGTCTCATCTCACGTGCCGGCCATGTGGGAGCTAAAGCTGTCACTGGGAAAATTGCACTCCTGAGCAAGAGATCTAAGGCCTGGCTCTGACTTGGAGGGGTGAGAAGGACGAAATGCAGACTGTTGATGCTGGGGATGTCCTGAAATTGCACGGCCTACCTTCCTCTCCTGCCGAGCACCATGCTTCACCTCCTTCTCCTGCTCAGTGGGTTTCTGGGAATCCAGGAGTTGGTATGTATTATTTGCTACTGCAACTAATGGAATAAATCTGCTTTGCAACCCCAGTTGTGTCTTGGCTTCTTTTCTAAGAAAAGTGTTTCCTACTGAGGCTATGACAATGACTAGCAGAGAGCCTCAGGACAACCCTACTTTCATTTCAATATATTCTGAGATGGGATTTAAATATGTCAAATAATCTGGGGAAATGGTTTGCCTGTGAATTTCAGCAAAGTAATCAATATGTCTTAGTTATATGGATACAAACTAGTAGGTGAGATTGCTACATGTGCACAATTTAGGGAAGGGATTCTCCAAACACCCTGCACAGAAATAGATTAATGCCTCCTTTCAAGCCCTGAGCTGGCCATGGGGAACTGGCACTTCTTGGTCACTTTCATTTTGGCCACTTCTCTTGAGCATGTAAGAAAGATCAAAACAAAACCTTTTCCAGCTGTTTCTCTCTGGTTTACCTTTTTGAAGGCCAAAGCTCTGTGCTGCAGGAGGCCTGAGTGTGTGCAGAGTAATTAGCTCCCAAAAACCCCTTGTTTTTCCCAGAAGTCATCATCATTTGTTCCCAGGTGTGTCCAGATCTGGCAGGAGAAAAAGCCCACAGCACAGTGGGCACTGTGCCCTGCCCAGCCAGAGCTCTCTGGCACTCAGCAGCAGCAGCAGCAGCAGCGCCAGCACTTTTCAACCTGCTCCTGCCTTGGCTTCACCTGGGGGACAGAAGCCTCGGGAAATCAGCACTGCCACTCATGTTCCCAGCTTGGAGCAGCTGCTGCTGCTGGGTAGATCCTGCCAGTTTGACTGCTTCCAAATGGGATTAAAGGCCAAGGTAGAGATGGACAAACAGAGGAGCCCTGGGCACATCCAGTAAATGTACACATATATGGAGAGATTTGTTAAGAATTATTTCAGCTGTTATGGCAACAGTGTTTTCTTCCCCGGTTCTTTGCAATGCTCAAATACCCACTGTGCTGTGGGCTCTTTCTCCTGCCAGATCTGGACACACCTGGGAACAAGTGATGATGAGTTGGGAGGAAAACCAAGGAGTGTGTGGGAGCTGCATTACTCTGCACACACTCAGGGCACCTGTAGCAGAAAGCTTTGTCCCCCTAAAAGGTAAACCAGAGGGAAACAGCTGGAAAATTTCATTTTGACCTTTCTTATCTGCTCAATGGAAATTGCCAAAGTTAAAGTTAACAAGCAAGGCCTGATTCCCACAGCCAGCTGAGAGTTAGAAAGGAGGCATTACTTTATTTCTGCCCTGGGTGTCTGGGGAATCCCTTCTGTAGGAATCCAGAAATGGAGGATTATTTCTCTGTCGTATTCTCCAAAAAGGTATTGATCTTGTCCGTCACTGACAGAATGGCTTCCAAATATCCCTGGGTAAAGCAGGACTTACAAAAAATTAAGTAGAAAGTACTATGATGTTTAGTGTATCACTGAAGTAAAAAATACTGATTCTAGAGTGTTTAATAGATGGAGTAAAGATGAAGGAAAAAGTTCTTAGTTGTTCTCCACGATTCTGCAGTTTGTAAGAGCACAAAGAGTGATTGGTTGAAAGTTAGCCACAGTTTTAGTTACTTAAGTAGATACAGAAAACTTATTTGTTAATATATAAAAACAATACATGTGTCCATTGTTAATTGGGTGGAAATGGATATAAAGATGAAACAGCCACATGGTTTGGGGCTATTTTATGCCTTCAGAGCCAAAGTGAGCCAGGTGATGGTGATTTGAACTTGTGCAGGAAGTGTGGGAAGGCCTGCCAAGTATTTTGATAACATCTTAATAAACACAAGAAGAGCCTTCTGAGCTTTGAAGTTTTCTTCCTGACCTGGAGAACTGAGATAACTGGAGCTCCTTGTGAAGGAGCATCCCAAGAGAACACAGCCCTGAGGAGACTGAGATCCCACAGCAACAAGTAATACAAGAAGTAATACGAAAAGAACTACACCACCTTTCCTAACTTGTGCACACCCAGCAATCTCACCTACTAGTTTGTATCCTTGGAACTAAGAGACATACTCAATAATTTGCTGAAACTCACAGGCTAAATATTGCCTGATTATTTGACATATTTAAACCACTTCTCAGAATTCATTGATATGAGAGCAGGGTTGATCTGAGCATCTCAAGTAGTCATTGTCATAGGTTCAGGAGGAGACCCATCAGAAAAGAAGCCAAGACACAACAGGGGTTGCAAAGCAGATTTATTCCATTAGTTGCAGTAGCAAATAATACATACCAACTCCTGGATTCCCAGAAACCTGCTGAGCAAGAGAAGGAGATGAAGCATGGTGCTCAGCGGGAGGGGCAGGTAGGCAGTGCAATTTCAGGACATCCCCTGCATCAAAACAGTCGGCATCTCATCCTTCTCACCCCTCCAAGTCAGAGCCAGGCCTTGTATCTCCTGCTTAGGAGTGGAATTTTCCCAGTGACAGCTTTAGCTCCCACACGGCCGGCACGTGAGATGAGACCACGATGGCTCAGAATACCGACTCCATGCCAACAATGCCTCCATTATGAACTGTTCCTCTTTCAAAAGTTAGCTGCCCACCCATTGACCAATCCGTTGTTTCTCTTGCAAGGGTCAAGTTCCCACCTGACGCCGTACTCCGTGGCCCTTTACGCCCTGGCTAGCTCTGCTCTACTTGGCTGTTGGCAGCGCCAAGAGTGGGGAACGGTCTGGGAGCAATATTCCTCAGACCGAACCTTCAGAGGCCTTCGCAATCAGGCCCTGCGGTCTCAGGCGTCGCGAGTCTCAGTGGAGGGATGGAGGAGGCTCAGAGTCTCGATTGCTTCCCAGGAACCAGGTTTATTGAGGAAAAGGGAGTGGTGACTGGGAAAGGACTGGGACGGTGAAGGATGAGAGCAGCTGAGCCCTGAGCACCTCCGTGCTTCGGGATTTAAGTGGGGGAGGGTACAAACCAGGGACCAGTCAGGGTACAATGCGGGAGGAGTTAAGGGAGGGGTTTACAATACTGGGGACTAATAGGGGTGGGACATAGGCGGAACAGCAGTTAGAGAACCAACCACAAACTGAGCCAGGGGTGAAGGGCATGGAAGGTGCCGGAACAAAGGGTAGGGTTTACAATGATGGACATGGGTTAGGGGCAGGCTGGGGGTGATGGACAGGGAAGGTCTAAGAATAAGGGGAGGGGTTTACAAAATTGACAAGGGGGGGGGTAAAACCATTACATAACCATGGGGGAATAACAAGATCCTACCAACAAGTTAAACAAACAAAATCAACAAACAGAATGCAACACCCATCCATTAAACAATATGGTCTTCTTTGAGTTTTCTGAAAGAGTCAAAAAGAGGGGAATTTTCCAACTGAGTTGATGTTTCAGAAAACTTTATTTATTTACAATCCTACTCTATAATCCTACTCTACTAAACTGCTCGGCAATCCTACACTATGGTCTTACTACTTGGTAATGTTACTCTATAAAACTGCTCGGCAGTCCCACACTACAGTTCTACTGTACACTAGTTATGAAAATAATGTCTTCTGTCATATTTTTCTCATCTTCTTTTTCTTCAGTGAAATGATGAGTGGTGACAGGGTGGATGCTGCCTTGGCTGATGTTACAAATGGATGCTGTACACAGGAAAAAAACCAACAAAAACCATTAAACCATGACTTTCCGAGCTCTGTGCTTCACAGGCTCACTCAGGATTCCTTTGCTTCCTGGAAAGACCCAGAAATGGGGCAGATGAGACCATCTGCACCTCCATCTTCATGTGCAGTGCCTTGCCATCACAGGCAAACCTGGGCCAGAGTCCCACTCATCCGTGAATTCTGGTGTCTAAACTTGATGGGACGTTTTCCCCGCCACTGCTCTAGAAATGGTGTTTTCTGTGCCTGGGGTTTCTACCTTTCAGGAAACTCCAAAGCCTCACATAGGCCCCTCTCTTTGAAAGACAGGCACTGTGCTAATTTCCACAGGCAGACCGAGCAGTGTCTACCTTTCCATGCCCTGCTCCTCCAGTGCTGGATGGCACCTTCCTTCCCAGCAGGGACAGCCGAGTGGCACTGGGTCCTGCAGTTCCCTCTCTGCCACACAACCTGGCAGTAACCCTGGGGCAGTTGCTGTCTGCTTGACCGTGCCAGGCTGAGGATGGGGCAGGGACAAGTCCCACTCAGCTGTCCCTGTTTGCATGGCAGAAACCTCAAAGAGAGGGACAGGGTGACGCTGCACCGGAGCTCCGGCTGGCTCTACGGTGGTCTTTGCACTCCGGCGCAGGCGAACGCCAGGAGTGGCGAATCCCTGGGGAGTAGGCTTTTCCCTCAGTGAAACCTCCAGAGTCTTGGGCCACCCCAAGCTCTTTTTTCCCTGCCTCCAATGGGGATCTGCAGTCCCTGCCCAGCAGTGCTCGTTGTGGATTCTCAAGACAGAGGTGATGCTCCAATGCACCTGGCGCAGGTCAGCCTTGGCTCCAAGGAGGCTCCGATGCTCCGAGCTGTCGCGGATGCGGCGGCGAACCCGAGCGGTGCCATTGCTTCGCTGGGAGCCTGAGCGGTGCCCATCGCGCTGCCTCTCCGGACAGGCCGTGCTCTCACCGCCGCCGGGGCTGCGAGCAGCTGCTTTCCACGTGCCTCCGGCTCCGGACCCATCCCCGCAGCAGCGCTCTCCCAAAACGCGCTGACCCGCGCCCATTCTCAGCCCAGCTGCGAGACTCCCCGATTCGGGGATTCCCCGCTTGCCAAGGCGGTTCTCCCCTCCCTCCACGGCCGTCTTCCCTCTCCCAAGGATGCCCTCTCACCCCGGCTCTCCTCCCTCTGCCCTGGACTCTTCCCCTTCTCTCAGGGCTCTCCCCCCGTTCCCAGGATCCTCTCTCTCGGACTCTCCCTCTCTCCCGTGCTCTCGCTCTGCTCTCGGGCTCTTCCCCCTGCCAGGGTCTCTCTTCTGTCGAGCTCTACCCCATCTCCCTGGGTCTCCCCCTCTATCCCGAGAGCTTCTCCTTCTCTCGGGATCTCCCGCTCTTTCCTCTTCCAGGATTCCTCCCCTCTGCCAGCATCTTTCCCCTCTGCTGGTCACTTCTCCCTCTGCCAAGGTCTCTCTCCCCTCTCCCGGGATGTCGCCCGTTCCTGGACCCCCTGGCTGCGGTGGTGCCGTGCTCGGAGCGCAGCGGGGCCGGGCCGGGGCCGCCGGGGCCGCGTCAGCTCCGAGCCGCGGGAGGAGCCGCGACACCGCCCCGGCAGCGGCCCCGCGCAGGCGGAGCGGCCCCGGCTGAGCCACGGGCTCTGCCTGGGCAGGGGCTGCGGGCTGTTGGAGCTCCTCCAGGCTCACTCCGGGCAAAAAGAGCTCCGACCAGTGCTCACTTTGGACCTTCAAGGCTGTCGGATGCCTTGCAGTGAAGCTGGAGAGCCCAGGATATTATGGTCACTTCTTGTCCTCAGCTCAGCTGGAAAATGGTTCCAAGCGTGAGTTCAAGGGATGTGTGTGCATCCAACGGTGTGTGTCTGCATCCGTGTCTGTGTCTGTGTCCGTGTCCGTGTCCATGTCCGTGTCCCTGTCCGTGTCCGTGTCCGTGTCCGTGTCCGTGTCCGTGTCCGTGTCCGTGTCTGTGTCTCTGTCTGTGTCTGCGTCCCTGTCTGTGTCTGTGTCTGTGTCCGTGTCTGTCTCTGCCTCTGCCTCTGCCTCTGCCTCTGTGTCACTGGGTGTTGGAGCTTCATGTGTTCACCCTGTGTAAGAGATGAAGATTCTCTCATCTGTCTCACAACCGTCTCAAGGACAGAGACTGAGACCCTGAATTTCACAAGGCACTTGGTTTAGGGGTTTGGGCCTAGCTGAGGTGGATGTTTAAGTGATTGTTTGCAGGTGGTTGCACGGTACACTGCCCTCGTTCCTGCTGGTGAACAAAGGCTTGCAAGATGTGGTTTGCTCTCTACCCTACCCCTGCCCCCTGCACAATGGAATTCATCACAATGATCATCAGTCTCCTCTGGTTTTGGCCCTATGCCCCTTGCTTTGTAATATCTATAAAATTACACCCCAAACTTACCTTCCTTTGAGATCTCCCCAATGGACAGAAGACCCTGTGTTGATGGATGGCTGAGTGGACCTCGACGTTGGTAGCTATAATCCCCTTACTCTCTTTTCCTTCTGCTTTGCTTTCTCCTCTTTCCCCTCTATCAGATATTAGTGCTGATAAGCACTCAATAAAGTGTGTTTCACTTTTTAAGTCCCAGGTTTCCTGATAATCTTTAGTACTCTAAAATCAAATCAAAGAACCACATCATGAATCCCACCTTGGGGATCGTGACACCCTGGCAGCAAATTCTTGGATATCATGAGTGTAATAAATGGAAATGATTCATGCCAACTAAATTGTTACTATTTAGAAAGTTATTGTTAGTAGCAATCAAGGGAATTAGTGTTACAAGGCAGATGTATCCCTTTACAGGTGTTACATGTTAAAATTAAGGTACAGGATGTAGTTTTGAGCTAAGTAATGTCCCAAGACAAAATTGACCTTGAGATGGACAAGGTTGGAATGCCTTTAGGCATGAAGCCTGAAATTATGAAACGTAAGACTAATTAGTGGAACATAATGCTTACTTCCATAACACAACGCTGAGTGTGCACACGCAACCTGTAAGGCCATCCAGAGGACAATGAGGATGAGTGTAAGCCTTCATCCAAAAGCCCCCCAAAAGAAGACTGAAGAACCCTAGCAACAAGTGAGGCATGCGCTGTGAAGAATAGTGATGGAAAATTAGAGAATCGGAAATAGGATGAGATTGGCGGGAAACATTAAGGGATATGTATAAGCATACAGTATATAAGTTTAGTTTGAATTGCTTAGTTTTGTACGTGAGGTAGGGCGGGAAGCCCTCTCCATACCCCAGTCGGTTTTGCTTATGCTTTAATCATACTTAAGTACTGGCAAGCTATATTCATATATGTGTCTATATATATATATATATATATATATATATATATATATATATATATGTGTGTGTGTGTGTGTGTGTGTGTGTGTGTGTGTGTATATGTACACACACACACATATATATGTCTATATATGTATGTGTATATATATATGTATGTGTGTGTATATGTACATATATATATACATGAATATATTTATTAAATTGTATTCTTTTACTAAATGGTAGTCCTTTTATACCAAATTGCTATTCAAGTCACTAAATTATATTCTTTTATTAAATTGTATTCTTGTATTCAATCCCACTAAACTGTATCTTTTTTTTGTTCTTGTTGTTATTAAATTGCTGTTAACTCAATAGACCTAAATTGACTAAATTTCAATTTCATTTGTAACAGTGAGTATGAGCCTGGATTTACCCAGGCTTTTAAGTGAAGAAACCTTGGGTCTATTTCTCTATGGAGTTCCTAGGAAGCAAAGCTACATTTTCAGTGGTGGTTCGATTGTATTTTGATTAGTCTCTGATGGACTTGTGGGTTTATTTGCTGCTGGAGTTGAAAGGAGTTGATCAATAGTTTACTCATGTAAGCATGAATTAACTATTAAGAGTCAGCAAATATTAATCACAAGCCTAAGAAGCAGGATGCACCTTAGCCTTGTCAACATAAACAGAATGCACCTTAAGAAGAGAAGAGAAGAGGAGCAGAACCTGTTGAAACTGGCACAGAAACTGCTGATGAAGGACTGTTCATGCTTCAGAAAGAAAGGTGAAAAGTGCAAAGTGAGGGAGACTGCCAGCTTTCATCGGAATGACCCCTGTGGAAGACTCGCAGCCTTCCTCAGAGCAATCACCACAGGACACTGCATGGGTGAGTCAGCTATGCTAGTGATATGAATGACTTTCAAGAAGTAACTTGTATAACCAGTCCTATCCCAAGGAATGTAATGAACATGCATGAAATTGAACGATAAACTGTGCTGTGTAAAGTGCTGAGTGTGTGTGTTAGGAGGAGCGACCCCCATGTACCCGGCGCCGAATAAAGCCAATCCCTACCTCACTGAGTCAGTGTCTGAGGTGACTCTTAGCTCAGCATTGGAGCAAATCAGAGCAGTTGCTGAATAGGAATCATTCTGAGTAGCGTGCTATAAAAAAATAATACTGAGAGGGTGAGCATCTTTTGTTCCCGAACAGCAGTTTGGGTTTCCAAAATGTTGTTTGGATAAATTAATTCTATGCTTTGCAGTTTAGTTTTGTTTTGTTTTGAGACTTTTCTTTCCCAATGGTTTATGAATAGCTAGCATAGAGTTTTGAATAGGAGACTGTCATTGTGCTGCTTTAAAATAGAAAAGATTCCATGAAATAATGGAAGCTGGAGTTTTTCTTGTAGTAGCATAAAAATGGATTTAGTGATGTAGTCAGTCACTTTTGTGTATAAATATCCAGTTAATATAGCATTAAGAAAGACGTATTGTAGGTGTAGGCAATCCATTACTAAAAAGATTTTCTGTGTCCTGAAGTTGGTGCATCAAGGATCTCTATTTATTTCTTGCTTCTAATTTTTACTGTTTTCAATTTGGGGTTGCTCTTCTTACTGTTTTATTTGAGTCTCAATGTTTCAGTGATCTTGTCTTTATATTGTAGGCTGTAGTAAATCTGAGCCACTGCTATCAGGATTGAATTGCTGTGAATGGTGGTGTGAAAATGCTTAAGGGCAGTCTCTGACACAAAGAGCTGCACCGTTTGCTGCTCGAAGTCCCATACTTAAATAGTTGATGTGGGTCTGTGCAAGTGTAATCTCATAACAATTCTAGTATAATATAGTGCTGGTTTACAGATGAATCCTGTGAAAAGCAAGTGCCAGATGTCTTTCAAGAAATGCTTATAAACAAGAGATTTGTAGTCTGTATTTTGACAAATCTGTAGACTTTTTGGGAAGTGGGTAAATGGTGTTCTGCTCATAAATCACAGGCATCCTTTACAGACCATCAGTGTGGTGTGAGCTTGCTGGATCAACATATGCTTCAGATGCAATGGTCATTCAGTTATCAGCATTTTGTAGCAGTTTTCCCTGTGTCACATTAAAATATCCCCATGGACAACGTTCTACATTGAGGCTGAGACATAGGAGATGGGAGTTTTTGCCCAAAATTTTTAATTGTTTCACTTTCTGTACTAAGTCAGAATTTCTTTCTGTGGCACTTGAAACAAACTTTTTAAGGAACAGCCTCTAACCAGTCTTGCTGTAAACAATTCTTTTTCCATGTCACTGCCCTTTATGCAGTAGGATCTGTACTGTCACTGTAAACACTGAATGTTCTGCCTTAATGTCAGTAAAGTCAGCAACAAGAAGAAAACCACTACAATTCTTACTTCTTATATATCTGAGCATCCTATTTCTGGCCCTTCTAAGGGACATAATCATTCATGGGACTACAGGTTAAACCCAACAAGTCAACACCTTAATACTGAGTGTGAAATACACAGAAATGTTAATGTATGATGTTGTTCTGCCTTTACAGTATGTGCTTCTAAACCAATTACATTTTCCTTCCCGAATGCAGTTTTATTTTGTTGATGGTGGCAGTGTTGATTTCAAATTCATGTCTTGTTACTGAGTTCATCTTAAGAAACTAACCATGTCTGATGTATATCCTAATCTAGATGAAGAAAAGAGAACTGTCCTTTGCTTTTTGAGGTATTCTTTTTTGGTGAAATACATCTGCCTGTTTGACTTGTGGAGCTTGGCTGGAGCTGATTCAAAGGTATATATTCATCTTCCCAGCAGGGCTGGCCTTTAATGCTGAATCTGTCCTTAGCAAAAGGGTAACCAAACGAGGGCTGAAGGCTGGAATTCCACAGAAAAAGCAAAGAAAGGTATTTTGAGAGGGTTGAGAGGAAGAACAACCATCTGTAAAGTCCCAAGCAACTTGCTTAAAGGGCATTTTGAAAGGGATTATGTTAAAATGGTTCTTGTACTCTGGGTTAAATGCATGGGAGAAAAAACAAAAATAGATTCTTGAGGGGTCCAAACAACTTTACTGGAAAACTTTAGAAAATCAGTGAGCTTTGGCAAAAGGTTTGGTACAGCACCCAATCAACATTAAACACTTCTCAGAGCATTAACTTGACCCATTCCACTTTGCAGACTTCAAATTTGTTTGATGTTAAATTACTCAAAATGATGTTTCTCCAAGAAGAGGGAATTAGAAGAAGAAAAAGAGAGAAAAGATACATAAAAGCACGCATAAAGATACAAACTCCTGAGTTCCAGTGGTGTTCAGATAGACACTTCAAGATGAAAGTAGTACCAGGACATGTGGCCTCATGCTGAGCCTTAAACATCCTTCAGCCTCCATGGGCCCACCCCTCAGGTGGGACTTCTGGTCATTTGGCCACACAGAAGCTGGGTCAGGGGCTCCAGGGGTGGAGAGTGGGGCATTTCCTCTAGTGTGCCAGTGCCTGGCAGCTCAGCCAGGCTGGGATACAGGCCCTTTGGCAGATGTGAGGTAGTTCACTGCCTTGCCTGGGGAAGGCCTGACCTTTTCTCCTCCACACACGTGTCCCAGAAGCTCTCAAGACATCGATCTTTCCAGTCTCTGACACCGGCACAGGAAATTCTGCAGGGATAAATCTGCTCTGGTTTCCAGTGGGCAAGTTCTCCGAATAGAAGGGCTGATGTAACTTTGATCTTCTTGTAGGCACTTCCAGTTCGTATTCATTAGAAGTGAGCAGTGAGTACTATGACCAGGACTAGAGGGGTTCTGTGCCCACCTGAGTGGAGGAAAGGGACATTCAGCTCTCTTGGACTGTGTGGATTGTTAGCCTGGCACTTCGGACCCACAAGAGCAGGTGGCTTTGGTCAACAGCAGTGCAAAATGTACCCTGATGCCACTGAGCTGTCTAGGGGCAGAATCCATCTCTGTTCCTGGGGTGACAGGGAATCCCAACAGCTGCCTGCACTGCAAGCTGAAGAGAGCCTTCAGCTCAAACAGCCACAAATGATAAAATGCCACTGGCGCAGAGGCCCTGTGTATCCTCGGCATAAAGTACTTCAGGAGACGATGTTTCAAGGACCCAGAAGGGCATTGTTGGGCTTTTGGGATAGATGCTGTGGAGACAGAGGAAATTAGAGAGCTGGTCCCTGGTGCCTCAGGGGACCCTTCTGCTGTGGGGCTGCTGAGGGTCAAAGAACAACAGGTACCGATCGCTACCACAAGAGTGCATTGTCAAAAATACTACCTCAGCTGGGACTGTGTGACCCCCATCCATGAGATGGTTTGTGAACTGGAGAACCCAGGAGTGGTCAGCAAGACTTGCAAGCCTTTGCAGTCCCATATGACCTGTGAATAAGTCTAAGGGAGAGTGGAGACTGACAGTGGAGTATCATGGCCTGAATGAAGTCACACCATGTGATGGATTTGCATTTAAGAAAAAAAGTAGAAAACACCCACAGAAGTTAAGGCTGCTGGAGGCTGATGGGAGTATTTTTCTCCTGGCCAATAGCTGGCCATTTCTGAGAATTGACAGTAGTTTTGACCATTGAAAAGTGAGATCAACCTGTGAACACCATCCTTTAAAACCTAAGCCTGAGAATTTCTGTTCTCTTTGTTTCCGGCTGTCAGGAAAATTAATCCACGAACACCAGAGGTTTATGTCCAAAAAGGAGACAGAGGAGTCCTTTTTCTTTATTCGAATAAAGGGAGAGGCCATGGGGCATTCCCCTGGGGTCTCTCAAATTTTTGGAGGGCGCAGCCTCCTTTTTATCCTAATTCCCGGCCGCTTGTCCCTTCTCTCTTTCCCCATAGGCTGAGGTACTTGAGAGGTACAGGCTTCCCGGAACGCCTGACACCTGGGGTACCTTCCCCCCCCCACCCCCAATGCATAATCCCTTCTTAACTTTTATGGAATTCATAGTGTTCTTTCAGTGCCTCTTTGATCTTCTACTGGAATCCATCCCATTGTTTCTGTCGTCTCTCACTGATAGCTACATCTTATCAACTGACCCACAGCTTGTTTGTAAAGACAAGCTCATCATTCCTCTCAATCCCTCCTCTTTTAATTTTTGTTAATAATTGTCTTTACAAACTTTAGTTATCATTGACTTAATTTCTTGTTCTTGGGTCTTTTTTTTGGCTTTGCAATTATTTGCAGTGGCATTACTTTCTGCCCTTTTGTAGCTATCTCTGGATCAGTAGGCACGGCTACTACCTGCGTTCTTTTGATCACATGTTGAATGAGTTGTATTAAGCAAGGGATCATGCATGGTAAAAAGATTAGAGTTGCTACAACACATGAGAGGAAAAAAAGCATTTGTTTGACCCATAGGCCACCAGGTAACCATGAAAACATGTCCCATTCTCATCTTTTCCATGTTTGAACCGGTACATGGGCTAACTTTCTTATTCCTTTTGTTATTTGTTTTACCATTTTTCCATTGTCATCTATTTGCAAACAGCAGTTTGAGTCATTCAATTTTCCACACCCCCCCTTCTTCTGCTAATAAATAGTCTAATACCATCCGATGTTGAAATATTGCATTTCTCATCTGAGTAGACTGGTCAGCAAGAAGGTCAAGAGCTGTAGCTGTCTGGTTGATTATTATTTCAAAGACAGCTTGCAACTTAATTATCTGATTTAGATTATGAATGGGTTCTCTGGCACCTGATATTAATTCATTTGGGTTCCAGGTAGCTGGTCCATAGTGTTGTATGATCCGTTCAGGTGGCCATTCATCTTTTCCCCACTTTTGGGTGCTCCTTCCAACCAGGGATGTATCAATAGACCGCTTCTCTCTAATTAGATCATCATATACTTTGATTCCTAACTGATTTCCTTGAACTTGTGGTAGCAGAAAGAACAATGGTCTAATATACCCCACATAACATATTCCTGACCAGTTTGGGGGTAGCCTGCGGTAAGCATTTTGGCCACAAATCTAGTAATGCTCCTTTAGAGCCCAGGTCCCATTAGCGAAGGGACCTTTCTAATTTTCATCATCAACTGGTGGGTCAAAATACAGCTTGCTTCCAGGGCCTAGTGGTCCACCCATAATAGTTGCCTCGCCATAAGAATCACAATATTTACATTTCCAAGCTCCTACATGAGGTTTCCACTTGCAATCACATCCCAGATCTGTTTTATTAGATCTGGACCAGAACGTGTTAAAAAGGGTTCTAGTTCCATTTCGGTGTTGCCATTTCCACTGATAGTCTCGGACAACATGTGTCTTACTTGTGGAATTATCCCGGGGGCAGCTTAAAAATAAAGGGTCAAAAAACTTATCCTTCCCCACTGCTTTACAGCCTTCAAAATTTTTTTGGTAATTATGGAAGGAACACCTTACCCAGCTACCATTAGTGAGCTTAACATGCGTTTGATTCCATCTGCCTCTATATCTGGAACAGTCATAAGGAGGGCAGTTGGGGGTCCAACAATCTAAACCCAAAGATAAAGTCCAGTCACAAACGCTCTTTCCCACATATGTGCTTCCTGTTCTGTTTAAGCAATAAATGCCTCTTTCAGAAGAATGAAGCTGCCATGGACTTCTTTCTTTGTCTCAAAATCCAGTTCTATTATTGACTTCACTCAGGGTGCTAACCCACCATTTAGGCTCGACTGGGCTGGCCACCCATGGCCAGCTTTCAGATCCCCCTGGCCCTCCACAGACCCAACAGTTTTTAAGGTTAAAGGTCTTTGCTACTTGTTCTCTTGAAGTAAAAAAACTTATTTTCCCACTTTAGACCCCAACTTAACTGAAAATATAAAGGTAAAATTATTAAGAGAAACATTCTAATAGTGTTATAGTCTAATTTCTAATTTTCAATTTCACGTTGTCTTCTACACCACCTGTGGCAAGTGAAAGCACAGAAACAGCTTAGCATAAAGAAAGCAATGACAGCATGGATTGGCTCCCAGTGGCTGGAGATTTGAGAGTAGGGATTCCCATACAGACTATTTCAGCAGGCAGTCTGTGGGTAGGCACTCAGGGCTTCCCCCGATGTCGACACACGGCTACTGCTCCAGTCCACTCCTGCGGAGTGTCAGTTGCGGCTTCCCATCCTTCTCCTCCAGCTGAGATGTCCAAACCTCTGGGGCCTCAGAGACCTTGATTCGTGTTCAGCTCTCTTGACGGCTGTTTCTGGGGTCAGCAACAGCTGGAAAGGTCCACGCCACTTAGCCACCAGTGGTGCTTCTTTCCACTCTTTAACTAGGACTCAGTCTCTTGGTTTTCACTTGTCCAAAGGCAGGGTCTGTGCCAGCAGAGTTTCCTGTCGAATAAATTTCACAAGAGACAGTATCCAGGCCACAAATTGTTCTAAATATACATCACTTAACTCTACTCCTGACTCAGGCCGAGAATTACAAAGATAAGGAATTCTAAACTTCAGTTCAAAGGGAGATAGTTGAATACTTCTCTTCGGTCTGGCCTTTACTCTTGCTAAAGCTAGTGTCAAGAGCCACACCCATGGCATATCAGTTTCTATCACCAGCTTTAGAAGATGCTTCTTTATTTTTCCATTCATTTTTTTTTCAACTCGACCTGATCTTGTTTTTAAAAAAATACTTTAATAATTGACCTTGTAGTTACGGAAACACCTGGGAACACTTCTGGCTACTCATAACAGACATACTATTACTAAAAAATCTCTTCACTCGGGGCATCTCAGTAAAATCCACTTGGCACCTCTGGAAGGGACGTACAGCCCAAGGCCTCTTGCCCCTGGCCAGTTTCTTTGTAACTTTGTTATTTGTCTTAGCACAAATCAAACAACCATCAACAGCTCGTTTTGCCAGAACAAAAAAACCCACAGCAGCATACATTTTGAGGAAGGCTTCTGCTATCCCTCAGGAGCCCCAATGACTCCCTTCGTGGAGCTGTTTTAGCAGTTGTGAGGCTAAAACTTTTGGTATCCACTGCTTATCATCTCTTGTAAACCAATTACCCCCTCTTTCCTCTG
Source organism: Cyanistes caeruleus (assembly GCF_971803275.1). Classification (NCBI taxonomy): domain Eukaryota; kingdom Metazoa; phylum Chordata; class Aves; order Passeriformes; family Paridae; genus Cyanistes; species Cyanistes caeruleus. The sequence continues at coordinate 5,825,089 of NC_141732.1, read as the reverse complement.
CCCCACTCTTTTTAACTATGTCAAGTTCTGGTGGAAAAGACAGCTTCTCTGGCAAGGGGGCAGTTACTGGGAGCAAGGGAAGTAACTTAGAGATTTCTGGCAACAATGCAGCTTTCCGAGCTTTTTCATCAGCCAGTCTATTTCTTATTGCCTCTTCCGAGCACCCTGCCTGGTGTCCCTTGATGTGTATTATTGCTACCTCTTTTTTTTTTTTTGGTAAATTCACCACCTCCAATAGGCGGGAGATTAAGTTCTCATGAGTTAACGTTTTTCTTCTGCAGGTTAATAAACCTCTCTCTTCCCACAGTTTCCCAAATGCGTGTATCACACCATATGCATATTTAGAATCAGTAAAAATATTTACTGTCTTGTCTTGGTATAACTCAAAAGCTCTCACGAGGGCATACAGCTCGGCTGTCTGGGCTGACCAGGTGGCTGGTAACCTCCCCCCTTCCTTTAATTGCTTTCCACTCACGACAGAGTATCCTGTAAATCGTCTTCCTTCTATCACCTTTGAAGACCCATCAATAAACACGTTTTCCCCTTCAGGCCATGGGATGTCTCTCAGATCATTCCTTGCCCTAGTTTGTAGATCTATTACTTGAATACAATCATGGAATTTTCCTTGGCTCCCTTCTTCAGGGCCATTCAAACAGGAGGCTGGGTTAAAACTTTCCTTGTTTTTAAATTCTAAATTTTCTTGTTCTAATAGACAAGATTCATATCTTAGCAACTTAGAGCTGGTCATCCACTTAGAGGCTCTCTCAGTTAACAACGCTTTAATCTGGTGTGAAACTTTAACAATCAGATAACCCCCCCTTGTCAGCTTTCGGGCCTCAGCCACCATCAGAGCTGTGGCTGCGCAGTTCTGCAGACAATGGGGCCAGATTCTGGCTACTGGGTCTAACATTTTAGAAAAATAGGCAACAAGTCTCTGTGTTCTCTCATGCTCCTGAATTAAAATTTCTTTTGCGTGACTTTGTATAAACATGATTTAGTTCAGCAGCTAGTAATGCCACTGCTTCAAGCCAATTACATTACATTTCTTTATTTATTCCTTTTTTTTTTTTTTCTTTTTAGTAATTAACCACTCCTTATCTTAATTTTTGCATTAAGTCCATCTTAGGCTTAGGGAGATGACTAACAAATTAACTTCCATTAAGGAAACTCTAATACTTATAACATTTTATAACTTTTAACATTTAAAACTTTTATTAAGGAAAGAAACAAAATACTTTCCTTTAAAGTTTTCTCATAATTTCCACAGAGGAAGTGCATGACAAATACTCAGGCTTTCTATAGGACACTATTTTTACAAGGTTGCAGTTACAGAATTTGCTTTAGGGCTACAACACACCACAGACTGGTGGGGATGTTCCCCACAAGGTATGACTTGCAGCATTGGCTTAATAACTGAAACTTGCCAGTTCTGGCTTTTTACAACAAAACATACAAAAAGCAGAGGGGTGTGGTCCCCTCCAAACTGGAGCCATTCTGCACAAAACTTCATGTAGACAAATTAATTAAATCTCCAAATTAATTTACTACAATTTTTACAATTCTTTCAAAGAAAGATGGTTAAACTTCTGAGCCCACAGAAGAAACTACAATTCTCACAACTCCTTTGAACGATTAAAAAATTCTTTAGACAATTTTCCCCCTCGGGGATAAAAATTAAGGTGAATCGAGAGGTCTTTGTTTTTCACTAAGACACACACCTCTCCTCGATCCAGACCCACTTTAGAAGTTGATAACGGCTCTAGGTTGGTGGATATAATGAGAGCCTTTGACACTCTTAACAATCCATTTCTCTTATCTTCTGGACTTTCTCGGCAGTCCAGCTGTTCTTGGCTTTTTTTTGCAGACATTGCCGTTTTCAGTGTTGTACGCCGTGAAGACAGCACACTGATCCTTTCCCAGCCACTGTTTAGCTTGGGTCTCCCCTGCTGGGGAGAAAAAGCCTCTGCCACTTCCTTGTGACCGATCCCGTCCCCTCTGTCCCGGGGGACCCCTTGGACCTTGCGGTTTTTCTTTCTCTGGCCTGAAAAAGGCCATCACCTTCACCTTTCCTCCTTGTGCTCACTCTATTTACCACACACCGAATACCAGAGCCAGTCCCTGTCCTGCCACATTGTCCAAACAGCTCCTCCCTGCTCCAGTGTTCCCGGCGGGCACGGCCGGCAGCACCACAGGTGGCCAGGGCGTCCTGCAGCCTCAAAGGGCCGGCAGCTGCTGCTGCCCCTGTCCAGGGCCAGTGGGGTCAGGCACTGCCCAGTGCTGAGTCCCAGCAGCCTCACAGGCCCCCAGCCTGTGCTCCTGGTCCTGCACCTCCACTCCTGGTCCCTGCTTCAACCATGTCTCTCCACACTCTCCATTAACCAATTCTGTTCCAGCACAAAAACACAATCCATCCATCTCCTGCTGCCAAAGACTCTTTCTTGACTTCCTTTATTGCCCCCCCCACCCCGGGCATGGATTCTCGAGATCCTTTCTAGTTCCAGGCATTGATATGATATGCTGCTCCCTTCCCCCTACACCACTGTTATTCTCAGGTGCAGCTGTAGGAACAGCATTTCCCTGATCCCTTTGCCCTGGAAGGTGAGGATACCGGGACTTGCAGCTGGCCCTGGGTCAGCTGGTACCCCCCGTTTTGCCTCTTCTCCTTTTTTTTTTTTCTCAATTCTCCTCTAGATACCTTCACAGAACTCAACACAAATTAATTCTGTTTTCTAAGGTGGCCATACAAGTCCATTTGGCATCTTATACTCTGGCCATACATAATAACAATATTTTACCATCATCTCCATAGTTACCTCTGTGTGAATGCATAATCTGTCCCAAGATCTCAGCATTCTCCCCAAGGGACTCTCCGGGGGTATTGTGGGATCGTCATCCCTTTTGCCAGGACCCCTTCCCGGCTGTACCCTTGCAACCCTCCATGGGTACCCTGTTTAGCCTGTGCTACCCTCCATGGGTGCCCTGTTTAGCCTGTGCAACCCTCCCTGGGTGCCCTCCCAGGCTTGCCTGTGCTACCCTCCCTGGGTGCCCTCCCAGGCTTGCTCCCGGAAGATCCCATTTTACTCACCGGTGAGGTTTTCAGTGGTCCTTCCCTGTGGACTCTTCACGGACCCCCCTGGTCCGCCACTCGTCTGTCTCCTGGACAGTCTCGGGAACCCAATCGATCGCCCGGTGCCGGCCGCCACCAAGGGGAGCTGATCACCGAAACTGGGTGAGGCGCGCCTTCAGCTCCGCTCGCTGCCCGCCGCCCCGGACGGTGGAAATATCCCGGACCGAGCCCCCAAAAATTGTCAGGAAAATTAATCCACGAACACCAGAGGTTTATGTCCAAAAAGGAGACAGAGGAGTCCTTTTTCTTTATTCGAATAAAGGGAGAGGCCATGGGGCATTCCCCTGGGGTCTCTCAAATTTTTGGAGGGCGCAGCCTCCTTTTTATCCTAATTCCCGGCCGCTTGTCCCTTCTCTCTTTCCCCATAGGCTGAGGTACTTGAGAGGTACAGGCTTCCCGGAACGCCTGACACCTGGGGTACCTTCCCCCCCCCACCCCCAATGCATAATCCCTTCTTAACTTTTATGGAATTCATAGTGTTCTTTCAGTGCCTCTTTGATCTTCTACTGGAATCCATCCCATTGTTTCTGTCGTCTCTCACTGATAGCTACATCTTATCAACTTGTAATAAAGAATTGGGTAAATAAAAATTCGGAATAAGAAGTTTAAATAAAGTATGTATAATTATAACTAAATGAAAGTATGGAATAAGGAATTCTCCTCCAGGTCAAGGTAGAATTCCTTTTCCAAAAATCACGAATTGCAAAAGAACCCCCCCAGATAACAGGTTTCAGCAGACTCATCAACTCGGAGGAAAGGACAGGACACAGGCCATCATAGAAACAAAAGAACCAGCCTAAAAGTCTACCTCCAGAGAAAGGCAACGCCCGGCCGATTTCGGCCGGAGACCATCAAGCAAGACAAAAGGGACGAGCCTCAGGAAGATGGTCGTTGCCAGAATCGAACACCACACCCGCCAAACCCATACTACAGAAACTCAATCAAGAAAGACAAAGAAGAGACTACTCCTCCGAGATATCCATCGGCGCTAGCCCGGATCTCTCGATCCTGCTGTGATGAAATATGTTAAAATACATACAGACTCACTTTGCATTTGAGGAGACTCTGCCCGGATACTTACTGACTCAATGTTCTAGGCCAGGAAATCCATTCACCAGACAATAAGGGACATTTGGTGAATGGAAACTGGTTGGAATTCTAGCCTGGGGACATAAAATCCCTATAAAAACCCAGGCCAGAGAACCCTCAGACGTGGATTTGGGAACACCTATACCTTGCGTATAGACCCTGTCCACCCAGCGCTGCGCTGTCCATTTATTGTGGTTTTTTTTCCTCGCTGTTTGTTGCTTTATTAATTTATAATAAATTAATCTTTGTTATCTTTAATCTGCCGTTGCATTTATAACAACTGACCCACAGCTTGTTTGTAAAGACAAGCTCATCATTCCTCTCACGGCTGTGAAAGGTAACAGGGCTCTGGTTCAGCCTCCTCCCCCACAGGCCGGACAAGGCCGCGGGGGGAGCGGGGCTGGCCGGAGTTGTGCGGTTCCCAGGGGGGGATGGAGACTGTGAAGTGACAGGAGCCCCTTCTCAGAGGGGCTGAACCCCTCACAGGGCTCGCTGAGCCTTGTACAGGGGGGCTGCCAGGCCAGGCCAGTTCCTGGCTCAGGTGCAGTTTCTGCCACTGCTGAGATTTGCAGAGACTGCCGAGGAAGGGGAGGGAAAGCCATCAGCCTGCAGCATGCTGAGATGCTGACCACACTCCCCCAGAGCAGCCACCGAAAATTCTCCATCACAAACAGCCGCAGCCTCTGCCCAACAGAGATCAGGTGGCCATCCACAAGGCTTGAGCCAGATTTTAACCCTTTTATTACCCAGATGGGACCTGCAGATTTAATCCTTTTCCAGAGAGTGGAAAGTGAGAGTGATTCACATGTAAAGAGACAACACAAACCATCCAAGTCAGTAAAAGAAAGGATCAAGCCTCAGATGGGAAGAGGATGAGGAGATGCACTAATAAGTGGAAATATTCTTTTGTTAAGGTTATGGAGATGGACAATAATGTAGTGAAAAAAACTCCTTTAATTCATGAAAGAGTATTTCAAAGGGGTATGAAGTATTTCAAAGCATAGATCTGAGCAAAAGTAATCCATTGATGAAGCTGAGCAGATGGTGAAGCAGTTGTGATCTCATGAAATGCTGGAACAGAGAAAGAGAAGTGAGAGTTGCCAAAGACTTGTGGCCCCCAAGAGGAAAAAGAGAAAACTTCTGTTTCCAGAGAGGCTCACAAAGACAGATGAAGAGAGCCTTTGCCTTTGAATGACTCATCCTTAAAATGACATCCCTTGAGTTCATGGCCCATGAACACACCTCTGAGTGGTGTGAATTGGGAGGAGAACCTGATGGCAGAGTTTTCCGGGCAGCTGGAATCAGAAGAATAGAAAGTCATGAGAAAACTGTTTTCTTGTCAAGAACTCTCCATAGAATGACAAGAGAACTTCTTTTTCTCTACAAAGACTGATGAAAAGGATACTATGTACTATGTAGTTGTGACTGCTTTAACCACCAAGTTTTGTCTCTAAGTTGTCAGTTGGACAAAAAAAAGTTGAGTGGTGGGGAAGAAGTTTTTTTTTATTCTGGTTTCTTATTCTTGTAGTTTTGTTAATAAATTTTCTTTATTCCTTTTAAGTCTGTTTTGCCCTTCCCCTAATCCATATCTCACAGCAAGAAAGAAGTAAGTTTTTTAGTCATTTTTTTTTTTAGCTTGTGCTTTAAAACCACGGCACACCATCACCGAGTGCTGCCATGCTGGGCGTGCACAAAGTTCAGTGTAAACTGGAGTCCACAGCACCATAGACATAACTGGCACATTTTTCTCCATTACTTCATCAGGAGAGTGCAGGTGCAGTTTGCAAGTGCACAGGAATCCAGTATAGCCCCAGGGCTGGAAACACAGCCCCAGTATTTATCATGACACTGGAAAAGGGTGAGGCTCTAGAACATTTGCAGTACATCCATTACATCATTGTATGAGGCAGCACAGCAGGGCAAGTTTTGGAAAGGAGAGAAGATAATCCAGATCCTCCTGAAAGCTGGTTTTGTCATAAAACAAAGTAAGGTCAAGGGAGCTTCCCAGGAAATTCCTCTTCTGGGAGTAAAATATCAAGATGGATATCATGCAATTCCCATGAATTCAGTCAAGAAAATAACAGATCTGTCCCCACTGACCGAGCAAGAGGGAAGTTTCCTAGGCCCCCTGGGTTTTTGGAGAATGCATATTGCAGAGTAGAGTCAGATGTGACTTAGAGAAATAATTTTAAGATTTAATTTTAACAAATTAAACTGTTTATGCAGTAGCCCTTGGGGTAGTCAATACAGGACAAGATGTGAAAAATCTGCTGGATTTATGCTGGGGTGGGTAAAAACCTTGACTGAAGGCCATGTAGTTGTGGAGAGTAAAGTATCACCCACATTGCCCCCTGTTTAGTTTTATGTAAATGTTGCCAGAGAGTTCTATAGTTTCTTTGTTATCACTGGTTAAGATTTGATGCATTATCTTACATATTCCTAATCCTCAGCTTTTTTTGGTCCCTTTCCCTCAGATGCCGCCCCTACCTTGGTTTATATAAGTTACTGTGTTACCCTGTCCCTCGACTCTTGTGTGCATCCCCATATGTGTTTGGATTATGTGTTTGTTATTTTGCTTATTAAAGATCTTTTTTTTTGGGTCACACAATCATACCCATCCCTATTTATTTTCTCCACCCTCTGCCCTGAAAAGGTTTGTTGCAGCCACCCGTGCTGCAAGAGACTGACCCTGCATGGACCCTGTCCAGGCACCCAGCAAAGCCACTCTATCACTCCCCTCTGCCAAGTGGGCAGGTAAGAGAAAATATAGAGGCAGGCTGAGGGCATGGTCCTGTGGCAGGACCAGCTGCCCCTGATGCCTGCTGTGCCTATGGCTTCTGCTGCTCTGTGGGTGTGCAGCTGCAGCAGAAGCTGTGGGAAGAGGTGCTGCTGCCATGGCCATATGGCTCTGGGACCCCATGGCTGTGCCCCCCAGTGCCTGAGTGCCGCCCACAGCAGTACCCAGAGATTTTCTGAGGGAAATCACAATTTATTTCCTTCTCCTTGAAAAAGGTTTGCAAGAGCCCTGCTAGAGCTACTGGTGGAGCAGCCTCTGGCAGGCCTGGGGAGGGTTCTAGGGCCCGGGCTCTTCCTTTTGTCAGACATGTGGGGGCCCAGTGCACAATCAGTCCCTACCCTGGGAGCAGATGCAATTGATGCCCTGGACAGGGGGAAGCCTCTGATGCACCAGCTTCCTCCTCCTCATCGGAGCCTGTGGGGCTGCTGTTGGGAGTCCCTTGCTGGGAACTGCTGGAGCTGCAGCTGTTGCTGCTGGAGCTGCAGCTGCAGCTGTTGCTGCTGAAGCTGGAACTCCTAGAGTTGCTGGAGCTGGAGATCCTGGAATTGCTGGAGCTGGAGCTGGAGCTGGAACTGGTGGAGCTGGAGCTGGAGCTGGCCTCAGGGCCATTGTTCTCATCTTCTGTGGGCAGAAGCCTCTGGGCCTCCTCACGGTGCTGGCCCATAATGATGCTGATGACATCATGGACCAGTGGTGCTGTGTGTTCCTCGAGGAGAGGCTGCAGCACCTCAACCAGAACCCCAGCATTTGGCCCGTGGATGCAAAGGCCATGCAAGATGCTGCTCTCTATGGCATCTACCACCCACCACCAGCCCTGGTATATTCCTGCCAGCCTCTCATGCAGCCAGGGCCGCACGGATTCCAGGAGATGCTCTTGTTGACGGAAAATTTCTGCCCAGACCACAGGCAGGACACTCCCTGCAAACTCCAGCCCTGAACCTTCCTGCTCTGCTGTAGACACTGTCCCCTGTGGAGAAGATGAAGGGGACACCACAGGAGGATGGGAGCTGTTCTCATCCAGAGAACCAGGAGCTCTCTCTGCCTGGCTGCTGCCATCTGGCAGCTCCTCAGGGACTGTGACGGGTATCTCCAGATAGTCGTCTTCTCCATGATCAGAAAATCGCACAGTCACTATTGCTCCTCTGCAGAGTGGGCACACTGGATTTCTCTGTGTCCACCGCAGGATACAGCCCAGACAAAACTGGTGGTGACAGGGCAAAGTAGAAGCCACATCCTTAAAAGTGTCCTGGCAGATGGGGCAGTTGCTGTCAGTCTCTGTGGACATTTTTGTGCTCTTCAGCACGCTGTGGAGAGATAAGGATCAGCGGCTGTTTTCCCCCACTGCTGCCACCTCCTGCAGGAGGGAGAGGCCATGGTCATCAGCTGTTCGGGGGCAGGGAGGAAGAAATGGCCAGGCTCCTGGGGAAGGCCACCCTCCCAGCTCTCTGAGTCCTGTCATGCACCCCACAGCTGCCCTGGTTGGACATTTTCCTGCACAGCTTACCCTCAGTGCTGCATCTGCAGTGCTTGGCTGCCTGAAGCAGGCAGGGCAGGGAAAACAGGAGTGATGGCTCTGAGGCTGGCACCAAGATGGGCCAGTAACAGGCACCACCCAGCACTAGAGAAGCCTGGCTTGATCCTCCAGTCCTCACAATGTTGCTTGGATGGAGTTCAGGCTGCAGCCAGACTGGCCCAAGCTCTGCCAACTGAGTAGAAGCAGTGAGGAACACAAGGTCGTCATCCATTCCTTCTGTGACGTCACAGTCCACTGCTTGGTGACATCAGTCCCCACTCATCAGTGACAGCAAAACCTTTCACCTTCTGGTCATCCCAAGATAAGCAGTGAGGGGAGTAAGGTCACAACCCGTTGCTCAGGGATGTCACAGTCCACAGGTTGGCCACATCAGCCTCCTCCACCTGGTGCTGTCACAGCAGACCTTCCATCCCTGTAGGTACATGGCATCAGAGAGAAAAAAAGGAATATAATTTCTTATTTCCAGCTTCTACCTTCCCATATTGCTCCCTCCTTGGTCACCTGCACCTTGTGTCTGTGCCTGGGTGTCTCATCATGCTTTCAAAGTTCTCCCTGGGATACACTGACAGGGCACAGGGAAATAATTCAAAGCTGTGCCAGAAGGCATTAGTGAAATTGGCCAAATAGAAACTTTCTAACACAGTTTTGAGTATTGGAAAGCAGGCATTCTTTATTACACTGTGCTGGTCACTCAGAGGATCCCTCCTCTAATTGAGTGCCCCGAGTGTCAGGTGAACAGAGTTTTTATCGTACACACTGATTACATGTTCATTCGCTATCCCTTCTTACTTTGATGTATATTTATTACTTTATTTTACAAATTTGCACCCATTATTGGAAGTCCTTATAGTTCTTGGGGTTCTGTCTTCAATATCCAGTGTACTTTTTAGGTGGCTGTCCCTCGGCCCTCACTTTTGAGTAAGCACAATATCATTTTTTGCACAATAACTTCTGCTTTGTCAGCTTTGCAGAGCTGAGCTGGCATCCTGCTTTTGTTTTGCATGACTTCTGTTTGCCTAAGTTACATCCTTCATCCACTTCTTCAAGGCTGTGCTGCTCTGTTCTGTGGTCCTTACCAAGTCCCGCCTTTTCTTGAGATAAACTTCCTTGTGGGAACTTGTTTCTTAATACTTCTATTTCATTTTACAGCATAAGGCCTTATAACAGGTATAGACTGATATTTTTACAAAGCCAGGTGACTAAAATTTGGTCCAGATTTCTTCAAATCCCTGGGAGATGTCATCTTGAGCTAAGGAGTTTTGGCTCTTTTGATTCTGGAATAACGTATCCACGATTTTGCTCTGTCCATTTCAATGCAGTAAGAGTTGGCAACAGAAGTTGGAAAGGTCCTACTTTGGCTGTAGCAGAGCAGTTCCCCAGTCTTTCAAGCACACCCAAGCTCCTGGTTGGAACTTGTTCACTGGAATGTCCAGTCCTGTTGATCTGGAGATCACCACTCTTCACTGTAAATCCTGTAAAGTTTTACTGAGAGAAATGAGGTAATTATTCAGATCAACCTCTCCTTATATGTGTGTGTTTCCTGAAATGTGTGGTACTTGGTAGGGTTGATCATACAGCAGCCCATAGGGGCTGATTTTGCTGGTGTCCCATGGTTGAATTCTAATTTGAAGTAGAGCAACAGGTAAAGCTTGGACCCGTGCCAAGGAGGTTTCCTAACATATTTTGCCTGACTGCAGTTTGATTGTATGATTCATTCTCTCCACTTTGCCACTAGCTTGGGGCCTATAGTGAGCATGAAGATCCCAAGCTATTCCCAAGGCTTTCCTAACCTCTTTTAGCCCTTCTGCAATAGTGGGAACCTCTGTCTGATGACGTTCCCAAAGGCAACCTCAATTTAGGTATTACTTGGTTCAACAGTATTTTAGCCACTTCCCTAGAGTGGTTGGTGTGACAAGGGAAGTCTTCTGGCCAGCCAGAAAAGGTATCCACCAGAACTAGGATGGATTTATACCTCCGTGTTCTGGGAAATTCAGTAAAATCCATCTGCCACTATTCACTTGGAACACCTCCAGATTCTATGGCTCTTAGTACTGCATTGTGAACATTATGTTTGTTTCTGTTACAAACTATACATTTTTTGAGTCTTGATTGTACAATCTGAGCCATTTCAGACCCAATTATAGATTTTTTGCAAATTTTTCAAAAGTTTTTCAGTAGTCCAGTGAATGGCTCTGTGTTTGCAATTTGCTATTTCACACAAGAGTGATCCTAGGACTACTCTTTGCCCAGTTAGGATGACTGCCAATCTTATGGATGAAACCTTGCTTCTACACTTTAAATTCTTTGTCAATCCCTAGAACTATACTCTGGTTTTTCTACTGGGAGAGGTATCTCTGACAAGAGTGTTAAAACTTTGTTTTCTAACATGTCTTTTTCTGCAGCCTCATTGAGCTTAATATTTCCCCATTTCCACTTTGGTCTTATCTACTTGGTGTGCTCTGCAATGCCTGATGGCACCTTCCACTGGTTTCTTGATACTTTCAAGTTGAGCCAAGATTTGTTTTCTGTTTTTGATGGATGTGCCTTGAGATGTCAAAAGGTCCCTTTCTTTCCAGAAGTCCCATTTGCATGTACCACTCCAAAACTTTATTCTGGGTCGGTTCAATTGTTAACTCATTTTCCTTTACCCAATTGCAAAGCTCAAGAGATTGGAATTAGTTCTACTTTCTGGACAGAAACATCAGAGGGGAGTGCCCCCAGTTTGATTCCCAACCTCGTGTTGTGGAGTCACTGCATATCCAGGTAGCTGGAAAGGAAGATTGAGGACATGGTCCTGTGTCAGCAGCTGCTCCTGCTGCCCACTCTGGCTTTGGCATTTGCTATGCTGCAGGTATGCAGGTGTAGCAGGATTTCCTGGGGGAAGTGGTAGCACTGCTGACACGGCCCTGAGAGTCCAGGGGCCCATGGCTGTGCCCCCCAGCACAGGGGGTGAGCCACGGGGGGGCAGAAGGGGAAGGGCATTAGAAGGGAGAGAAAGCAGTGTCCAGGGACCGTGTGAGGGAAATAACAATTTATGTCCTTTTGGTTGAATGAAGAGTTCCAAATGCCCTGCTAGAGCTGCTGGTGGATTGGCCTCTTGCAGGGCTGGGGAGAGCCCTGGGGCTAAGGTCCCTTGTCCTTTTGGGGCACCAGGTCCACCTGGGCAAGTGGCCCCTGTTCCAGCCAGGAGCAGAGGTGCTGTTCCTTCTGCCCTGGGCAGAAGGACCTGCCACTGTCAGCCCCTCTTGCCACAGGTCCTCCTGATGCTGGTCCTGCCCTGCAGGGATGGGCACAGGTGGGGAGTGGCTGTGAAAGCCTGAGCAGGGGGTTTAACATGAACTGCTCTCAATGAGTTGTCTGGAAGTGAGAGTTTTCCTTTTTCTGCCAACCAAGGCTGTCAGTGTTTCTGTGTTTGTATTAATCAGAAAGATAAGAGTATAGGTTTGTGGTTTAATGGTGATCAAAGTAGTGTCTGAATTCAATTGATTTAAATTTTTTTTTTTTTTTTTTTTTTTTTGTAAAATGACAGTTTGTCCATGAAAAGTCTGCAAAACACGCACATCTTTTTGGAAGTGCTCAGAACCCACTGTCTGTGACCTCAATACTAGCTGAGTGACCCTTCAGAACCTTGAACTGACTAAGCAAAGGCATGAACTCTTTTGTCTTTGTTTAGAGGAAGAAAAATACCAAACCTGGAAAATCTGACTTATTCAAGAAAGTATAATTCTGTTCATCATTCATTCAGACACCTGTGAAGCCAGGCCAATAATGCTCTCTTCAATGGTTTAACACAGCTGATTGACATAAAATCACTTGGAATTTTGGCCTCAACTGTCAATGATATTTTGAATATGAGAAAGTCCATTTGGGGGAGGAACAGAATGCATTTGGACCATTCAATTTTTAAATTTTATTTTCAACACACAGATCCTCTCATTTTTCCTTCTTTAGCCTTAAGCATTAAAGTCAATCATCTGCAGCTCAAACGTAACTGTTTCTGCTCTTTTGCTTAATTTTTTTTTTTTTTTTTTGATGAGCTGAAAATATTCAATTGTAATTTGCTTTATAGAATTGTCAGTGTGGGACTGGAAAAAGACCACATGACTTTCTCCCACCATAGATTTTTAAATATTTTAAAATATTTTAAAATCTTATTATAAAGATTATTTGGCAATATTTAATTTTTGCTTTCTTTGTAACTTTATTAAGTCTGCACTTTAAAACAAGAGCTACCTAGCAGGCTTTCAGTTCAATTACAGCAGCTGCTTTTCAGCTGGCTAATTTTCCTGTAGGACTAGACAAGGAAAGTAATCACTTGCATAATAAATGGAATTGATTTGTGCTAACTAACTTGTAACTATTTGGAAAGTTCCTATTAGAAGCAATCAAAAGAATCAGTGTTACAAGGCAGATGTACCCCTTGACAGATGTTACAGATTAAAATTGAGATACAAGATTTAGTTTGGAAGATAAGTGATGTCCCAGGATGAAAATAACCTTGAAATAGACAAAATTAGAACAACTTTAGGCATCGGGCCTAAAAATCATTAAATATAAGACTAATTACGAGACTTACATAACATAACGCTTGGTACACACATGTAAACCTGTAAGGTTATCCAAAGAACAATGAGGAAGAGGAGAAGCCTTCGCCAAAATACCCTAAAAGAAGACTGAAGACCCCCTAACACCAAGTGAGGCATGAGCCATGAAGAAAAATGACGTAAAGTCAGAAAAATGAGAAATAGGAGGAAACTTAGGGGAAACATTAATGAATATGTACAAGCATACAGTATATAAGTTTAGCTTGAAGTGCTTTGTTTTGTACATGAGGCACAGTAAGAAACCCCCTCTGTACCCTGGTCAGTTTTGTACGTGAGGTGGGGTGAGAAGCCCTCCCCGTACCCCAGTCGGTTTTGCTTATGCTTTAATCATACTTAATACTTACTGGCAAATTATATATATAAATTGTATTTTTTATTTAATTGTTTTCTTTTATTAAACGGTATTCTTTTATATCAAATTACTATTTAATTTACTAAATTCTATTCATTTTTATTTAAACTGGTGTTAACTCAAGGGACCTGGTTGTCTGAAATTCTAATTTCATTTATAACAATTGGGAAATTGAGTTTTCCACATTGTTGCAGTGTAGGAATGGTATTCCCCAGTTTAGTGCTCACACTGAACCACCTCAGACCATGTGCCACTCACTGACTTCCCCACCACTTTCCCTGTGGCAGGATGGAGAGGAGAACACAAATAGGTAAAGATCATGGGTTGAGATAAGAACAATTTACTAGAAACAGCAGTGAAACAAGAACACAAACAGTAACAACAACACTAAAAGCAGAGTGTACAAGAGGTGAATGAGTCACATAGGACCACAAAGGACTTGACACACCCCATGACTTACAGCACACTGGCCAAGGAAGAACAAATGCCTTCCATTTCCACCTGCCATGTGGGAGGTGGCATGCAATTACCCCAAGGTCCTGTCCATGCTCCTCCTGGCTGCTGCAAAAGTTACCCCTGTCCTGGCTGGATCCAGGACACAGGATCTGCCCTGTGTCCTGGATCCTGCTCTGGATGAGAGCCCCCACAGCATCTGCCCTGGCAAAAGGGACTTGAGGACAACCTCTCACTCACTGACATTCCCCCTCTGCCCCTGCCCCAGCTGCCTTTTTGCCTCCATCCCCTTTTTTTGCTGCAGCAGTGCTTAGGAGTACTTAAAATGCTCCTTTCCAGTTTTCTTTAAGTGCCTCGTTGCTCTGCATTTTGACATAGACACAGTTTCCAGGTTGATGAGATGTACCTGAGCATGCAGATTCATCAGGGATGGTCAAACCAGAAACCTGTGCAAAGATGAGAGCACTTGTCCCAGAGATAATAGACATGGTCTTAAATTTTCATTTCCTATCATATTATTTTCTCCAGAAAGGATTGCAACTTGGTGAGGTCTTCCATAGAGCACTTCATATAGGCTGACTTTTTCTTTAGAAGCCATCTGAATTGTGGTTCTCAGAAGGGCAAGGGGAAGTGCTTGTGGCCAGTGAGTTTTCCTGACCAATTTTACTCCTTTGTCTTTTTACACTCTGATTTGGTCTCTCAACCTGGCCACTGGGGTATGACCTCCATGGGCTAAGTAGGTCCCATTGAACTGGGAATGTTTTGCATAGATTTTGTAGAATTTAAGGCATGAAAAGAGAATCTCTATCTGATGACATTCCAAATGGGATCCCCAACCTGAGTATTATTTCTTGTACTTCTCTAGCTTTGTTGGTGTGGCAAGGAAAATCCTCTGGCCGTGCAGAATATGTGTCCACTAAACCTAATAAATAGCTATATGGCTCTTATTGAGGTAACTCAAGAAAATCTCTTTGGCATTAAGCTCCTGCACTACTTCCCTTTTTTGTGATAGTTACTGGCAGTCTTCTGTAAAACTGTGCATTGCTCTGTAAGCAGATTTTACGTTTTCTCTCTATACTTGTCACAATCCCTGTCAGCCTAGCGCTAAGTAGCTGCCTTTTCAAATTGTCTACCATGCTTTCAATACCCCAATGAGTTTCTTTATGTTTATCTTCTACAATTTATCTCATTGCTTGTGGCACTCTAACTTGTTGGTTTCTTGCTACCCACCACCCTTCAGGATTCAATCAGGCATTAAAAGCTTTTGCCAATTGATTATCTGCATCATGGTATTTTGTGACTGGTTTGGAAAGGTTCACAACTTAGGAAAAATTGCTTTGTTCTGCCACCTCTCTAGCAGTTTTGTCTCCTACTCAGTTGCTGATGCTGGCTGGTGTTTGTCTGAACTGGTGAGCTTTGCAGTGCATTATTGGTACTTTAGCAGGGAACTGGACACTCCCAAAGCTTTCCCTATTTGATTGGAGATCCTGATTCCTTGTAGAAGGATCGAGAAACATAGTAGGATTCACGGCAGTAGGTGTCTTTAGTGCCATGTCTTTAGTTCCAGGAGTACTGCCTGTTACTTTAAGATTCTGCTCAGGGATAACCAGTGACCTCCTTTTTGCTCTAAACCAGACACAAGCAGGTGCAGGACAGAAATTGACATTTATTTCCCCATTAATTTTCAGACCTATTCAATCAGTCAGGACCATGGGCCCTCCTACTTTGATGCACACAGGCCATCCCTAAAGTACATTATTCAGTTCTTTTTTGAGAAATATGCTCCTTTCCACTGGTTCTTTCCTGCATTTCTAGTCTTTGAGCTAAAAATGGATCTACTGTGCAAGGTGAAGGCAGTCATGTATGAAGAGTGCCAAGAGCTCAGTCAATTCTGGTAACCCCAGAGTAGAAGTCATGAAATTTAAGATAAGAAGAGCCTGTTGGACATTCAGGAGTCCAGTGTAACACCTCCTTGATTTCCTTTGATGTTTCATACAAAGGCTTTTCCAATAGTCTGTAATTGGGGATCCATAATCAAGACCATGCAGTCAATCACAAAAAAGGACACAGTTCTAGATCTGGTGTTTGACAATTTGCTTTCTTCCTTTCTGTACCTCAAACTACCCTGTCCTTGTGTGTGTGGAAGCCAGGAGACCAGACATGGACAGATATGGACATGGTCTTGTAGAAAAACACACAAAAAAAAAAGGAAAGACAAGATTTCTTGGGAAATGAGCTTTGGAAAGTAATACAGGACACATTTTCAATTACATGCTTTTGTTCCCTCCCCCTGTAATGACAAGACAAGAGTTTTGGTGCATGGTTTAAATCAGGAATAAGCTTGTGTATGGGGAAAATGCAAATATAAACACAGTGTAAAATATTTTCCAGATGTGTCAGTAACTTCAATGGCCACCAGTAGTCAGCACACCTATCAGCCTGTAATTGTGTTCAGGATCAGTGCAGGCTCTTCCATGTCAGCTCCTCCTGCAGGGCACGTGGGGGCCTGGGTGTGCTGCTGGCTTGCTTTCTTTTAGGAGGCTGGGATGAGGAAGGCTCTGGGGGTTTTTGTCAAGGAGATGATATTTGAGTGACCATGTACGTGCTCAAAGGCTCACAGACTGACCGGCCCACGGCAGGACTGACCAGTGCTGGGAGGGCTGCACCTTGCTGCCCTGCTTAGAGGTGTTAAGCTGCTCCTTCACCTCGGAGACAGCCAAGTACAACACTTTTGTGCAGAAACACTCTGTTAGCCCTGGTTTGCACAGCTGCAGCAACTGGGATGGTTGGAGCACCCCTTTCTGCACTTGGAAACCAGCTGAGTCATTCATGGGACAGGGCTGGGAATTCCCCACATTTGCCCATTTGGAATTCCCTCTGCCCCGAACGTGTCACATCCCGCTCCTCAGTGACATCCCACCCAGCCTGGAACATGGAACTCCCCGTTTCCAAGGACACGTGGCCATTGTCACCGGCACACAGCAGGCCCGCTCAGACCCTTCCGTGGCTGCAGCGAGAGCGGAGGTGTCACAGTGCTAGGGAGTGTTGCTCCAAATTGCTTGGTTCTAGCACAAGGTGATCAAGAGGCCAATCCACGCACTGAGTGGAGGTAATTCTTTACAGTTCTGTGCAGAAAGTGGGGCTCAGTGGTCAATCCACAAAGCCACTACCACAGGAATCAGAATGTTTTAGTATTTAGACCTTTCATCAACTAAAGTAATTAGTGTTCTTTGTCTCCAAGTTACCTAGTTCTTCTCATAATCACTATTCCCTCTACTATTAGATTATGATCCTGTCACTTCTCATGCTAATTAGTCTGCATGTTCTGTCTCTCTGTTCTTAGTGAGAGCTTTCTGGAGTGAGTGGCCATAGTTTGCCCTGCCGGAAATTCCCTTTTACGCCGCTGGAGTAGATTCAGCACAGTTGCTGCTTTGGCTTTAGTAGTTGGCTCCTTGTCTTGGGGGTTCTGTCAAATGTCCTTGTGCCCATAAGTTCTGCATTCTTTGTGTCCACCATCAGTGGAACAAACTTCTTCCCAAGCCTTGCTAAGCTCCCCTAGGTCGGAGATAACTCTTGCCTGTCAAGCCCTACACCTTCAAAAGGCAATTCAGCCAAGAAGTAATTTGCCTTTCCAACACCTGGCCATCACTTAGAGCTTGTTGGCTAACACAGGGCTCTAATCCACACTGCGCCCCGCAGGGCCCCCAGCACCACTGCCATGCCCGTCAGGGTGACCCAGAGGTCCCAGGACCAACAGGTGAGGGGTGACTGTCGGGCTCTGGGCGTTGACACCGTGGGGGCTTGGCCGTGGTTTTGGTGTCAGGGGCTGCTGACCCTGCGGGTCCTGCTGTGCAGGGCTGGGGCCCCACTGGTGCTCCAAGGGCCCCTTTGAGGCAGCCGCCCCGCTGGAGGCGATTCACAGGGATGACACCCAGGAGGTGCCAGTGGAAGTCACAGGTTCCCTGATGGAAGTGGCTCTCAAGGATGACATGGAGGAGGTACCAGTGGAAGCTGGAAGTACCCCATGCTGTGACATTCAGTAACCTCATGCTCTGGGCATGGCTTTAGGTCCAAATGCATGGAATTCTCATTGTCCCATGTTTTTAATGGGATCACTGAAAATGTAAGGATAAATGAAGCCCTTGAACAGGAATTTTTTTTGATATTAGGAGTAGCCATTACTTTATTCCTGGCTCTGGTGCATAGTGGAGAACTTCTGCCACATGCATGCCACTTCCAAAGCTGTTCCACTTATTCATACCTTTTTATCAAACCAAGAAATTGCTGTTCATGGCTTCTAAATGACATCATTCTTCTCATTAACTACTTTTCTATTGTATTGGCTCGGATATTGGTGTCACCTTTCTCATTTCAATTAGCCCATATTTTTCAGACTGTTGATTAACTTTTTCCCAGACGAGTTGTTTTGAGCTCTGAGGCAGAAATGTTTTTATTAGTGTTTGTCTCCTGGTTACTCCAACATGTTCTTGGAGGGCTATGAAGTGTAGATTCCAGGTGTCCAGCCTTTTATACCTCAGGCTTTGTTCATTGAAGCTTATCAGGGTTAGTTTTGGAAAACGACAACTTCTGGTGATCTAACAATCCAGTTGTGACAGTTGACTGCCAAAAGATTCTTAGCTACCTGCTCTCTAAAGTGGGAAATGACAGTGCTTAAGACTGATAGAGTGCTTATGATTAATATACTGCTTATGATTAATTAAACAATTACTTACAAAGTTAATTAAAATAATTAGGTAGGAAAAAATGCAGGCTAAACAAACAATGAACAACTGCATAAGTAATGCAGGCTTACGTTTTGGTCACTTACATGATTGGTTTCCCTTCTTCTATAAAATGCACAGATGCTCTTAGAGCATAGTCCTTTGTTAAGCTGATGTAAAAGGATGTGAAGTTCAGGTGACTCCCTGTTCCCCTTCATGTCCTCTCCCTGTCCCAAGCTCTGCCAGTAGTGATGAATGAAACAGAAATATTAATGGAATTGTGTTGAGGCAACACTTTGTGCAAGTGACATGGATGAAGGATGAACAGTCTCACAAGCAAAATGTAGAAGGATTTCTAAAAGACTGCTGAATATTGCTTTCACAGATATTTGCAAGTGATCCTCCTATTTCTTGAAAAGTTCAGGCCAGTTTCAGATGAGCAGCTTTTTAGCTTCACTGACAGCCAGTTTTGCCTTCAGAATGAAGCCCTTGCATGGCAGTCAGGTGTTTTTGTTAAAAAATATGATTATGCCAAAAGACATTTTAGTGATTTTTAAGCAGCACATTCAGGACTAAGTGATGAGTTCAAGCCAAGCAAGCCAAATTTTGTCACATCTGACTAACTTAGGATAAACTGTTTCCATTTTAACATCTATGCAAATAATTGCATCTTGAGCTGAGGAAACGAGCAAGGGTTTCCATGCCTTTTACAAATGAAGTTGATATTTTGCAGTTGAAGTTGTTCTTGGAGCTGACTCCAGAATGGGTTTCCTAAGTTCCAAATAAATCCCAGTGTGGGTTCCTGCCCCAACTTTGTGATCTTTCTGTGAACCACTCTTGCCACGTTTGTTAGCTGAGTGCTGGCCAGTTCAATTGCACTCAGGCACTTGATTTCAAGGGAAGCTGGTGCCCATAAATTCCAGCAACTGGGAAAGGATGACTTGGTACTTGAATGCTTGGCTGCATTAGAGGCTAAGTGACGGTCATGCTCTCAGGGCAGTTTTGTAGCCGGCTGCTTTCAGAGGGAGAATGGTGTCAAAGCAGCCCTTTGTAGTTGATAGGAGAGCAAACCTTTCCAAATTCAGCTCTTGTTTAAAATTAGGGACCTGCTTAGTCAGCAGGAATGGAGTGCGGGCTGAACGTTTTACAGAAGATTTCTTTTTCCTTTTAGCCAAATACTGGGGAGGCGTCACACACTGGAAGTGCGCAGGTTGTCAAATTGTCTAACCCACTTGGAGGTATGGTTGCTTTTCATATTTTGCTCCATGTCTGTAAGACTTGAAACATGGTAACTCATTTTTGCAGCATATTCTTGAGACAAGGGGGTGTGTTCAGAGATCTCAACTGCGGGTGCTTTGCTCTTAGGTCAGCTTTGCAATCTCTTGTCACAATGGCATTCAGCCATTGGCCTGTTTTCCCCTGAGGAAGCCTGCTTGTTCTTCCTTGTTCCCATGCTGATTGACGGCTTGGAATTTTGAGCATTGAAGTCAAGGGTTGCACCACTGCAAGCACATTGGGCTAAACCATTCACCTTAAGTGGAAATTGAAAGAAAATGACTTTGAGGAAGTTGCATAGAGAATTTCATCAGGTCAATATGCAAAACTTTGCTTGATTTCATTTGTTGTCTTGGTCATTATTAGGTGACTGTTGCCACAATACCCTCTTGGGTTCTTTTCAAGGCAAGTGAAAGGAAAGTCATGATGTCATCTTCCCCATGGATTTTGTCATTTCCCACCAAGAAAACACTCCAATGTGCTTAGGTGGTGTCGTTTGTTTTTTATCTGTTGTGAGTGTTGTTTCCCCAAGGAGCCTGGCTCCAGGCACACACAAGGTGGACATTGCCATTGCAGGCACTCCGTGGTGCTGCCTGCAGCAGTGAGCTGAGCCAGGCACAGCCAGCTGCCCTGAGAAAAAGGAGCTCTCACCTGGCTGTGGCTGCAGTCCCCTGCCTGCAGGGACATGCCTGCCACTGGAAGGGCAGCTCTTGCCCTGCTTTAGCTCAGTCTAGAGCATTTTATGGCAGCATCATCCTGGCTCTTTGGAGAGACAAAATTCACCTTGCCAATTTCTCATTGGGGATGTTCCGTTTCACATGTGAATGATGATTTGTGTGATTCTTGGTGGTGATTTACATAGATCCTAAGGGCATATTTAACATTTAGTGACTGGGGTCTGAGGACTGGCAGTGGTGGGACAATCATGGAACTTGGGGCCACTTTTGCTTTGGGCTGGCACTGGGAAACACAGGTGAGACAGAACTGGTTGCTGGTAGGCTACAGGGTGCCTCTGCAGCATGCTCCATGCAGTATCAGTTAGGGAGCGGGATTTGTCACAGAATCAGAGAATGCGCTGTGTTGGAAGGGATCCACGTGGATATTTAAGTCCAGCTCTGTCCCCAAGAATTGCATCATCCTTTGAAATCAAGTTTCTTGACTTCTCCCAGCCTCCCATTTCACACTTCTTTATCTCTTTTCCTTTCCTTTGGGAAAACAAGCAGATGTCAAAAGAGCTGAACCGAGCGCTTCATGTCCTGAACCAGAGGGAAAAAAAACAAAGCCCATGAAGCCTGCAGACAGTGAACAAAATCCTTGCACTGCTGTTTATCACCGACCCTACAAGGACAGGGTGATTCACTTACTTGCTCTGAGGGCCTACAAGAAGCCAGAGTTACTTGCTCGCTTGCAGAGAGATGGAATCAAGGAAAAGGATAAGGGTACCCTTGGAAAGATCCTCCATCAGGTGAGATTGTGGAGTTTGTGACAGCAATTTTTCCACAGTACTACTCTCTTCTTCCTCATTTTCACTTGTTCCTATCAGCCCTCTTTCAATTAGAAATTAGAAACTAAGCAGTGGCTTATAGAATGCTCCATACACCTAAGTTCAGTTTGTCCATCAACATAGTCCAGATGCCTCAAGCTGCAAGTCCATGTGAGGAAAAGGAAAGAAAACTTCAAAATATTTGAGGTCTTGGTGTTTTGCTAGAATAGCTGGCAATGAGTAACACTTTGTAGGGTTGTTGCTGCTCATGCCTCTTTTAATCCTCTCTCTTTTCCTAGCACTGTTGAACTGTTTCATGCAGTAACTTCACAGGGGTTCCTTGATTTTATGAAGTGGTTTGTAGTGGTACCTAAAATTTCCTAGGATAAGTTTGAGAGGAGAGACGTTTGGAAAGTGCACAGGGCAGCATTTCCTTTTAACAGACTTGGTGACCTCTCAATGGTACTTGGCTTCTGCTGGGATCTGTGAGGATTGCCTGCCAGGAAAAGGTGTTCCAGGCAAAAGCTCCATGATAAAGGTGGTAGCCTAAACTTGAGCACAGGGTTTCTTTCCTGTCGTGTAGATTGAGTCTTCATCTTGCTTGGAACAATGTTATTCAATGCCTTCTCCAGTGCTGCTCTATCTTCTACTGCTATTTCTTTAGGATAAACAGTTAGAAGATGCACACCCATGGAAAGATGCAGTGGTTTTGTCCTTCTGTTTTAAATATTTCCTGTTCCCTTAGGCTAAATGTCAAGTAGGAATATTTCTTTTTTAGGTAGGAAAAATTGTTTGGAATATAGTCAAGGCAGGAAAATTCAGCATGGACAGAGTTTCAGTTGATCCCACAGGGACTTTTTAAGAACTTGATAGAAGGATTTCATTCCTTGACATTCTGAAGTTTGTTGCTGTGGTTGCTCAGGGCAGTGGCAGGGTTTTTGCCTGCTGAAGACACAAACTGGCAATTTCATCAGAGCCATATTCTACCATCCCAAGTGAGGAAGCCCATTTAGATTTCAAATAGATTAGAAAAATTTCACAGTTCAGCTCCTTAGAAGGTAGAGGGTGAAAACATTTTCTCCTGTTCCACTGCAATGTTTAAGATTGCTTTGGAGGTAATGTCCTGTAGGAGGTGTGAACTGCCTCAAGGTACTGGTTTGCATTCTGAAAGGGCTGTGTGAGCACTGCACACTCAAATGCCTTGCTCAGGCTTTTCCAGATAGCAGAGCAAGTGGGAGTTTCTTTTGTATAAATGTAAAATGGGCAGCCTGAGCTGGCTGAGATGTGGTACACACACTCTTGCTTCCCTTCAAACACAACCTTAGTTCTGATTTTAAGACAGGAATTCCTAATTCAAAGTAGCTTTGTTACTTTTACATTTCTTTAAGCTGTTGACAGACAGACATCATCACAGACCCGAATCAACAATATTTAGCATGTTTTCATGGAGATAAAAAGGGTAGATTTTTACAGAAGGTGGTGATGTGTTGATCATATATTCAGTGTGCTGTAGGGGTCAAACTTTCCTGTGGGCTTTTCTATGGAACTCTGAGCAGGTGTGAAGTGGTGAAGCCTAAACCAGCCCTTTTGATATTAGTGGTCTTGAGGTTTTACTACTGCATTTTACCTTTTTGAGTAGACTTGGTAGTTGTCTTGAGGAAGATATGAAGCTCGCTGCTTTTCAAAGGAATACAGCAAGGCATGTGCATGGCCTTCTCATGGCAGCACTTTGCTGGAATGAACCCTGGCTCTGCCACATGAAGAGGGACTCTGGGCCTGACCACAGTTCTGTCTTGTAGCACTACATGTTGGTTTCCAAGGAACACTTGCTAGATAGAAATAGAATTATGTGGTTGTTTCTATTTGGTGACACTTTAATATAGCTGAAAACTCATGCAATAAGGGAATCATTCATCTCTCTACCAAAAGATGTTGTTTAGTTCAAAGTGGGTGTTCACAAATCATTGTTGAGGACCAATTCTATTGCTTTAGTTTACATACAGCACCCATCATGAATGGTTGTTCTCTTAAATGTCTGCCTGTAGGTAGCCAACCTGAATCTAAAGGATAATTCCTACAGTCTGATGGAATATCTTTGTTGGAAAGCATTCAGAACAATTGGCCTGGCTATACTGATGTAGACAGAGAGAATTTGAAGTTGATACTTTCCAGGTAAGTTCAGTCTTTAGGGGAAGGAGAAGAGTCTTTTCAGAAGAAGGCCTTAGGAAATGAAGCCTGGATTCTCAGAGTACGCTGAGGTAGCAGGGACCCATTGGGATCCAACTGACGGCCAACTCCTGGCCCTGCACAGGACACTGCAAGAATCACACCATATGCCCAGGAGTGTTGTTGAAACACTTCTTGAAGCCTTGCTGCACTGACCAGTGCCCTGGGGAGCCTATTCCAGGGCTCAAGCACCCTTTGGGGCAAGAATATTTTGCTGACATCCAGCCTAAAGCTGCCTCAACTCATCTTCATGCTATTTTCTTGAGTAATGACACTGAAGTTCAGATTTACCGGCAAGGAAATACTTATGGCTGTTGACCATTTAGAGCTTGTAGCCTGAACTCTTGCACCATCCTTCCAGAAAAACAGCTCCATCTCAGAACACAAGCAGCACCAGCCAAGAGCCATCTCTGGAAGCTTCTAAGAGAGATGCTTCAGCAAGGCCTGCTCAGGTAGTTTGTGCATTTTTAACATTCTGTAGTGTGTATGAAGTTGCAGCACACTTGCTAAATAGCTTTCACACACTTGCTGCTGGTGTAAAAGCTGTGCTGGGAATGTGCAGGACCAGGCCAAAGCACGTTAGTCAGTAATTCTGACTGCTGGCACAGGAAGGTTGTGATCAGAAGAGAGGCTCCTGCAGGGCTCAAGCAGCAGCGTCCTGAGCCAACTTGCTGCTCTGCCTGGAGCCTTGAGCTCAGTCTCCACCCTCAACTCATTCCCTGCAGAAGGGCTCAAAGGATTAGCTGTGCATGTATGACAGAGGCACGTGAGAAATCTACTGTACATGAGAAGCTTCAGCATGGTGGAGCAGATGGGGCCCTCTCACTCTCTTTCCCCCCTCTCTCTCTTTCACTCTCTTTGTTGACTCCAGCTCCAGACTATGCACATGTCAGGACCAATGCAGGATCTCCAGACCCTTGATATTCTCTCTTGTGTCTCTCTTTTCTCTGCCTTTATTTTTCTCCTGTCTCACTCTGCCTGGGCACAGCATGGCTGTCCTGTTCTACTCCATCCTCGGCCCTGAAGTTTGCAGTGGGAGTGGGGAGCTTGTGGCCGTGTGCTGTGGCTTTGGAGCCAGCACCTTTGAGAAGGTCCTTGGGAGGTGCTGAGAGATGATTGAAGGGCACTGAGGAAAAGTGAGGGCCCCTTAGTCACCACTTGTGAAACTCTCTTATAAAAATTTCAAGATCCCCATCTATGAGCTTTTGAGTGTGAAGTGTGGGGTGGCTGCTGGAGTGAAGGTCACTCTTGTTGAAAGCACAAGAATTCCTTACATGTGACTGAGGTTTTTGTTCAGCCTGATGAGAAATCACAACCAATCATCACACCTTGCACTGACAGATTGTGGCAGTGAAGATTAATCCCGTCTTTACCACATAAAACCTGAAGCCAGTCAGGTGCCTCTTTACTAAATCATGTGGGTATGTGACAGCAAAAGCTGAGTCTCTTCCTGGTGTGTACTAGTGGAAATTGAGACCTAGGCAAAACAGACCAGACCTCCCCCTCTGTGGGGAAACCTTTGATAGAGCTGCTGAAGGGAGTGTCTTTCTCCCATGACTTGGAAGAAGGACATGCTAAGTCTTAAGATGAGAAAGTAGGAGTGAGATAGAGAATGTATTTACCTGCAGTATTTCCTGGTTTCAATGTTGTTTTCATTTAAGATGTATTTTCAAGCACTGCCAGTTCAGAAATGCTACTTTTTCAGAATGGGAGAGAAACCTGATCTAGATAGATAAATATATGGACATAGATGAATGAGTTCTTTTGTTATTGTTGCAGAAACGGCCTCTGGCTTCTGACTTTAGCGGTCCTGTGATGAGCAAGAAGCGGAGAATTGCTCGCCAGCTCAGTTACAACCAGCCAGCAGCTGATGCCCACTTCTCTTCCTTGCTGCTGCCTTCCACATCCACTTCCACTTTGAACATGTCTCCAAGTGTTGGCTCCGTTTCCCCCTGCACCTGTGAGGTGCAAGAACAAGACAAATTTCAGAGTTCTAGCATCCCAGAGCCTTCTGGGGTGCAGGAGGAGATCCCCAATTCTAATGGAAAGAAAAACCAACCGGGGAGGCTGAAGCAGCTGTGTCCCTGGGAATTCGATGAAGGTATTAATGTGCTGCCTTTCCTAAGTCCTGGGGGAATAACCGTGGTGTAAAGATTTGGTTATTAAGAGAAGCTTCTGCCCAAATTAAGGTGCAAGTGCAGCCCTTTTCCAGTGTCAATAGTAAAAATGTTATTTAACAGTTAATACAAACTGGGGAGATAAAAAGAAATTAGGGAAGAGAGGCAGGGTGGGAGAAGAGAGGGGCATTAAGTAGGAAGATATCAGTACCATGTGGATTCTGTGTTGTCCAGTTGGTCCTTCTTCCCTCTGGTCTTCTTGGTGGTGGGGGTTCCCAAGTTGCTCTGGAAGTACCACCTTTATAGTGGATCCACAGGGTGCTCACAGATGTTCCCACACCTTGGGCTAGAAGTGATGGAAGTGTTTATTCCCTTACCCACAGTGGAATGTTTGTCTAGTGTCCTAATTGCGAACCTTCAGCACTGTTAGTCCAAGGCTGGTGCTTTCCTTCATGCCATCTGTGCTTCTCTTAAATTCCCCTTGTGCTGCCTTATCTCTTATGGGAACATCCTTCTTGGACAGTGTTCTCAAGTAGATAATTGTGTTCTTGCACCTGCTGAAAAGGCAGCTTTGAAGGCTGCATACATAAAGGCACTGCTCTACATTTCTGCTCTACCATTATTCCTTGCTTGATGGTCATGAAAATCCAGACTGCTTTTTCTGCCATTGCATTCCATTGTTACTCTTGGTTTAAAAGACAGGAGCAGCAAAGGCCAGAATCTGTGCTTCTGCAACCTTATCTAAAACTACCTTAATTTTTAGAAATTCTCCCTCTGTAGTGCAAAACCAATCAAGAAGAAAGAAATGTCCAATAGATTGCTGTTGGGAGAACGTGGTTAAAAGGAAGAGCCAGGCACTAGAAAGTTACAGGGATTGGATTTTTTTCTTTTCATTTGATTTCTAGTAAACACACAGTTGACTCAGACAGTTGATTGAGCCACCACTTTTTCCATCAGCAGCTTTTCAAGTCTGCATGCTGGAGATAGAAACCTGTCAGACATTTACTGCAGACTAGTTTACTGAAACATGTAAACATCTCAATGATTTCATCATTGTTTGTTGAACTCAGCCTTTCCATGGCAACTCCATGGAAGCTACAAAACCTGGCCTGTGGTTTCCTGGAGTTGTAGTTTGAAGTGGCCTGGGAGCTCCTCTCCATCCTAGCTGCAGAATTTCTTTCTTCAGAAGCTCTAGAAATGGTACAGACTGAAAACAGCATTGAAAAGCTAACCAGAAAATCCACAAGGAGTACTTGATTTGTCATCAGAGGGACACACCCAGTACGGCAGAGTTCAGTTGCTTTGTTAAATCTATGTCTTGTCCCTTTTGGAGGTTGAGCTTGCAAATGACAAGGGTTTTTTAGCCTGGAGGCATGTCTGCTCTTGCAAGTGGTGCTGTGCTTGTAGAGACAGGTGCCTTGAGATGGTCTTTGCACATTTCTTCTGCACATACACATGGTAGCTGCAAACCTTGGGATGTCTTTTGGAAAGATTCCTGCTTGAGTCTCTAAAGATGTGAGCATTGTTCTTCAGAAGCCTGTTAGAAAATTCTGCCCAGCTGCTGTTGGAAAAATCTGTACTGTGTTTCAAGTTGGGGCTTAGGCTGAAGCTTTTGTGTGGACTGAGCTATGAGAGCAAATGCACTTTTGGAAATGAAATGCCCACCCCAAAGCTTACCAGCTGTATTGAACATACTGTGATTATTGCTATTTCTGTCCAGTTTAATTACCCCTTTGACACTTCTGTTTATACTTCTGCTACACCATGTAGCAATGCAGAACCTGTAGAACAAAGTGGCCATCCTCTTTCTAAACCCTGGGACTTGGCTACTGTGGAGAAGGTCATATGTGCCATCCTATGATATAATGCTGTGAGAAGGAAGCTCTAAAAGGACTTGTTAAAGCCAATACAGTGGGTGTTTTTGGATATTTAAGATTATATAATCAAGATCCTACTTTTCTGCAGGCGAAACAAAAGATACTTCCATTGCCTCTCCATGCTCTGCAACAGCCAACCAGCCAGACTACTTGAGGTGAGTAGTGCCATTAACTCTTGCCACTCTCAGTGGGGTGCAGTGTCAAGCTGTTTCCTGTGTGGAAAGGGTAAGTTGGGGAAAGTTTGGCTGGGCCTCCAAGGCTCCGAGCTGAGATGAGCACCGAGGTGGGTTAGGCCTGGAAAGGCCCTTCCTTGCTGCAGTGCAGGTGCCCAGGGCCAGCTGCAGCAGTGGTGCTGCATCCTGTCATGGTATTTGCAGTGCAGGAGGGGAGGGGGAAGTGTGTGTGTGTGTGTGTGTGTGTGTGGTATAAAGCAGTGGGAATTGCTCTCAGCTTCTGTCAGAGCTGTGATGTTGGCAAGGGCAGTCAGGCCTCCTGCAGCCCTTGGGCTCTGGGGCAGCTGCGGCCTTTGGAGCAGGTGCGGCAGGGCCCTGGCTCATATTGGATACAGCCAGGGATGTTCCGTGGGGAGGCTGAGGGCAAGGTGGGCCCTGCAGGGGAGCAGCTGAGGGAGGCCTGTGGTAGGGCTCTTGCTAGGGGATGTCCCTGGGCAAAAGCCAGTAGTCCAGGCTATTGCTTCTCCGCTACCTCCCAAAATGTTGAAAGGCCTCTGCAGTTCTCTTTTCAAAACCATGCAGCACACCAGTCAGGTGCAGCTGGCCTGGGGTGCATCAATCGTATATGTTGTCTGTCTTGGTACTGAATTTCAAGTTGTTAAAGATTTCCTGCTTGTAAATATTAATCTCAGATGCTTTGAAGGATTCATTCCCATGAGGAAAGAGTTCTTGTCATCCAAAAAGAAGCCGGTCTTCAGGGCCAGAGGAGCAGAAGTACTGGTGTGGCAGTGTTGAAGTGATATCTATTATTCTCATTGCCACTTCATCTTGGATTTGTGTCATGAGTTTGATAGAACTGCACTTGTGTTGATTTGAGGGGGAAGGGAATGAAGAAGGCTTTACTCCCATCAGTGGCTCCAAGCTTTAATGAGCTTTGTCCTCCTTAAGAGGTGATATGGTTTTGGGTTTAGTTGTGGTTTCAGACCAGTCTGCAGTTTGTTTCTGTGCCTCTGATACAAGTGCCTCAATTCAATGGTCAGTGATGTAACTGCTGCTCACTAGAAAAATGAAATTTTATCCTTATCTCTGCTTTGCTGTTAGACAGACAAAAATGGAGCTCAAAAGTCCAGCTCTGCACCCAGTTCATCAGAAATGCAGTCCCTGCCAAAATAGTATTGCAGATGGATTTTCAAAAAGAAATGTAAATGAAAAAGTTTTCCTACCCAGAAAGAAAGAAGATAAAATTAGGCAATGTTTCTTCTCTCCCTGAAGATGCTGCGTTTGTTAGTCGTTTGACACTGGAAATCAGTGCCGATATTTCCTAAATGTGATCCACTTGCTAATGAAGAAAACCTCTACAATATAAAACAGTAGTTACTAGGTGTCATAGAAATGTGGCAGATTTTTAGAGCTACCTGACTTCATTCCCTTGAAGCACATCAGCTTATATGTAGAATCATTGAGTCCCAGAGTGACTGACTGAGAGTTTGGGGGTCTGTGTTTGACATTCACCACGTGCTTGGTGTAACAGTACAAGTGTGCTTTCTGAAATAGAAACATATCAGAATGTTCTCTTACAGTACACTCCTAGAAAAATGGTCTGATTTTTCCATTAGAAAATACGTAACTATAGTCTCCTTGGACCAACGCCAGCGCTACAAGGATGACTTCAATGCAGAGTATGAGGAATACCAAAATTTATATACTCGGATTGACAAGATCAGAGAGCACTTCACACAGCTTCAGGAACAATGGAAGTCTGTGACCGTAGGCTCTGAAGCCCATCAGGTAGAGAAGGATAAAGCCATAAAGACTGTGCTTCATCAGAGCAGTCCTTTGGATTCCCTGGAGCTGCTCAGTGAGATGCAGGGAAACTGAGGAATTGGCATATATGCTCAGACACTGCTTGGGCTGGGTCAGATTTTTGGCAAGACCCTGCCCATAAAACCCTGTTTGAGCTGTCTGAGAACAATCCGTAGGGTGAGAGGTGTCCCAAGCAGAGTCTTAGAGCATGTGCTCCTTCTGGTGCCTGTTGAGAGGCTTAATTGCAGATCTTGGGTGATACTGGGAGTTGGGGATTTGTTGTTGCAAACCTCCCAGAAGAGTGGTGGCTCACAGAGAAGAAAATCTCGGGAGTCAAACGGAATGCATTTGTAGTGCTTTAGTAAAGTTTGCATTTTATGGTGGTAGTGAAACATTCTTTGTGTGTTTTTTCTTGAAGATGCTGCTTCATCGAATCCTAGCAGATTATCAGCAGATACAACAGGTATGTTTGACACCAGATCTGCAGAGCGTGGTTACTGCTGAGTCTGGCTCAAGGCTTTTTTAAAGCAAAAGCACATCTTGTAAACTCTGCAGAAGTCTTTGCCTGCCCTATTTTTTTTATTTTTTTATTTCTCCTTCATAGGGTAGCCCCAGCTACTTTGAAATGAAGAACAGGTGCCTGTACCTCCACAACAAGCTGTCACATATTCAGAGCCTCATATCTGAATTTGACAAGCATTAAGTGGAGTCCTGGCACCAGGGAACTGCTTCAGCCAGAAATATCTATGAACTCTGGATTTTTTATTACAACTAGAAGATTAGGTTTTTAGGATTATTTACATTAGTGTTGAACAGTAGGTTATGTTATGTTATAAATGCAAAGGCAATTTCGGGTTATATAAAAGAGAAAATTTATTATCAAACAATAATAAATTCGAACAAAGAGAAAAAACCACAATAAAATAAGCAGCGCAGCGCTGGGTGGACAGGGTCTATAGGCAAGGTATAGATGCTCTCAAATCCACACCTGAGAGTCCCTTGGCCTGGGTTTTTATAGGAAGTTTGTGTCCCGAGGCCAAATTCCAAGCAGGCACCCTTTGCTAAGAGGTTCTTGATTGTTCAAAGAATAGATTTCCTGGCACCGGAGAATAGGGTCAATAGACGTTGGGCAGAGTCTCCTCATATGTAAAGAGGTCCAGGATGTCTTTTTGATATCATTTTGGTCCGGGCCATTAGGGTGGAGTGGTGGCACCCATCCTGGAGCCGATGGCTATCTCGGCTGGCTCCTCTTCCTTTGTCTAGTTTCTCCATTTCTCCAGCACAGGTGGGCAGGGCGGAGGTGCTCAGGTTCGGTGATATCTCGTCCGGGCCCGTTCCTTTGTTCATTCGATGGCCCGTGTCCTGTCTATTCTTTCGGGGCTGATGTGCCTGCTTGCGATTGTTATCTGGGTGCTTGGCTGCAATCTGTTGCCTCTCGGAGGAGAATCACGACCAGATCCGGAGAAGGACTTATTCCTATTACATGTTGTATTTTTTTATGACATCGCAATTACATATATATTTTATAATACCCTTTACGAATTTTTACTCATAGATTAATTTATTACATGTTAGCATTGAGCAATAGATGACTTTCTAAAAATGTAGAATTAGTTCAAAGAAGTTGAGTAAGTTAATGGATTTCAAAGATGATATTATTGAACTTTAAGAATAAAGAAATTTCCCTTGTGACAACTCCTTCTCTCATTGTTGCTTGTATCATATTGGAGAGGCATTTTTCTTCTGGCCAATTATTTTCTTCAAGACGTATGTTTGTCTAGTGAAATAAATTTATCAGGAAAAGGTTGAAGCCCAGTACCTCTACTATGAGGTTGCCCACATTTTAAGAAAATATTAGAGGAAAAGGAAATTCTTTATGATACATATAGGGGTGTTTTCCAACCCTTCTCCTTAATGCACACTCTTTGCCTTAAGTGGTCCAAAGAGCAGGAGTCTGGACAACCCCCTCCCCCAGTCAGCTTGTTTGGGAGGGTTACAGAGGAATGTGTTATGGGCTGCTCTAAGCTGTCAGCTGAAGCAGCTGCCAGGACTGCTTGGAGATCATGGCCTCATCTTGTCAGTGAGCCAAGGAATATCCAGATCTTTTGCAAGTGTTCTATAAAACACATGGAGAAGTGTTGGAGGCAAGGCTCATCAACAGATTTTAAAGAGAAAGTGGCTTGAAATGTCTTTATGGAGACTCTGTCTGTTTTATAGTTTTTCCAAAATAATCTGTCACAACCAGTCTTTCTAGAGAGACACAGATATTGATTCCTGCACAGACCTAAAGGGATTTTGAAGTCTAGTCTTTTACCTAAGTCTCGTGCCATTAATTTCTTCAGCTGACAGGGTAGAGGTGTGTCCAGCAATGCCATAACCTTCTTCTGGGGAAGGATATGAAATTGACTGAGGAAGGACAATATCTGGCAACAATTCAAAGGGGCCCTTTCTTTCTTGGAGACTGTTTTACCAATTCCTCAATTGTCTGCATGCCTACAATGTTTAGCCCCCTGTATGTGAGACATCTTGGGGTGTTTTGTGATTGAACACCTGATCCATTGTTGCCCTTCTGTTCTTTTTCAAGTGAAATTCAAGAACATGTCACCTCCTATAAATCCTGACGTCTCACTATATTGGGGACAGTGAGGTAGTAACGACATGGTGTCTCTTGTGATTTGAACAGGAGAGCAAGGTTTATTACTGCAGATCTTGTTTTATAGACAAGTATGCAAAGGTCCAGAAAAGTAAAATTCTTATTGGTCAGTAAACTAAGACATTACCATCATTGGTCAGTGGTCTACACCACCCCTTGACCTTCTCTTGCAATAAAACAAGACACTGAAAACACCTGCAAGGCTGTCTTCTATTTCTAATGATTATTTGGATTCCTCCTTATGATTTCCCAGGCTACTTTCTCATTCAAGCCTGAGAAAGTTATGTGACTTGCTTTTCCACAGACACTGGGTTCCCTGCTTGCCGCTTGCATTTAGCATCCACAGCCTGAGACTTGGGTCTTGCTTTGTCTGGGCCAGGGGCTGCTCCTACAGCTCGTCAGTGCAGCAGCACAAGGAACGGTGATGTGGGGAGCATGGGGTGAATTCTGCTGGGGTGCCTTCCCTTGGGCACTTGGGGACTGCTGCTGGTGGACGGAGCATGCAAGAGTGCTGCTGTTGAGAGTGTGGGCTGAGACAGAGGTTTTAGAGGCACATCCTTATTCTGGGTCACATTTCACTCTTGCTGTCAATTGCCTTTAGGATGTGTAATGTCCACATACTCCTTAGACCTGTGTGTTTCTGGCTGTCATTTCTGTCCACATCCCTATAAAACCAAAGGAGAAATAAAAAAACACTCTATGCCAAACAGAAAGAAAATAAAAACTCAACAGCTTTATATGGAAAAAGAGCTTTTGAATATTACAATTAGAAAGACACTAATTCAGTAAATTACAGTTGCTTTATATACCTGTTAAAAATGATTGTATGAGCTTGGGAGGTTTGGTGTAGCTTGGATTTAAGTCTGCAAGTTCATAGCTGGGGAACAAAGCAGGAATATCCCTGAAGAGCAGAAGGCTGCTGGAAACTGCTGGGAGTGGGGCAGGGCACAGTGTCCTTGGCAGAGGAATGTGATGGGGGGTTGGCACCCTGCTGGCTTTCCCAGAAGCCTGTCACTACTCCTCTGTCCCATGCCTGCTCACAGTGGGGAGAAGCCCTGGTGCAAACCAGATCTGAGCATCCCAGCTTGCAGTGCTTGTGAAGCTGCACCTGTGCATGGGGTGGTCCCCACCTGCTGCAGGTGAGAAGATTTTGTTGTTGGAAAGAGCAGAACTCATCAGGTTAATGAATAAAAAGTCTTTAGAATGTCTTTGTATATGAACAAGTATCCTTGGTCTTCAGAAAGAAGGGACTGTCCTGGCTCAGGCTTGTCGAGCTAATATCTTAACTGAATGTGGCTGAACATATAAAAGAATGCAGGTAGTTGTTGATTGTGCATTTTGAGTCTATAGCCAGCCCCCAAATCTTTATCCTTTTGAGGAAAGAAGAGTGAGAATTGAATGTCTTCAGCTGGGAGTTCCCAGGGGAATCTCCAGGTAAGGTGGAAAATCTTTCAGGTTACAAACCTTAAAACACAGTCTTCACCCTGACAGCCACAAAAGTCAGAATCAGGGCTGGCTTTCCTCTGACCAAGTCTGCCTCCCTGACACAAAAAGAACTTGGCCAGCTGCCTGCACAAGATGAAGATTGATAGAGTGATATTCTTGTTGGGCTCAGCCATTGTGTTCAGCTGTCCTTGAAGGAGAGGCTGGGAGCAGAGCAGAAGTGAGAAAAGGGGTGGATGTCAGTACTGGAGGCTTGGGGGATTTTCCCCACCACTTGACCTCAACCTCCTCTTCCTTTCCAAATGTGACAGCCACATATACAGGCTTAGAATGGCTTCAAGATTTCATAAGATACATGCTTTCAAAATAGCCATTTTTGTCCTAATAACACTGAATGCAAAACACATGCAGTAAAAACATTCTGTGAGTACCTCACATGACTGGAAAGTCAGACCTGGAGAGGAAGAATAACTTCAAACCTTTTAAAAATATAACTTTAAGCAGCATTCAGCCTTCCACCTCAAACCACTCTCTATCCTTGGGTGAAGTGCTGCTGCCTTAGGTGTTTGACTTTTCTGTCTTCAGCCTGAGGCTCTGGAGCATACATGGATTGGCTGCTCTCTGTGTCTTCATGCTGACACCACTTTTTGCAGTAACTTCAAAGAGACACTATGGCCTTACAAGGACAGCAAATCCTGTGTTACTTGCTCTCCAGCAGCAGAGCTTCCCCTAATACCACTACAGTGAAATGGGCACAAACCATCCCTGGCAATCCTCGATGGCTACCATGCCACAACCTTGGAAACAAGACACCATCTCCAGCCAAGTCAGTGCCAATCCTCTGCATGAAATCATATGATTCACCCATCCATCCCTTCCCACAGGAAATTTCTTGCAGTTCTATGCTTGCCACAAGATGACAAAAACTTCACCAGACAAGCTTTTAGGAAAAAGATCAGCAGGCTCCCACAGGTTGACACTCCCACAGTGGTGTCAGGGAGGATGGGAGAAGAGTCTTAATGGTGTCCTTGTGCCTCTTGTTTTCAGAACCACTGGCAAAGTCTGACAGGACTGCAGGGAGGCTACATGGCCTTACCTATAAAAAGGTACCCCCACAGAGCCTGGGTGGAGAGCTCACAATACCCTGGACACCCTTGGCTGGATCAATGCTGGTCCCAGCCCTGGTGATCCTCTCCCATGGGATCTCTGCTTCCTTTTTCTCTTTCTTCCCTCTTTCTTCAATGCCTCATAAAGCAAAGCCTTCCTCCCAAATCCTCCCTGCACTGCCTGAACACACTCTGGCTTTTGGGACACATTGCAGCTTCCAACACTGCTCAGTGCTGCTGTTGTGGCTCAGTGGGTGCTCAGTTGAGGAGCTGAGTGTGCAAGGTGAGGCTGGGGCTCTGAGCAACCTGGTCTAGTGGAAGCTGTTCCTGACCATGGCAGGAGTGTTGGGACAAGATGATCTTTAAGTGCCTTGCAACCCAAGCCATGGCTCTACCCAAGGCAGTATGGTTCTATGATTCTAAGAAGCTACAAAAAGTATCTCCAGTGTAAATCTCAAGTGTGCTGCTATATATCCATAAGTAATCACATGAGACTGATTAGAGAATTTTTTTTTTAAATTTTAATCAAAATTTTACATATTCAATCAAAAAAATGCATCATTTAGTCAAGGTACACTAGAAGAAAAACATACAAGTGTTTCAGAACATGCCTAGTAAAACAGTTATTCTGTTTTCTAACTTCTATTTTTTCTAACTTCCTATTTTCTTTTCTGACTTCTCTAACTTTTTTCTAACTTTTCATTTTTAATTTATGGTTGTGTCTTTTGGTTTTTTCTTCCTCTTAAAGGAAACACCCCATGGCTTCAGGACAATAACAATGGTTTTCTGACTATCATGTTGTCATGAGGTGACTTTACCTTTAAGGTGGTTGTGAGAGCTAAGGAAGTTGAAGTTGCTGGGGACTGAAAGGAGTGTCTTCTCCTGACCAATTATTGGTCATTACTGGGAATTGACAGCAATTTTAACCATTGAAAAGGGAGATCAACTTGTGGACCCTACCTTAAGATGTAAAGTCAGGGCACTTTGGTACTTTTTGTTTTCCTGGCTGTGAAAGGTAACAGAGCTCCGGCCTCCCGTTCCCTGCCCAGGCCATGTGGCCGGGCGGGGGCTGGGCTGGGCCCAGCGGCTCCCGGCCGGGAGATGGGGCCTGTGGAAGGCTTTCCCCGGTCTCTGGCCAGGCCGGGCTGATCTCTGGCTCGGCTGCAGGTTTTACTGTGACTAAATTTACTAGAGACTGCCGAGTGAAGAAAGAAAGAGGCTCTGAACCTGCAGCGAGCTAAAGCGGCGACTACACTTTCCGGAACAGCCATGAAGAATCTTCCATCACAGACAGCTCCAGCTCCTGCACCGGCAGAGGTCACAGAACCATCTACAAAGCTTGGGCAAGATTTTAACCCTTTCATTACCCAGATGAGACTTGCAGATTAATTTTTTTTTATCCAGAGAAGGAAAAAGAGAGAGAGTGATCAACATGAAAAGAGACTTTATAAACTACCAGTGACAAGAAAGAAAAGAAGCTTCAGGAAAGGTAGAGAATTAAGAAGATGCTTTAATTAAGATGAAATATTTTTCTGTTAAAGCTATGGAGATGGACAATAAGGTCCTGAAAGATCTCCTTTAATTCATGACAGTATATAGGGAGGAATAAAGTGTTCAAAGTGAAAATTTCGAGTAAAAAGTAGAGTGATTGTGATATAGTGAAGTGCTGGAAACAGTGAAGCGAAAATTTGAAGCCTTGGGGGGCAATGAGAAAAACTGTTTTCTGGTGAAGCTCACAGAAACAGATGAAGAAGACTTTTGCTTTTGAATAACTCATCCTTAAAATGCCATCCCTACACTCAGGGGTGAAGTGTTGCTGCCTTAGGTGTTTGACTTCTCTGTCTTCAGCCTGAAGCTTCTGGAGCAGACCTGGATTGGCTGCTCTCTGTGTCTTCATACTGACACCACTTTTTGCAGTGACTTCTAAGAGACACTATGGCCTTACAAGGACAGCAAATCCTGTGTTACTTGCTCTCCAGCAGAGAGTGATGCTGGATACACACCTCAGAGTGATGTGAAATGGGAGAAGTGAGCTCTGATACTAGCAGCTCTGGGCAGCTGACATCAGGGCAATGGAGAACTATAACAAAAAATAGTTTTCTTGTGAGAAACTCCATAAATAGAAAGAAACTTCTGTTTCTCTACAAAGACAGGTGAAAAGACTGTAGCAGGAATTAAGACTGTTTTAACCACCAAAGTTCCAAAGTTTTTGTCTCTGTTGTCATGTGAACAAGGGAATAGTAGATAGGGGATAAAAAAAGTTTTTCTGGAAGTTTATTCTGGTGTTCTTATTATTGGAGTTTGTTAATAAACTTTCTTTATTCCTTTTAAGTTTTATGCCTGTTTTGCTCTTGTTCTAATCCATATCTCACAGTAAAAAGTAAGTAATTTTTTTTTAGTTACTGGTTTAAAACCATGACACTACCTGCCCCTCCCACCGAGTACCATGCTTCACCTCCTTCTCCTGCTCAGTGGGTTTCTGGGAATCCAGGAGTTGGTATGTATTATTTGCTACTGCAACTAATGGAATAAATTTTCTTTGCAACCCCCACTGTGTCTTGGTTTCTTTTCTATATGGGTCTCCTTCTGAAGCTATGACAATGACTACCAGAGAGCTTCAGGACAACCCTATTTCCATTTCAATATATTCTGAGACAGGATTTAAATATGTCAAATAATCTGGGGAAATGTTTAGCCTGTGAGTTTCAGCAAAGTACCGAAGATGTCTTAGTTCCATGGATACAAGCTAGTAGGTGAGATTGCTACATGTGCACAGTTTAGGGAAGGGATTCTCCACACACTCTGCACTGAAATAGAGTACTGCCTCCTTTCGAACCTTGAGCTGGCTGAGGGGAATGGGCCCTCTTTGGTCACTTTCATTTTGGCCATTTCTCTTGAGCAGGTAAGAAAGATCAAAACAAAATCTTTTCCAGCTCTTTCCCTCTAGTTTACCTTTCGGGGGGCCAAAGCTCTGTGCTGCAGGTGGCCCAAGTGTGTGCAGAGCAATGCAGCCTCCACAAAATCCATCAGTTTCCTCACAGGTCATCATATTTTCTTCCCAGGTGTGTCCAGATCTGGCAGGAGATAGAGCCCACAGCACAGTGGGCACCGTGCCCTGCCCAGCCAGAGCTCTCTGGCACTCAGCAGCAGCAGCAGTGCCAGCACTTTTCAACCTGCTCCTGCCTTGGCTTCACCTGGGGGACAGAAGGCTCTGGAAATCAGCACTTCCACTCATGTTCCCAGCTTGGAGCAGCTGCTGCTCCTCATGTTTCTCACCCTTCGCCACTCAGCTTTCCTATCCTTTTCTTCCCTCCTGTAGTGGCCAGGGATCTGGCCAGCGGTGTGGCCGTTCTTCCCTGGAGGGAGGAGACCCCTTAGGCTGCAGATGGTTGCCCTCTCCTTGGGAGAGAGACCCTGGCTGGCCACCTTTACTGGTGTGCTGAGGTCAAAAAGCCACCCCTGGCATGCCTCCAGTTTTATGTACATTCTGTGTTTCTCACTGGTTATTCCCTTTGACCCACCCTTTTCCACAGCGGATAAAAAGCAAGTTCTCTCCGACCCTAGCAGCTTTTGAACTGGGATTTCTTGGAGGAGAAAGCTGAATTAAAACCTCCTGAGAGATCAGAGCTACGAAGATCTGTCTCTTTTCTTCTGTATTTGCCTTTAGAGCTGTTTTCACTCCAGCAGCCCTTTTGAGGGCTAAAGAGCTGAAAGCCCAGAAGCAGCTGCTGAGGTGCCCGAGCCCTGAAGTTCTCACCACCCCACCTTCACACACAGCTGACTTCTCCTTCCCATTTCTCTCCTTTTCTTACTCACATTTCTCACACTTGTGACCTCCTATTTTCTGCCTTTTTCCTCTCTTATTTCTTCACCCACTGCTTCCTGTCAGTGACTCTTTCTCTTCAGTAGTTGATGGGTTTCTCTTGTTTTTTTCCTGCAATCCCCTACTCAAAATATCGGGTGCTAGAGCAGCAGCCCAAGAAGCCTCTGCCTGTGCATCTGCTGAACACAAAAGCTCTGCTCAGCCTAAAGAATCTCATAAAGAAGAACCTAAGCCACAATGGATTTCCTGCTGCAGTTTGATGGGTTATTTTCATTTCTACATAGTCTTCATAGTGTTCTAAATAAATAGGTACCCTGAGGGATAGATATCACAGGTGAGCACCCATTGCACAGTCTGCTTTCAGTTAAATCCCATCTCCATTTTCAACACCTCACACTCACTATGAGTCCTGCATGGAAGAACCAGGCTGTGATGCTTCTTTCTGCTTTTGGTACTTTCTTTTGGAAAATGAAATTTTCTATTTTAAAACATTCAAACCCTGGAGTTTTTTCTATTTTCACCTGAGACTACTGCCAACTGAGGTTACAAACTGGCTGGTATGTGTTTGTGTGCACAGACCACAGGTCTGTCTCCATGCCCCAGGTGTCTGTCAATGTCCATTGAAACAGATGGCTGGAAGGGGAGCTCTGACTGCCCTGCGATGTTCTGGGGCTGGGGCTGGGCTGGTAGAGGCTGCAGAACGCTCTGAGAGACACAGCCTCACCTCTGGCCACCATCTTGTGCGTGGCACAGCCTCAGCTCTGGCCACCATCTTGTGTGTGGCTGCCTCAGCCCCAGCCACCATCTTGTGCATTGTGGCAGCTCTGAGGGCTGTGCGAGGGACGCTCTTCCCCAGCGCTGTTTTGTGTCCTTTCCCAGGATGGCATTTGGAAATGCTGCTTCTGTCCCGGGGTTACCCTGTTTTGGCCTTGTCAATACAAAACTCGCTCTCTTACTCATATTATGATTAGAAGATTCTAAGAAGAAAATGAAAAGCATACTGGGATTATGATGCACAAAAAGGAGTGAATTAAACAGTACTCCATAGTGCAGGGCCTATAGAGCAAGGATTTGTTTATTCAACACCATGAGTGAGGTGAACAGCTCTGCCACTTGTCCATTCAAAAAGCACAGTACAAACTTTTACACATTTTTAACTTATTGGGCACATTCTACTTTCCTGACCTTCATATTTTCTAATTCCTTGATTATGGAAGCCCTTGTAGCAGGGCTCTGCACAAGGTGGTCGTCAGCCTCCTGGTGGTCGTTGCGGATGAAGGCCAGAAGTGTTCCTCAGGCTTGAACTTTTTTATCTCTGTTTCTGCACGTGCTCTATAAGATTGTCTGCTCAAATAGCCAGTGGTTAGCTTTATGCAGTTGCCTTGTGCTAAATTTGCTGATTTCTGAGAAGTGCTTGATTCCCATACCCTGTTACAAAGTAACTACTTTCCTCAGAGCTACAGCTTTTTCCCTTAGCTCAAGCATTATCTCTTTGCCTCAGTATCCAAAAGAGGAAAGGGAGGAGGGGGAAAAGTTGGTAGGGTGATAGGGCAACATTATCTTGTTGCCCAGGGATCAATTCCTAGATCAACTAAGCGGCATTCTCCTCCATCTAGTAAGTGTGGGGGTACCACAGGGACAATGCCATTGCATGGATCTGGAGTGTTGGGGTGTTGGCACCAAAGTCCTGCTCTTGAGGGAAGTGCAGGGACACAGGGGCTGTCAGAGGACAATGAGACATGGGGGACATGAGGCCATAATGTGCCGAGCAAGATCCTGCCCAGGATGGCAGCAAAGGCATTTCCTCCCCACGGCCTTGGCAGCGTAGGAAATCCCAAAAGGGGCTGAGGAGTCCCATGGGTAACCAGGAGGGATGACCGACATCACTGTGGCTGCCAGCATTCCCCAATCACTGGCCATTCCATGGACACTGGGGACTCTGAGGATGCGTGGATATGCTGGTTTTACATTTATTATTACTCAGTGAGGAGGGAAGAAGCCACCCAGGAAAATGATTTTTCTGAGAGAAGCTGCTAAGAGCTTCCTCTGTGCCTAGTAAAAAACCAATAGCTGTCTAGTTCTGAGAAGTGACAACCTATTAAATAATTTTAGAAGCTGGCTCTGCCTCAGTGCATTCTACATTTTAAAAGACAGGCAAGCCCAAGAGGGCTGTCTCTTGTTTCCAGCCTTGAAAGGTAACTGGGCTCTGGCTGGGCCTGCCCCGCTCCACCGCAGCCTGCGAGGCCTGGAGGGGCCGGGCCAGGCCCCAACAGGAGCCAGGCGGGGGATGGGAGGCTGCAGGGCCCTGGCCAGAGCTAAGCCAATTCACAGCTACTAACATCTTACTAACACCAAGCCCTGGCCTCAGCCCTGGCCCTGTCTGCTCGTGCTGAGCCAGAGTCCGCTGGGCCCTGGGAGTAGCTGCTGGCCAAGCCAGGCCCCCTCCAGCATGACCCCCCACAAGCGGCTGCCATCAGTGGGAAGGGGAAGCCATCAGTCTGCAGCTGAAATGAAAAACAGCAGGGGCCAAAGACCAGCCACACAGCAAGAACAGCCATGACCATTGTGATCAGGTCCCTGAGATCTTAGCACAACCACAACACGGCCTCAAATCCATCACCGTAACTATTGCAACCACTACCCAGCAAAAATCATCGTAACCATCTGCAGGCCTGGGTGAGATATTAACTCACTGCAAAGAGAAGACCTAGAGACCTTAATCCTCTCTCAAGAGAGAGAAAACTATAAAAGACACGTATAAGATAACATAAAAGTCAATAAAAAAAGATGAAGTCCTAAATCAAAGGAGCATGAGGAGATGCCCTAATATGCCATTGCCATCTGCTGCAAGTACTTCCACCGAGGCTCCCTTCTAGAAATGTCCCTGCAGCACATCAGCATCAGCACTAGGTTTGGTTGCATCAGTGGGGCAGATCAAGCCTTACCCCACGCAAACAATCTCCATTCTCAGGCAACATTTTGCTTTGGGCTATCGTTCCAGCTCTTTTGGCTGTGTAGATGGCCCTAATAACAGGAAACAATCATCACAGAACTGGTGCTATTTTTTCCAGCAATGAAGGAAAGAAACTCAAACCAAACAAAGTTTCTGAAATAGTGGTTTTGAGAGAAGAAGTACACCCCCATTCTTCTCACGGGGAAACTTGCCTGCAACCTGGAGAGGATGGTTTAAAGGCACAGAGTCCCTGCTGCTTCTTGTGCCGTGCTGCTGAAACACTTAGTGACCATATTTGTTCATAAGCCAAGCCACTTTCTCCATATCACCAAGCTGGAGCCTGGTGATGGGGAGAGCCTGCCAAAACCTCCAGTTTGTTTCCTGCCACTTTCTGGGATGGGTCCAGTGTTTATGCATTGACTTGAGTATCCAACGAGCAGAGGCTTAGCAAAGGGATGACACTTCTCTTTCTTCAGATTTCACCAGGAATGTTTTCCTATTTCCACATAAGGGAAC
The DNA here is from genome assembly GCF_971803275.1 of Cyanistes caeruleus. NCBI lineage: Eukaryota > Metazoa > Chordata > Aves > Passeriformes > Paridae > Cyanistes > Cyanistes caeruleus. Next base: position 5,782,964 of record NC_141732.1, on the reverse strand, counting down.
CTGAAATTTTCAGACTGCAGAGAGACAAAGCTGCAGGTGACTCCTGTGTGCCCAAATAGGCATTTTTATCTCAATACATTTGTGGAGGCATCTTAATGTATCTGTGTTGAATAGGGGATCCCAAATGTTTGTTTCCTTACCTGAAAAGTACCTGGGGGATTTCCTTTCTTTTCTTCCAATTACCATTGTTTTCAACAACAGGACAAAAAGCTTGATGAGTTTTGTTTTATGGCAGCTGTGCTTCCGGGACCAACAAGCACTGCTGAGCTGCCTTTTATGTAATAATCCTTGGAAAGAGTAGAGTTAGTTAGAATAGCAAAATCCCTCTTCCAAGAAGCCTGTCAAGCTGGTGTGAATCCTCAGAGAAGAAAACATGTATTTGCATGTCTTTATTTTCCCACTAACTAGATCAGTCCATGAAATCAGCTGCCAAAGCAAGACCTGCAGGATGTTGGAAAAGCTGGGGCTGCTTTGGGGCTTGTGTTTTTTGATGATACAGGGAAGTCATCTCTGCCTCTCTGCCAGGGCAAAATCTGCCACTGCAGAGTGGAGCTGAAACAATGGGCTCTGGGAGAGCAGTTGCAGATGGGAAAGAAGCAGGTGGAGCCTTGTGTTTCTGTTTGCTCCAGGTTCAACTCCTGATAGCCAAAGGAGGGACCCCACAGCTGCGGCAGCCCAAACTCCTCTCAGCTTTGCTGCGTGACTTCCTGAGCTGCTGCCTGCAGACAGACGAGGCACAGCGCTGGTCTGCTGAGGAGCTCCTGCAGGTAAAATGCCAAGGGGCTGCAGGTGAAACAGTGGCTGAGGGATGGTGGCTCCTTCTCCGCTGAATTCCAAGGCATCAGATGTGCCCCCCTCCTCCTCCCTTCCAATCTTGGTGCTGTTCAACTGAGAATGGTGAGGAATTCTAGACTGGGCAGGGCTGGCAGGGACCTGTAAAGCTCATGTGGTCCAAGTGCCCTGCAGGGAGCAGGGACGTCTTTAAAGGGAACAGGATACTCAGACCTGAGCTATTTCCAGGGGTGGGCACCTACCAGCTCTTGGGCCAACCTATGCCACTGCTGCCCCATGCTCCTTAGACCTACTCAATGCCCTTTTCATTTAAAAAATATTCCCCTGCCTTTGCAGCTCTTAGCTTGGAAAATCATGCTTTCTTCTTGTTTCCTTTTCCTTTCTGCTACATCAATTTGTAACATCGGACAATCCTGGGTGCAGCCTGGTGCCACTCATCGTATCAGTGAAGCAGTGGAAGGAGAGAACAATAATGTTTTAATCAATATAGAACTGTTTTCTCCATGGCTAGCTTAGAGTAATATTGTAGAGTAGGAATGTAGAGTAAGATTAGAAAGTCGGATTGTAGAGTAGTAATGTAGAGTTGGATTTTAGAGTAGGATTATAAATCCATAAATTTTCTGAAGCCTCATCTCTTTCAGATGATTCCCTTCCTTCTGACCCTGTGAGAAAGCTCAACATTTCCTTCTGAATTGCCAGTTATTTCTTAGAGGTGGAAAGTGACATTGATGGCTACTTTGGTATGGTTTGTAAGTGGGGAAGGCTCTTCTTCAGTCATCCTCTCCGAAGGTCACACTAATTCAAGAGGCATCCTGATCACATAGTATCTTTCATCAATCTGCTGCTGCTCTCTGTAAACAATTTGGAATTTGAAAAACACTGGCTCGAGCGGTGCTTGCAGCATGTCCTGACAGCACTATTCTGACACCACTGCAAGATGGAGGAGCTAATCCTCGGGGACTCCAGCCCCATGAGTTTGGCAAACTGATGTTACTGAATTTACACCTTTTGGACCATTACATTATGTGCATATGTCAGTGGATACTTGCTCAGCATTTGTGTGGGCTTCTGCCCATTCATCTGCCTCAGCTGCTGCAGCTCAACAACTTTGGAGAAGAACTCCAAATTTTGCTGTGATGGGATTCCCCAAGATGATCAAAACTGATAATGGTCCCATATATTGAGCCACTTCTAGTGCTAATTTTTTACAACATTGGGGTATTCAACTTCTCCATGGAGTCCCATATAGCTCGTCTGGCCAAGCAATTGTTGAATGCTTTCATCACATTCTTAAAAGTCACTTTACTGCTTTGGAAAAACAGGGGAAAATAGAGGGTTCCCCCCATGAAATATTGGCAAAACCATTATTTGTTATAAATTGGTTGAGTGTAGGTGGACGACAAGACCATCCTCCTGCAATAGTACACATGCAAACAAACCAACCTGATTTTACTTTTAAAAATATTCAAGTTAAATATTTTCCTCCTCTGACTGGGTTATGGGAGGGCCCAATGCAGTTATTAACTTGGGGAAGGGCTTATGCTTGTATTTCCACAGGGAAAGATTCAGCTACATGGATTCCTGCAAAATGGCTTAAACCATGCTTACAGAAGAATAATGACATCAGCTCTTTGTCTTGAAGCATGGAAGAGACATCAGCATGGAATGAACTTGGCATTGACACCATTGCTGAGTGCCCTGCACCCTGACAATAAGGATGCAGTTGGTTTTTTGCCAGATCTTACTGCATTTTATGTGGCTCTTTGAAAACAATCAGTTGACAAGAGACAATTAGAGACTCTTGAAGGTGTTTGTGGAGAACAAGGGCTTGACTATCGACCCTGGCTATTGGTGTGTTGTTCTTGGTGTAAACAAGAGAGTTGGAGAGTCACTCAGGCATGTGAAAGAGAGGAGGTGTATAAGTGTCAGCCATGTATCACATGGGTTATTACCTACTCTAGAGCACGATGGTTGACTGACTTTGGTGGTCCATCATTAGACCAGTTGCCTGGAGGGAATGCTCCAAGGGGTGCAGTCAGAGTACTGCGTGAACAACAACAGTTTCTAAACTCGTTCAAACAGATTGAAGATTTTGGACAGAGAGTATTAGCAGACATTAGCTTTGAGCTTCTTAAACGCTTCGCATTTTTACGTATTAGGCGAGGCAATAAGGTAGTGAACACCAAGTGTGGAATGGGTGTTGGAGTTGCCCAAAGTTGGCAAGCTTGTAGTCCTGAATGGGACATGGCAGAAAGACGATGCCCATCGCCCATGGCGATGTTAATGTTGATTTTTTGGGGTTTTTCATTGTATGGTGAGGGGTGTTTCTGGACAAAGCACAAAGAAATGTTTGGGTAACCTGGGCTAATGTGTCTGGTATGCAGGATTTTTGTCTCAATTTACAGCAGGCCAGTGACCCTTTTTGAACTTGCTTAATTGGCATTCCCCTTCAGGAGAACAAAACAGATTTTTCTGGTTGGGGGGACCCGAAAATTGTAAATTTAAGAAGTGGCAGAAGTGATGACTGTCTCAGTCCAAAGGGACAGTATACTTGGCTGTCTGTGTGCAATGCAGCCTGGCAGAAAAGAGTAATTGCAAATTTGAACTGATCATATCCTATTCCATTTCAAGAACTGGATTTGTTAGCCAGTGTTTTCCCAACCTTGGATGTCAATGTTACTGTTCTGCCTAGTTGCAACAGTATGGCCCCACCATGGCAAGCAGTTAATGGTACAGGAGTAGTTTGGTTTGGAGATCCTTGGATTAGTTGGTTACAAAAGCAAGGAGAAAAAACATTGTTTGAAGGTTATCCAAATGTTACAGGACAATCTCCATGGAACAGATTAAAAAGAGGGGGTCTGACAGGAAACACTTCAGGAGAATGGGAACTCCCACCAGGATTCTTTTTGATTTGTGGGAATCGAGCATTGCCTGGTATTCCAAGATGACCTGTTGGTGGACCATGCTCTCTTGGTCCACTAAAATTATTTGCCCCCCACATGAGGAATTTATTGAATGCCAGTCAAAGTCATCATCAAAGATCACATTGATCCATTTGAATTTTGATGAGACTTGTAATGCCAATGTGCAATTACCATCATTGGTGACTGTCATTGCAACATCTTTCCATTTACCAGAGGGAATGGCTGCCAGGAATGTGAAAAATAAAGCTCGTCTTGCCTGTTGGGTTGACAAACAGTTGCATTTGACTAAGAAAGTGTTGAGTGAGTTGCTGACTGATGTTGATAGTATTCGGCATGACACCCATGCAGAATTGCGCAGCTATAGATTTTTTGTTATTACCACATGGACATGGATGTGAAGATTTTGAAGGAATGTGTTGTTTTAACTTATCTGAGCACTCCCAAAATATTCATAAACTAATGGCAGGACTACATGAAAACATGAAGCATATCAGAGAATGACATGATCCTTTTTCTTTCTAGTTTGGGTTTAAGGGGTTGGTGGCAGGCCTTGGTCAAGAGGGCAGTAATGTTACTGATTGTATTTCTAAGCTTTCTGCTGCTTCTTCCTTGTTTGTTACAATGCCTTCAACAAATGTTGCACCATTTAATTCCTCCAATTTTAAAGAAAAGAAGGGGAGATGTAGGACCCTGAGCTGCATTAGAACAAATTTCACCTCAAAGAGAAAGAGTTAAGAACGTGGGCAAGGTTATCAGACAGGGAAGGAACAGTCATGGTCAGCAAAAGAACACAAAGGAAGAGCCAAACAGGATGGGAGACAGAGAAGTTGAACACACAAGTGTTGGTCCCATATACACAAACGTAATTATCCAATACAAATGCTTACAAGGATGTGTGCAGCCAGTTCTACAGGGGATACTTGTATGAATAGATCTATATACAGTATAAAAGTAACCAAGCTTAGAGAATAAACAAATGATCTGATCCTCCTATTGGTGCTGTGTTATTCCTCTTCCTACATGGAGAAATGAAGACCCTGGCACTGAACTATGACAATGACTAGCAGAGAGCCTCAGGATACCCCTACTCTCATGTCAATAAATTCTGAGTTGTGATTTAAATCTGTCAGAAAATGAAAATGGTAAAAATGAAACATTTTCCAGTTGTTTCTCTCTGGTTTATGTTTTTTGAAGGCCAAAGCTCTGTACTGCAGGTGGCCCAAGTGTATGCAGAGTAATGCAGCTCCCAAAAAAAACCCTTGTTTTTCCCAGAAGTCATTATCACTTGTTCCCAGGTGTGTCCAGATTTGGCAGGAGAAAGAGCCCACAGCACAGTGGGCACCGTGCCCTGCCCAGTCAGAGCTCTCTGGCACTGAGCAGCAGCAGCAGCAGCAGCGCCAGCACTTTTCAACCTGCTCCTGCCTTGGCTTCACCTGGGGGACAGAAGGCTCTGGAAATCAGCACTGCCACTCATGTTCCCAGCTTGGAGCTGCTGCTGCTGCTGCTGCTGGGTAGATCCTGCCAGTTCAACTGCTTCCAAATGGGAATAAAGGCAGAGATATATGTAGACAGGAGCCCTGGGCAAGTCCAATAAATATGCAAATATGTGGAGAGATTTGTTAAGAATTATTTCAGCTGTTATGGCAACAGTGTTTTCTTTCCTGGTTCTGTGCAATGCTTTGGGCCATTCTCTTGGTCTGGTTGCCTTGTCTTTGGTCCCATGTGAGTGCTCAGTTGGGGAACAGGCTGTAGGTGCTTGGGCCACTCTTGCTTTTACTCTTGGATCCCTTCAACAACGGGGTTTGTTCCACCATGAGAGTCTATGCAGCTTTGTGACAGAGGAGAACTTCCCAGGCTATTTGGTGTTTGCTGTAGGGGAGGTTGGGTTGCTTTGCATAAATTTGCATAAATTCCAATGCAGAACACTTGCTTTGTGATGTCAGGGCATGGTTGCCACATTGTCGTGGTGACATCAGAAGGTTGCCTTGGAGCACGGAAGGCCTCAGTGTCAGAGCAGCTCTTGGGCTTGCTCAGTGCAGGAGCATCCTCCTGCTTGAGGCGTTTGTCAGTGGGCAGCTGCACACTGACAGGAGCCTTGTGTATCTTGTGTTGGAGCAGTGTCTGCAAACTGGCACAGCAGTGCTCCAATGATGGAGCCACTCGCTGCTGCAGTTTGCACTGTTTACGGCTTTGTTTATTCCGGCTATTACCTGACCAACCTGGCATGTAAGTAGAGGTTTTCCCTGGGTGTAACCTAACCTGGCTTTTGTAGGTCTTCCTGCTTTTTCTTAGTCACTGGGTTGATTTTGAAACAGAAGGACCATTAGGATGCCACTGCTTTGCTAAAGCTCCTGTCAACAAGTTTAGCAAAAACGGGATGCCTGTAGCCAGGGGTCTGCAGGCAGCATTTGCAAGGGTTCCATTCCCTGCACAGGAGAGTCTGTGGCAGCAGAGTCTGTCCTTTCCTCAGTTTGCTGGCTCAAGCAGGATAGCTTTGAAAATGCAGAGACCTTCTCAGAAGGCCTACTTAAGACTTTGTGGTTCTCCCCATAATTGAGGGAAAGCTTCTTTTGTTCTCAGTTTTGTCATGAAAGGATTTGACTAAGTTCACCCTTTTCTGAGTGCTAGAATAGCAATACCCTTTGCAATGAAGTGCAAACTCCAAAGCAGTGTGTGTGTGCTCCTGAACGCTGGAGCTGCTGTTGCTGTGCTGCACAATAGAACTGCCACAGCTCAGGGGGATTTGGGGGAAGATTTTCTGGGCCAATGTTTTCAGCAAGTTAATGAGAATTATTGCATGCAACTTATCTTTTAAAAAAGTACCTGAAAGGAAAAAGAGCAAAAGCTACTTTATCTGTAGGACAAGAATCGAGCATTGAGTGTTAAAGAACACTTTGCATGTTCTTGATCAACTTTGTGTTCACTTACTGGCAAAAGAGGCCAAAGCGTAGGCACAAGCAAGAATATTGCCCAGTTCCTTGTTGGATGTGTGAAAGAATTGTGTCCCCTGAGGGAGGCTGTCAGAGGAAAATACCCTCTGTTTGGGTTCACGTATTCTATGGGATTCAGCAGCCCAGGCAGTTTTCTCACCCCATTGCGTTCATTTTCCCTTGCTCACTGCAGGTCACCTGAGGCGTGTGTTCAGAGGTGCCGATCCTGAGGTGAGTGAGAAAGGAACCTTTGATATTCCTGCTGTTGAAGAATTGTGGAGCAAGCTGGGATCTTGGCCTGTGGCAGCAGAGTGTAGGTGGCCAGCTGAGTAGGCTGAAAGGAAATCCATTTCCATGTCTCCAGCAGTGATAGCAAAGGCATTGCTGCCTATTTCCTCATTTTCCACTTCAGTGCTTTAAAAGAACCAGAAGACCAGTTTTGCAGAAAGAACACTGCATATTCTTGACAGTAGCCAGGGTGGGAGATCTAATTCAGACAATTTGCAGTCCAGTTGAATTAAGCCATTTTCATTTAGTTGGAGTGACTTAGAATCCCATTGCTATCAAAGTGGATGATTTGTCTTTAGTCGAGCTGGTTGTAGAAATAGAGCAGAATAGAAGTAAGGTTATAAATGATAGGTAGCTGCCTGTCCCTAACACTACTATCTGTGCACAGAGCCCAGAACCAACAGCAGACTCTTCTCTGGCTCCCTCTGCTCCTGGAGAAGAGGCCAAAGAGGAGCAAAATGACCACGAGCCTCCAGCACTGGTCACACCCCAGCCTGAACATTCAGAGACTGTAAGTGCCACTTCTGGCTGGTGTTGTCTTTAATGCAAGGCAGAGCTGCAAGTTCCTGAGCAGCCAGCACTTGCTGTTGGTAGCTGAGGCTGCCGAGTGCTGGAGTCGTGCCAGCACCTAGCAAGTCACCCCAGGCAATGGCAGCTGAAAAATGACTTTTGATCTGTCATGTTTAGGCCCCCAATTGCTGGGATTCTGAGAGGGGCCAGCCTGAAGCATGAAGGCTCCCTGTGCCCAGAGGAGGGAGCATTTCAAAGACACTCTGCTCAGCCATGTCACATTCTGGAGAGGACACTATGGTCTGGAGAGTCCTGTGCCCTACAGACTGGCCAAGTAGCTGCAGGCACAAAAGATGTGGATCTGACCACACAAGCACTTTGGGGTGGTTTGTCCCCATGAGCTTCTTGAGTGTGCTTACCTGGGAGTATTTCAGAGACACACTGGGGATGTGAAATTTCTGACTGAAATCAGGGATTTTGGTGCCTTTGTTGCCAGGTTGTTGTTTTGCCTCTTCAGGCAGAGCAGTCAGTAGCAGAGCTGACAGGTGCTCTGAGCCCATGTCTCTTCTGGCTTTTGATAAGCTGCAAAGAGATGATTTTGTTGTCCATGAATCCATGTGGGGCCGCTCTTCTCTTGTGTGGCAAAAGACACAAACTGCACAGTTCTGAATCCTTCTTCTGAGGCAAAACCAGAGACTCCATATGTCTGTTGAGACTTTTCTTTCTGAAGTCTGCAGCTTTGAAAACTCCCCAGGAGCCTGGAGGCTGGGATAAAGCCGCAAGTCCTTGAGTGCTGTCTTGTGTTGCTAAGAACAGGAAAGACATCTCCAAATTTTGGATGGTGTCTTTAAATCAAATGTGCAACTTGGTGCCTGAGCAGCTGCCTGGGACAAAGCACCCAGGGGTGTCGCTCAACAGCAGCTGAACGTGAGCCAGCTTGGGCCCAGGTGGCCAAGAAGGCCTGGGGCATGCTGGCCACGTGTCAGCAAGAGTGGGGCAGCAGGAGCAGGGCACTGAGCATCCCCCTGTGCTGGGCAGCACCGTGGTGCTTCAAGTCTGCTTCAAGCAGACTTCCATCAATCCCGACATGCCAGTGCTCATCACTTGGGCCACTTTCCTGCCAAACATGCCCTCCCTGCAGCCAAGAAGATTAGACCCTGGAATGGGTGACAATTTCATTCTTTGCTTTGTTTATTTGTCTGTTGGTTTGATAGCAGGAAGAACACTGTGTAATTTCTCCTTCTGCAGCCATTAAAGGTGCTTTGGCTCAACCCTTCCTGCCCACTTGCAGCACTGGAAGAGACTCTGTTAGAATTTGAATTTGGAAGATGGCAGTTCTGGAAAATGCAGAATTTTTGCAGGAGAACACATAGTTTGGGGTGGGGATGTTGGGGCAGAAGGAGCTGTTCTGGTGCCAGGCCAGACAGCAGGGCTTGCACATCACTTTCAGGTGAACAATGCCCATGCCTTTTGGCAGCCCATGGTTGATCAATAGGTGTTGTGTTTGGGAATTGAGCAGGAAATCAATGGCCTTGCATTCCAGCTGGTGCTGAGAGATCAGAGAGGCTGGGAGGGGCTGGGCTTCATTTCTGATTGCAGCCACTTCAGCACCATCAGTGTGGGTGAGTCCAAGAGAAGAACTTGTCTGAGCACAGATGCACAAAGACTGCAGTTCCCAGAGCAGTGCTCTGGGTCTGACAGCAAAGCACCAACACAATCCAGATTCCCCAAGAGTGTGATTTATTGAAGCAACAGGAGAGCAAGTTCAGCACTGCTGCTGATGGGGGCACTGGCTACCAAGTGTTGATGTGTGTAGGGATAGAAAATATAGCAAGAGAGTTTATCTAGTGAGATCTAGCTGTCTGTCTATCTATCTATCTATCTATCTATCTATCTATCTATCTATCTATCTATCTACCTATCTATCTATTTCGATTTGATAAATATCAAATATTCCATTTGAATTTTCCCATCTCTGCTGCAAAGCAGTTGGTGGTATAAAGGTCACCTAAAGTCATCCCTTTGAGGAGAGGAGGAGAGACAGGTTCCATTGACTGTTCTGGAGCAGGCAGAGATGATTCCCCCTGCAGAGATGTTTTTTTTTTTTTCTCTTCAGAGCTCTTTTCCTTTTCCACTCTCTTCTGCTGTGAAACCTTCTTTTTATGCAACAAATTGCTGCATGTCCTAAGGGAGTGGAACAATCTCAAGCTCTAGGTGGAGTTTGGAGACTTTGGTCATACATGCATTATATGACACATGGTTTCCTTCATTGGCATCCCTCGGGGTGTGTCAATTCATTTGTTGATGGGGCCTTTGGAGGATCTCTGTTAGTGCAGCTCAGAATTCTCAGCTGACAAAAGAGGGAGGATAAACACCTTGGTCCTTTTCCATATACTCAGGTGGCCATAGGGGCTCTCTGACCTCCATCAGAGGATCAAATTGCACACATCCTTATCTCCTGACCGAGCAGGATTTCTAGCAAGAGTGTAGATGTCAGAAAGGCAGGAATGGTGGTGCAGGCCTGAGGAGAACATGAACTCCACAAGTGTCTCTCACAAGGGATGAAATCACACAGGAAAACACCTGCAGAGCCAGGGTGGAGCTGTGGGACAGGGCTGAGTGTGAGTGACTATGGAAAGACAAAGAGGACAGAGCAGAAGGGGAGGGAGGCCCTCAGCAGACCCTTGAGAAATGGCACACATTTTCTGTCAGCTGCCCAAGAGTCTGTTGGGGATTCAGACCCAACTGGACCCAGATTGTACTGCCAGTGTCACTTTGGAATCTGTGTCTCCCCATGGGCAGAGAACAAGCCAGGAGAGCAGCAGCACAGTGCTTTGGGAACGTGTGAGCCCATCAGTGTTTGAGTCTTGGGCCACAAATGTTGTGTGGGGAGTAGAAGGCCATGTTCTCTTGCTTTCTGTGCAGGTTGTTCTGGAGAAAGAGCAGGAGCAGATTGATTTGTCAGAGATGCCATGCCAGACTGAGGGAGAGCTGTTGCCAGCCGGAGAGCAGGAAGAGCAGCTTGGGCAGCAGGTGGAAGAGCCACTGGAGAATGGCCAGGTAAGCCTGACTCAGCAGGTGACAGAGTGCAGGGCAGGAAGAGGGGCATAAAACACAGCTCTTGGGACTGAGGAGGCCAGGAGTCCAAGAGGCACTGAAAGCACAGAGCCTTGTAATCTGCAGAGATCAGCACTGGGACAGGAGGGTTACAGTGGAAGCAGAGGTGGTTAAGTAGGCAGAAAGAAGCGACTGAATGAGTGTGATTTTGAGGCTGAAAGAGGGAAAAGCTGAGCCTGATGGCAGCTCCCAGTCACTTGTTCTCCATTTGTGTGTACAGAATATCAAGGCAGAGCCACAGGCAGAGTTGCCTGAAGCTCAGAGTGCCATTGTGGCAGTGAAGGGAAGGCACCAGGAAGACATGAGGAGCACCGAAGAGGAGATGAGGCTCCATGAGCAGAGAGGAGATCAGCAGAATGAGGTGAGTGAAAGAGTAGAAGTCACTCCACTCATCAAGCTGTCTCTCTCGTGTTTTTTAGAGGACATCAAGGAAAATCTCCAGGCAGAGCTGCAGGAAACAGAGGCTAGGATCGACGCAAAGGAGAAGAGGCTGGAGGAAGAACTGAAAATTGTCATAGAGAAAATTAATCACCTGATTCAGAAGAAGGATTCCCTACTAAAACAAGTGAGTGAAACAGCGATAGCCACTGCAGTCACTGCAGTCTGGTGGTTTCAGCCCCTCTTGCCTTTCCCCTGCAGAGCAGCAGGGAGCTGGGGTGATGCCTCTCAGTGCCATCCTGCTGTAGTGTCTATCCCAGCTGCTTTGAAGGAAACTTCCTGGTGTGCTGAATCCCAACTGCTGCTCTGGACAGTGGCACAAATCATTTTCCCCTTTTGCCAGCACTCATCTGAATGCATTCCTGCTGGCCTGTTCCTGCTCCCCTTGTTTCTTCAGGTGTTTTTGCAAGTGAACACAGTCACCCAGATAGATGTTGAACACAAGCCACAAGCTGTCTGTATCCCTTGGGGAATCTGCTCCTCTCCTGCTCGTTCCCTTTCCTCACAGTTAATGAGCCTTGGCAGAAAGGGACAAGCTGTAGTCTCTGACTGCTTTGTTCTGTTTGACTTGAGGTTGGAGTGTTGACACCTCACCTGGCAGCCTCGGAAGGCTTCCAGCAAATGACTGGTGATGAAGAGCCCCAAGGTCGACATGAGGCACAGCAACTGTCCCAAGCAGAGATGCTGAAGGTTGAGCATGTCTCAAAGATGGTGGAGGAAAAGTGGACTCAGTGGGAAGAGGTAGAACATTTGGACAAAGACGCTGCAATTGTGTCTGAAGCCCTTGGAGGGGGAAAGGGATCCTTGGGAGGAAATGGAATGGTCATTGTTGCAGTCATCCTTCAGAAAATCCATGAAAATGGAATATGAAACTGGCTATGAACTCAATTAAAACCAACTTCTGGTTTTGACCATTTGGTTTCAGAAGCGGGCATCCAAAATAATCCAGTTTATGAGCTTGGCATATGGCTAAGAGCAACTTCTTACGGGCTTGTGTTTGTAAAGATAACTTAGGGCAATCTCTGCCGGTCATCTTTCTGACACCAACTCATTTCTACTCTCAGATCTACACAGGCTCTTCTATTGAATCTGCTGCATCATCATCATCATCATCATCTGCAGCAGCAGCAGCAGCAGCAGCAGCAGCAGCAGCAGCAGCAGCAGCAGCGTCATCTAAAGGAGCCTTGGTTCCCCAACCAGAGAAGTGGAGCCCGGGCTGTTCATCCATCTCCAGCACTGACACAGATGCTGCTCAGCTACAGGACGACTTCCTGGAGCTTCTGAGTATGGCTTGTGTATTTCTTGTCTGAGGGACAGTGAATTGTGTGCACGTGCCAGCATAGCTGTACCAAATATTCCTCCTCAATTTGGTGTCACAGAGACATTTAGGGCTCCCCACAGGAACTGCTGTGCTTCAAGGCAGTGAGAGACCACTCTGGGTGTTCCTGTTGCCTCTGAGGGAATCTTGGACTGGCTCGGGTCTGCCTGGGCTTCGTTTTCTCCTAAAGGCAGAAGCAGAGATTGTTCTTGCATCAGCAGAAGGCTGTAACCTAGCAAATTATCTATGCAAGTGCTGCATGCTAGTGGCCAAACTGAAGAGAACATTTGATTCCTAAATTCAACTTAGACTCCAGGCTTCCCTACACTTGTCAGAACCAAAATGCTTCAGAGAAATTGAATGCTTTTGGGGTTTTGTGGTTTTGTTGCAGTTCTGATTTTAATTTGGGGTTTTTCTGGCTTATTTTGGGGTTTTTTTTGTAGAGATTTTCTCCATCCTGAAGGAGCTGTTCTGCCCCATGTGTCTTACTGGTGTCATTTTTATGAACATTCTTATTACCACTATTACATCTACTACATTATTTGATGAGAATGCTGTATTTTTGTCAGTGAGGACTTCTTTGAAAGAACATCAGGTGACAGCAGAAACAGAGAGCAAGAGCAGTTTTCACTGGGCCCACAAGGAAAAAACAGATACTTGTATAACAATCTGAAATTAATATCCTACTTTTATTCTTATAAAGATATCTCCAAGAGACACACAGACATGGTGTGATCAGATAAAACTTCACCGCAGGCGTTTCTCAGGAGGGAGCCTCCAGCCCCTCCACTGTGTATTCCTCAGATCCATGGCACTTTTTCATATCTGATTTCAAATCATTCCCATGACTCTTAGAATGCTACCCATTGGCCCAACCCCTGCTCAGATCAGTCTCTAGGAAAACACATCAAGCCCTCTGTGATTCTGCAGCACAACCCATTTAATCTGCTTCTCGCCCATAAGAGCTGCCAGTGTTGTGCCCTCCCATAAAGACCTGGTGGGGCTGAGAAAAGATCCCAGTTGATTCTGTGTGTACTTTCACCTGTTGAGACAAAAAAGGGCATTGATCCACACCTCGGTGTGTCTGATGCCAAAGCCAATCCCGTTGTGTCCTGAATGGGGACAGCAGCTTGTCAGGGGCTCAGGCTGGCTGTGGCTTGTGGCCATGGCTTGTCAGTGCTCATGCTTGGCCTTTGGCAGCCTTGCTGTGTGCCCTGGCCCTGAGGGCTGCTCTGACTGAAGGGGCTGGAGCCTTCCTTAGCTGGGAGAGTGGCGCTGCCGCCCGGCCGGCCGCTGCAGAGCCGAGCTGGCCCGAGGCAGCAGCCCCTCGTCTGGGCCGGCTTCTGCATGGCATGGCCTGGACTCCCGAGAGGGACAGCATCTCCTCTGGGCAGCTGTGCGTGTCACAGCGGCACCTGAGCAGCACTGCTGTCCTCGCTGCCCTTGCCCGCTGTGCCCACTTGGGAAGGTGGGGGGGACGTGTGCGGTGCTGAGAGGCCGAGTCCAATGGCAGCCACTGATCCGCACTGTCAGGGTGAAGGGAAGCACTGGGGTTCTTCCTATGGGCCACGGGCAAGGGCATCTTGGAGCTCAGCCTGCTCATACAGGGTGAGGGTCCTGATGCCAAAAGCCCCCTTGGAATGGGGTATAGCATCAGCTGCTTGGCTTTACAGATGGAAAGGCATTCATTCTGTTGGCAAATGCTGCAAGCTAGAGAAGATGCCCTCCTCTCCTGGGGATGCATCTCCCTGGGATTTATTTCTTGACAAGAGAAGTCTTCAAAGGACTGGACAAAACCAGTCTCTCTGCTGGCCATTTGGACTGCAGAACTGCCTGGCTTGTTGCTCTTGCCCTTGTTGTTGTTGTGGTTGCTGCCCAGCTGACCACAAAGGGTTCAGAGCCCCAGACAGTGGGGCTGCCTTTCGTATCTCCTGGAAGGTGATATTTCTGCATGAAAGTGAGAATCTTGCATTTTGTTTCCCTCAGGGAGAATGGTGAACATGGAAAATCCCATACGAAAATACATTGAACTGGAAAATCTCGGCAGTGGGTGAGTCCACAAATACTTCTACACAGCCTTGGGCCAGGTGTTTCGCTGGTGGAATATCCATCAAGTGGGAAGTCAGACAAGCTGCAAACATGTTTAGACACCAGGGTTAGTCTGCCCCATCTCTCAGTACTGGCCAGAATTTGTAAGTGTGCTCAGAAGGCATTGCCAAAGACCTCCCCATGCTGCCAACCAAGGTCTTGCCTGCAGCAAGGAGCATAACCTGGTAGATCTCCTTGTCTCTCAAGTGTGGGACAGCTCTGTGGTAATTTCCTTAGCATTTGTGTATGTCTCAAGATCATAGAATTTTGCCACACAAATGACAGGAGAAGAACCTTGCTTACCTGAAAGAGCAACCTGCCCCTTTATGATAGCTGTCAGATAACAATCCTCAGGGACATTTCTGTCCAAGAGTTTCCTAAAGGAAATTCTCCGTGCTCAAGGTTAGACCTGCCCAGTTTGGAAACTGATAGCCGAGATGAAGGAATAAGCTGTCTTTTTGAGCTGAGGCAGGAAAGCCCAGCACTTCAGAAACAGGCCCAGTGCCCATGCACTGGAGGGGAAAATGTATCATCTGCCTTCTGGCAGACCCGCAGCTTTTAGGTATTTACAGCAGAGATCTCCTGTCTGGAGTGGCTTTCACTGCAAGATCTAAATGGCTTCTCCTTTCTTTGCTGCTGTTTTGTTTCTAGGGCTTTTGGAGAGGTTTCTAGAGCACTTGACATTGCCACAGGAGGAGAGGTAAATGTCAACAGCCCCTGCAGACTCTGCTGTTCTCAAGGCCTTTCCCTACGGGTGACATCTGTGCCTGGAGCTTTGGGTAGAGCTGTGCAGCAAAGACACAGGAAGCACAGACTGGTGCCAGCCTGCAAATTGCACTTGGGACAGTCTTTGTCCTTCTCAGCTGCCAGTAGGAAGGCAAGGAGGGCAGCGGTTCCTTGCAGAGAAGGACGTGCCTACTTGCTCTCAATTGCTAAAACCAAGGTTTAGCATGTCACTTAGAGCATCTCACTGCTCTTTGGGGCTACAGCTTCAGAGTCCTGAATCCTCATTTCTGGCTACCAGCAAATACGTCTGAATGTTACTGGTAGCTCATTAGCCACTTGGGAGCTGTACATAGGGAGAGATCTGCAAGGTGTCCCTAAAAGCCCAAAGGCCTGCCTGTATCCACAGAGTACCAAGGCACAGATTACTTCTCTGGAAGTGCAGGCAGAGCAGCAGAGGGTGTGGTCAGAGCTTTGTGGGTGAGAGTTGATACACCTTTGCTACCAAGTGGACAAGGCAAAGTGTCAGTGGTCAGGTGTCATGTAACTGTCCCCAAGGGAGCAGAGCAATGGGCTGTTGGATTGTCACTTCCTAATTACTCCAATGTCTAATCACAAGGTGCTTTGGCACAGCTTGGCTGTGCCATTCCAGAATCACTCATTCCATGTGAGATGCTCCATGCCAACTTCCAAAGTTACTCATTTTCAATATCATTTTAGGTGGCCATAAAGAAAATCAATCTTCAAGGACTGAGGAGGAAGCAATTAACTGTTAATGAAATCATGATCATGAAGAGTTATAGGAGTCCCAGTGTTGTGAATTATTTAGACAGGTGAGTGATCATGGTCTTATCCCATCAATATTTGTTTCCATAATACAAGCATAAGAAGTTAAGAACCTGCTTTGGCCACTGGCAGAAAATAGAGCTCTTAATTATTGGTTAATTATTATTTCTCTACTTATCTCCAATGGGTGGGAAGAGACTGTAGTTTGTCTGCAATCATCTACCTTGGTAAAGACAGTTTGAAAATTGTTCAAAAACCTGCATCAGCCCTATCTTAATAATTCAAAACCCTGTATGTTCATTGCATCTGCATTTTCTCGGGATTGAGTTTTTCCAGTTTCTTAAATGCTGATGATCCATCCTAGAGAGGATTTCCCTTGGATTGTTGCCCCTCTTTCCCATTACTGTGCATGCCAGGAAGACTAGGTGCTTATTTCCAGAAATACCATGCGTGGCAGCTTTTTTATCTGGGCTGTTACATACATGCCTTTCTTCTTGAGACAGCACAGACTGCAAACACTGCACAGTCCAGAGGCAATTTTCCTTTTAGTCTGTCCTTGTCTCAAAGGGACCCAGAAACAAGAATTGAGCAAAAAAACAAGTAGCCATGCATGTTCATCTGCATGGCCTTGTTTCCTTCTTCTTTCAGCTACCTTGTGCATGAGGAACTCTGGCTGGTGATGGAGTACATGGACGGAGGCACTCTGACTGATGTCATCAGCAAGACGTACATGTCTGAAGGAGAGATTGCAGCTGTCAGTCGTGAGGTCAGGGATCCCACCTGTGCTTCCAAGGGCTTGAGCAAGATTGTCTGGGAAACTGGTGCTCAGAATGGGAGTGATTTCATGTGCCAAGCTTGGTTTCTGTCTTGCTGGTATGCTATGGGCAAGCAAGAGCCTTTCAAGTGAACTGCCTGCCAGTGTCCCTGCACTCACTCTACTCACTTCTTGTACTCTTATGTCCTTCTGTTGTATTCTAGTTCTGTTGTTTCTATTTGGATTTTCTGTTCTCCACCCTGCCTATCTAAACTTTTGCCTGTCTGCACTGCATTCCTTACCTCTAAAGCAAAGGTGCTGGTGGCAGGATTTGAAACAAACAGCAAAGAAAAAAAGAGGGACTAATTTCTTTTAGGTCTCAGCTGAAAAGGATAGTAGTGCAGCCCAAATGCTGTTTGCTTCTGAGCACACCCACTGCAGCTGCAGTCACTCTGCCTGGTTTGCAGGGGACAGTCTACAACAGCAGTTGCTGCTGCTGTTTCAAAAGCTGCCATGCCTTTCCTGACAAAGGTCCTGCTCTGCTCCTGTTGCAGCAGCAGGCTCTTCCTCTCAGTGGCACTGTGTTCTGCCATTACTCCCCATTCCCCTGCAAAGGGAATTTTTACAGCTGTTTCCTTGCTTGTGTGATGAAATCACATCACTCATTTTTGCCCCCCTGTTTCTGTTTTCTCTCGCAGTGCCTGCAAGGACTGGATTTTCTTCACTCCAACCATGTGATCCATCGAGATGTGAAGAGCTGCAACATCCTTCTCAGAACGGACGGCTCTGTCAAGCTGGGTCAGTGTATTCTTGGTGAGGTTCAGCCTCCCAGGGATGTGGGGTGTGGGGCTGCTTTCAGTGACTGCCAGCTCCCCAAAAATGGTGCTGATGGCAGTGCAGGGGCCCCTGCTGTGAGCTGAAGGCACAGTTGTGATGTGCACAGAGGTATGACAAGGTACCACAAGCAGTCAAGAGTGGTATTGCTGTGTGTGTGTGTGTTTGTGTGTGTCCCTTCCAGAGTGAGGGAGCTACAATCTAAACCTTCAGGGCAACAAAAAGTGCTGCTGGAGGATGTGTGAAAACTGTGGGGATGTTTTAAGTAGCCAGTGCCATATTTCCTTGGATAAACCCCATGGAAACAGAGCAGGGACTGCTGTCCAGGAAATGCAACAGCACATTCTCCAACTTCTACTGGGCAATTCTTTAGGTTGGTTTCCTAATTGACAGGATCCAAATAAAACTAGTATTTTTCTTTCTCCTCAGCTGATTTTGGCCTTTCTGCTCAGCTCACCCCTGAGCAAAGTCATCGTCGCTCGGTGGCTGGGACTCCTTGGTGGATGGCACCTGAAGTGGTGCTGTGTCTACCATATGGCCCCAAAGTCGACATATGGTCTTTTGGAATTGTGGGAATTGAAATGGTGGAACGACAAGTCCCTCATGACAGTAGAAGTTCTCTCTCGGTAAGGTGCAAATACTCTCTGATCCTGCTCTCTTTCTCACCTGTCCCATGTTCTCTGTGCCATTGGACAAAATGCCATTGCCATCTGCTGCAAGTACTTCCACCGTGGCCCCCTTCTAGAAATGTCCCTGCAGCACATCAGCATCTGCTGCAGGTTTGGTTGCATCAGTGGGGCAATTCAAGCCTTACCCCACGCAAACAATCTCCATTCTCAGGCAACATTTTGCTGTGGGTTATCGTTCCAGCTCTTTTGGCTGTGTAGATGGCCCTAATAACAGGAAACAAGCACCTCAGAACTGGTGTTATTTTTCCAGCAATGAAGGAAAGAAACTCAAACCAAACAAAGTTTCTAAAATAGTGGTTTTGAGAGAAGAAGTACATCCCCCATTCTTCTCACGGGGAAACTTGCCTGCAACCTGGAGAGGATGGTTTAAAGGCACAGAGTCCCTGCTGCTTCTTGTGCCGTGCTGCTGAAACACTTAGTGACCATATTTGTTCATAAGCCAAGCCACTTTCTCCATATCACCAAGCTGGAGCCTGGTGATGGGGAGAGCCTGCCAAAACCTCCAGTTTGTTTCCTGCCACTTTCTGGGATGGGTCCAGTGTTTATGCATTGACTTGAGTATCCAACGAGCAGAGGCTTAGCAAAGGGATGACACTTCTCTTTCTTCAGATTTCACCAGGAATGTTTTCCTATTTCCACATAAGGGAACCTGAAATTTTCAGACTGCAGAGAGACAAAGCTGCAGGCGGCTCCTGTGTGCCCAAAAAGGCATTTTTATCTCAATACATTTGGGGAGCCATCTTAATGTATCTCTGTTGAATAGGGGATCCCAAATGTTTGTTTCCTTACCTGAAAAGTACCTGGGGGATTTCCTTTCTTTTCTTCCAATTACCATTGTTTTCAACAACAGGACAAAAAGCTTGATGAGTTTTGTTTTATGGCAGCTGTGCTTCCGGGACCAACAAGCACTGCTGAGCTGCCTTTTATGTAATAATCCTTGGAAAGAGTAGAGTTAGTTAGAATAGCAAAATCCCTCTTCCAAGAAGCCTGTCAAGCTGGTGTGAATCCTCAGAGAAGAAAACATGTATTTGCATGTCTTTATTTTCCCACTAACTAGATCAGTCCATGAAATCAGCTGCCAAAGCAAGACCTGCAGGATGTTGGAAAAGCTGGGGCTGCTTTGGGGCTTGTGTTTTTTGATGATACAGGGAAGTCATCTCTGCCTCTCTGCCAGGGCAAAATCTGCCACTGCAGAGTGGAGCTGAAACAATGGGCTCTGGGAGAGCAGTTGCAGATGGGAAAGAAGCAGGTGGAGCCTTGTGTTTCTGTTTGCTCCAGGTTCAACTCCTGATAGCCAAAGGAGGGACCCCACAGCTGCGGCAGCCCAAACTCCTCTCAGCTTTGCTGCGTGACTTCCTGAGCTGCTGCCTGCAGACAGACGAGGCACAGCGCTGGTCTGCTGAGGAGCTCCTGCAGGTAAAATGCCAAGGGGCTGCAGGTGAAACAGTGGCTGAGGGATGGTGGCTCCTTCTCCGCTGAATTCCAAGGCATCAGATGTGCCCCCCTCCTCCTCACCTCCAATCTTGGTGCTGTTCAACTGAGAATGGTGAGGAATCCTAGACTGGGCAGGGCTGGCAGGGACCTGTAAAGCTCATGTGGTCCGAGTGCCCTGCAGGGAGCAGGGACCTCCTTAAAGAGAACAGGATACTCAGACCTGAGCTATTTCCAGGGGTGGGGCACCTACCAGCTCTTGGGCCAACCTATGCCACTGCTGCCCCATGCTCCTTAGACCTACTCTGACTCAATCACCCTTGCATTTAAAAAATATTCCCCTGCCTTTGCAGCTCTTAGCTTGGAAAATCATACTTTCTTCTTGTTTTCTTTTCCTTTCTACAGCATCAATTTGTAACATCGGCCAAGCCTGGCTCCAGCCTGGTGCCACTCATCCTTTCAGTGAAGCAGTGGAAGGAGAGAAGGATAATGTTCTAATCCATTTAGAACAGTTTTCGCCATGGCCATCTTAGAATAGAATTGTAGAGTAGGAATTTAGAGAAGGATTGTAGAGTAGGAGTGTAGAGTAGGATTGTAGAGTAGGAATGTAGACAAGGATTGTAGAGCAGGATTATAGAGTAGAATTTTAAATCAATAAAGATTATGACACCTCAACTCCTTTGGATGATTCCCTCCCTTCTGACCCTTTGAGAAAGCTCAACGTTTCCTTCTGAACTGCCAGTTTTTCCTTAGAGGTGAAAAGTGACATTGATGGCTTCTTTGGTATGGTTTGTAAGTGGGGAAAGCTCTTCTTCATGCATCTGCTCCAGATCACACTGCCTTTGGAATATGGCCCAGTGGCCAAGTTTTGCCCAGCTGTGGCATTTCCAGTTGAGGCAGAAACAGCAATGGCATTTGCAGGAAAAACCAAAGGAGGAGTGGTGCAACGCAAACATCCCATGCAGATGCAGGCTGTGCAGATGTGACTTGAGAGTATTTGGGTTCCTGACACTTAGATTTGTGTCTCAAATGCAATCTCTTTGGCTGGAGGAGAGTCTTGCTCAAGTGAGAAAGCAGAAAGATCAGTGAGGGTGCTCTGCAAGGTCTCCTCTGGTACAGAGCTGTCAGCGACTGGGAGGTGAGAGCGGGCCCGACCTTGGCCAGGCTGGAGCCCCAGCAGAGCCCTGGCAGAGCCCGGAGCAGCCTGAGCCTCGGCAGAGACAGGCTGGAAGGAGGCCCTTGGAGCGGCAAGAAGCAGCAGCCCGGCCCTGGGTGCCTCTTGCTGGGAGAGGGCAAATCCTCCACTCTCAGAGCCAAGCTGGCAGCTGGCTGCTCCTGAGGGGAAGCGTAGCCGTGCTGGGCACAGCACACACTGGTGCCATTGGCCATCTGGAGTCTGCACAGGAGGAGAGAAAGGCAAACAGCAGCTGAGGGCTGGTGCCCTGGCTGACCATTGCTGCTCTTCTGCCGGCTGCCCTGGAACTGCTGGCAATGGTCAGCAGTGTGTGCAGCACTCTGGCACAGGGGGAGGGAGCCGGGCTGCTCCGCAGGCTCCAGCACAGGGCAGTGTCCTTCAGGCATGGCATTTCTGCCACGGGAAGCGAGGCCAGCGTGAGGCAGTGACAGCAAGTCAGGTCAGATGTGCAGGAGCCAATGCCTCACACAGCTCTGGGACAAAGTGCCTGCAGTCCTGGAGCTCTGCACTGAGCCACAGCAAAGGTGTGAAATGCAGTGTGTTTTGCAGAAATATTCAGGGGCACCAGGCCAGCCTGCTTTGTGCTCTCTGGTGCAGAGCACCGTGCAATGCAGCTGGGAGCTGCTGGGAGAGAGAGAGAGAGAGTGAGGATGTGCCTGAGGCTTCTCCTTCAGTAGTGATTTGGAAGGGAGCAAAGAAGGGACCTGAGAAGGGTCCAGTAGGCAATTTGTGTTTTCTTCCTTCATTTCTGAATGAAAGACACAATGTGGCTTCATGCAGCAAGAGCACTTGCAGAACTTCTTGACTATAAGCTTGTGTTTGATTCCCAGAAAAGGAAGGAGAGGTGTTAGGAAAATGTTGACGTGTAAACAATAGGGCTTAATCTTGTGAATTCTGTTCATTTTAACAAACAGTGCTGAGGCCTGTATTCCTCCACTTCAGAGATTAATGTGTGCAAGTGACTATCTTAGCCTTGAGAATAAAGAGAGTGGTCCTGTTAAGAAGGTAGCTGGGAGGCATTCAAGAGAACAAAGTGGTTTTAGGAGTCTCTTGACATTCAGAGGAGAAGATGAGGAATGGGTGTTTCCAAAAGACTGTGTCAGGGACCCGAGTCAGGTTTGAGGCCCTGCCATATTTGATCCATGTTTGAGCAGGTCAAGAAGACAATAGAGAAAACTGTATCGTTTAAAGGGTGGGAACTTGACCCTTGCAAGAGAAACAATGGATAGGTCAGTGGGTGGGCAGTTAACTTTTGAAAGAGGAACAGTGCATAATGGAGGCATTGTTGGCATGGAGTCGGTATTCTGAGCCATCGTGGTCTCATCTCACGTGCCGGCCATGTGGGAGCTGATGCTGTCAATGGGAAAATTGCACTCCTGAGCAGGAGATCTAAGGCCTGGCTCTGGCTTGGAGGGGTGAGAAGGGCAGATGGATTTGATGCTGGGGATGTCCTGAAATTGCACTGCCTTCCTGCCCCTCCCACCGAGTACCATGCTTCATCTCCTTCTCCTGTTCAACAGGTTTCTGGGAATCCAGGGGTTGGTATGTATTATTTGCTACTGCAACTAATATAATAAATGTGCTTTGCAACCCCAGTTGTGTCTTGACTTCTTTTCTACATGGGTCTCCTCCTGAAGCTATGACAATGACTACCAGAGAGCCTCAGGTCAACCCTGCTCTCATGTCAATAAATTCTGAGAGGTGATTTAAATATGTCAAATAATCCGGGGAAAGGTTTAGTCTGTGAATTTCAGCAAAGTATTGAATATGTCTTTGTTCCAAAAATACAAACTAGTAGGTGAGCTTGCTGGGAGTGCACCTTTTCAGGAAGGGATTCCCCACACACCCAGCACTGAAATAAAGTAATGCCTTCTTTCTAATCCTCAGCTGGCTGTGGGGATCAGGCCCTGCTTGGTAGGAAATCACTCTTATTTTTCTCTTGAAGCATTGAGAAATGTATGTTGAGGATTGATTTTAAGCACAAGGACTTCATATGCACAGAGGTTAAGTGTGTTACAGGACAGTGGCATGACTGGCATCTGTTCCCCCTTCTAATTTCCTTTTTGCTTATTTTATTCTTTTCCATGGATATTTTTGGCTGCTAAACTGAATCTGTTGAAAACAGGTTTTGTAAACAGGTTTTGTAAATCTGTGTATAAGAGAAGCATAGGAGTACATTAGCAGTAGAGCAGGGAAGCTGAGAAGCCAGGTCATAAATTCTTCATATCCTTCAGGATGCAAACATTTTCTGCAGCATTTGTTAGTTCACAATAGAAAGGGTAGGATTAAGAAGCAATGGAGTTACTGTTAATTTATGACATCAGAGAAAGCCTGTAGTTCTGTCACAACACTATGAGTAGATCTTTTCATTCCAGAGGAATGCCTATGCATCACTATGTTCTTTAGTGTCTCCAAATATCTAAAGAATGACATCATTTTCCCTCCTATTAAGTAGGAGAAGAAAGCCTGCTGCAACAATCTGCAGAACACCTTTGTTAGTGTGCTCATATTGTATTTTTCCCCATCAGGAATAAAGAGAGGGAAACAGAGCATGTCTCTACGGTACTGATGGCCAGGGAAGAAAGGCAGAGGGGTCAACAGCCTTTCATGGGCTTTGAGCAAAAAACCTCACTAGCAGAAGTGACATTTTTGGGAAAAGTCTGTCTGGTAATCATAATCATTGTCCCCACAATACCTGGCAACAAAAATCTTCAATGTGCTGCTCATGGAGGAGGTGATGACCCTCCCAGATTTGCTAGTGCTGCCAGGGATATTGACTTTTGTGGTGGGACTTTGAGCTCAAACCTCCCCAGCGGGGACTCAGTTCAATTTTAGTTATCATTGTGTGCTCATAAGCTACACCCCAGGAGACAAACCTAGCTGTGGATGCTTTCTGAGACATAAGAGAAAACCCCAGAATTTTATGACTGGCATGATCCTTGCAGATGCTATTTAGCATTTTCTTGACCAAAAGAACTTGTCATGCTGCTGCCCTGGGTGTACACTGTATGTGCTAATGCCAAAATGAACCCAGCCTTTACCTGAGCATAGGTGCTCTTCTAGAAGCAAAATCTAATGAAGGAACTCAATCCCTCATGATCACTCTTGTACTTTCAATTCTGCTTTTTCATCTGCCTTTGTAATTTGGTATGTAACTGGAGACTGTGGCATTTCTGCCACATCAAATGTACCTGGAAACTGCACTTGGGAGAAAAAGGTGGAAAAACAAATTGCTGGAGATGAATTTTTTTTTCTTTTAGTAAGGTATCAAAATTGTTATATTTTTCAATATAGTTTTATAGCTAAATTGTTCTTTTCAAATTCCATTCTAAAGTCATAGACATTTTTATTATTTTTTTGGTGATACTTTTCAGTGTAAGAGGTACTTTGGGGTGTGGGCGGTCTGGGGCACGGCAGAGACATCTATAGTTGAGTTAGATGTTAGTTTATTTCAGGGCGTGGGCGATAGAGCCCTGCTAGGAGCCAGCAGATGAAGCTCAAAGCAGGCTCAGAGGGAACAAGACAAAAGGGGGTAAAAGATGAATACATGATTTCAAGACTTAAGATGGCTAAGAAAGAGAGTAAGAGAACAGAAGTGAGAGAGGTGGGAAAAGAGAAGCAGGAGAGTAGCAAGAGCAGAGAAAGAGAGCAGCAAGAGAGGCAAGAGAGACAAGAGAGTAGCAAGAGAGGCAAGAGAGCGAGCTCTCCTTTACAATTACTTCTATAACCTCTACATTTGAATATTCTATTCCTTTACTAACCAATCTTTGAAAGTATACTAATACAGTAACATTTGTGTGCGACCTATAGAAATCGCTGCTTTTGCATATTTTTAGTTATCTCAGGGGTACTTTGGACTTTTCCTTATGAGGTTGGGGAGAGGGGTTTCAGCTTAGTTTTACTGGGGGAAAGAATGTGTTCTGGCATAGCAGACTGGTTTCTTTGAATTATTCAAACTGTGCTTTCATTTGTATTTCTTCTTTAGCCTTTCTGGCTAAGGAGTCATATTTATAATTCCTTTCTGATTCTACCTTTCCAATATTTCAGAACTTGAGAAGGTGTTTCCTTCCTTATTTTTGTATACATACATACAAAATAAAAAACAATTTATGACTCAGCTGACTGCTGCAGACTCAAAATTTGATGGTTAGTTTTAGAATGATTGATTTCTTAAAAAAACTTGGCATCTGCAGATCCTAAAGTTCTTTAGAAGATGAATATAATTATCTATGTCTTGTATATCAGGAGTCTAAAATATAGAGTATTACATTGCTTTTTCAAGATGATGAAAGAAAACTGAAATTATTAAACAAAAATTAGTAGGGAATAATATTGATGGAACTTACATGTGAAAAAAGTAGTTTTTATCATTCTATAGTTATCAAAAATTAAAGCAAAACTTAAATTACTGTGTAGATGTGAATAAAATGAATATTTCTGAAGCTCAAACTCATAGAAAAATTTGTGCCTACAGCTAAACGGTGGCTTGTCTAGACATTTGATAGCATCCTTGTATGTTTCTACCAGAAGACAGCTCAAGTATCAAAAGTGGGGATTAAATGCTTCACCATGAAGTGCTGTGCAAAAGTGACACAAAAGCTCTGTGAATGTCAGTCTAAGCTGCCTGTAGTCCTGCATTTTCAAGATTTTAGAAGCTTCCCCAGTTTCTTTACTAGGAGTTAGTCTGTTGCCAATGATTTCTGTATTTACAACACATAAGAAAGTACTGGTTTTCATTTTCTTGAAATGTTTTATAGGTATTCAAGAATAGGCTTTGTGGAAAACATGATATCCAAACCAGAGCAATATCTGGGCAGTATGCATTTTAGACACTGATAGGCACAGGTTTTATACAGAGAATTCAGGCAGTATAGAGATACTTATTATTTCTTCAGAGATTTATGCTTACTACTCTTCTGACAATAAACCATGTTTCCATTTTACTCGGCATCCCCATCATGCTGCCAGTATCAGGTGCAGATGTGCTGTACTTGCAGACATAGACTATCTGATAAATTTTAATTCTTAGAAAGAAATCTGGCTAGAAATTTTATTCTCATTCTCTGTACTAGTTTAGATTTGTCAGTGTTCATTTCCCAGCCTATGCACCAAATAATGGGGTGGGTTTTAGCTCTAGCTAAAAGACACCAGAGTACTTACTCATTTCTTGCTGTGAGATATGGATTAGGAAAAGGGCAAAAGAGGCTTAAAACTTACAAGGAATAAAGGAAGTTGATTAAGAGGACTACAAAAATAAGA
Organism: Cyanistes caeruleus; assembly: GCF_971803275.1. Lineage (NCBI taxonomy): Eukaryota > Metazoa > Chordata > Aves > Passeriformes > Paridae > Cyanistes > Cyanistes caeruleus. The sequence continues at coordinate 5,756,888 of NC_141732.1, read as the reverse complement.
AACCAGAATGAAACCTCCAGAAAGTTTCCCCCCACAACCCCGCAATCTTTCTTTTCCCATCTGACAACATAGAGACAAAACTTGGGATGTTTAAGCACTACCAACTAGACAGTACTTGTCTTTTCATCAGTCTCTGTAGGGAGAGAAGGAGATTTTTCTTGTCATTCCATGGAGAGTTCTCTACAAGAAAACAGTTTTCTCATGGCTTTTTATTTCCAGGACAGGCAGCTTCCCAGGAAAAAACTCGGCCATCCTGCCTTCCTCCCATTTTCACACCACTCAGAGGTGTGTTCATGGGCCATCAACTCAAGGGGTATTTTTGAAGGATGAGTTATTCAAAGGCAAAGGTTCTCTTCATCTGTCTCTGTGATCATCCCTGAGAGCAGAGGTTTTGCTCTTTCCCTGGGGGCCAAGGGTCTTTCTCAGCTCTCTCTCTCTGTTCAAGCATCTCATGGGATCACAGTTACTCCACTGTCTGCTCTGCTTCGTCAACGGATACCTTTGCTCAGATTTACACTTTGAATACTTCATTCTCCCCAGTACTCTTTCATGAAAGAAAGGAGTTATTTTCAGAACATTATTGTCCATCTCCATGGCCCCACCAAAAGAATATTTCAGCTGATAAGAGCATCTCCTCATTCTCCTTCCATCTGACGTTTGAATTTCTTTTACTGACCATGATGCTTTATGGTTTCTCTCTCTCTGTCGATTACTCTGACTTTTCTCTCACTAGAGAGGCAATTAAAGTCTGCAGATCTCATCTGTGCAGTGAAAGAGTTAAATTTTGCCCAGGCCACGGCTAGGTATTCATGGTGTCAGATTTCAGCTGGGCAGCCCCTGGAAGGCAGTGGATGGTTTTCAGCCTGGAGCCGTCTGTGCGGGCCAAGGGGGGCGAGATGTCAGCAGCCGTGGCCCGGCCCGGCCTGGGGCCAGGGGTCCCCCTGGAAATGGCTTCAGCCACCCCGCTGGAATGGGAGCTGGAGGGTTTCCCAGGAGGGGCCAGAGCAGAGCTTGGCCTGGCCTGGGCGAGGGGGTCCCGCACTCTCCATCCCACGCCCGGGAGCTGCTGGAGTCTGGCCCAGCCTCCCCCAGGCCGCACAGGCCGCGGGGGAACCGGGCCAGCCGCACCAGAGCTCCGATACCTTTCAAGGCTGCAAACAAAGAGACAAGAAGTTGCCGGGCTTGGCTTTCAAAGGTGGTATTCACAAAGGTGAACATAGTTTTCAGTGCTGCAAAAAGCTGTCAATCTCAGAAGTGGCCAGCTGTTGGCCTGGTCTCAAGTAGAGAAGAAACTCCCAGCAGCCTCGCTCAGAGAAATCCTGTCCATGGATGTTTTCCACTTTTTTCCTAAATGCCAAACTACCACATTCTCTAAGGTGTTCTTCTGTAGAAATGTATGTATTTTAAAATTATTTTTAAAGCAGCTACTTTTATTATTTAGAAATATGACTGAAAGTAGATAATGATGCTTTGTGAGTTGCTATTCTTCCCTGGTCTTAGTGGAGGCTGTGATGTATCTATCACAGATATTAGATTAATAATAAGAAGAATTAGGTATTTATAACTGTGTAAGGCATAAAGGAAAAACTGCTATGTATAAACCCCCCACCTTATATCGTGGTAGAAATTAAAAATCAGAAACCAATTTGTAAAATAAAGTTATTTAAGGAAGTGGTTTTGAACAAATGAAATGTTTCTGGAATGCTTCCACTGGTTCCAACACCTCCCAAACTGCCCTGGCACTGGCAGCATCAGGATCAAAGAAAGAGGTCAGTGGTGAATTTGTATGTGCCTGGACAGTACCTAGAGCATTTGAAATGATATCTTCAGGCTTAAGTTGAAGTAGATGCAACTCCTGAGTCCTTCATTCGAGGTAACTCTCAAAATTAACTTTTAGAAAATAATGCTTTGAAAAACAGGTTACACCCCTCATTCTTGCAGTCCTAGATAGGTGTGTCCTTTTCCCAGAGTAGCACTAAGCTTTATAGAGACTGAGAATAAAAGTTTTCAGCACTAGTAAAGTTTTCCACATGAAAGTCGGAAAACCTTGGTTATTGTCCTTAGGCCATGGTGTATTGGTTTTGAAAAAAAACCCACTAGAAAATAGGAAACAGAAAGTTAGAAAAATTGAGAAAAGTTCAAAAAATTAGGAAGTCAGAAAAGAAAATAGAAAGTTAGAATAAAGAATAACTATTTAAATAGGCATGTTCTGAAACATTTGTATGTTTTTCTTCTAGCGTACCTTGACTAAATGATGTATTTTTTAAATTGAATATGTAAAATTTTGATAAAAAGAAATAAAAAAAAAACCCACTTCTCTAATCAGTCTCGCGTGATTACTTATGGATATATATTAGCATACTTGTTTGTTGCACTGGAGATACTTTTTGTAGCTTCTTAGAATCATAGAACCATACTGCCTTGGGTAGTATGCTCCTACTTTGTTCCCCTTGCAGAGTTAGATCCAAGCTACACCAAATGCCCTGAGCTCATACAATCATTTTTAACAGGTATATAAGCAGCTTTCCAGCAACTATCATTTACTGAATTGGTGTCATTCTAATTGTAAAATTCAGAAGGTCATTTTCCATATAAGACTGTCGCATTTTTTATTTCTTCCTGTTTGGAATAGAGCGTTTTATTATTTCTCCTTCGGTTTTTAGGGATGTGGACAGAAATGACAGCCAGAAACACACAGGTCTAAGGAGTATGTGGACATTACACATCCTAAAGGCAGTTGACAGCAAGAGTGAAATGTGACCCAGAATAAGGATGTGCCTCTAAAACCTCTGTTTCAGCCCACACTCTCAACAGCAGCACTCTTGCATGCTCCGTCCACCAGCAGCAGTCCTCAAGTGCCCAAGGGAAGGCACCCCAGCAGAATTCACCCCGTGCTCCCCACATCACCGTTCCTTGTGCTGCTGCACTGACGAGCTGTAGGAGCAGCCCCTGGCCCTGACAAAGCAAGACCCAAGTCTCAGGGTTTATAGAGGTGACATTTTCTTGAACTTCACTTGAACGGAAGGGCAACAATAGATCAGGTGTTCAATGACCAAACACCCCAAGATGTCTCACATACAGGAGGCTTAACATTGTTGGCATGCAGACAATTGAGGAATTGGTGAAATAGTCTCCAAGAAAGAAAGGGGCATTCACAGCCCCTTTGAATGTTCCCAGATATTGTCCTCCCTCAGTCAATTTCATATTCTTCTCCAAAAGAAGGTTATGGCATTGCTGGACACACCTCTACCCTTTCAGATGAAGAAATTAATGGCACGAGACTTAGGTAAAAGACAAGACTTCAAAATCCCTTTAGGTCTGTGTAGGAATCAATATCTGTGTCTCTCTAGAAAGACTGGTTGTGACCTATTATGTTGGAAAAATCTACAAAACAGACGGAGTATTCATAGGGATACATTAAACTAATTTCTCTTTAAAACCCCATGAAGAGCCTTGCCTCCAACACTTCTCCTTGTGTTTTATGGAACACTTGCAAAAGATCTGGATATTCCTTGGCTCACTGACAAGATGAGGCCATGATCTCCAAGCAGTCCTGGCAGCTGCTTCAGCTGACAGCTTAGAGCAGCCCATAACACATTCCTCTGTAACCCTCCCAAACAAGCTGACTGGGGGAGGGGGTTGTCCAAACTCCTACTCTTTGGACCACTTAAGGCAAAGAGTGTGCATTAAGGAGAAGGGTTGGAAAACACCCCTATATGTATCATGAAGAATTTCCTTTTCCTCTAATATTTTCTTAAAATGTGGGCAACCTCATAGTAGAGGTACTGGGCCTCAACACTTTCCTGATAAATTTATTTCAGTGGACAAACCTACATCTTGGAGAAAATAATTGGCCAGAAGAAAAATGCCTCTCCAATATGATACAAGTAACAATGAGAGAAGGAGTTGTCACAAGGGAAATTTCTTTATTCTTAAAGTTCAATACTATCATATTTGAAATTCTTAAACTTATTAAATTTCTTTGAACTAATCCTATATTTTTTGGAATTAACCTACTCTTTATTGCTAGCAGAACCTACTGTTCAACACTAATGTAAATAATCCTAAAGACCTAATCTTCTAGTTGTAATAAAAAATCCAGAGTTCATAGATATTTCTGGCTGAAGCAGTTGCCTGGTGCCAGGACTCCACTTAATGCTTGTCAAATTCAGATATGAGGCTCTGAATATGTGACAGCTTGTTGTGGAGGTACAGGCACCTGTTCTTCATTTCAAAGTAGCTGGGGCTACCCTATGAAGGAGAAATAAAAAAATAAAAAAAATAGGTCAGGCAAAGACTTCTGCAGAGTTTACAAGATGTGCTTTGCTTTAAAAAAGCCTTGAGCCAGACTCAGCAGTAACCACGCTCTGCAGATCTGGTGTCAAACATACCTGTTGTATCTGCTGATAATCTGCTAGGATTCGATGAAGCAGCATCTTCAAGAAAAAACACACAAAGAATGTTTCACTACCACCATAAAATGCAAACTTTACTAAAGCACTACAATTGCACTCCATTTGACTTCCGAGATTTTCTTCTCTGTGAGCCACCACTCTTCTGGGAGGTTTGCAACAACAAATCCCCAACTCCCAGTATCACCCAAGATCTGCAATTAAGCCTCTCAACAGGCACCAGAAGGAGCACATGCTCTAAGACTCTGCTTGGGACACCTCTCACCCTACGGATTGTTCTCAGACAGCTCAAAAAGGGTTTTATGGGCAGGGTCTTGTGAAAAATCTGACCCAGCCCAAGCAGTGTCTGAGCATATATGCCAATTCCTCAGTTTCCCTGCATCTCACTGAGCAGCTCCAGGGAATCCAAAGGACTGCTCTGATGAAGCACAGTCTTCATGGCTTTATCCTTCTCTACCTGATGGGCTTCAGAGCCTGCGGTCACAGACTTCCATTGTTCCTGAAGCTGTGTGAAGTGCTCTCTGATCTTGTCAATCCGAGTATATAAATTTTGGTATTCCTCATACTCTGCATTGAAGTCATCCTTGTAGCGCTGGCGTTGGTCCAAGGAGACTATGGCTACGTATTTTCTAATGGAAAAATCAGACTATTTTTCTAGGAGTGTACTCTAAGAGAATATTCTGATATGTTTCTATTCCAGAAAGCACACTTGTACTGTTACAACAAGCACATGGTGAATGTCAAACACAGACCACCAAACTCTCAGTCAGTCACTCTGGGACTCAATGATTCTACATATAAGCTGATGTACTTCAAGAGAATGAAGTCAGGTAGCTCTAAAAATCTGCCACATTTCTATGACACCTAGTAACTACTGTTTTATATTGTAGAGGTTCTCTTCATTAGCAAGAGGATCACACTTAGGAAACATCGGCACTGATTTCCAATGTCAAAGGACTAACAAACACAGCATCTTCAGGGAGAGAAGAAACATTGCCTAATTTTATCTTCTTTCTTTCTGGGTAGGAAAACTTTTTCATTTACATTTCTTTTTGAAAATCCATCTGCAATACTATTTTGGCAGGGACTGCATTTCTGATGAACTGGGTGCAGAGCTGGACTTTTGAGCTCCATTTTTGTCTGTCTAACAGCAAAGCAGAGTTAAGGATAAAATTTCATTTTTCTAGTGAGCAGCAGTTACATCACTGACCATTGAATTGAGGCACTTGTATCAGAGGCACAGAAACAAACTGCAGACTGGTCTGAAACCACAACTAAACCCCAAACCACATCAGCTCTTAAGGAGGGCAAAAGTCATTAATGCTTGAAGCCACTGATGGGAGTAAAGCCTTCTTCATTCCCTTCCCCCTCAAATCAACACAAGTGCAGTTCTATCAAACTCATGACACAAATCCAAGATGAAGTGGCAATGAGAATAATAGATATCACTTCAACACTGCCACACCAGTACTTCTGCTCCTCTGGCCCTGAAGACCGGCTTCTTTTTGGATGACAAGAACTCTTTCCTCATGGGAATGAATCCTTCAAAGCATCTGAGATTAATATTTACAAGCAGGAAATCTTTAACAACTTGAAATTCAGTACCAAGACAGACAACATATACGATTGATGCACCCCAGGCCAGCTGCACCTGACTGGTGTGCTGCATGGTTTTGAAAAGAAAACTGCAGAGGCCTTTCAACATTTTGGAAGGTAGCGGAGAAGCAATAGCCTGGATTACTGGCTTTTGCCCAGGGACATCCCCTAGCAAGAGCCCTACCACAGGCCTCCCTCAGCTGCTCCCCTGCAGGGCCCGCCTTGTCCTCCCCAGGGAACATCCCTGGCTGTATCCAATATGAGCCAGGGCCCTGCCGCGCCTGCTCCAAAGGCCGCAGCTGCCCCAGAGCCCAAGGGCTACAGGAGGCCTGACTGCCCTTGCCAACATCACAGCTCTGACAGAAGCTGAGAGCAATTCCCACTGCTTTATACCACACACACACACACACACACACACACACACACACACACACACACACTTCCCCCTCCCCTCCTGCACTGCAAATCCCATGACGGGATGCAGCACCACTGCTGCAGCTGGCCCTGGGCACCTGCACTGCAGCAAGGAAGGGCCTTTCCAGGCCTAACCCACCTCGGTGCTCATCTCAGCTCGGAGCCTTGGAGGCCCAGCCAAACCTTCCCCAGCTTATCCTTTCCACACAGGAAACAGCTTGACACTGCACCCCACTGAGAGTGGCAAGAGTTAATGGCAATTTTACTCACCTCAAGTAGTCTGGCTGGTTGGCTGTTGCAGAGCATGGAGAGACAATGGAAGTATCTTTTGTTTCGCCTGCAAAAAAGTAGGATCTTGTTATATAATCTTAAATATCCAAAAAAACCCACTGTATTGGCTTGAACAAGTCCTTTTAGAGCTTCCTTCTCACAGCATTTCATCATAGGAGGGCACATGTGACCTTCTCCACAGTAGCCAGTCCCAGGGTTTAGAAAGAGGATGGCCACTTTGTTCTACAGGTTCTGCATTGCTACATGGTGTAGCAGAAGTATAAACAGAAGTGTCAAAGGGGTAATTAAACTGGACAGAAATAGCAATAGTCACAGTATGTTCAATACAGCTGGTAAGCTTTGGGGTGGGCATTTCATTTCCAAAAGTGCATTTGCTCTCATAGCTCAGTCCACACAAAAGCTTCAGCCTAAGCCCCAACTTGAAACACAGTACAGATTTTTCCAACAGCAGCTGGGCAGAATTTTCTAACAGGCTTCTGAAGAACAATGCTCACATCTTTAGAGACTCAAGCAGGAATCTTTCCAAAAGACATCTCAAGGTTTGCAGCTACCATGTGTATGTGCTGAAAAGAAATGTGCAAAGACCATCTCAAGGCACCTGTCTCTACAAGCACAGCACCACTTGCATGAGCAGACATGCCTCCAGGCTAAAAAACCCTTGTCATTTGCAAGCTCAACCTCCAAAAGGGACAAGACATAGATTTAACAAAGCAACTGAACTCTGCCCTACTGGGTGTGTCCCTCTGATGACAAATCAAGTACTCCTTGTGGATTTTCTGGTTAGCTTTTCAATGCTGTTTTCAGTCTGTACCATTTCTAGAGCTTCTGAAGAAAGAAATTCTGCAGCTAGGATGGAGAGGAGCTCCCAGGCCACTTCAAACTACAACTCCAGGAAACCACAGGCCAGGTTTTGTAGCTTCCATGGAGTTGCCATGGAAAGGCTGAGTTCAACAAACAATGATGAAATCATTGAGATATTTACATGTTTCAGTAAACTAGTCTGCAGTAAATGTCTGACAGGTTTCTATCTCCAGCATGCAGACTTGAAAAGCTGCTGATGGAAAAAGTGGTGGCTCAATCAACTGTCTGAGTCAACTGTGTGTTTACTAGAAATCAAATGAAAAGAAAAAATCCAATCCCTGTGACTTTCTAGTGCCTGGCTCTTCCTTTTAACCACGTTCTCCCAACAGCAATCTATTGGACATTTCTTTCTTCTTGATTGGTTTTGCACTACAGAGGGAGAATTTCTAAAAATTAAGGTAGTTTTAGATAAGGTTGCAGCAGCACAGATTCTGGCCTTTGCTGCTGCTGTCTTTTAAACCAAGAGTTACAATGGAATGCAATGGCAGAAAAAAGAGTCTTGGTTTTTCATGACCATCAAGCAAGGAATAATGGTAGAGCAGAAATGTAGAGCAGTGCCTTCATGTATGCAGCCTTCAAAGCTGCCTTTTCAGCAGGTGCAAGAACACAATTATCTACTTGAGAACACTGTCCAAGAAGGATGTTCCCATAAGAGATAAGGCAGCACAAGGGGAATTTAAGAGAAGCACAGATGGCATGAAGGAAAGCACCAGCCTTGGACTAACAGTGCTGAAGGTTCGCAATTAGGACACTAGACAAACATTCCACTGTGGGTAAGGGAATAAACACTTCCATCACTTCTAGCCCAAGGTGTGGGAACATCTGTGAGCACCCTGTGGATCCACTATAAAGGTGGTACTTCCAGAGCAACTTGGGAACCCCCACCACCAAGAAGACCAGAGGGAAGAAGGACCAATTGGACAACACAGAATCCACATGGTACTGATATCTTCCTACTTAATGCCCCTCTCTTCTCCCACCCTGCCTCTCTTCCCTAATTTCTTTTTATCTCCCCAGTTTGTATTAACTGTTAAATAACATTTTTACTATTGACACTGGAAAAGGGCTGCACTTGCACCTTAATTTGGGCAGATGCTTCTCTTAATAACCAAATCTTTACACCACGGTTATTCCCCCAGGACTTAGGAAAGGCAGCACATTAATACCTTCATCGAATTCCCAGGGACACAGCTGCTTCAGCCTCCCCGGTTGGTTTTTCTTTCCATTAGAATTGGGGATCTCCTCCTGCACCCCAGAAGGCTCTGGGATGCTAGAACTCTGAAATTTGTCTTGTTCTTGCACCTCACAGGTGCAGGGGGAAACGGAGCCAACACTTGGAGACATGTTCAAAGTGGAAGTGGATGTGGAAGGCAGCAGCAAGGAAGAGAAGTGGGCATCAGCTGCTGGCTGGTTGTAACTGAGCTGGCGAGCAATTCTCCGCTTCTTGCTCATCACAGGACCGCTAAAGTCAGAAGCCAGAGGCCATTTCTGCAACAATAACAAAAGAACTCATTCATCTATGTCCATATATTTATCTATCTAGATCAAGTTTTTCTCCCATTCTGAAAAAGTAGCATTTCTGAACTGGCAGTGCTTGAAAATACATCTTAACTGAAAACAACATTGAAACCAGGAAATACTGCAGGTAAATACATTCTCTATCTCACTCCTACTTTCTCATCTTAAGACTTAGCAAGTCTTTCTCCAAGTTGTGGGAGAAAGATACTCCCTTCAGCAGCTCTATCAAAGGTTTCCCCACAGAGGGGGAGGTCTGGTCTGTTTTGCCTAGGTCTCAATTTCCACTAGTACACACCAGGAAGAGACTCAGCTTTTGCTGTCACACACCCACATGATTTAGTGAAGAGGCACCTGACTGGCTTCAGGTTTTATGTGGTAAAGACGGGATTAATCTTCACTGCCACAATCTGTCAGTACAAGGTGGGATGGTTGTGAATTCTCATCAGGCTGAACAAAAACCTCAGTCACATGTAAGGAATTCCTGTGCTTTCAACAAGAGTGACCTTCACTCCAGCAGCCACCCCACACTTCACACTCAAAAGCTCATAGATGGGGATCTTGAAATTTTTATAAGAGAGTTTCACAAGTGGTGACTAAGGGGCCCTCACTTTTCCTCAGTGCCCTTCAATCATCTCTCAGCACCTCCCAAGGACCTTCTCAAAGGTGCTGGCTCCAAAGCCACAGCACACGGCCACAAGCTCCCCACTCCCACTGCAAACTTCAGGGCCGAGGATGGAGTAGAACAGGACAGCCATGCTGTGCCCAGGCAGAGTGAGACAGGAGAAAAATAAAGGCAGAGAAAAGAGAGACACAAGAGAGAATATCAAGGGTCTGGAGATCCTGCATTGGTCCTGACATGTGCATAGTCTGGAGCTGGAGTCAACAAAGAGAGTGAAAGAGAGAGAGGGGGGAAAGAGAGTGAGAGGGCCCCATCTGCTCCACCATGCTGAAGCTTCTCATGTACAGTAGATTTCTCACGTGCCTCTGTCATACATGCACAGCTAATCCTTTGAGCCCTTCTGCAGGGAATGAGTTGAGGGTGGAGACTGAGCTCAAGGCTCCAGGCAGAGCAGCAAGTTGGCTCAGGACGCTGCTGCTTGAGCCCTGCAGGAGCCTCTCTTCTGATCACAACCTTCCTGTGCCAGCAGTCAGAATTACTGACTAACGTGCTTTGGCCTGGTCCTGCACATTCCCAGCACCAGCAGCAAGTGTGTGAAAGCTATTTAGCAAGTGTGCTGCAACTTCATACACACTCCAGAATGTTAAAAATGCACAAACTACCTGAGCAGGCCTTGCTGAAGCATCTCTCTTAGAAGCTTCCAGAGATGGCTCTTGGCTGGTGCTGCTTGTGTTCTGAGATGGAGCTGTTTTTCTGGAAGGATGGTGCAAGAGTTCAGGCTACAAGCTCTAAATGGTCAACAGCCATAAGTCTTTCCTTGCTGGTAAATCTGAACTTCAGTGTCATTACTCAAGAAAACAGCATGAAGATGAGTTGAGGCAGCTTTAGGCTGGATGTCAGCAAAACATTCTTGCGCCAAAGGATGCTTGAGCCCTGGAATAGGCTCCCCAGGGCACTGGTCAGTGCAGCAAGGCTTCAAGAAGTGTTTCAACAACACTCCTGGACATATGGTGTGATTCTTGCAGTGTCCTGTGCAGGGCCAGGAGTTGGCCATCAGTTGGATCCCAATGGGTCCCTGCTACCTCAGCGTACTCTAAGAATCTAGGCTTCATTTCCTAGGGCCTTCTTCTGAAAAGACTCTTCTCCTTCCCCTAAAGACTGAACTTACCTGGAAAGTATCAACTTCAAATTCTCTCTGTCTACATCAGTATAGCCAGGCCAATTGTTCTGAATGCTTTCCAACAGATATTCCTTCAGACTGTAGGAATTATCCTTTAGATTCAGGTTGGCTACCTACAGGCAGACATTTAAGAGAACAACCATTCATGATGGGTGCTGTATGTAAACTAAAGCAATAGAATTGGTCCTCAACAATGATTTGTGAACACCCACTTTGAACTAAACAACATCTTTTGGTAGAGAGATGAATGATTCCCTTATTGCATGAGTTTTCATCTATATTAAAATTTCAACAAATAGAAATAACCAAGTAACTCTATTCATATCTAGCAAGTGTTCCTTGGAATCCAACATGAAGTGCTACAAGACAGAACTGTGGTCAAGCCCAGAGTCCCTCTTCATGTGGCAGAGCCAGGGTTCATTCCAGCAAAGTGCTGCCATGAGAAGGCCATGCACATGCCTTGCTGTATTCCTTTGAAAAGCAGCGAGCTTCATATCTTCCTCAAGACAACTACCAAGTCTACTCAAAAAGGTAAAATGCAGTAGTAAAACCTCAAGATCACTAATATCAAAAGGGCTGGTTTAGGCTTCACCACTTCACACCTGCTCAGAGTTCCATAGAAAAGCCCACAGGAAAGCTTGACCCCTACAACACACTGAATACATGATCAACACATCACCACCATCTGTAAAAATTTACCCTTTTTTTCTCCTTGAAAACATGCTAAATATTGTTGATTCAGGTCTGTGATGATGTCTGTCTGTCAACAGCTTAAAAAAATGTAAAAGTAACAAAGCTACTTTGAATTAGGAATTCCTGTCTTAAAATCAGAACTAAGGTTGTGTTTGAAGGGAAGCAAGAGTGTGTGTACCACATCTCAGCCAGCTCAGGCTGCCCATTTTACATTTATACAAAAGAAACTCCCACTTGCTCTGCTATCTGGAAAAGCCTGAGCAAGGCATTTGAGTGTGCAGTGCTCACACAGCCCTTTCAGAATGCAAACCAGTACCTTGAGGCAGTTCACACCTCCTACAGGACATTACCTCCAAAGCAATCTTAAACATTGCAGTGGAACAGGAGAAAATGTTTTCACCCTCTACCTTCTAAGGAGCTGAGCTGTGAAATTTTTCTAATCTATTTGAAATCTAAATGGGCTTCCTCACTTGGGATGGTAGAATATGGCTCTGATGAAATTGTCAGTTTGTGTCTTCAGCAGGCAAAAACTCTGCCACTGCCCTGAGCAACCACAGCAACAAGCTTCAGAATGTCGAGGAATGAAATCCTTCTAACAATTTCTTAAAAAGTCCCTGTGGGATCAACGGAAAAACTGTATCCATGCTGAATTTTCCTGCCTTGACTATGTTCCAAATACTTTTTTCATCCCTAATAAGGAAATATTCCTATTTGACATATAGCCATGGGGAAGAGGGAATATTTAAAATGGCAGGAAAGAACCACTGCATCTTTCCATGGGTGTGCATCTTCTAACTGGCTATCTTAAAGAAATACCAGTGGAAGATAGAGCAGCACTGGAGAAGGCATTGAATAACATTGTTCCAAGCAAGATGAAGACTCAATCTACAGGACAGGAAAGAAACCCTGTGCTCAAATTTAGGCTACCACCTTTATCATGGAGCTTTTGCCTGGAACACCTTTTCCTGGCAGGCAATCCTCACAGATCCCAGCAGAAGCCAAGTACCATTGAGAGGTCACCAAGTCTGTTAAAAGGAAATGCTGCCCTGTGCGCTTTCCAAACGTCTCTCCTCTCAAACTTATCCTAGGAAGTTTTAGGTACCACTACAAACCACTTCATAAAATCAAGGAACCCCTGTGAAGTTACTGCATGAAACAGTTCAACAGTGCTAGGAAAAGAGAGAGAATTAAAAGAGGCATGAGCAGCAACAACCCTACAAAGTGTTACTCATTGCCAGCTATTCTAGCAAAACACCAAGACCTCAAATATTTTGGAGTTTTCTTTCCTTTTCCTCACATGGACTTGCAGCTTGAGGCATCTGGACTATGTTGATGGACAAACTGAACTTAGGTGTATGGAGCATTCTATAAGCCACTGCTTAGTTTCTAATTTCTAATTGAAAGAGGGCTGATAGGAACAAGTGAAAATGAGGAAGAAGAGAGTAGTACTGTGGAAAAATTGCTGTCACAAACTCCACAATCTCACCTGATGGAGGATCTTTCCAAGGGTACCCTTGTCCTTTTCCTTGATTCCATCTCTCTGCAAGCGAGCGAGTAATTCTGGCTTCTTGTAGGCCCTCAGAGCAAGTAAGTGAATCACCCTGTCCTTGTAGGGTCGGTGATAAACAGCAGTGCAAGGATTTTGTTCACTGTCTGCAGGCTTCATGGGCTTTGTTTTTTTTCCCTCTGGTTCAGGACATGAAGCGCTCGGTTCAGCCCTTTTGACATCTGCTTGTTTTCCCAAAGGAAAGGAAAAGAGATAAAGAAGTGTGAAATGGGAGGCTGGGAGAAGTCAAGAAACTTGATTTCAAAGGATGATGCAATTCTTGGGGACAGAGCTGGACTTAAATATCCACGTGGATCCCTTCCAACACAGCGCATTCTCTGATTCTGTGACAAATCCCGCTCCCTAACTGATACTGCATGGAGCATGCTGCAGAGGCACCCTGTAGCCTACCAGCAACCAGATCTGTCCCACCTGTGTTTCTCAGTGCCAGCCCAAAGCAAAAGTGGCCCCAAGTTCCATGATTGTCCCACCACTGCCAGTCCTCAGACCCCAGTCACTAAATGTTAAATACGCCCTTAGGATCTATGTAAATCACCACCAAGAATCACACAAATCATCATTCACATGTGAAACGGAACATCCCCAATGAGAAATTGGCAAGGTGAATTTTGTCTCTCCAAAGAGCCAGGATGATGCTGCCATAAAATGCTCTAGACTGAGCTGAAGTAGGGCAAGAGCTGCCCTTCCAGTGGCAGGCATGTTCCTGCAGGCAGGGGACTGCAGCCACAGCCAGGTGAGAGCTCCTTTTTCTCAGGGCAGCTGGCTGTGCCTGGCTCAGCTCACTGCTGCAGGCAGCACCACGGAGTGCCTGCAATGGCAATGTCCACCTTGTGTGTGCCTGCAGCCAGGCTCCTTGGGGAAACAACACTCACAACAGATAAAAAACAAACGACACCACCTAAGCACATTGGAGTGTTTTCTTTGTGGGAAATGACAAAATCCATGGGGAAGATGACATCATGACTTTCCTTTCACTTGCCTTGAAAAGAACCCAAGAGGGTATTGTGGCAACAGTCACCTAATAATGACCAAGACAACAAATGAAATCAAGCAAAGTTTTGCATATTGACCTGATGAAATTCTCTATGCAACTTCCTCAAAGTCATTTTCTTTCAATTTCCACTTAAGGTGAATGGTTTAGCCCAATGTGCTTGCAGTGGTGCAACCCTTGACTTCAATGCTCAAAATTCCAAGCCGTCAATCAGCATGGGAACAAGGAAGAACGAGCAGGCTTCCTCAGGGGAAAACAGGCCAATGGCTGAATGCCATTGTGACAAGGGATTGCAAAGCTGACCTAAGAGCAAAGCACTCGCAGTTGAGATTTCTGAACACACCCCCTTGTCTCAAGAATATGCTGCAAAAATGAGTTACCATGTTTCAAGTCTTACAGACATGGAGCAAAATATGAAAAGCAACCATACCTCCAAGTGGGTTAGACAATTTGACAACCTGCGCACTTCCAGTGTGTGACGCCTCCCCGGTATTTGGCTAAAAGGAAAAAGAAATCTTCTGTAAAACGTTCAGCCCGCACTCCATTCCTGCTGACTAAGCAGGTCCCTAATTTTAAGCAAGAGCTGAATTTGGAAAGGTTTGCTCTCCTATCAACTACAAAGGGCTGCTTTGACACCATTCTCCCTCTGAAAGCAGCCAGCTACAAAACTGCCCTGAGAGCGTGACCGTCACTTAGCCTCTAATGCAGCCAAGCATTCAAGTACCAAGTCATCCTTTCCCAGTTGCTGGAATTTATGGGCACCAGCTTCCCTTGAAATCAAGTGCCTGAGTGCAATTGAACTGGCCAGCACTCAGCTAACAAACGTGGCAAGAGTGGTTCACAGAAAGATCACAAAGTTGGGGCAGGAACCCACACTGGGATTTATTTGGAACTTAGGAAACCCATTCTGGAGTCAGCTCCAAGAACAACTTCAACTGCAAAATATCAACTTCATTTGTAAAAGGCATGGAAACCCTTGCTCGTTTCCTCAGCTCAAGATGCAATTATTTGCATAGATGTTAAAATGGAAACAGTTTATCCTAAGTTAGTCAGATGTGACAAAATTTGGCTTGCTTGGCTTGAACTCATCACTTAGTCCTGAATGTGCTGCTTAAAAATCACTAAAATGTCTTTTGGCATAATCATATTTTTTAACAAAAACACCTGACTGCCATGCAAGGGCTTCATTCTGAAGGCAAAACTGGCTGTCAGTGAAGCTAAAAAGCTGCTCATCTGAAACTGGCCTGAACTTTTCAAGAAATAGGAGGATCACTTGCAAATATCTGTGAAAGCAATATTCAGCAGTCTTTTAGAAATCCTTCTACATTTTGCTTGTGAGACTGTTCATCCTTCATCCATGTCACTTGCACAAAGTGTTGCCTCAACACAATTCCATTAATATTTCTGTTTCATTCATCACTACTGGCAGAGCTTGGGACAGGGAGAGGACATGAAGGGGAACAGGGAGTCACCTGAACTTCACATCCTTTTACATCAGCTTAACAAAGGACTATGCTCTAAGAGCATCTGTGCATTTTATAGAAGAAGGGAAACCAATCATGTAAGTGACCAAAACGTAAGCCTGCATTACTTATGCAGTTGTTCATTGTTTGTTTAGCCTGCATTTTTTCCTACCTAATAATTTTAATTAACTTTGTAAGTAATTGTTTAATTAATCATAAGCAGTATATTAATCATAAGCACTGTATCAGTCTTAAGCACTGTCATTTCCCACTTTAGAGAGCAGGTAGCTAAGAATCTTTTGGCAGTCAACTGTCACAACTGGATTGTTAGATCACCAGAAGTTGTCGTTTTCCAAAACTAATCCTGATAAGCTTCAATGAACAAAGCCTGAGGTATAAAAGGCTGGACACCTGGAATCTACACTTCATAGCCCTCCAAGAACATGTTGGAGTAACCAGGAGACAAACACTAATAAAAACATTTCTGCCTCAGAGCTCAAAACAACTCGTCTGGGAAAAAGTTAATCAACAGTCTGAAAAATATGGGCTAATTGAAATGAGAAAGGTGACACCAATATCCGAGCCAATACAATAGAAAAGTAGTTAATGAGAAGAATGATGTCATTTAGAAGCCATGAACAGCAATTTCTTGGTTTGATAAAAAGGTATGAATAAGTGGAAAAGCTTTGGAAGTGGCATGCATGTGGCAGAAGTTCTCCACTATGCACCAGAGCCAGGAATAAAGTAATAGCTACTCCTAATATCAAAAAAAATTCCTGTTCAAGGGCTTCATTTATCCTTACATTTTCAGTGATCCCATTAAAAACATGGGACAATGAGAAATCCATGCATTTGGGCCAAAAGCCATGCCCAGAGCATGAGGTTACTGAATGTCACAGCATGGGGTACTTCCAGCTTCCACTGGTACCTCCTCCATGTCATCCTTGAGAGCCACTTCCATCAGGGAACCTGTGACTTCCACTGGCACCTCCTGGGTGTCATCCCTGTGGATCGCCTCCAGCGGGGCGGCTGCCTCAAAGGGGCCCTTGGAGCACCAGTGGGGCCCCAGCCCTGCACAGCAGGACCCGCAGGGTCAGCAGCCCCTGACACCAAAACCACGGCCAAGCCCCCACGGTGTCAACGCCCAGAGCCCGACAGCCACCCCTCACCTGTTGGTCCTGGGACCTCTGGGTCACCCTGACGGGCATGGCAGTGGTGCTGGGGGCCCTGCGGGGCGCAGTGTGGATTAGAGCCCTGTGGAACATGGTGGATCGTGCCCAGGCTCTCTGCTCGGCCATCCGGCTCTGCCTTGGCTGCTCCCGCTCCCACACAGCCACTGCTTCTGTCACAAAATCTGGGAAATGTAAACTTGATGTTAGGAAAAGGTGTTCTTTGCTCTTTGGCCTTTATGGCTTCCAAGACTCATCAACAAGAAGGGAGATTATTTCCATGAAACACAAAGTAGCCAACAAGCTCTAAGTGACGGCCAGGTGTTGGAAAGGCAAATTACTTCTTGGCTGAATTGCCTTTTGAAGGTGTAGGGCTTGACAGGCAAGAGTTATCTCCGACCTAGGGGAGCTTAGCAAGGCTTGGGAAGAAGTTTGTACCACTGATGGTGGACACAAAGAATGCAGAATTTATGGGCACAAGGACATTTGACAGAACCCCCAAGACTAGGAGCCAACTACTAAAGCCAAAGCAGCAACTGTGCTGAATCTACTCCAGCGGCGTAAAAGGGAATTTCCGGCAGGGCAAAC
This sequence comes from Cyanistes caeruleus, assembly GCF_971803275.1. Classification (NCBI taxonomy): domain Eukaryota; kingdom Metazoa; phylum Chordata; class Aves; order Passeriformes; family Paridae; genus Cyanistes; species Cyanistes caeruleus. The sequence continues at coordinate 5,739,526 of NC_141732.1, read as the reverse complement.
CATGGCCACTCACTCCAGAAAGCTCTCACTAAGAACAGAGAGACAGAACATGCAGACTAATTAGCATGAGAAGTGACAGGATCATAATCTAATAGTAGAGGGAATAGTGATTATGAGAAGAACTAGGTAACTTGGAGACAAAGAACACTAATTACTTTAGTTGATGAAAGGTCTAAATACTAAAACATTCTGATTCCTGTGGTAGTGGCTTTGTGGATTGACCACTGAGCCCCACTTTCTGCACAGAACTGTAAAGAATTACCTCCACTCAGTGCGTGGATTGGCCTCTTGATCACCTTGTGCTAGAACCAAGCAATTTGGAGCAACACTCCCTAGCACTGTGACACCTCCGCTCTCGCTGCAGCCACGGAAGGGTCTGAGCGGGCCTGCTGTGTGCCGGTGACAATGGCCACGTGTCCTTGGAAACGGGGAGTTCCATGTTCCAGGCTGGGTGGGATGTCACTGAGGAGCGGGATGTGACACGCTCGGGGCAGAGGGAATTCCAAATGGGCAAATGTGGGGAATTCCCAGCCCTGTCCCGTGAATGACTCAGCTGGTTTCCAAGTGCAGAAAGGGGTGCTCCAACCATCCCAGTTGCTGCAGCTGTGCAAACCAGGGCTAACAGAGTGTTTCTGCACAAAAGTGTTGTACTTGGCTGTCTCCGAGGTGAAGGAGCAGCTTAACACCTCTAAGCAGGGCAGCAAGGTGCAGCCCTCCCAGCACTGGTCAGTCCTGCCGTGGGCCGGTCAGTCTGTGAGCCTTTGAGCACGTACATGGTCACTCAAATATCATCTCCTTGACAAAAACCCCCAGAGCCTTCCTCATCCCAGCCTCCTAAAAGAAAGCAAGCCAGCAGCACACCCAGGCCCCCACGTGCCCTGCAGGAGGAGCTGACATGGAAGAGCCTGCACTGATCCTGAACACAATTACAGGCTGATAGGTGTGCTGACTACTGGTGGCCATTGAAGTTACTGACACATCTGGAAAATATTTTACACTGTGTTTATATTTGCATTTTCCCCATACACAAGCTTATTCCTGATTTAAACCATGCACCAAAACTCTTGTCTTGTCATTACAGGGGGAGGGAACAAAAGCATGTAATTGAAAATGTGTCCTGTATTACGTTCCAAAGCTCATTTCCCAAGAAATCTTGTCTTTCCTTTTTTTTTTGTGTGTTTTTCTACAAGACCATGTCCATATCTGTCCATGTCTGGTCTCCTGGCTTCCACACACACATGGACAGGGTAGTTTGAGGTACAGAAAGGAAGAAAGCAAATTGTCAAACACCAGATCTAGAAAAGAACTGTGTCCTTTTTTGTGATTGACTGCATGGTCTTGATTATGGATCCCCAATTACAGACTATTGGAAAAGCCTTTGTATGAAACATCAAAGGAAATCAAGGAGGTGTCACACTGGACTCCTGAATGTCCAACAGGCTCTTCTTATCTTAAATTTCATGACTTCTGCTCTGGGGTTACCAGAATTGACTGAGCTCTTGGCACTCTTCATACATGACTGCCTTCACCTTGCACAGTAGATCCATTTTTAGCTCAAAGACTAGAAATGCAGGAAAGAACCAGTGGAAAGGAGCATATTTCTCAAAAAAGAACTGAATAATGTACTTGAGGGATGGCCTGTGTGCATCAAAGTAGGAGGGCCCATGGTCCTGACTGATTGAATAGGTCTGAAAATTAATGGGGAAATAAATGTCAATTTCTGTCCTGCATCTGCTTGTGTCTGGTTTAGAGCAAAAAGGAGGTCACTGGTTATCCCTGAGCAGAATCTTAAAGTAACAGGCAGTACTCCTGGAACTAAAGACATGGCACTAAAGACACCTACTGCCGTGAATCCTACTAAGTTTCTCGATCCTTCTACAGGGAATCAGGATCTCCAATCAAATATGGAAAGCTTTGGGAGTGTCCAGTTCCCTGCTAAAGTACCAATAATGCACTGCAAAGCTCACCAGTTCAGACAAACACCAGCCAGCATCAGCAACTGAGTAGGAGACAAAACTGCTAGAGAGGTGGCAGAACAAAGCAATTTTTCCTAAGTTGTGAACCTTTCCAAACCAGTCACAAAATACCATGATGCAGATAATCAATTGGCAAAAGCTTTTAATGCCTGATTGAATCCTGAAGGGTGGTGGGTAGCAAGAAACCAACAAGTTAGAGTGCCACAAGCAATGAGATAAATTGTAGAAGATAAACATAAAGAAACTCATTGGGGTATTGAAAGCATGGTAGACAATTTGAAAAGGCAGCTACTTAGCGCTAGGCTGACAGGGATTGTGACAAGTATAGAGAGAAAACGTAAAATCTGCTTACAGAGCAATGCACAGTTTTACAGAAGACTGCCAGTAACTATCACAAAAAAGGGAAGTAGTGCATGAAAGTAGAAAAGTAGAAATGAAAATTTAAGACCATGTCTATTATCTCTGGGACAAGTGCTCTCATCTTTGCACAGGTTTCTTGTTTGACCATCCCTGATGAATCTGCATGCTCAGGTACATCTCATCATCCTGGAAACTGTGTCTATGCCAAAATGCAGAGCAACGAGGCACTTAAAGAAAACTGGAAAGGAGCATTTTAAGTACTCCTAAGCACTGCTGCAGCAAAAAAAGGGGATGGAGGCAAAAAGGCAGCTGGGGCAGGGGCAGAGGGGGAATGTCAATAAGTGAGAGGTTGTCCTCAAGTCCCTTTTGCCAGGGCAGATGCTGTGGGGGCTCTCATCCAGAGCAGGAGCCAGGACCCACAGGGCAGATCCTGTGTCCTGGATCCAGCCAGGACAGGGGTAACTTTTGCAGCAGCCAGGAGGAGCATGGACAGGACCTTGGGGTAATTGCATGCCACCTCCCACATGGCAGGGGGAAATGGAAGGCATTTGTTCTTCCTTGGCCAGTGTGCTGTAAGTCATGGGGCATGTCAAGTCCTTTGTGGTCCTATGTGACTCATTCACCTCTTGTACACTCTGCTTTTAGTGTTGTTGTTACTGTTTGTGTTCTTGTTTCACTGCTGTTTCTAGTAAATTGTTCTTATCTCAACCCATGATCTTTACCTATTTGTGTTCTCCTCTCCATCCTGCCACAGGGAAAGTGGTGGGGAAGTCAGTGAGTGGCACATGGTCTGAGGTGGTTCAGTGTGAGCACTAAACTGGGGAATACCATTCCTACACTGCAACAATGTGGAAAACTCAATTTCCCAATTGTTATAAATGAAATTAGAATTTCAGACAACCAGGTCCCTTGAGTTAACACCAGTTTAAATAAAAATGAATAGAATTTAGTAAATTAAATGGTAATTTGATATAAAAGAATACAGATTAATAAAAGAAAACAATTAAATAAAAAATACAATTTATATATATAACTTGCCAGTAAGTATTAAGTATGATTAAAGCATAAGCAAAACCAACCGGGGTATGGGGAGGGCTTCTCACCCCACCTCACGTACAAAACTGACCGGGGTACGGAGGGGGTTTCTTACCCTCCCTCACGTACAAAACAAAGCACTTTAAGCTAAACTTACATACTGTATGCTTGTACATATTCATTAATGTTTCCCCTAAGTTTCCTCCTATTTCTCATTTTTCTGACTTTACGTCATTTTTCTTCATGGCTCATGCCTCACTTGGTGTTAGGGGGTCTTCAGTCTTCTTTTAGGGTATTTTGGCGAAGGCTTCTCCTCTTCCTCATTGTCCTTTGGATAACCTTACAGGTTTACATGTGTGTACCAAGCGTTATGTTATGTATGTCTCGTAATTAGTCTTATATTTAATGATTTTTAGGCCCAATGCCTAAAGTTGTTCTAATTTTGTCTATTTCAAGGTTGTTTTCATCTTGGGACATCACTTATCTTCCAAACTAAATCTTGTATCTCAATTTTAATCTGTAACATCTGTCAAGGGGTACATCTGCCTTGTAACACTGATTCTTTTGATTGCTTCTAATAGGAACTTTCCAAATAGTTACAAGTTAGTTAGCACAAATCAATTCCATTTATTATGCAAGTGATTACTTTCCTTGTCTAGTCCTACAGGAAAATTAGCCAGCTGAAAAGCAGCTGCTGTAATTGAACTGAAAGCCTGCTAGGTAGCGCTTGTTTTAAAGTGCAGACTTAATAAAGTTACAAAGAAAGCAAAAATTAAATATTGCCAAATAATCTTTATAATAAGATTTTAAAATATTTTAAAATATTTAAAAATCTATGGTGGGAGAAAGTCATGTGGTCTTTTTCCAGTCCCACACTGACAATTCTATAAAGCAAATTACAATTGAATATTTTCAGCTCATCAAAAAAAAAAAAAGAAAATTAAACAAAAGAGCAGAAACAGTTACGTTTGAGCTGCAGATGATTGACTTTAATGCTTAAGGCTAAAGAAGGAAAAATGAGAGGATCTGTGTGTTGAAAATAAAATTTAAAAATTGAATGGTCCAAATGCATTCTGTTCCTCCCCCAAATGGACTTTCTCATATTCAAAATATCATTGACAGTTGAGGCCAAAATTCCAAGTGATTTTATGTCAATCAGCTGTGTTAAATCATTGAAGAGAGCATTATTGGCCTGGCTTCACAGGTGTCTGAATGAATGATGAACAGAATTATACTTTCTTGAATAAGTCAGATTTTCCAGGTTTGGTATTTTTCTTCCTCTAAACAAAGACAAAAGAGTTCATGCCTTTGCTTAGTCAGTTCAAGGTTCTGAAGGGTCACTCTGCCAGTATTGAGGTCACAGACAGTGGGTTCTGTGCACTTCCAAAAAGATGTGCGTGTTTTGCAAACTTTTCATGGACAAACTGTCATTTTACAAAAAAAAAAAAAAAAAAAAAAATTTAAATCAATTGAATTCAGACACCCCTTTGCTCTCCATTAAACCACAAACCTATACTCTTATCTTTCTGATTAATACAAACACAGAAACACTGACAGCCTTGGTTGGCAGAAGAAGGAAAACTCTTACTTCCAGACAACTCACTGAGAGCAGTTCATGTTAAACCCCCTGCTCAGGCTTTCACAGCCACTCCCCACCTGTGCCCATCCCTGCAGGGCAGGACCAGCATCAGGAGGACCTGTGGCAAGAAGGGCTGACAGTGGCAGGTCCTTCTGCCCAGGGCAGAAGGAACAGCACCTCTGCTCCTGGCTGGAACAGGGGCCACTTGCCCAGGTGGACCTGGTGCCCCAAAAGGACAAGGGACCTTAGCCCCAGGGCTCTCCCCAGCCCTGCAAGAGGCCAATCCACCAGCAGCTCTAGCAGGGCATTTGGAACTCTTCATTCAACCAAAAGGACATAAATTGTTATTTCCCTCACACGGTCCCTGGACACTGCTTTCTCTCCCTTCTAATGCCCTTCCCCTTCTGCCCCCCCGTGGCTCACCCCCTGTGCTGGGGGGCACAGCCATGGGCCCCTGGACTCTCAGGGCCGTGTCAGCAGCGCTACCACTTCCCCCAGGAAATCCTGCTGCACCTGCATACCTGCAGCATAGCAAATGCCAAAGCCAGAGTGGGCAGCAGGAGCAGCTGCTGACACAGGACCATGTCCTCAATCTTCCTTTCCAGCCACCTGGATATGCAGTGACTCCACAACACGAGGTTGGGAATCAAACTGGGGGCACTCCCCTCTGATGTTTCTGCCCAGAAAGTAGAACTAATTCCAATCTCTTGAGCTTTGCAATTGGGTAAAGGAAAATGAGTTAACAATTGAACTGACCCAGAATAAAGCTTTGGAGTGGTACATGCAAATGGGACTTCTGGAAAGAAAGGGACCTTTTGACATCTCAAGGCACATCCATCAAAAACAGAAAACAAATCTTGGCTCAACTTGAAAGTATCAAGAAACCAGTGGAAGGTGCCATCAGGCATTGCAGAGCACACCAAGTAGATAAGACCAAAGTGGAAATGGGGAAATATTAAGCTCAATGAGGCTGCAGAAAAAGACATGTTAGAAAACAAAGTTTTAACACTCTTGTCAGAGATACCTCTCCCAGTAGAAAAACCAGAGTATAGTGCTAGGGATTGACAAAGAATTGAAAGTGTAGAAGCAAGGTTTCATCCATAAGATTGGCAGTTATCCTAACTGGGCGAAGAGTAGTCCTAGGATCACTCTTGTGTGAAATAGCAAATTGCAAACACAGAGCCATTCCCTGGACTACTGAAAAACTTTTGAAAAATTTGCAAAAAATCTATAATTGGGTCTGAAATGGCTCAGATTGTACAATCAAGACTCAAAAAATGTATAGTTTGTAACAGAAACAAACATAATGTTCACAATGCAGTACTAAGAGCCATAAAATCTGGAGGTGTTCCAAGTGAATAGCGGCAGATGGATTTTACTGAATTTCCCAGAACACGGAGGTATAAATCCATCCTAGTTCTGGTGGGTACCTTTTCTGGCTGGCCAGAAGACTTCCCTTGTCACACCAACCACTCTAGGGAAGTGGCTAAAATACTGTTGAACCAAGTAATACCTAAATTGGGGTACCTTTGGGAATGTCATCAGAGAGAGGTTCCCACTATTGCAGAAGGGCTAAAAGAGGTTAGGAAAGCCTTGGGAATAGCTTGGGATCTTCATGCTCACTATAGGCCCCAAGCTAGTGGCAAAGTGGAGAGAATGAATCATACAATCAAACTGCAGTCAGGCAAAATATGTTAGGAAACCTCCTCGGCACGGGTCCAAGCTTTACCTGTTGCTCTACTTCAAATTAGAATTCAACCATGGGGCACCAGCAAAATCAGCCCCTATGGGCTGCTGTATGATCAACCCTACCAAGTACCACACATTTCAGGAAACACACACATATAAGGAGAGGTTGATCTGAATAATTACCTCATTTCTCTCAGTAAAACTTTACAGGATTTACAGTGAAGAGTGGTGATCTCCAGATCAACAGGACTGGACATTCCAGTGAACAAGTTCCAACCAGGAGCTTGGGTGTGCTTGAAAGACTGGAGAACTACTCTGCTACAGCCAAAGTAGGACCTTTCCAACTTCTGTTGCCAACTCTTACTGCATTCAAATGGACAGAGCAAAATCATGGATACGTTATTCCAGAATCAAAAGAGCCAAAACTCCTTAGCTCAAGATGACAACTCCCAGGGATTTGAAGAAATCTGGACCAAACTTTACTCATCTGGCTTTGTAAAAATAGCAGTCTATACCTGTTATAAGGCCTTATGCTGTAAAATGAAATAGAAGTATTAAGAAACAAGTTCCCACAAGGAAGTTTATCTCAAGAAAAGGCAGGACTTGGTAAGGACCACAGAACAGAGCAGCACAGCCTTGAAGAAGTGGATGAAGGATGTAACTTAGGCAAACAGAAGTCATGCAAAACAAAAGCAGGATGCCAGCTCAGCTCTGCAAAGCTGACAAAGCAGAAGTTATTGTGCAAAAAATGATATTGTGCTTACTCAAAAGTGAGGGCCGAGGGACAGCCACCTAAAAAGTACACTGGATATTGAAGACAGAACCCCAAGAACTATAAGGACTTCCAATAATGGGTGCAAATTTGTAAAATAAAGTAATAAATATACATCAAAGTAAGAAGGGATAGCGAATGAACATGTAATCAGTGTGTACGATAAAAACTCTGTTCACCTGACACTCGGGGCACTCAATTAGAGGAGGGATCCTCTGAGTGACCAGCACAGTGTAATAAAGAATGCCTGCTTTCCAATACTCAAAACTGTGTTAGAAAGTTTCTATTTGGCCAATTTCACTAATGCCTTCTGGCACAGCTTTGAATTATTTCCCTGTGCCCTGTCAGTGTATCCCAGGGAGAACTTTAAAAGCATGATGAGACACCCAGACACAGACACACGGTGCAGGTGACCAAGGAGGGAGCAATATGGGAAGGTAGAAGCTGGAAATAAGAAATTATATTCCTTTTTTTCTCTCTGATGCCATGTACCTACAGGGATGGAAGGTCTGCTGTGACAGCACCAGGTGGAGGAGGCTGATGTGGCCAACCTGTGGACTGTGACATTCCTGAGCAATGGGTTGTGACCTTACTCCCCTCACTGCTTATCTTGGGGTGACCAGAAGGTGAAAGGTTTAGCTGTCACTGATGAGTGGGGACTGATGTCACCAAGCAGTGGACTGTGACATCACAGAAGGAATGGATGACGACCTTGTGTTCCTTACTGCTTCTACTCAGTTGGCAGAGCTTGGGCCAGTCTGGCTGCAGCCTGAACTCCATCCAAGCAACATTGTGAGGACTGGAGGATCAAGCCAGGCTTCTCTAGTGCTGGGTGGTGCCTGTTACTGGCCCATCTTGGTGCCAGCCTCAGAGCCATCACTCCTGTTTTCCCTGCCCTGCCTGCTTCAGGCAGCCAAGCACTGCAGATGCAGCACTGAGGGTAAGCTGTGCAGGAAAATGTCCAACCAGGGCGGCTGTGGGGTGCATGACAGGACTCAGAGAGCTGGGAGGGTGGCCTTCCCCAGGAGCCTGGCCATTTCTTCCTCCCTGCCCCAGAACAGCTGATGACCATGGCCTCTCCCTCCTGCAGGAGGTGGGAGCAGTGAGGGAAAACAGCCGCTGATCCTTATCTCTCCCCAGTGTGCTGAAGAGCACAAAAATGTCCACAGAGACTGACAGCAACTTCCCCGTCCGCCAGGACACTTTTAAGGATGTGGCTTCTACTTTGCCCTGTCACCACCAGTTTTGTCTGGGCTGTATCCTGCGGTGGACACAGAGAAATCCAGTGTGCCCACTCTGCAGAGGAGCAATAGTGACTGTGCGATTTTCTGATCATGGAGAAGACGACTATCTGGAGATACCCATCACAGTCCCTGAGGAGCTGCCAGATGGCAGCAGCCAGGCAGAGAGAGCTCCTGGCTCTCTGGATGAGAACAGCTCCCATCCTCCTGTGGTGTCCCCTTCATCTTCTCCACAGGGGACAGTGTCTCCAGCAGAGCAGGAAGGTTCAGGGCTGGAGTTTGTGGGGAGTGTCCTGCCTGAGGTCTGGGCAGAAACTTTCCGTCAACAACAGCATCTCCTGGAATCCGTGCGGCCCTGGCTGCATGAGAGGCTTTCAGGAATATACCAGGGCTGGTGGTGGGTGGTAGATGCCATAGAGAGCAGCATCTTGCATGGCCTTTGCATCCACGGGCCAAATGCTGGGATTCTGGTTGAGGTGCTGCAGCCTCTCCTCGAGGAACACACAGCACCACTGGTCCATGATGTGATCAGCATCATTATGGGCCAGCACCGTGAGGAGGCCCAGAGGCTTCTGCCCACAGAAGATGAGAACAATGGCCCTGAGACCAGCTCCAGCTCCAGCTCCACCAGTTCCAGCTCCAGCTCCAGCTCCAGCAATTCCAGGATCTCCAGCTCCAGCAACTCTAGGAGTTCCAGCTTCAGCAGCAACAGCTGCAGCTGCAGCTCCAGCAGCAACAGCTGCAGCTCCAGCAGTTCCCAGCAAGGGACTCCCAACAGCAGCCCCACAGGCTCCGATGAGGAGGAGGAAGCTGGTGCATCAGAGGCTTCCCCCTGTCCAGGGCATCAATTGCATCTGCTCCCAGGGTAGGGACTGATTGTGCACTGGGCCCCCACATGTCTGACAAAAGGAAGAGCCCGGGCCCTAGAACCCTCCCCAGGCCTGCCAGAGGCTGCTCCACCAGTAGCTCTAGCAGGGCTCTTGCAAACCTTTTTCAAGGAGAAGGAAATAAATTGTGATTTCCCTCAGAAAATCTCTGGGTACTGCTGTGGGCGGCACTCAGGCACTGGGGGGCACAGCCATGGGGTCCCAGAGCCATATGGCCATGGCAGCAGCACCTCTTCCCACAGCTTCTGCTGCAGCTGCACACCCACAGAGCAGCAGAAGCCATAGGCACAGCAGGCATCAGGGGCAGCTGGTCCTGCCACAGGACCATGCCCTCAGCCTGCCTCTATATTTTCTCTTACCTGCCCACTTGGCAGAGGGAAGTGATAGAGTGGCTTTGCTGGGTGCCTGGACAGGGTCCATGCAGGGTCAGTCTCTTGCAGCACGGGTGGCTGCAACAAACCTTTTCAGGGCAGAGGGTGGAGAAAATAAATAGGGATGGGTATGATTGTGTGACCCAAAAAAAAAGATCTTTAATAAGCAAAATAACAAACACATAATCCAAACACATATGGGGATGCACACAAGAGTCGAGGGACAGGGTAACACAGTAACTTATATAAACCAAGGTAGGGGCGGCATCTGAGGGAAAGGGACCAAAAAAAGCTGAGGATTAGGAATATGTAAGATAATGCATCAAATCTTAACCAGTGATAACAAAGAAACTATAGAACTCTCTGGCAACATTTACATAAAACTAAACAGGGGGCAATGTGGGTGATACTTTACTCTCCACAACTACATGGCCTTCAGTCAAGGTTTTTACCCACCCCAGCATAAATCCAGCAGATTTTTCACATCTTGTCCTGTATTGACTACCCCAAGGGCTACTGCATAAACAGTTTAATTTGTTCAGGACCCCACTTAAAATTATTCCTCTAAGTCACATCTGACTCTACTCTGCAATATGCATTCTCCAAAAACCCAGGGGGCCTAGGAAACTTCCCTCTTGCTCGGTCAGTGGGGACAGATCTGTTATTTTCTTGACTGAATTCATTGGAATTGCATGATATCCATCTTGATATTTTACTCCCAGAAGAGGAATTTCCTGGGAAGCTCCCTTGACCTTACTTTGTTTTATGACAAAACCAGCTTTCAGGAGGATCTGGATTATCTTCTCTCCTTTCCAAAACTTGCCCTGCTGCGCTGCCTCATACAATGATGTAATGGATGTACTGCAAATGTTCTAGAGCCTCACCCTTTTCCAGTGTCATGATAAATACTGGGGCTGTGTTTCCAGCCCCGGGGCTATACTGGATTCCTGTGCACCTGCAAACTGCACCTGCACTCTCCTGATGAAGTAATGGAGAAAAATGTGCCAGTTATGTCTATGGTGCTGTGGACTCCAGTTTACACTGAACTTTGTGCACGCCCAGCATGGCAGCACTCGGTGATGGTGTGCCGTGGTTTTAAAGCACAAGCTAAAAAAAAAAATGACTAAAAAACTTACTTCTTTCTTGCTGTGAGATATGGATTAGGGGAAGGGCAAAACAGACTTAAAAGGAATAAAGAAAATTTATTAACAAAACTACAAGAATAAGAAACCAGAATAAAAAAAAACTTCTTCCCCACCACTCAACTTTTTTTTGTCCAACTGACAACTTAGAGACAAAACTTGGTGGTTAAAGCAGTCACAACTACATAGTACATAGTATCCTTTTCATCAGTCTTTGTAGAGAAAAAGAAGTTCTCTTGTCATTCTATGGAGAGTTCTTGACAAGAAAACAGTTTTCTCATGACTTTCTATTCTTCTGATGCCAGCTGCCCGGAAAACTCTGCCATCAGGTTCTCCTCCCAATTCACACCACTCAGAGGTGTGTTCATGGGCCATGAACTCAAGGGATGTCATTTTAAGGATGAGTCATTCAAAGGCAAAGGCTCTCTTCATCTGTCTTTGTGAGCCTCTCTGGAAACAGAAGTTTTCTCTTTTTCCTCTTGGGGGCCACAAGTCTTTGGCAACTCTCACTTCTCTTTCTCTGTTCCAGCATTTCATGAGATCACAACTGCTTCACCATCTGCTCAGCTTCATCAATGGATTACTTTTGCTCAGATCTATGCTTTGAAATACTTCATACCCCTTTGAAATACTCTTTCATGAATTAAAGGAGTTTTTTTCACTACATTATTGTCCATCTCCATAACCTTAACAAAAGAATATTTCCACTTATTAGTGCATCTCCTCATCCTCTTCCCATCTGAGGCTTGATCCTTTCTTTTACTGACTTGGACGGTTTGTGTTGTCTCTTTACATGTGAATCACTCTCACTTTCCACTCTCTGGAAAAGGATTAAATCTGCAGGTCCCATCTGGGTAATAAAAGGGTTAAAATCTGGCTCAAGCCTTGTGGATGGCCACCTGATCTCTGTTGGGCAGAGGCTGCGGCTGTTTGTGATGGAGAATTTTCGGTGGCTGCTCTGGGGGAGTGTGGTCAGCATCTCAGCATGCTGCAGGCTGATGGCTTTCCCTCCCCTTCCTCAGCAGTCTCTGGTGGAACTCAGCAGCGGCAGAAACTGCAGCTGAGCCAGGAACCGGCCTGGCCCGGCAGCCCCCCTGTACAAGGCTCAGCGAGCCCTGCGAGGGGTTCAGCCCCTCTGAGAAGGGGCTCCTGTCACTTCACAGTCTCCATCCCCCACTGGGAACCGCACAACTCCGGCCAGCCCCGCTCCCCCCGTGGCCTTGTCCCGCCTGGGGGGGAGGAGGCTGAACCAGATCCCTGTTACCTTTCACAGCCGGAAACAAAGAGAACAGAAATTCTCAGGCTTAGGTTTTAAAGGATGGTGTTCACAGGTTGATCTCACTTTTCAATGGTCAAAACTACTGTCAATTCTCAGAAATGGCCAGCTATTGGCCAGGAGAAAAATACTCCCATCAGCCTCCAGCAGCCTTAACTTCTGTGTGTGTTTTCTACTTTTTTTCTTAAATGCAAATCCATCACATGGTGTGACTTCATTCAGGCCATGATACTCCACTGTCAGTCTCCACTCTCCCTTAGACTTATTCACAGGCCATATGGGACTGCAAAGGCTCGCAAGTCTTGCTGACCACTCCTGGGTTCTCCAGTTCACAAACCATCTCATGGATGGGGGTCACACAGTCCCAGCTGAGGTAGTATTTTTGACAATGCACTCCTGTGGTAGCGATCGGTACCTGTTGTTCTTTGACCCTCAGCAGCCCCACAGCAGAAGGGTCCCCTGAGGCACCAGGGACCAGCTCTCTAATTTCCTCTGTCTCCACAGCAGCTATCCCAAAAGCCCAACAATGCCCTTCTGGGTCCTTGAAACATCGTCTCCTGAAGTACTCTATGCCGAGGATACACAGGGCCTCTGCGCCAGTGGCATTTTATCATTTGTGGCTGTTTGAGCTGAAGGCTCTCTTCAGCTTGCAGTGCAGGCAGCTGTTGGGATTCCCTGTCACCCCAGGAACAGAGATGGATTCTGCCCCTAGACAGCTCAGTGGCATCAGGGTACATTTTGCACTGCTGTTGACCAAAGCCACCTGCTCTTGTGGGTCCGAAGTGCCAGGCTAACAATCCACACAGTCCAAGAGAGCTGAATGTCCCTTTCCTCCACTCAGGTGGGCACAGAACCCCTCTAGTCCTGGTCATAGTACTCACTGCTCACTTCTAATGAATACGAACTGGAAGTGCCTACAAGAAGATCAAAGTTACATCAGCCCTTCTATTCGGAGAACTTGCCCACTGGAAACCAGAGCAGATTTATCCCTGCAGAATTTCCTGTGCCGGTGTCAGAGACTGGAAAGATCGATGTCTTGAGAGCTTCTGGGACACGTGTGTGGAGGAGAAAAGGTCAGGCCTTCCCCGGGCAAGGCAGTGAACTACCTCACATCTGCCAAAGGGCCTGTATCCCAGCCTGGCTGAGCTGCCAGGCACTGGCACACTAGAGGAAACGTCCCACTCTCCACTCCTGGAGCCCCTGACCCAGCTTCTGTGTGGCCAAATGACCAGAAGTCCCACCTGAGGGGTGGGCCCATGGAGGCTGAAGGATGTTTAAGGCTCAGCATGAGGCCACATGTCCTGGTACTACTTTCATCTTGAAGTGTCTATCTGAACACCACTGGAACTCAGGAGTTTGTATCTTTATGCGTGCTTTTATGTATCTTTTCTCTCTTTTTCTTCTTCTAATTCCCTCTTCTTGGAGAAACATCATTTTGAGTAATTTAACATCAAACAAATTTGAAGTCTGCAAAGTGGAATGGGTCAAGTTAATGCTCTGAGAAGTGTTTAATGTTGATTGGGTGCTGTACCAAACCTTTTGCCAAAGCTCACTGATTTTCTAAAGTTTTCCAGTAAAGTTGTTTGGACCCCTCAAGAATCTATTTTTGTTTTTTCTCCCATGCATTTAACCCAGAGTACAAGAACCATTTTAACATAATCCCTTTCAAAATGCCCTTTAAGCAAGTTGCTTGGGACTTTACAGATGGTTGTTCTTCCTCTCAACCCTCTCAAAATACCTTTCTTTGCTTTTTCTGTGGAATTCCAGCCTTCAGCCCTCGTTTGGTTACCCTTTTGCTAAGGACAGATTCAGCATTAAAGGCCAGCCCTGCTGGGAAGATGAATATATACCTTTGAATCAGCTCCAGCCAAGCTCCACAAGTCAAACAGGCAGATGTATTTCACCAAAAAAGAATACCTCAAAAAGCAAAGGACAGTTCTCTTTTCTTCATCTAGATTAGGATATACATCAGACATAGTTAGTTTCTTAAGATGAACTCAGTAACAAGACATGAATTTGAAATCAACACTGCCACCATCAACAAAATAAAACTGCATTCGGGAAGGAAAATGTAATTGGTTTAGAAGCACATACTGTAAAGGCAGAACAACATCATACATTAACATTTCTGTGTATTTCACACTCAGTATTAAGGTGTTGACTTGTTGGGTTTAACCTGTAGTCCCATGAATGATTATGTCCCTTAGAAGGGCCAGAAATAGGATGCTCAGATATATAAGAAGTAAGAATTGTAGTGGTTTTCTTCTTGTTGCTGACTTTACTGACATTAAGGCAGAACATTCAGTGTTTACAGTGACAGTACAGATCCTACTGCATAAAGGGCAGTGACATGGAAAAAGAATTGTTTACAGCAAGACTGGTTAGAGGCTGTTCCTTAAAAAGTTTGTTTCAAGTGCCACAGAAAGAAATTCTGACTTAGTACAGAAAGTGAAACAATTAAAAATTTTGGGCAAAAACTCCCATCTCCTATGTCTCAGCCTCAATGTAGAACGTTGTCCATGGGGATATTTTAATGTGACACAGGGAAAACTGCTACAAAATGCTGATAACTGAATGACCATTGCATCTGAAGCATATGTTGATCCAGCAAGCTCACACCACACTGATGGTCTGTAAAGGATGCCTGTGATTTATGAGCAGAACACCATTTACCCACTTCCCAAAAAGTCTACAGATTTGTCAAAATACAGACTACAAATCTCTTGTTTATAAGCATTTCTTGAAAGACATCTGGCACTTGCTTTTCACAGGATTCATCTGTAAACCAGCACTATATTATACTAGAATTGTTATGAGATTACACTTGCACAGACCCACATCAACTATTTAAGTATGGGACTTCGAGCAGCAAACGGTGCAGCTCTTTGTGTCAGAGACTGCCCTTAAGCATTTTCACACCACCATTCACAGCAATTCAATCCTGATAGCAGTGGCTCAGATTTACTACAGCCTACAATATAAAGACAAGATCACTGAAACATTGAGACTCAAATAAAACAGTAAGAAGAGCAACCCCAAATTGAAAACAGTAAAAATTAGAAGCAAGAAATAAATAGAGATCCTTGATGCACCAACTTCAGGACACAGAAAATCTTTTTAGTAATGGATTGCCTACACCTACAATACGTCTTTCTTAATGCTATATTAACTGGATATTTATACACAAAAGTGACTGACTACATCACTAAATCCATTTTTATGCTACTACAAGAAAAACTCCAGCTTCCATTATTTCATGGAATCTTTTCTATTTTAAAGCAGCACAATGACAGTCTCCTATTCAAAACTCTATGCTAGCTATTCATAAACCATTGGGAAAGAAAAGTCTCAAAACAAAACAAAACTAAACTGCAAAGCATAGAATTAATTTATCCAAACAACATTTTGGAAACCCAAACTGCTGTTCGGGAACAAAAGATGCTCACCCTCTCAGTATTATTTTTTTATAGCACGCTACTCAAAATGATTCCTATTCAGCAACTGCTCTGATTTGCTCCAATGCTGAGCTAAGAGTCACCTCAGACACTGACTCAGTGAGGTAGGGATTGGCTTTATTCGGCGCCGGGTACATGGGGGTCACTCCTCCTAACACACACACTCAGCACTTTACACAGCACAGTTTATCGTTCAATTTCATGCATGTTCATTACATTCCTTGGGATAGGACTGGTTATGCAAGTTACTTCTTGAAAGTCATTCATATCACTAGCATTACTGACTCACCCATGCAGTGTCCTGTGGTGATTGCTCTGAGGAAGGCTGCGAGTCTTCCACAGGGGTCATTCCAATGAAGGCTGGCAGTCTCCCTCACTTTGCACTTTTCACCTTTCTTTCTGAAGCATGAACAGTCCTTCATCAGCAGTTTCTGTGCCAGTTTCAACAGGTTCTGCTCCTCTTCTCTTCTCTTCTTAAGGTGCATTCTGTTTATGTTGACAAGGCTAAGGTGCATCCTGCTTCTTAGGCTTGTGATTAATATTTGCTGACTCTTAATAGTTAATTCATGCTTACATGAGTAAACTATTGATCAACTCCTTTCAACTCCAGCAGCAAATAAACCCACAAGTCCATCAGAGACTAATCAAAATACAATCGAACCACCACTGAAAATGTAGCTTTGCTTCCTAGGAACTCCATAGAGAAATAGACCCAAGGTTTCTTCACTTAAAAGCCTGGGTAAATCCAGGCTCATACTCACTGTTACAAATGAAATTGAAATTTAGTCAATTTACGTCTATTGAGTTAACAGCAATTTAATAACAACAAGAACAAAAAAAAGATACAGTTTAGTGGGATTGAATACAAGAATACAATTTAATAAAAGAATATAATTTAGTGACTTGAATAGCAATTTGGTATAAAAGGACTACCATTTAGTAAAAGAATACAATTTAATAAATATATTCATGTATATATATGTACATATACACACACATACATATATATACACATACATATATAGACATATATATATGTGTGTGTGTGTACATATATATACACACACACACACACATATACATATATATATAGACACATATATGAATATAGCTTGCCAGTACTTAAGTATGATTAAAGCATAAGCAAAACCGACCGGGGTATGGAGAGGGCTTCCCGCCCTACCTCACGTACAAAACAAAGCAATTCAAACTAAACTTATATACTGTATGCTTATACATATCCCTTAATGTTTCCCGCAAATCTCATCCTATTTCCAATTCTCTAATTTTCCATCACTATTCTTCACAGCGCATGCCTCACTGGTTGCTAGGGGGTCTTCAGTCTTCTTTTGGGGGGCTTTTGGATGAAGGCTTACACTCATCCTCATTGTCCTCTGGATGGCCTTACAGGTTGCGTGTGCACACTCAGCGTTGTGTTATGGAAGTAAGCATTATGTTCCACTAATTAATCTTACATTTCATAATTTCAGGCTTCATGCCTAAAGGCGTTCCAACCTTGTCCATCTCAAGGTCAATTTTGTCTTGGGACATTACTTAGCTCAAAACTACATCCTGTACCTTAATTTTAACATGTAACACCTGTAAAGGGATACATCTGCCTTGTAACACTAATTCCCTTGATTGCTACTAACAATAACTTTCTAAATAGTAACAATTTAGTTAGCATGAATCATTTCCATTTATCACACTCATGATATCCAAGAATTTGCTGCCAGGGTGTCACAATCCCCAAGATGGGATTCCTGATGTGGTTCTTTGATTTGATTTTAGAGTACAAAAGATTATCAGGAAACCAGGGACTTAAAAAGTGAAACACACTTTATTGAGTGCTCATCAGCACTAATATGTGATAGAGGGGAAAGAGGAGAAAGCAAAGCAGAAGGAAAAGAGAGTAAGGGGATTATAGCTACCAACGTCGAGGTCCACTCAGCCATCCATCAACACAGGGTCTTCTGTCCATTGGGGAGATCTCAAAGGAAGGTAAGTTTGGGGTGTAATTTTATAGATATTACAAAGCAAGGGGCATAGGGCCAAAACCAGAGGAGATTGATGATCATTGTGATGAATTCCATTGTGCAGGGGGCAGGGGTAGGGTAGAGAGCAAACCACATCTTGCAAGCCTTTGTACACCAGCAGGAACGAGGGCAGTGTACCGTGCAACCACCTGCAAACAATCACCGAGCAAACATCCACCTCAGCTAGGCCCAAACCCCTAAACCAAGTGCCTTGTGACATTCAGGGCCTCAGTCTCCGTCCCTGAGACAGTTGTGAGACAGATGAGAGAATCTTCATCTCTTACACAGGGTGAACACATGAAGCTCCAACACCCAGGGACACAGAGGCAGAGACAGACACGGACACAGACACAGACACGGACACAGATACGGATGCAGACACAGACAGAGACACAGACACAGACACAGACACGGACACAGACACGGATGCAGACACACACCGTTGGATGCACACACATCCCTTGCACTCACGCTTTTCCAGCTGAGCTGAGGACAAGAAGTGACCATAATATCCCGGGCTCTCCAGCTTCACTGCAAGGCATCCGACAGCCTTGAAGGTCCAAAGTGAGCACTGGTCGGAGCTCTTTTTGCCCGGAGTGAGCCTGGAGGAGCTCCAACAGCCCGCAGCCCCTGCCCAGGCACAGCCCGTGGCTCAGCCGGGGCCGCTCCGCCTGCGCGGGGCCGCTGCCGGGGCTGTGTCGCGGCTCCTCCCGCGGCTCGGAGCTGACGCGGCCCCGGCGGCCCCGGCCCGGCCCCGCTGCGCTCCGAGCACGGCACCACCGCAGCCAGGGGGTCCAGGAACGGGCGGACATCCCGGGAGAGGGGAGAGAGACCTTGGCAGAGGGAGAAGTGACCAGCAGAGGGGAAAGATGCTGGCAGAGGGGAGGAATCCTGGAAGAGGAAAGAGCGGGAGATCCCGAGAGAAGGAGAAGCTCTCGGGATAGAGGGGGAGACCCAGGGAGACGGGGTAGAGCTCGACAGAAGAGAGACCCTGGCAGGGGGAAGAGCCCGAGAGCAGAGCGAGAGCACGGGAGAGAGGGAGAGTCCGAGAGAGAGGATCCCGGGAACGGGGGGAGAGCCCTGAGAGAAGGGGAAGAGTCCAGGGCAGAGGGAGAAGAGCCGGGGTGAGAGGGCATCCTTGGGAGAGGGAAGACGGCCGTGGAGGGAGGGGAGAACCGCCTTGGCAAGCGGGGAATCCCCGGATCGGGGAGTCTCGCAGCTGGGCTGAGAATGGGCGCGGGTCAGCGCGTTTTGGGAGAGCGCTGCTGCGGGGATGGGTCCGGAGCCGGAGGCACGTGGAAAGCAGCTGCTCGCAGCCCCGGCGGCGGTGAGAGCACGGCCTGTCCGGAGAGGCAGCGCGATGGGCACCGCTCAGGCTCCCAGCGAAGCAATGGCACCGCTCGGGTTCGCCGCCGCATCCGCGACAGCTCGGAGCATCGGAGCCTCCTTGGAGCCAAGGCTGACCTGCGCCAGGTGCATTGGAGCATCACCTCTGTCTTGAGAATCCACAACGAGCACTGCTGGGCAGGGACTGCAGATCCCCATTGGAGGCAGGGAAAAAAGAGCTTGGGGTGGCCCAAGACTCTGGAGGTTTCACTGAGGGAAAAGCCTACTCCCCAGGGATTCGCCACTCCTGGCGTTCGCCTGCGCCGGAGTGCAAAGACCACCGTAGAGCCAGCCGGAGCTCCGGTGCAGCGTCACCCTGTCCCTCTCTTTGAGGTTTCTGCCGTGCAAACAGGGACAGCTGAGTGGGACTTGTCCCTGCCCCATCCTCAGCCTGGCACGGTCAAGCAGACAGCAACTGCCCCAGGGTTACTGCCAGGTTGTGTGGCAGAGGTTACTGCAGGACCCAGTGCCACTCGGCTGTCCCTGCTGGGAAGGAAGGTGCCATCCAGCACTGGAGGAGCAGGGCATGGAAAGGTAGACACTGCTCGATCTGCCTGTAGAAATTAGCACAGTGCCTGTCTTTCAAAGAGAGGGGCCTATGTGAGGCTTTGGAGTTTCCTGAAAGGTAGAAACCCCAGGCACAGAAAACACCATTTCTAGAGCAGTGGCGGGGAAAACGTCCCATCAAGTTTAGACACCAGAATTCACGGATGAGTGGGACTCTGGCCCAGGTTTGCCTGTGATGGCAAGGCACTGCACATGAAGATGGAGGTGCAGATGGTCTCATCTGCCCCATTTCTGGGTCTTTCCAGGAAGCAAAGGAATCCTGAGTGAGCCTGTGAAGCACAGAGCTCGGAAAGTCATGGTTTAATGTTTTTTGTTGGTTTTTTTCCTGTGGACATGTCGTGGTTTTAAACCAACAACTAAGAAAATTACTTATTTCTTGCTGTGAGATATGGATTAGAACAAGAGCAAAACAGGCACACAACATAAAAAGGGAAAAAAAGAAAGTTTATTGACAAACTACAATAATAAGAACACCACAATAAACTTCCAGAAAAACCTTTTCATCCCCATCTACCCACTATTCCCTTGTTCACATGACAACAGAGACAAAAACTTTGGAACTCTGATGGTTAAAACAGTCCCAATTCTTGCTACAGTCTTTTCACCAGTCTTTGTAGGGAAACAGAAGTTTCTTCCTGATAATTTATGGAGTTTCTCACAAGAAAACTGTTTTTGTTATAGTTTTCCATTGCCCTAATGTTAGCTGCCCAGAGCTGCTATTATTAGAGCCCACACCTCCCATTTTCACCTCACTCTGAGGTGTGTATGGGCCATAAGTCTAGAGATAGCATTTTTAAGGATAAGTTATTCAAAGGCAAAAAAGTCTTCTTCATCTGTTTCTGTGAGTTTCACTAGAAAACAGTTTTCTCATTGCCTCTCAAGGTTTCAAATCTCCCAGCACTTCACTATACCATAATTACTCTACTTTTTACTCAAATTTACACTTTGAACACTTTATTCCTCCCTAGATACTGTATCATGAATTAAAGGAGTTCTTTTCAGGACTTCATTTTCCATCTCCACAGTTTTAACAGAAAGATATTTCAGCTTAATTAAAGCATCTTCTTAATTCTCTACCTTTCCTGAAGCTTCTTTTCTTTCCTGTCACTGGTAGTTTATAAAGTCTCTTTTCATGTTGATCATTCTCTATCTCTCTCTCTGGATAAAAAGATTAATCCACAAGTCTCATCTGGGTAATGAAAGGGTTAAAATCTTGCCCAGGCTTTTTGTAGATGGTTCGGTGATCTCTGCCAAACAGGAGCTGGAGTCGTCTGCGATGGAAAGTTCTTCATAGCTGCACTGGAGAGTGTGGTCGCTGCTCCAACCCGCTGCAAGTCCAGGGCCTCTCTCTTTCTTCACTCGGCAGTTTCTAGTGAATGTAGTTACAGCAAAACCTGCAGCCGAGCCAGAGATCGGCCCGGCCCGGCCCGGGCCCAGGGAAAACCTTCCGCAGGCCCACCCCCCATCTCTCGGTCTGGAGCTGCTGGGCCCGGCCCAGTCCCCGCCCGGCCGCATGGCCTGGGCAGGGAACGGGAGGCCTGGAGCTCTGCCACCCTTCACAGCCAGGAAACAAAGAGAACCAAGAGAGCTCTGGTTTTACACTTTAAGGTAGGTTTCACAAGTTGATCCCACTTTTCAATGGCCTAAACTGATGTCAATTCTCAGCAATGATCGATAATTGGTCAGGAGAAAAGACTCCAGGCAGTTCCAAGCAAATCCAACTCCCTTAAAGGTAAAGTAACTCCATGAGAGGACAGCATCCATTTGTAACATCAGCCTAGCCAGCATCCAACCCTGTCACCACTCATCATTTCACTG
Source organism: Cyanistes caeruleus (assembly GCF_971803275.1). Taxonomy (NCBI): domain Eukaryota; kingdom Metazoa; phylum Chordata; class Aves; order Passeriformes; family Paridae; genus Cyanistes; species Cyanistes caeruleus. The sequence goes on along the minus strand of NC_141732.1, from coordinate 5,717,936 downwards.
AAGAAAAAAAAGATGAGAAAAATATGACAGAAGACATTATTTTCATAACTAGTGTACAGTAGGACTGTAGTGTAGGACTGCCAAGCAGTTTTATAGAGTAACATTGCCAAGTAGTAGGACTATAGTGCAGGACTGCCGAGCAGTTTAGCAGAGTAGGATTAGTAGAGTAGGATTGTAAATAAATAAAGTTTTCTGAAACATTAACTCAGTTGGAAAATTCCCCTCCTTCTGACTCTTTCAGAAAACTCAAAGAAAACCATATTGTTTAATGGGTGTGTGTTGCATTCCGTTTGTTGATTTTGTTTGTTTAACTTGTTGGTAGGGTCTTGTTATTCCCCCACGGTTATGTAATGGTTTTACCCCCCCCTTGTCAATTTTGTAAACCCCTCCCCTTATTCTTAGACCTTCCCTGTCCATCACCCCCAGCCTGCCCCTAACCCATGTCCATCATTGTAAACCCTACCCTTTGTTCCGGCACCTTCCATGCCCTTCACCCCTGGCTCAGTTTGTGGTTGGTTCTCTAACTGCTGTTCCGCCTATGTCCCACCCCTATTAGTCCCCAGTATTGTAAACCCCTCCCTTAACTCCTCCCGCATTGTACCCTGACTGGTCCCTGGTTTGTACCCTCCCCCACTTAAATCCCGAAGCACGGAGGTGCTCGGGGCTCAGCTGCTCTCATCCTTCACCGTCCCAGTCCTTTCCCAGTCACCGCTCCCTTTTCCTCAATAAACCTGGTTCCTGGGAAGCAATCGAGACTCTGAGCCTCCTCCATCCCTCCACTGAGACTCGCGACGCCTGAGACCGCAGGGCCTGATTGCGAAGGGCTCTGAAGGTTCGGTCTGAGGAATATCACTCCCAGACCGTTCCCCACTCTTGGCGTTGCCAACAGCCAAGTAGTGCAGAGCTAGCCAGGGCGTAAAGGGCCATGGAGTACGGCGTCAGGTGGGAACTTGACCCTTGCAAGAGAAACAATGGATTGGTCAATGGGTGGGCAGTTAACTTTTGAAAGAGGGACAGTGCATAATGGAGGCATTGTTGGCATGGAGTCGGTATTCTGAGCCATTGTGGTCTCATCTCACGTGCCGGCCGTGTGGGAGCTAAAGCTGTCACTGGGAAAATTGCACTCCTGAGCAGGAGATACAAGGCCTGGTTCTGGGCTGGAGGGGTGAGAAGGATGAGATGCCGACTGTTTTGATGCAGGGGATTTCCTGAAATTGCACTGCCTACCTGCCCCTCCCGCCGAGCACCATGCTTCATCTCCTTCTCCTGCTCAGCAGGTTTCTGGGAATCCAGGGCTTGGTATGTATTATTTGCTACTGCAACTAATGGAATAAATGTGCTTTGCAACCCCTGTTGTGTCTTGGCTTCTTTTCTGATGGGTCTCCTCCTGAACCTATGACAATGACTACTTGAGACGCTCAGATCAACCCTGCTCTCATATCAATGAATTCTGAGAAGTGATTTAAATATGTCAAATAATCAGGCAATATTTAGCCTGTGACTTTCAGCAAATTATTGAGTATGTCTCTTAGTTCCAAGGATACAAACTAGTAGGTGAGATTGCTGGGTGTGCACAAGTTAGGAAAGGTGGTGTAGTTCTTTTCGTATTACTTCTTGTATTACTTGTTGCTGTGGGATCTCAGTCTCCTCAGGGCTGTGTTCTCTTGGGATGCTCCTTCACAAGGAGCTCCAGTTATCTCAGTTCTCCAGGTCAGGAAGAAAACTTCAAAGCTCAGAAGGCTCTTTTTTCTTGTGTTTATTAAGATGTTATCAAAATACTTGGCAGGCCTTCCCACACTTCCTGCACAAGTTCAAAACACCATCACCTGGCTCACTTTGGCTCTGAAGGCATAAAATAGCCCCAAACCATGTGGCTGTTTCATCTTTATATCCATTTCTACCCAATTAATAATGGACACATGTATTGTTTTTATATATTAACAAACAAGTTTTCTGTATCTACTTACGTAACTAAAACTGTGGCTAACTTTCAACCAATCACTCTTTGTGCTCTTACAAACTGCAGAATCGTGGAGAACAACTAAGAACTTTTTCCTCCATCTTTACTCCATCTATTAAACACTCTAGAATCAGTATTTTTTACTTCAGTGATACACTAAACATCATAGTACTTTCTACTTAACTTTTTGTAAGTCCTGCTTTACCCAGGGATATTTGGAAGCCATTCTGTCAGTGACGGACAAGATCAATACCTTTTTGGAGAATACGACAAACAGAGAAATAATCCTCCATTTCTGGATTCCTACAGAAGGGATTCCCCACACACCCAGGGCAGAAATAAAGTAATGCCTCCTTTCTAACTCTCAGCTGGCTGTGGGAATCAGCCTTGCTTGTTAACTTTAACTTTGGCAATTTCCATTGAGCAGGTAAGAAAGGTCAAAATGAAATTTTCCAGCTGTTTCCCTCTGGTTTACCTTTTTGGGGGACAAAGCTTTCTGCTACAGGTGCCTTGAGTGTGTGCAGAGTAATGCAGCTCCCACACACTCCTTGGTTTTCCTCCCAACTCATCATCACTTGTTCCCAGGTGTGTCCAGATCTGGCAGGAGAAAGAGCCCACAGCACAGTGGGCACCGTGCCCTGCCCAGCCCAGAGCTCTCTGGCACTGAGCAGCAGCAGCAACAGCAGCAGCAGCACTTTTCAACCTGCTCCTGCCTTGGCTTCACCTGGGGGACAGAAGCCTCTGGAAATCAGCACTGCCACTCATGTTCCCAGCTTGGAGCAGCTGCTGCTGCTGCTGCTGGGTAGATCCTGCCAGCTCAACTGCTTCCAAATGGGAATAAAGGCCAAGGTAGAGATGGACAAACAGAGGAGCCCTGGACACATCCAGTAAATGAACAAATATATGGAGAGATTTGTTAAGAATTATTTCAGCTGTTATGGCAACAGTGTTTTCTTTCCTGGTTCTTTGCAATGCTTTGGGCCATTCTCTTGGTCTGGTTGCCTTGTCTTTGGTCCCATGTGAGTGCTCAGCTGGGGAACAGGCTGTAGGTGCTTGGGCCACTCTTGCTTTTACTCTTGGATCCCTTGAACAATGGGATTTGTTTCACCATGGGAGTCTGTGCAGCTTTGTGACAGAGGAGAACTTCCCAGGCTATTTGGTGTTTGCTGCAGGGGAGGTTGGGTTACTTTGCATAAATTTGCATAAATTTCAAGGCAGAACACTTGCTTTGTGATGTCAGGGCATGGTTGCCACATTGTCGTGGTGACAATCAGAAGGTTGCCTTGGTGCACAGAAGGCCTCAGTGTCAGAGCAGCTCTTGGGCTTGCTCAGTGCAGGAGCATCCTCCTGCTTGAGGCATTTGTCAGTGGGCAGCTGCACACTGACAGGAGCCTTGTGATTCTTGTGTTGGAGCAGTGTCCGCAAACTGCCACAGCAGTGCTCCAATGATGGAGCCACTCGCTGCTGCAGTTTGAGGTGTTTACGGCTTTGTTTATTCCGGGTATTACCTGACTAATCTGGCATGTAAGTAGAGGTTTTCCCTGGGTGTAACCTAACTTGGCTTTTGTAGGTCTTCCTGCCTTTTCTTAGTCACTGGGTTGATTTTGAAACAGAAGGATCATTAGGATGCCACTGCTTTACTAAAGCTCCTATCGACACATTCAGCAAAAACGGGGTATCTGTAGCCAGGCGTCTGTAGGCAGCATTTGCAAGGCAACCTGCAGGGGTTCTGTTCCCTGTGGAGGAAAAGGAGAGAAAGGAAGGAGAGTCTGTGGCAGCAGAGTCTGTCCTTTCCTCACTTTGCTGGGTCGAGCAGGACACCTCTGAAAATGTAGACTGAGAGATCTTCTCGGAAGGCCTTCTAAAATCTCTGCAGTTGTTCCCAGAATTCAGAGAAAGATGATCTTTTTTTTTTTTTTTTAATTTTATCATGAAAGGATTTGACTATCTAAGTTCACTCTTTTCTGAGTGCTAGAACAGCAATTCCCTTTGCAATGAAGTGCAAACTCCAAAGCAGTGTGTGTCTGCTCCTGAACCCTGGAGCTGGTGCTGCACTGTTTCACAATAGATCTGCCACAGGCCAGGGGGACTTAGGAAAGCTGTTCTGGGCAACTGTTTTCAGAAGTTACTGAGAATTAATGCATATAACTAATAAAATAAAATAAATAAAATAAAATAAAAAAAAAGGTATTTGTAGGAGAGAATTAAAAAAGATGCTGTATGTCTTGGGTAGAACAGAAGATTTGAGCATTAAAAAATAATATGCATTATCTTGATCGAGATTCTATTCATATATGTGCAAAACAGGCCAAAGTGCAGGACCGACCAAGAACATTGCCCTGTTCCCTTGCTGCATGTGTGAAAGAATTGTGTCTCCTGAGGGATGCTGTCAGAGGAAAATACCCTCTGTTTGGGTTCACTTATTCTATGGGATTCAGCAGCCCAGGCAATTTTCTCACCCCATTGCGTTCATTTTCCCTTGCTCACTGTAGGTCACCTGAGGTGTGTATTCGGAGGTGCCAATCCTGAGGTGAGTGAGAAAGGAACCTTTGATATTCAAGTGTTTAGGAATGGTAAAGCAAACTGTTACATTAGCTTGCAGCACTAGAGTATAGATAGCCAGCTGAGTAGGCTGAAAAGAAATACTTTTCCATGCAGCAGCAAAAGCAAAGGTGTGGCTGCTTCTTTCCTAATTTTCCATTTCAGAGCTTTAAAGAACTAAAAGCTCCGTTTTGCCCAGGGAACCTTGCTTGCTGCTAGTAGCCAAAGAGGAATGTGGAATTCACAACCATATGCAATAGGCTTGAATTAACCCTTTTTCAATTAGTGGGAGTGACTTAGATTCCTTTTGTTATCAAAGCTGATGATTTTGCCTGAGTAGAGCAGGTTGTAGATGTGAAAAGCAATCAAGTTGGAAGTAATAAGTAATGGCCTGTCTCTCCTGCTTGTCTCTTTCCACAGAGCCCAGAACCAGCAGCAGTCTCTTCCCTGGCTCCCTGTGCTTCTGGAGAAGAGGCCAAAGAAGAGCAAATTGAACAAGCGGAGCACAAGTAGCCTGAAAATTTCATGCCAGTAAGTGCCAGTTCTGGATGGAGCTGTCTTTAGTGAGGGGCAGAGCTGCAAGTTTCTGGCCAGCCAGCGCTTGCTGTTGGAGGCTGAGGGTGCTGAGGGCTGGAGTCCTGGCAGCACCTAGCCATTCCCTCCAGCACAAGACAGCTGGGAATTGGGCTTTGAGCTGTCGTGCTGAGGCACCAAAGCGCTGGTGCCTGTGGGTGAGCATGTGGCTGCTTGGCTCAGTGCAGTTCTGTCTCTTGGCTTCTCCAATGCCATGGCCAAGGGCACTGGTGGGAGTTCTGGGCCTCACGGGGCTTGGTTTGTTTGCTTTCCCTTTTTAGAATTCTGTGTTCAGCTAGTGAAACAGCTCTGTAGTTTTGTGAACAATTCTTCACTTTTACAGAGTCTGGTGGCCCATCTGTCCTTTGGCTTTTGTTAAACTGTTGCCATGACATGCTGCCGCATTTTCCCTAGCCAGCTCCCAGCACCGGGCCAGGAGTGGGCTGCTCCGGGGAAGCGCAGGAGCTTAGGGCTTATGCTCTATGGCACTGGCTGTCCAGCGTCAGGGGCAGGAGCAAGGACGAGGGAGAGGTCTTACATGTGGCTTCCAAAAGGGATTTATTCTCTTGAAGGATCCAGAAACAAAAGATAAAAGAAACGGGGTGTACAGCAACTTCTCTGCGGGGGAGGAGCAAGGGGCGTGTACATATAACAACCCAACAGGGAAGACTTAGGGGAGGAGCACAAGGCGGGGTTATATAATACATAAACCAATGGAGAACACAAGGGGAGGAGAGTGGGGCACATGGGCCAATGGGGCTCGGAGGAGCAGGGGAATTCCAAACGGGGCGGTCCAGGCAGGGGTTGGCACAAGGGAGGATTGACAACTTCATGGGCGGGGGAACAGCGAACATTCGGGAACAAGGGGCAGGTATCAGGGTGGATTGGCAACCGGGGTAGGAGGGCACAACTGGGAATAAACTATTACCAAGGGTGGGGGGTACGACTTAACAATACAAAAGATAATTGGATCAAATAAAATGAATAAAAATATACCACAACACTGCCAGGAGATGATAATGTTGTCCATGAAGCTGTGAAGGCCATGCTTGTCCCATGAGGCCAAAGAAACAAACTGCGTGGTTCTGAAGCCTTCCTCTGAGGTTAAAAGCATAAGCAACAAGCTTCTGTGGATACATTTTGTGGTGAAGTCTGCAGCTTTGAAAGCTGCTTTGAAGCCTCGACTGTGGGGTGACTGAAAATCCTTGAGAACAGGAAAGGCGTCTCCAAATTCCAGATGCTGTCTTTGAAGTCAAATGTGTAACGTGGTGCCCCGGGGGGCTGCTTGGGCCCAAAGCACCCAAGGGTGTCGCTCAACAGCAGCTGAACGTGAGCCAGCTTGGGCCCAGGTGGCCAAGAAGGCCTGGGGCATGCTGGCCATGTGTCAGCAAGAGTGGGGCGGCAGGAGCAGGGCAGTGAGCGTCCCCCTGTGCTGGGCAGCACCGCGGCCGCAGCTGGAGTGCTGTGTCCAGTCCTGGGCCCCTGTGATCAGAAAGTCACTGAGGGGCTGGAGTGCGTCCAGAGAAGGACAAGGGCACTGGGGAAGGCTGTGGAAGACAGGTCCAATGAGGAGGTGTTGAAGAAGCTTTAGCCTGGAGACAGGCAGGCTGATGAGGGACCATCAGCATCCCCTCACTGCATCCAATTATTATTTTAGACACTAGAGGGGGTCACATTAATATGGTTTTTTTGGTTGCATTTTTGCACTCTTAGGAATCAAAACCTGTTGGTTTTTTTTTTACTTTTTCCACAATGGAAAGTTGTTTTGCTGCATATTTCCTGCCTTTTTCCAGTACTGGGAGAGGTTCTGATACAGTTTTAATTTTCCATATGGCAGTTGTGAACGATGGAGTATTTTAGCACAAGAACACTATTTTGAGGTGGGGACTTTGGTGCAGGAGGAGCTGTTCAGGTTCTTGGACAATCAGCTGGGCCTTGCACATCAAGTTCAGATTAACAGTGTCCGTGTCTTTGGTAGCTCTCATCCCAGCCCCTGTCACGGGAGCAGTTTGTTGTGTTTGGAAATGGGGCAGGAAATCAATGGCCTTGCATTCCAGCTGGTCCTCAGTGATCAGTGGAACTGAGAGGGGCAGGGCTTCATTTCTGATTGCAGCCACTTCAGCACCATCAGTGTGGTCGAGTCCAAGAGAAGAACTTCTCTCTGCACAGATGCAGAGTGCAGTTCCCAGTGCAGTGCTCTGGGTCTGATCACATTCCATAAGAACCAGCGTGCTCCAGATTCCCCAAGTGTGATTTATTGAAGCAACAGGAGAGCAAGTTCAGCACTGCTGCTGATGGGGGCACTGGCTACCAAGTGTTGATATGTGCTGGGACAGAAAGAACAGTAAAGAGAATTTATATGTAATAATCAGATCTCTATATCTGAGATCTATCATGTATGTATGTATGTATGTATGTATGTATGTATGTATGTATCTATCTATCTATCTATCTATCTATCTATCTGTCTATCTATCTATCATCTACCTAACATTTACATTGTGGAATCTTTCCATCTCTTCCTTAAAGCAGTTGAAGGTATAAAGGTCACCTAAAGGCATCCCTTTGAGGACAGGAGGAGAGACAGGTTCCATTGACTGATCCAGAGCAGGCAGAGATGATTCCCTCTGCAGAGATCGTTGATTTTCCCCCTCAGAGCTCTTTTCCTCCTCCACTGTCTTCTGCTGTGAAATCTTCTTTTTATGCAACAAATTGCTGCATGTCCTAAGGGAGTGGAACAATCTCAAGCTCTAGGTGGAGTTTGGAGACTTTGGTCATACATGCATTACATGACACATGGTTTCCTTCATTGGCATCCCTCGGGGTGTGTCAGTTCATTTGTTGATGGGGCCTTTGGAGGATCTCTGTTAGTGCCGCTCAGAATTCTCAGCTGACAAAAGAGGGAGGATAAACACCTTGGTCCTCTCCCATATACTCAGGTGGCCATAGGGGCTCTCTGACCTCCATCAGAGGATCAAATTGCACACATCCTTATCTCCTGACCGAGCAGGATTTCTAACAAGAGTGTAGATGTCAGAAAGGCAGGAATGGTGGTGCAGGCCTGAGGAGAACATGAAGTCCACAAGTGTCTCTCACAAGGGATGAAATCACACAGGAAGCCACCTGCAGAGCCAGGGTGGAGCTGTGGGACAGGGCTGAGTGTGAGTGACTATGGAAAGACAAAGAGGACAGAGTAGAAGGGGAGGGAGGCCCTCAGCAGACCCTTGAGAAATGGCACACATTTCCTGTCAGCTGCCCAAGAGTCTGTTGGGGATTCAGACCCAGCTGGACCCTGATTGTACTGCCAGTGTCACTTTGGAATCTGTGTCTCCCCATGGGCAGAGAACAAGCCAGGAGAGCATCAGCACAGTGCTTTGGGAACGTGTGAGCCCATCAGTTGATGACTTCAGCGGGAGAAAATGCAGCACTCAATATGAATGATCAGCAAGTCTCATTTATTGGTAACTCTAAAATCACTTATATCGCACCAATAATTAGGCTCATACATAGTGCAAAAGCAAGCTTATTATTGGATATTTTCATTTAAGGTCAACTCCACCTAATTCCACATTCCTGTGATCACTCATCTGTGCTGAATTCACATTCTTCTGATCACAGCATCCTGTTCTCAGTTAACAGTTATCACTAAGGTCTTCCTGACTTTGCAACATCTCACACTGACTATACTCTATTGTCTAATTCTTGCTAACTGCTGCATGGGAATATGACCTTTGCTCTCTAGCCATTCCTCTATAATTCCCCTGTTTTCTTTTTGTACTAACAAAACTGTAGAAGTAGCCTTCTTTACCATGTTTAGCAAGCATTGCAGTATGCAAGGAATAAACAGTAACACAATCACAATGATCAATATAACAACAATTGCCATTTGTGCCAAATTTTTTAACCATCCTGTGAGACCTAGGGATTGAAACCAATTTTTTCATATTGTTCTGTAGTTGTTGAAGACGTGTATGAATAGACACTGAATGGTCAGAAAGATTCATGCAACACATCCCATCAAAGTCTTCACAGCCATGGCCCTGTGCTAATAGCAAAAAATCAATAGCAGCTCTATTCTGCAATACAGCATGCCTAACACTGTTCATATCTGTTATGAATTCACTCAAGAGAGTGATATGGTTCAATCAGAGAAAAGTTTTATTAATTACAGCAAGCAAGCAATAAGCAAAAGATCAGCGCTGGGTGACAGGGGAGCAGGAGAGTTCCCACTCCGCGAAACTGCCGCACCGCTGGTTTCCGTACTCCCCCTTTTAACACGGTTACGTGTCCTTTCTCTGGCGTCTCTGCGCATGTGTCTCCAGTTGCTAGGGGGTCTTTTTTCTGCCTTCTGGTGGTCATGGGATGAAGATCATAGGTCTTCCTCAGTCTTATCCTTTTGACCTTTCTTCACTGTTTTCTGTTAAGGCTTATCTTTGGTGACTTTCTGGAATTCAAGAAAGCTCACAAGGCTGTTAGTGATTTATGCAAGCGTCAGTAGCAACCTTCAACCTCATCCTGATTCCACAAAGCATAGTTTTGTAAAGCATCGTATCTACATGTTTAGGCGAACAAAGGGTCTCTGCTTATCACAATCCCCCCTTTTTTCTATTCTTTACTTTTGTTCACTAAATCTTTGTAGTTCTCTTTTACTTAGTTCTAAATAATCTTCTGTCTCTTCCGTATTTAAGGCTTCATATTTAGCTTGTATTAACATAAGGTGAGCTACTTCTAACTTGCTTTTCATGATGCTAATGATTTTGTTGAAGATGCAGGGGCCAAAAGTAAGTCCTAAAATTAATAAAATTAGCGGTCCCGCTATGGTAGATAGCAGAGTTGTTAACCAGGGAGAATAGTTAAACCAGGATTCGTATCAACTTTGTTGCATTTCTTGTTCTCTCTTTCTCTTTTCCAGTCCTTCCCGTAATTTGGCCATAGTTTCTCTTACTACCCCACTTTTGTTTACATATACACAGCATTCTTCCCTGAGTGCAGCACATAGGCCCCCTTGCTGTAAAAATAATAGATTTAATCCCCTTCTGTTTTGCAAGGCCACTTCAGCTAGTGAGTCTAGGGAGGCCGTGATGTCTTTTATAGATTTATCAATTCTTCTTAAATCCTCATCTACTGAAATTCTAAGCTCTCTGAACCCCTGCTGCTGATTCGCTAAGGACACTACACCTGTTCCTAGTCTAGCTCCTCCTATGCCTAGCAATATGGCTACTGTTAGTGTCCTGAGGGGTTCTCGCTTCACCAAATGATGTTCTGGGTTTTGGTATTGTGTATACACATATTCTTCAGAATGATAGATAATCCGGGGAACTATTATAACCTGTATGCAAAATTTGTAGGTTTCATTAAAGGCTGTTATAGAAACACATAGGGTTACTCCTAAGGTGTTACAAACCCATTTAGTATTAGGTGCTGGAATCAGCCACTGAGCCGGCTTGCGAGGGTCCTTAATCTGCATTTTTTGTCTGACATAAATGATTCTTATCTGGGGGCACATTTCCTAGACATTTTCCTTTTCCAGTGACTCAAGATAATGTTATTCCTGGGGTATCTTCTCTTCCTGTTTTCCATAAGCAGGCAGCAGGATTGGTACCGTTTACCCTTTTTGGTTCTGCTATGGAGCCTATGGCTTCATAAAAGGGTGGTTAATGTTATAGCATAACCAACATTCCCTAGTTAAATTTGGGTGTGTATTATTTAACACTTTAAAGGTAGCCTGTAAAATTTTCAAAAAGGGCTTCGTTTCCATATTCTTGGGTTATCCCTACCGTGGTTGATACTTGGAACTTGCTATTTTCTAGTTTTTCTGAATCGTTATTCTGATCCCTTACTTTGGGGTCTACTGCTCCCCACACCACTGGATTTGGTCCAACAGATCTCGAATCATGGGGAACCACCTTTTTCTTTATAAGAATGTGCACTCCCCGATCCTTTCCGGGTTCCCATACCCTGAGACCCCAGGTTCGTCCCAATAACCACCCAGGGTCTTGGGATTGTGTGATATTGATATAGTGAAATTTGCAAGTCCCAACATACATTACTGCTCCCGAGGGATCTGTCTTGGGCTTTATACATCCGTGTGGACCCCTTTCAACCTTTAGATACTTATCTGGGTTCTGTACTTTCCACCCCATGGAAATTGTCTCACAGCCCCAATATCTACAATAAAATTCATCAGGATAATTACAATATCCCCTGCCTGGATTAGAAGCTGGGCACATATATAGTACCTTAGGCCCGGGCCGTTTATAACTAGTACCCTTCCACTTAATGAGAGAGTCTAGTGTAACTTGAAAGCTAGGGGCTCCAGAGGTGATCTGGATAATGACCTGGTCTTCCCATCAAATTAAAGACCAATTGAAGGGTTTGTGATTCTTGCTTGTGCAAATGTTAAATGTGCTGATTAAGATTATAAATGTTACTGACTTCTTTAATGAGCATTGGCTTCCCCTGCTATAATAGAGACTTTTCTTTTGTGAAGAGTCAATTTGGATTCTCCAGAAATTATTTCGCTGGGTTGTCTCATTCTCACTCTTGTGGCATTTCCAGGACCATGACCTTTTGGTCCCATGTATATTGTAGTGTTTCCCTCCACAGTTTATTACTCTTCTGCCTCTCCTGTCGTCAACCCGGCTGCCGCGGGACACGGAGTGTACCATCTTCTTGGCAGCAAGAGTACTCTTCAGGAGGGGAATTACTCCTTCTTTTATTGATTCTTTGTATGTATTTTTCCCAACTTTTATGTTTTACTAAAGGGGTATTGCATCTCAATTCCTGGAGCCACTGTCTGCACAACCCAGCTACTATATTTGCTACAAAAGGCGCAGGTTCGTTTGGATGGTAACAATAATACAAGGGATTGACTCCTTTTGAGTAGATGGCCCACCACTTCTCTGATCCTGTCTCAAACTGTCCTGCCCGTGTTCTGGTTACTAGGGCCCAATCAGTGAGTCTCCTCTGGTCAGTGTAGCAAGATCTACACACGCCTCTTGGTGGATAGCCTCTATGACAGTGGGTCCACCAATGTTCTTCACATATTATACATTTAAAACAGACAAAAGGGTAACAATTCTATATAAAAGCCTTTATGGAGTTTACTATTCATAAATTTCTAAGCAGGTTAATAGTTCTTGGATGTTATTTTGTTCGGGATATCTTAAGTTTCAAATCCCCAGCCGGGCTAACCACTTCCCAGTTATTAGCTTTTGGTGGCTTCACAGGTCCTTTTATTTGACTGGCATGTGTCCAGCCTTTCTCTGCCGTTCGGACTGCAGAATCAGTTGTTAGTAGGACTTGATACGGTCCCTCCCACTTCGGTGTTAGGGGGTTCTCTTTCCAACTTCTTATCAGCCACTCTCCGGGTTGTACCTGGTGTAATATAAAATCCAGTGGTGGTGTTTGAGCTATCATCCCTTTTTCCCACAATGCCCTTTTGAACTTCATTAATTTTATTAAGTACTTATTGATGTATTGATCACTCACATTTGGATGTGTTTGAACTTCCTCTATATTATAGGGCATACCGTATAACATCTCAAAAGGGGAAATTCCCAAATCTGCCCTTGGCTGGGTTCGAATATTCAGAAGAGCTAGTGGAACACACTTAACCCATGATAATTTCATTTCCATCACCAGCTTGGTAAGTTGCTTTTTTATTTCCCCATTCATCCTTTCTACTCTTCCAGAACTTTGAGGGTGCCAAGGGGTGTGTTGTTCCCACTTTATTCCTAATGCTTCTGCCACCTCTTGAGTTATTTTTGATGTAGAGTGGGGACCTTTGTCAGAGTCTATTGTCTCTGGTACTCCATATGTAGGGATTATTTCTTCTAATAACACCTTTACAACTGTTTGTGAAGTTTCCCTAGATGTTGGGAAAGCTTCTACGAAATGGGTGAGATGGTCTACTAGGACCAGGAGATATTTAAGTCTCCCTACCTTCGGTAGTTCTGTGAAATCAATCTGAATATTTGCAAAGGGTCTTTTTGCCAGGGGTCTCCCTCCATACGGTAATTTTCTGAGATTTTTCCTATTCGTTTGTAAACATGGGAGGTAGCTTCTAGTAATTTGCTTAGCTAAGTCTCGAATACCTGTGCTCATATACCTTGCAGTAAAATAGTCTGTTAACCCCTGTGCTCCCCAATGTGTCCTTTGATGTATTTTTTCTAATATTCTTTGAGCTATGGCTTTTGGTAGTACTTCCCGGCCATCTGGGAGAAACCATCTCCCCTCTGGGTTTTCTATTGCTCCTGTCTCTGGGAGTTTTAACCTCTCTTCCTCAGTAAATCTACTTCTTAAGTCACTATCCCTATGTTTCAAAATTTCTTCATGCCCCCCTCTTTCTTTTAGGACCATGGTTCGTAATGCCGCTCGTTTTGCCTCCTGGTCGGCGGCATTATTTCCTCTACTCCTCAAGTCCATTCCCTTCTGGTGTCCTTTTAAATGAACCACTGCCAACCTTTTGGGCCTTCTCAGGGCTTTTAATACTGCAATTATGAGCTTTTGATGAACTAAATCTTTCCCTTGGGAGTTTATTAAACTTCTTTCTTCCCACAGTTTACCGAACGTATGCACCACTCCATATGTGGTGGTGCATACGTTCCACTATATCTGGAATCTGTACATATTGTCCCCTCCTTTCCTTCTAGTAGTTTCAATGCCCTTAATACTGCACACAATTTGCAGGCTTGGGCTGACCAAGATTATTCTAATGGACCTGATTCTAGGACTTGCAAATCAGGTCCTTGTACGATGGCATAGCCTGTTTTCCTCCTTCCTTCTATTACTCTGGAGGACCCATCCACAAACAGCTTTTCTCCGCTTTCTAATTTCTCTTCTTCCAAATCAGGTCTAAATTTGGTTTGTTCCTCAATTGTAGTTATACAGTCATGTGTCAAAGGTTCGCCTTCAGGTTCTCCATACAAAAATGCAGCCGGGTTTTGTAAAGTAGTGGTTTCTAATATTAAGTTTGGGGCCTCAACTAAAATTCCTTCGTACTTTAGAAGTGTAGCATCTGAAATCCACTTATCCGCCTTTTGTTGTAACACACCCCGAATGTTATGGGGGGACATTACCTTCAAATTGCTATTAAAGGTGACTTTCCTAGCTTCCTCCAACAGTAGGGCACATCCTGCTACTACTTGCAGACAAGTTGGCCAGCCCTTACTCACGGGGTCCAAGATCTTTGATAGATACCCTATCGGCTTCTTTCTCCCTGCCCACTCCTCAGTCAGGACTCCAAAGGCAATTCCATTTTCCACATTTACAAACAAATAAAAGGGTCTTCTCAAATCTGGGAGACTCAAGACAGGAGCATGAATTAAACTTTCTTGTAGCTCCCGGAATTTTTCTGTGTCTTCTGAACTTCATTTCATTAATCCCTCCTATGTCAATTTATGATAGAAAAATTTAACTTTGCTGCTATAGTTTTCAATCCACTGTCTACAGTACCCTGTTAACCCCAAGATTTGACGTATCTGCCTTTTACTTTTGGGAACCGGTATTGACAGAATTCCTTGTATCCTTTCAGGGTCTATCTTTTTCTCCCCCTTTTTAAGGTAATGGCCTAAATATTTTTCTTCTTCTTCTACAAATTGGAGTTTTGCCTTGGATACTTTCAATCCCTTTAAACCTAGGAAATTTAACAACTTAATACTCTCTCTCCTTATATCTTCCTCCTCTTTCCCAGCTAAAAGCAAGTCATCTACATATTGTATCAAAGTCACTCCTGGGTCTGTCTGATAATCCTGTAAAAAAAAAAAAAAAAAATCTGCCCCAATGCTTGCCCAAACAAATTGGGGGATTCCGTGAATCCCTGGGGCAATACCGTCCATCTCAGTTGTTGTCTCCTCCCCGTATCTGGATCTTCCCATTCAAATGCAAAATAATCTCGGCTAGTCTCATCAAGAGGACAGGCCCAGAATGCATCTTTTAAATCTATAACACTGTACCACAAACTGTCGGGTCCCAGCTTACTTAGTAACGTGTACGGGTTTGCAACTACGGGGAACCGTGCTACTGTGCGTTTATTAATTTCTCTTAAATCTTGTACCAAACGATAAGTCCCATCTGGCTTCTTTACTGGCAATATGGGTGTGTTAAAAGGTGACATACATGGTTCTAATAGTCCCTTACTTAACAGTGTATCAATTTCTGGTTTCAACCCTCTTCGTCCCTCAAGTGACAAGGGATATTGTTTTATTCTAACTGGGATATCTGGGTTTTTAATAGTGACTGAGAATGGGGTTATCCTCAACCGTCCCACACTCTCAGGTGTATACCACACTTCTGAGTTTATTTTGTCTTCATCTTCTACTCTTAAAGGGCATAGCCTTATCTTCAACTCCTTATCAACTGTATCTAAATGTATTCCTAATTCAATAATTAAATCCCGTCCCAACAAATTATCATCTGCTTCTGGTACTAATAAAAAATTTCCCAACCCAATTTTTGACTCTGATTCTATTATCACATCTTTAATAAGCCCCACTTCAAAGGGTTCCCCCTTTGCCCCCACTACCGTGGCAGTTTCCTTGGATATACTACATCCTTTAGGTAAAAACTGAATGATTGATCTCTCAGCTCCAGTATCTACCAAGAATATTATTTCTTGGTGCTGGGGACCCACTTTTAACTTTATCAAGGGCTCTTTCTGGTGTTTTCAGGTCCCCAGAATAAAGAGTCCCTGACCCCCCTAGTCTTCTTTGAACATCTTTTCATCCTGGATCCTCACCCTACATTCTCTCTTAAAGTGTCCTTTCTTTCCACAATAAAAACAAACTTTAGTGTTCTGTCTTTCATTTGAATCTCTGATCGGTCTCTGTTGTTTCCCTTTCCAGCTTTGATCTCTACTCTCTCTCACAGCAGCCACCATCATCTTAATTTGCCGCTTCTGAGCCTCCTCTTCTCTCCTAACATACACTTTTTGTGCCTCCCGCAAAAGCTCATCCAAACCTCTGTCTTGCCACCCATCCAATTTTTCTATCTTCCTCCAAATATCCTCCCAGACTTTTGCCACAAATTGTGCTTTAAGCAGTGCTTGTCCCAATTGGGTGTCTGGATCCATTCCGGAATATAGTTGAAAATTCTTTCTTAACCTTTCCAACCATTCCGTAGGAGTTTCGTCTTTCTTTTGCCTCTCATTGAATGCTTTATTTATATTATGACCCCTTGGGACTGCCTCCCTAATTCCTTGAATTATAATAGTCCTCAAATCCTGCATATGTTCTCTGTGTGCTGGATTTTGATGATCCCAATGGGGATTTTGGAGGGGCCACTTTACATCTGCCAGTGGTCCCTGGACATGCTGAGCATCCCAAATGCGCATTCCTTCCCTTCTAATCATGTTTTTCTTTTCTGCCGTAAATAAAATATTCAGGATAGATTGTAATTCCTCCCATGTGTACATATTGGGTCCTAAGAATTGATCAACTCTTTCTGCAACCCCCAATGGATCTTCCAGGAAATGCCCCATTTCCTTTTTGAAGTCTCTAACATCCTCCGAACTAAGAGGGACAGATACAAACCCTATTCCAGCTTGGGGGCCACCCATTGGCATCTCTCTTAATGGGAATAGGTTCTCCTGTTTCCTTCTGGATCTATTCCTGGTAACAGGCCCCACCTCTGGCAGGTCTAAATCCTCCTCCTTGGGGTTTGGAGGGGGAGGAGCTCATGGTGGTGGTGGTGGTACAAATGGAGGGGGGGGTATTATCAAAGTGTCTTCTTTTCGGGGTTTCTTTTTCTTTCCCTTCCCCTCCCCCGAGTTCTCTGTCAGCTCAAATATAAAAACCTTGGGATTTACTACCCAGATCTCTGCATAAGCACTTTCCTGTGAGCTAAAGGGGATCTTTGTATTTACCCAGGAATTTAATTTTTGTTTAACCCAATCTTCGGTTGATACAAATATAGGCCAAAATACATTCTTTGAAATTTCCTTTCCTCCCCATATTTCTACACAATAGTAAATCATTTTTGCCCTATCTTTATTTTCTGTTCCCGGGAAATGTTTCTAATTATCTAGTATAAAACCCAATGGACTATCTCTAGGTACCGGTGGGAGTTTAATAGATACAGGGTGCTTGCTCTTCCCCTGCCCCATTCTTCCGGAGTGCCTTCAAATCACACAGCCTCTTTCACTTCCCCTGGTTTGTGGCCCACGCCCTCGTGGGCTAATGGGAACCGTACTACTGAGGGTCCTCTCTCGCTTGGGGAATCTGGCTACCAGTCCCCCTCTCACACACACACCACTTTGCCACACTCCGGGATCCCAACCCCGACCGAACAGTTCCCGTAATACTCACGAGTCCTGTGTATTTGCTTATTGCCTTAAATTTAGGTTCGTCGGTGCAACCGAGGCAGAAACCGGTCCTCCGAGCCGCTAAATGTTAGCAGGGCGCCCCCCTGGTAGTGCTGAGAATCTGTCCTACAGATTGCATCCGAGTCACGGGACCAAATTTGTTATGAATTCACTCAAGAGAGTGATATGGTTCAATCAGAGAAAAGTTTTATTAATTACAGCAAGCAAGCAATAAGCAAAAGACCAGCGCTGGGCGACAGGAGAGCAGGAGAGTTCCCGCTCCGCAAAACTGCCGCACCGCTGGTTTCCGTACTCCCCCTTTTAACCCGGCTTCCGGGTTACGTGTCCTTTCTCGGGCATCTCTGCACATGTGTCTCCGGTTGCTAGGGGGTCTTTCTTCTGCCTTCTGGTGGTTGCGGGATGAAGATCATAGGTCTTTCTCAATCTTATCCTTTTGACCTTTCTTCACTGTGTTCTGTTAAGGCTTATCTTTGGTGACTTTCTGGAATTCAAGAAAGCTCGTAAGGCTGTTAGTGATTTATGCAAGCGTCAGTAGCAACCTTCAACCTCATCCTGATTCCACAAAGCATAGTTTTGCAAAGCATCTTATCTACATGTTTAGACGAACAAAAGGGTCTCTGCTTATCACAATAGCAATGTAATAAAGAATTGGGTGAATAAAAATTCGGAAGAAAAGGTTTAAATAAAGTATGTGTAATTATAACTAATGAAAATATGGAATAAAGATTTCTCCTCCAGGTCGAGGTAGAATTCCTTTTTCAAAGTCACGGATTGCAAAAGAACCCCCCCAGATAACAAACCTCAGCAGGCTCATCAACTCGGAGGAAAGGACAGGACAAAGACCATCATAAAAACAAAAGAACTAGCCTGAAAGTCTACCTCCGGACCAAGACAACGCCCGGCCGATTTCGGCCGGAGACCATCAAGCAAGACAAAAGGGATGAGCCTCAGGAAAATGGTCGTTGCCAGAATTGAACACCACACCCGCCAAACCTATGCTAAAGAAACTCAATCAAGGACAAAGAAGAGACTACTCCTCCGAGATATCCATCGGCACTAGCCCGGATCCCTCGACTCTGCTGTGATGAAATATGTTAAAATACATACAGACTCACTTTGCATTTCAGGAGACTCTGCCCGGATACTTACTGACTCAATGTTCTAGGCCAGGAAATCCATTCACCCGACAATCAGGGACACTTGGTGAATGGAAACTGGTTGGAATTCTAGCCTGGGGACATAAAATCCCTATAAAAACCCAGGCCAAAGAACCCTCAGACGTGGATTTGGGAGCACCTATACCTTGTGTATAGACCCTGTCCACCCAGCGCTGTGCTGCTTATTTTATTGTGGTTTTTTCTCTTTGTTCGAATTTATTATTGTTTGATAATAAATTTTCTCTTTTATATAACCCGAAATTGCCTTTGCATTTATAACAGCAATAATTGAGATTGTTGTAAACACCAAAGTTTTTTGTCTTTATGTTGTCATGTGAACAAAAGAATAGTTGGGTAGTGAGAGAAAAAGAGCAAAAAGTGAGAGAGTTGGGTTTTCTGGAAGTTTTATTCTGGTTCTGTTATTCTTGTAGTTTTGTTAATAAACTTTTATTCCTTTTAACTTCTAATCCTGTTTTGCTCTTGTTCTAATCCATATCTCACAGCAAGTAATAAGGAAGTTTTCTAGTGATTTTTTAGTTGCTGCTTTAAAACCACAACAGGGGACTTGTAAGGAGTGGCCTGTTCTGTACTTTACACTTGCTTCCCAGAGCAACAGGTCTGATCACAATAGCCTATAGGAATTTCCCCACCTCTTGGCCAGCTGCCCCTCGCTTTGAAACAGACTGTAAAAGTGACTTTCTAAGTCACCTTCTTAGAGAGAGATCTCCCCACAGAAGAAGACACCGGTGACCCCGTCTTGTGTGTTGGTAGCCATAACCCCCCCTTTTTCTCTTCACTTTGCCTCTTTATCCCTCTCTCCCCCTCTCTTTCTCTCCCTCTCATCTATCGCATAACCCATGTTACTTGCACTAAAATAAAAGTGCATTATTGCTGTTGTGATTTAAACTGAAATCCCTTGGTGTCCTTTTTGCACTTGGAGATCCAACAAACCTCTCATGACACCTGCTTGTGCTAGCAGATCATGACATTTAAATT
Organism: Cyanistes caeruleus; assembly: GCF_971803275.1. Lineage (NCBI taxonomy): Eukaryota > Metazoa > Chordata > Aves > Passeriformes > Paridae > Cyanistes > Cyanistes caeruleus. The sequence continues at coordinate 5,698,387 of NC_141732.1, read as the reverse complement.
GGTGGCATGGACAGCATTTCTGACAGACAGAAGAGGCTGCAGGTTTTGTTGTGCAGTCTGTATTAGGGGAAGGATGTTTCGCTCCAGCTGCACCTAGCCCGACACTCCCAAAAGAGTGAACAAAGGGGGGAAACTCGAATTTCCCGCAAACTGTACACGCCTAGGTGAAAATCACCCCACACTCGTTTGAGGGCTCTGTCTTCAGACTTCTGCAAAAGATCTCAGTGCAAAAGGGCGGGACTGTTTTTTCTTGTTGCTGTGTATGAATTTTGACTGCTTGGTGTAGCAAAGAGACAACAAGAATTTTAAACTGAAGGAGTGCTTCCCAAGCAGATTTGGTCTCATCACCTGTCGCTGTCGGACACAAAATAAGTCACACGGATGCAGCTCAAGAGATGGTGAAGAAGAAGCAAACTTTATTTCTTCTCTCACAATTTATAGCTTTCTGACCATGGCCAGGGATTGGGTAGTCAGCATAACACCTTTCCAACCACACTGGCCGTAAGAGATGTCCATCAAGAGACGTGTAACAGAAGGAATGCATACATATCTATGTTTATAGTTACTGTCCTGGGAAAGTTCTTTAGAAACTATGTCAACAAGCTCCAAAGCGGAGTTTTCAGGGCGACAGTCACCCACACAGGGAAGCAAAGGGTGATACAGCAAAAGCTGTGTGTGTGCATAACTTAAGTTGATACCTCCCTGCAGTGGTTTTCCCTTTGTAAAAATGAGTGAAAATGGCAGTGCAGAAGTTAAAGCTGCATTTTATGCCCTATTAGCAAAACACAGTGCCAGACCTTCTCTGGGAGGGGAAGAGTGTGCACTTAATAACTGGTTTAATTTGGGAAATGTAATTGATACAATATGTTCCTTACAACATGAAACAAAATTTAAACTGGGCAAAAATATATACTCTGCTCAGTTTTGGGAGCTTGTCTTACAGAAGCTATAGAAACTCACTTTAAGCAAAGAAGCAAGGAAAGAACTATTATAGACTCCCTTCAAAACCTGGTTGAAATTTTGCAAAAACAATTAGATGAAGAAAGGAATGAGATCCACCTGTTGCCAGCGGCCCAAAGAGATGTGTTAAAAATTCAAAGTGTGCTTGCCCACCAAAAGAAATAGAGGAGAGAGAAACCCCTCTCATTAATCAAATTTACCCTCAAAAAGAGCTAACCGATGAAAAATTGTGGGGAGCACTGCTGTCCTAGCTGGAAACCTTTAATCAAAACAGAATATAATGATATCAATGATGAAGATATCGATCCGCATACAACCACTGAAGAAATCCTGTACACTGCCGCTGAATTGGCTAAGTTGAAAAAGGCGTACAGGCATTTCCCTCACGAGTCAGAGACAAAATATGTATTGTGATTATCTCTCACTGGAGGAGATCAGATTCAACTGACAGGTGAAGAAGCCAGTGGGTACTGGGGACATGGGGTCTTCTCAACAGCAGGAGACAGATGTAACCCGTGGTCCCTAACTCAGCGTGCAATTTATTGGGCAGCAGGGCTTAACCCCTTGGAAAGAGGAGACTTATAGCTATAGTTGGTACCCCTGACCAACTACTGGAAGACATGCACAAAGCTGCCTGCTTGCAAATGATACATGACAGAAAATCAGCTACTGGTTATGAATCACCAATGCAATTACCTGTGAAATGATGAGCCCTTTAATTTGAGGCCTTCCAGAATCACTTAAACCTAGAGCAATTCTCCTTCAAAAAACCATAGCAGCTCTAACTCCTGTTGTTGGCACTAAAATAAAAGTGCACTGTGGGGGCCAAAGAATCGGGTGCTGGTGATCCCCTGCAGATCTTCATCATAGGCCAGGCACTTTGCCCTCCCAGTGAGAAAAGTGTCTCTCCCAGAAACCCTTTGGTGTTACATGTTAAACTCTTGTACCCCATTGGTTTTCTTCCCTGCCATTCCACCCTGCTACTTGTATCCAAGTTTCCCCCGCCCCTTCCCTATATAAACCCTGGGGTTTGTTTTTGTTTTGTTTTGTTTTGGTTTGGGTTTTTTTTGTTGTTGTTTTTTCCCCAGTTGAGTGGAGCTGCTGTGCTAGCCCCCTTGGCAGAGGGCCCTGCACTAATAAAGGCTGATTTCTTTGTGGTAATTGCTGGCCAGAGCTCTAGTCCTTTTTCTCCCTGCATTGCCTGGGAAGGAGCTGCTGCTTAACAAGTCATCACTTGCCAGGCCAGGAGAGGGACATGCCAGTGCCACTAAGAGCCGTCCTTCTCAGGACGCTTTTTCAGGAAGGTCGCAGCACCCCTGACATCCACCCCACCGCAGCAGTGCACCATTACTGTGATTTAAAATTAAATCCCTTTGTGTCCTTTTGCACTGAGAGATCAAACGAATCTCTCACGAGGTCCACCTGTGTTAGCAGATCATGACAGAGCCCTCAGCAAACCAACCAGCACACACACAAGGACACAGATGGCACTTCCTGGCTGGGACAGGGCTTGTGCCTTCAGCAAAAACACCAGAAGCCAAGGGTTTCTGGCCATTTTCCCCGCACCATTCCACACCTGGGCAGCTTGCCGAGCACAAGCCCTTTTCCCCGTCTTCCGCTATACCCTGTACACCATGGGCAGCAAAAGAAAGCTCCTGGGAGCTATGTCTAACATAACATATCCTATATTTATATACTAAAGAAAAACAAAAAGAAGAAAAGAACAATCTTCAAAAAAAGGGAAATCTTTGCCTGCTCATGTGGCCCCAGCAGACAGAGCCTGCCAGATCAGCTCTCTGCAGACCTCCAGCAGCACAGCCAGCTGAGGTCCGATAGACGAGGCCGTGACCTCCATGCCCTGCGGAGCTGATCTCGCAGCCTCTGGAATGTGGAGATCGGAGCGGGGTCTCCTGCCCTCAGCAGGCACAACGTCTGAACTGCCAGGCTTCCGACCTCCAGGCTGCTGTCATCCATCGTGTCTTCAAGGGCTGGAAGAGAGACAAACAGATCCCAGACCTGCAAGGGCCCCCGGAAAGCCCCCTGCCAGAGCCATCCCAGCTGGCTCTTGCCATGGCCAAGAGGGAGCAGGGACCAAGGGGAACAGCCCAAAGCTGCGACCATGAGCACCCCACATGCTCCTGAAATCCCGGTGTGCTCTGCCCACGCTGCCCCTCATCCGCACATTGAGCAGAGCCCTCCGCAGCCAGGCCAGGACTTGCAGCTCTCCCCGCCAGCCCCGCTGACAGCCCGCTGCCCTCACTCACATTGGTAAATGAGCTGCAGCTCTTTCTTCTGCCCCATCAGGAGCCGCCCGGCAATCCCTGGGAACACAGAGCCTGTCAGGGCCCCGGCGGCACAGCTCCCTGCCAGCGGCGCTGCCAGCCCTGGGGCCACACGCCCTCCCGCCCCGGCAGGGCTCAGTCCCAGCCCTTGCCGCATCCTGACTCAGCCCAAGGGCACGGCTGCCAGAGGCCGGCAGCAGCCCCGAGAGCAGCCGGGGCTCCAGGGCGCCGGGCCCGGGGGCCGCTGCCGGGACAGCAGCAGCCGGGGCCGGGGCCGAGCTGCGGCGGGGAGGGAGCCCGGGCTCGTGGCTCACCGATGAACCTGATGGCTGCCGCTCGCAGGGGCTCCTGTGGGTTCTGCAGGTATGGCAGTGCCCGGTGCAGGTGCTCGGCCGCTCGGCTCTCGTCCTGTGCCAGCTGCAGAGAGCGGCAGGAGGGAAGGGTTGGCGCGGGCTCTGCCCCTCGGCCGGGCGCTGCCTGCGGCCAGCCCTGGCCTCCCGTAGCCGCCCAGCCCTGAGGCACCGGGCAGCAGCCGCTGGCGCCGGGCTCTGGAGGGGGCAGAGGGCCGGCTGCTGCCCGGGGAGCCGCGGTGCCGGCCCGACCCGCAGCCCCAGTGGCTCGGGGCTCCATCGGCAGCCGGCTCGGGGCCACAGGAGCCTGGAGAAGAAGCCGTGCGGCCCCCGGCTGCGGCACTGGGCAGGGGCGCAGCTGCCAGCCCCATACACCGAGCGCCGGAGACAGGGGGCTTCTCCAGGCTAAGGCTGGGCCTTCCAGGCCGTCCTTACCAGGACCTCAGCGAACTTCCACAGTTTCTCCTTCTTCACGGTATTTCCAAGATCTCTCCTCTTCAGGAACTTGGCCATGCTAAGCAGTGCTCTCTGAGAGGCCTGGAGAGCAGCAGAGACTCGCAGATGGCCCCACAAGGCAGGGCACAGGACCCGCATTCGTGTGCCAAGGCCTGCAGGAGGCTGCAGCCAGCAAGGTGCCAGGGCAGGAGGCAGCCGAGCCCCATGCCCGGGTGACAGCAGCAGCCAGGGAGTCCTCACCTCTGCTACACGCTGCTTTTCGTCATGGCAGTGGAAGAAGAGTGGCAGCAGGCTCTGGCACATTTGTGTCTCCAGGGCTTCTTTTTCCATTTCAACTAAAACAATCACCAATGTTTGGAAGAGCAGTATGGACACCAGCTGCACCTGGCTATTATTCTATATGGAAGGAAGAGAAAAAAACCTCAGCCCTGTCGGCACGGGGCTCAGCAGAGCACAGGCCTGGTGCACCAAGTGTCCAGGCAGCAGCCAGTGGCCTCGGCTGGGGGCACAGAGCCTTACGTGGTCAAAGAGTGGTGGGAGCACCTCAGCCAGCTGCAGGGCGATGGGGCTGGGTATCAGCATCTCCTTGTCCAAGACTACAAAGCTGAGTACCATGATTGTCATCCTAACTATTTCTCCATCTGCGTCCCGCAGGAGCTCCACAAGCCTTTCAGTCAGGCTCCACATCTTTTCATTCTGTGTGGAAGACAAGTCTGTGAAATGCCACCCTGCTGCCACAGGGCCAAGAGACCAAAGGCCTCTCCCAAAGCACTCAGGCAGCTGAAGCGGGAGGCAAGAGAGCTGCCAGCAGCTGCCTCGGTGCCCGAAGCCCAGCCGAGCCCAAGTGACTTTGTTCCCCAGTGCAGCTTCTGCCACTGCCCACTTCTCACCATTGAGGGATCGTCACTGAGCTTGAAAAGGGCTCTGAGCACTAGATGACGCTTGTCCCTGCACTCGCTACTCAGGTGCCTTGAGAAGATTTCCAGGAGCCTGTTAGCACCACGTTCACTCAAGTCCAGGTAGTCCAGGATCTGAAAGGCACAGGACAGTGACAGGGGAGCCAGCCGGCAGGAGCAGGAACCACACAGGAAACAGGGCCCAGGCGGCAACCCAGGGCATGGGCACCGTCCCAGGCAGCTGCAGCTATGAGAGGGCAGAGAGGTGGCAGACAGCTCTGCAGGGAGGCAGTTCTGGCCATGGGGCTCACCTCCACAAGGAATGCCAGGGCAGGCAGATCCCAGCGTGCCTCCTGTGTGCTAAGAACCCGGAGCAGGTAGCGAGCAATCCGGGAACACAAGCGTTTGGAGACACAGGATATCTCCCTGCCAGGGTGAAAAAGTAACCAAGTCTATGAGCCAGAGGGACAAACATCTCCCAGGAATGACTGAAAAGTCCTGATCTTTCACCATGATCCTGCAAGGGGATCTGAGCCTTTTGGGAGGTGACTGCTCATGGGAGCCTTCCTCTCCCAGACTTTTCCAGTCTCCTTGGTCATCCCTTGGTGATGAGGCCCTTTGGCCCTCAACAATGGGGACTGTAGACACAGGGCAGCCTGGGCACAGGGCACAAATGCCAGAGGCAGTGGGGAGAAGGGGTCTCACCTGGCCAGCAGACCCACGGCATAGTGGTGGGTGTCGGCACAGAGCAGCGTGTCCCAGCCACACTTGCGTTCCATTGACAACACCACTTCATTACAGCGCATTTGGCAGAGCAGGGACTTCAGGGTCTGCACTGCAAACCTGTGTGCACAGCAAAGCCCAGGTCATACTGGGAGCACTGGCTCCTGCCCTGAGGACATGGCAGGGACAGGAGGACTGGGATGGAGCACCTGCTGGGGCTGGTGGCAAGGCCGTGTTGCTCCTGGCATCCCTTCCAGAAGGCATTGAGATCCTCTGATATATCCAAAGTGCTGAAGAACACTTGGAAGAGCAGATGCACAAAGAGGCGGGGGAAATACACATTCACTACCCGTGGGACACAGGGCACCTGAAGGAACTTCCACATCACCACTGTTGCCTGCAGAGGACAAAGCACCCAGGGATAGTGCCCAGTGCCAAGGTATCTGTGTGGCAGGGCCTGAGCGTGGCAGGGCAAGGCAAGGGGAAAGCCTTGGGGATCTCCACGCCTGGTGCCCCTGAAGCTGTCCCTAGGCCAGGTTTCAGCCCAGTCCCTGAGGCAGGCAGATGCGGTGGGGGAAGGAGGAAACAGAGCTGTTTGAGAGGCGGTCAGCCATGGGGTGAGCAAAGGCCAGTTGCAGAAACTCACAGCCAGGGCAAAGACACCCGTGTTGTCCCCATCAGAGGTGCACTTGCTGTGCTCTGGCCAGGTTCTCAGCACATCGAGGAGTATCTGCATCACTGGCTCCACAGTCCTGCTCGAGCACATGATGGTCTTCCACATGGTCACTGCAGCTCTGTGGGGTGACAGTTCTGTCTCATGGGGATCTCAGACACATCCCCGTGGCCTGGGCAGCAGTGTCAGGGGGAGCTGAGCTGGCTGCCAGCTCTGCCTCTGCCCGCTGCCCCTCACTGGCAGCGGCACCCAGGCAACCCAGCCCTGTGGGGACAGGGCCCTGACGGGGCATGGCATGGCAGCAGGCTCAGGGGCCAATGGAGCAGGGCTGGGAAAGGTCCCAGATACACAGGACCCTGGAACTCTCTGTTGGTCAGACACCTGGGCCAGGCTGTGCAGGCTGATGGGCTGGGGAGCCCTGAGCCCTCTGGGCACATGGGCCTCATACCTGTCACACGTTGGGGCCACACGCAGGAGAGCAATGACCACGTCAGCGGGCTGTGCCTCGGTCAGATCCAGCAGGGTCCTGCCCAGCCTGGAGTCAGCAGACTCATTAGCCATGAGGCACTGGTGGATGTACCTCACCATGGCAGGTACCTGGAGAAAGCACAAGGGGAGACTTGGAAAGCTGCCAGAGGGAGTTAGGAATGTCCCCAGCTTCCCCAGAGAAGTGCTTCCCTTGTCACCACGCTGCAATGGCCTCAAAGGCTTAGAGTGATCAGCAGGCGTGGCTTGGGAGGCCAAGCGATCCCTGGAGGATCAAACCCTGGCCACAGGCTGCTTACTTGCTCTGGAATGGAAACACCCTCCTCCAAAATGAATTCCAGCATGGCAGCACTGGTGTCGCTGGTGTAGACGTCACCATCTTCCATGGACCCAGTGCCCATGACGCTGGTCTCTTCCTGCCAAATGCGCTTGATGAATTTGCATGTTGGGTAGGGGAAGGAAGGGTGGGAAGAGAGGGATATTGCATGGAGTGTTCCGAGCATGGTGCTGAGCTGAGCAGTGCAAGCAGGCCCAGCCCAGTTGGGGATGGCTGCAGGTACCTGTGCAGGTGTTTTGTGGAAGAGGCCACAGGCAAGGTCCTGCTCTTGTGTCTGGTCCACGGCTGCATCTGGGAAAGAGTGAGAGCAGCCAGAGCTGAGGGGCTGCAGGAGTGGCCAGAGAACGCAGCCCAGCCCTGGGCTGTCCCCAGGCAGGGACAGCCCCGAGATGCCCCAGGGGATGGAGCACGGCCACTGCTGGAGGGCAGCCCCAGCCCCACTTGTGTCCTGTCCCTGGGTGTGTCTCCACAGGATAGGGTGGGATGGGATGAAATGGGATGCAGTGGGTTGGGATGCGGCAACCAGCCTTTTGTCCCAGCTCTGCCACTCACCCTCCTCCAGTGGCTGGAACTCCTGCACCTCTTCAGTCTCCACTTCTGGGGCAGCTCCACGACCTTCTTCCTCCTCCTCCTCCTCCTCCTCCTGCTCTTCCTCATCCACCCAGGCCAGCTTGGGCACTCTCGGGGGTTGCTGCTCCAGATCTTCTCCAACACTCTCCCATCCTTTCCATAGGAACAGCACCAGGGGATGGCATAGCATGCAGTGGGATGCGGCCAAGCTAGCAACAGGCACTAGTCCTAAGGCCAAACTCTGCAACTCACCCTCCTCCAGCGGCTGGAATTCCTGCATCTCTTCAGTCTCTACCTCTGGGGCAGCTCCAGGGCCTTCTTCTTCTTCCTCCTCCTGCACCCAGGCCAGCTTGGGAACTCTTGGGGGTCGCTGCTCCATGGCAGTGCCTGGATTTATGGTACTTGCAAGAGAGATGCCTTTAGAAAAGCTCCGAGGCAGGGAGTCCTGCAGTCGTGCCTGGAAGGCACCTGCAAGACTCAAGTCCTGGCAAGACTGCAGGACAGCAAGTTCTGCACTCGGGTCTTGAGGGCTCCTGCCACAAGGACAGGAGGCTCCTCCTCAAGGATTGTGCCCTGGTCTCAAGGGCAGTAACTGCAGGGATGGGCGATGCCTCAGAAAAGCTCCGAGTCCCACTGTCTGCCCTCGAGGGCACCTTAAGAAGATAAGCCTCAGCAAGGCCACAGGTCACCAAGTCCTGCAGTCTGGCCTCGAGGTCACCTGCAGGAATGACGGCTCAGAGAAGCTCCGGGTCACACACAAATGAGTGTGCTGTGCGGGGGCTCCTCACAGCACTGCTCTGGCGTGTCCTGTCTCGTTGCATGCACCGAGCACTCTGGTGTGGTCTTGTCACCACCAGCTCTTGTCCATTCCACCGTTCCATTCCACCGTTACCATGCTGCACCATGTCACTAACGGCCCTTGCACACACTGCCACCTTCCTGGTTCCTCCCCCATTGTCGTGGTTTTAAACCAATAACTAAGAAAATTACTTATTTCTTGCTGTGAGATATGGATTAGAACAAGAGCAAAACAGGATAAAACTTAAAAGGAAAAAAAAAGGTTAATTGACAAACTACAATAATAAGAACACCAGAATAAACTTCCAGAAAAACCTTTTCATCCTCTATCTACCCACTTTTCCCTTGTTCACATGATAGCAGAGACAAAAAAAACTTGGAACTTTGGTGGTTAAAACAGTCCCAATTCTTGCTACAGTCTTTTCACCAGTCTTTGTAGGGAAACAGAAGTTTCTTCCTGATAATTTATGGAGTTTCTCACAAGAAAACTATTTTTGTTATAGTTTTCCATTGCCCTAATGTCAGCTGCCCAGAGCTGCTGTTATCAGAGCCCACACCTCCCATTTTCACATCACTCTGAGGTGTGTATGGGCCATGAGTCTAGGGATGGCATTTTAAGGATGTTATTGAAAGGCAAAAAAGTCTTCTTCATCTGTTTCTGTGAGCTTCACCAGAAAACAGTTTTCTCATTGCCTCTCAAGGCTTCGAATCTCCCAGCACTTCACTATACCATAATTACTCTACTTTTTACTCAAATTTACACTTTGAACACTTTATTCCTCCCTACATACTGTATCATGAATTAAAGGAGTTCTTTTCAGGACTTCATTGTCCATCTCCATAGTTTTAACAGAAAGATACTTCAGCTTAATTAAAGCATCTTCTTAATTCTCTACCTCTTCTGAAGCTTCTTTTCTTTCCTGTCACTGGTAGTTTATAAAGTCTCTTTTCATGTTGATCACTCTCTCTCTCTCTCTCTGAATAAAAAGATTAATCTGCAAGTCTCATCTGGGTAATGAAAGGGTTAAAATCTTGCCCAGGCTTTTGTAGATGGTACGGTGATCTCTGCCGAACAGGAGCTGGAGCCGTCTGCGATGGAAGGTTCTTCATAGCTGCTCTGGAGAGTGTGGCTGTCTCTGCTTGCTGCAGGTCCAGAGCCTCTCTCCTTCTTCACTCGGCACTTTCTAGTGAATTTAGTTACAGCAAAAACCTGCAGCCGAGCCATAGATCGAGGAAAACCTTCCGCAGGTCCCCCCCATCTCCTGGCCGGGAGCCGCTGGGCCCGGCCCCATCCCCGCCCGGCCGCATGGCCTGGGCAGGGAACGGGAGGCCTGGAGCTCTGCCACCCTTCACAGCCAGGAAACAAAGAGAACCAAGAGAGCTCTGGTTTTACACTTTAAGGTAGGGTTCACAAGTTGATCCCACTTTTCAATGGCCTAAACTGCTGTCAGTTCTCAGCAATGACCGATAATTGGTCAGGAGCAAAGACTCCAGGCAGTTCCAAGCAAATCCAACTCCCTTAAAGGTAAAGTAACTCCATGACACAGAGGAGTCCTGATTGAGGCTGTGAAGCATTGAGCTTGGAAAATCATGGTTAATTGAGTTTTCTTGATTTCTTTTTTTCCCTTTTGGGCAGCATCCATTTGTAACATTAACTGAGCCTGTGTCCAGCCTGGTGCCACTGATCATTTCAGTGAAGAGGTGGAAGGAGGAGAAAACACTGTGATAATCCCATCAGGACCATTTAATCCAACACCAGCATAGAGTCAGATTGTAGACTAGGATTGTAGAGTAGGGTTATAGAGTAGCATTGTGGACTAGGATTGTAGGGTAGGGTTATAGAGTAGCACTGTAAATCAATAAAATTTCTGAAATTTTAACTCATCTGGAAGATTGCTTTCTTTCTTACCCTGTGAATAAGCTCAGCATTTCCTTCTGAGTTGTCAGTTGTCTCTTAAAGGTGCAAAGTGATATTCATGGCTTCTTTGGTGTACTTTGAAAGTGGGGAAGGCTCTTCTTCAGTCACCCTCTCCAAAGTCCATTGCCTTTGGAATTTGGCTCACTGGCTGGGTTTTGGCCAGCTGTGTGGTATGTCTAATTGAGGCAGAAAGGGCAATGGCATTTGCAGGTACAAGCAGTGGAAGGGTGCGGCAGCCAAAACATCCTGTGCAGATGTAGGCCTTCAGCTGTGACTCCAGAGCATTTGGGTTCCTGCCATTTGGATTTGTATCCCTGTGGTGGTTTCACATTGATTGATATTTGGAGAAGAAGAAAGAAAGCACCCACGGAAGTGATTTCTCTGAGAGGAGCTGCTGGGAGCTCCTTCTGTGCCTGGGAAAGGTCAATAGCTGGCTAGTGCTGAGAAGTGACAGCATTTTGAACCATTTAGAAATGAGGTCTGCCTCTGTGAGATCTACATTTTAAAAAATAAAGCTTGGGAAAACTCTCTCTTGGCTTCTGGACCCAGAAGGTGACGGAGCTCTGGTGAGGCCGGCCCTGCTCACCCACGGCCTGTGCTCCTGGGAGAGGCTGGGCCGGACCCCAGTGGCTCCTGGACAGGAGATGGAGGCTGCAGAATCCCAGCCCCAGGCAAGGCTGGGCCACAGCTGCTGACATCTCGCTGACACTAAACCCTCTCCCCAGCACACACCGATGGCTCCAGGCCGAGCCTCCCCTCCCAGCAGCTGCTGGGCAGAGAGAGGGGGCCCAGGGTAGCCTGAAATCATCATCATAATTGCTGCAGCCACTGCCCACGACCATCTGCAGACCGGGCAGGATTTAAGCCTTTCATTTAACCCTATCAGTGCACAGATGAGACCTGCAAACCACCATTCTCCCCTCAAGAGAAAAGGACAAAGAGGGGGCACGTAGAAGACAATATGAAGATACTGAGGTCAGTAAAGAAAGATTCAAAGAAGGTGAATGAGGAGATGTCTCAGTGTTGGGCTGAAAAATTCTTTTGGTAGCACCATGGAGATAGACAATGATACCTGGAAACATCTCCTTCAATTCATGAGAGAGGATGGGGGAATGAAGCATTCAAACTGTGCATGTGAACAGAGGCATGCATTGATAAGAAGCCAAGCAGATGTTGCAGTAGCTGTGATCCCATGAGAAGCTTGAACAGAGAGCGAGAGAGATGAGAGTGAGGAAGACGTTTTGTCCCCAGGGAGAGAAGAAGAAAAGCTCTGTTCCCAGAGATGATGACAGAGACAGATGAAGGGAACCTTTGCCGTTGAACAACTCATCCTTAAAATAATAGCACATGAGTTCATAGCCCATGAAGACACTTGTAGCAGGGCTGTGAAAATGGGAAGGATTTCACAATTGCAGAACTTAACCTGGGCAGATGCTATTTGTGGAAATGAAAAGCCATGAGAGAACTGTTTCTTGTAGAGAAGTCTCGATGGCATGGCAAGAGAAATCTTCTCTCCCTACACGAACTGATGGAAGACTATTGTCTAGTTGGTACTGATTTAACATCCCATGTTTTGTGTCTAGGCTGTCAGTTGGGAAAGGAAAGAAGTTAGTCACGGGGAAGGAAAGGAGTCTTGGAAGTATTATTCTGATGCTTCTCATTCTTGTAGTCCTGTTAATAAAGTTTCTTTATACCTTTTATGTTTTGAGCCTGTTTTGCCCTTCTCCTAATCCATATCTCCCAGCAAAAACAAATGAGTAAGTGCACTGGTGATTTTAGCCAGTGCTAAACCCACCACATTATTTAGTAATTATAAAATAGAATTATTACAAGAAAAATAATTGTCCTGGTGTGACTTTATATATCTTGAGTTCTGCACCTTTAAGGTTTGCTTTGGGAGCTGGGGGGAAGTTGAAGCTGCTGGAGGCTGATGGGACTTTTTTCTCCTGACCAATTACTAGTCATTTCTGAGAACTCCCAGTGATTCTGACCATTGAAAAGTGAGATCAACTTGTGAATACCTATCGTAAGGCTTAAGACTGGGAATTTCTTGTTCTCTTTGGTTTCCAGCGTTTGAACAGGTAACAATGCTCTGGCTCCGGCTCAGCCTCTTCCTCCCCAACCAGGCCGGACAAGGCCGCGGAGGGTGGGGGGAAGGAGAAGAGCGGAGGCGGCCGGCCTGACTTGGTTTGCAGTTTGTGCTACTGAACTGAAACCTGACTCCATGAACATCTGCAGCTTTCCAAGACTTGAACTCTTTTACTACCTGGATGAGACTTACAGATTAATCCCTTTTTTCCAGAGAGAGGGGAAGAGAGAGAGGGGGATAATCAACATGAAGAAGACATGATAAAACCATCAAAGTCAGTGAAGAAAAGAATTAAGTTTTAGATGGGGAAGAGAGAATAAGGAAATGCTTTAATAAGCTGAAATATTTTCTGTTAAAGCTATAGAGATGGACAATAGTGTTCTGAAAATAAAGAACTCCTTTAATTCATGACAGAGTTTATTGGGAGGAATGGAGTGTTCCAAAGTGTGGATTTTGAGCAAAAGGTGGAGTAGTTGTGATACGTGATGTGCTGGAACAGAGGGGGAGAAGTAATAGTTGAAGATTTGTGGCTTTGTAGAGGCAAAGAAAATCTTCTGTTTCCAGGGAGGCTCAGAGAGACAGATGAAGAGAACTTTTGCCTTTGAATAACTCATCCCTAAAAATGACATCCCTAGAATTATTTGACCCGTAACATTCCTTTTAAGTCTGTTTTGCCCTTCCCCTAATCCATATCTCACAGCAAGAAAGAAGTAAGTTTTTTAGTCTTTTTTTTTTTTAGCTTGTGCTTTAAAACCACGGCACACCATCACCGAGTGCTGCCATGCTGGGCGTGCACAAAGTTCAGTGTAAACTGGAGTCCACAGCACCATAGACATAACTGGCACATTTTTCTCCATTACTTCATCAGGAGAGTGCAGGTGCAGTTTGCAGGTGCACAGGAATCCAGTATAGCCCCGGGGCTGGAAACACAGCCCCAGTATTTATCATGACACTGGAAAAGGGTGAGGCTCTAGAACATTTGCAGTATATCCACTACATCATTGTATGAGGCAGCACAGCAGGGCAAGTTTGGAAAGGAGAGAAGATAATCCAGATCCTCCTGAAAGCTGGTTTTGTCATAAAACAAAGTAAGGTCAAAGGAGCTTCCCAGGAAATTCATCTTCTGGGAGTAAAATATCAAGATGGATATCATGCGATTCCAATGAATTCAGTGAAGAAAATAACAGATCTGTCCCCTCTGACTGAGCAAGAGGAAAGTTTCCTAGGCCCCCTGGGTTTTTGGAGAATGCATATTGCAGAGTAGAGTCAGATGTGACTTAGAGGAATAATTTTAAGTGGGGTCCTGAACAAATTAAACTGTTTATACAGTAGCCCTTGGGGTAGTCAATACAGGACAAGATGTGAAAAATCTGGTGGATTTATGTTGGGGTGGGTAAAAACCTTGACTGAAGGCCATGTAGTTGTGGAGAGTAAAGTATCACCCACATTGCCCCCTGTTTAGTTTTATGTAAATGTTGCCAGAGAGTTCTATAGTTTCTTTGTTATCACTGGTTAAGATTTGGTGCATTATTTTACATATTCCTAATCCTCAGCTTTTTTTGGTCCCTTTCCCTCAGATGCCGCCCTTACCTTGGTTTATATAAGTTACTGTGTTACCCTGTCCCTCGACTCTTGTGTGCATCCCCATATGATGAGTTCGGTGGGAGAAATGCAGCACTCAATATGAATGATCAGCAAGTCTCGTTTATTGGTAACTCTAACACCACTTATATAGCATCAATAATTAGGCTCATACATAGTGCAAAAAGCAAACTCATTATTGGATACTTCATTTAAGGTCAACTCCACCTAATTCTACATTCCTGTGATCGCTCATCTATGCTGAATTCACATTCTTCTGATCACAGCGTCCTGTTCTCAGTTAACAGTTATCACCAAGGCCTTCCTGACTTTGCAACATCTCACACCAACTGTACTCTATTGTCTAACTCTTTCCCAGCTAACTGCTGCATGGGAATATGACCTTTGCTCTCTAGCCATTCCTCTATAATTCCCCTGTTTTCTTTTTGTACTAACAAAACTGTAGAAGTAGCCCTTTTTACCATGTTTTGCAAGCATTGCAGTATGCAAGGAATAAACAATAACACAATCACAATGATCAATATAACAACAATTGCCATTTGTGCCAAATTTTTTAACCATCCTGTGAGACCTAGGGATTGAAACCATTCCTCTAAAGGATTTGTTTCTGTGGTTAATTTTTTCATATTGCTCTGTAGTTGTTGAAGACGAGCATAAATAGACACTGAATGATCAGAAAGATTCATGCAACACATCCCATCAACGTCTTCACAGCCATGGCCCTGTGCTAATAGCAAAAAATCAATAGCAGCTCTATTCTGCAATACAGCATGCCTAACACTGTTCATATCCAAAAGCAAATCAGACAAAACCTTTGATGTAATATTAAACTGTTTTCCTGTCCAACATGCCAGTCGTCGTAACTGTGTTAAGGCTTGAGCACTAGATACTCCAGGTGTAAAAATAGATGACACAATCACTGTAGGACGTTCCCAAAGTTCAACCTTATCTTTGCATTCTGGCCCCAATTGGAACACACTTCTCTTTGTTCGTAACCTGGTTCTATTGGCTCCTAAGAGTTGCTGTACAGTGGGTGCAAACAAAGTCAATTTCCCAAAATAACAAGGCCCACCATAAAGGTTTGCTGGCAATCCTTGCCATGCACGATCTCCACAGATTAGAAAAATACCAGGTGGTAATTGTAAAGGTGTACTACTAGAATTTACTTTGTGAGACCAATTGCCACAGTATGCATCATTATTTTGCAAATATAGCAAATTTTGTGGAGAAACATTTGTACCATTTGGCCCATGAGACCTTTTGGCATAATTGTTCCTAGCCCAATTGACAAAAACCAAACAGTAGTTGCTAGGGGCTGAACCTAACAGTCTTAACTCTTGTGGTTCTGACCCAGTAACATTTAAACCTGTAGCAATGTTCCAATTTTGAGCACCAATGGGATTTGCTGAGATTAAACCTGTGTCACAGATATTAATCATTAATTTACCTGGTGGAATTTCACATAATGTATTGTTTGCTTCCTTGGGTGTTTTCCAATTCTTTGTCCAGTTTTTAAACATTGTGGCATTGAGTGAATCATCTAAAGGTGCGCCCACTAAACAAGTTCGAAAAGCATCCGAAGGGGTAGCCATTGAAAGGCAAAAATTATCCTGTCCAGTTTGATTAGCCCACGTTACCCACATATTTTGTCTTTCATCCATGTCAATCAAAAACCCTTCATTTCCCTCTATTATAGTAAACCACAACAACAACCTGATCAGAAATAGTCCTTTAAGGACTTTAAAAGGATTGCGGCAGTTCAGCCAGCATCTTGGCTGGATCCCATGTGAGATCTTGCTTCCCTTTTCTTTTACCCCTCTGCCTCGCCCGTCGATTCGGTTGCTTCGAACCACAGGGTGTTCCATCTTCTCGGCAGCAGGGATAACTTTCAGGGAAAGACCCTTTCTCTCGAGACTGCCGTTTTAAGAATTGCTCCCAATTTTTATTTTTTACCCCTGGAATATCACACCTCACCTGTGTCAGTGTCTTGCGACAACGTATTGTGGTTATTTCAATAATATATGGTAAAGGGGTATTAGGATGATAACAATAATTTTCTGGATTTATGCCAAAAGCAAAAATCTCCCACCATCTATCAGATCCTTTTTCAAATTGTCCTGTTTGCACACCTTCCTGTAATGCAATCTCAGTTAAATTTCTTTCAAAGTTATAACACTCTGTACAAATCCCTCTTGGAGATCGACCCCACTTAGAATGTATCCACCACTTTTCTTTACACACTTTACAAATGTAACATACAAAAGGATAGCATTCACAATTCGGTACTGTACACAAGATTTTCATGTGAGAGTTCATCAGATCCCGTCTCTATGTTGATGGTAGAGAGCGAGAAGTATCTGCTAAATTTTCTGGATCAGCTGAAGGTGAATCACTGGGATCAGCAGGTTTAGTCCATCGCCTCGGCACCCAGACAGGCCCTGTGGGGGTAGACACACAAAGAAAACCACGTCCCCAATAGAGTACTTTGCAGGGACCTCCCCACAGACCTGTTTTTGGATCCTTATAGCGAACCCATATTGGGCTTTGAGATTTCTCTGCCTCAGGTGCACTATGACGTATTGCTGCAGGCAAATTACTGTTTCCAAAAATACACAGAAAATTTAAAACAAATAAACAGCGCAATAATCGTTCTTGTGGATCTTTGATCTCCCTAAATTTATTCAGATATTGTTTTAGGGTACCATTTGCTCGTTCCACTATTGCCTGACTTGTGGGGGAATGTGGAATCCCTGTTATGTGTTTGATTCCCCATGATTGCATCACCTGCTTAATTCTACTACTGCAATTAGCAGGCCCATTGTCTGTTTTAATAGAACGTGGAACTCCCATGACTGCAAAACAACTTACTAAATGTCGCTCAACATTCCATGCTTTCTCACCAGATTGAGCTGTAGCCCAGATGTAATGACTGTAAGTATCAATGGTGACATGTACATATTTAACTCTCCCAAACTCTGCAACATGAGTAACATCCATTTGCCACAACTCATTAGCCTGTAATCCTCTAGGGTTTACCCCAAGACCTAATCCACTACCTTGATTATGAAAACTACAAATAGGACATGCTTTGACAATAGCCCGAGCCTCCTCTAAAGGTATCTGAAACTCTCAATGGAGACCTTTCGCATTTTGATGAAAGATGGCATGAGCTTCTCTAGCTAATGTCTGTGGTGGGACAGGACTATTTTGTGACAATGAAACCAATCGATCTGCCCTAGCATTTCCTTCTCCTAAACCCACATCCCATTTGTGGCTACGAATATGGATAATAGCAAAGGCAGCAGTCCTCAACTTTACTGCTCTTTGAAGTTGCAAAAACAGTTCATATAAACGAGGATTTTTTACTTCCTTAATGTCTGCATTTTCAATACGTTCACTCACTCCTGCAACATATAAAGAATCAGTTACCACATTAACAGGACCCTTAAACTGCACCAAAACCCAAACAACAGCAACTAATTCAAGAGTTTGTAATGTGTCCTCCTTTTGAGCTGGAATAATGTGATGATTCCATTGTCCTTCTGAATTTTGCCATGTAGCAGCAGCTGTACGAGATTTCTTTCCAGCATCAGTGAACACAGTTGATGCCTTTGGTAATGGCACAAATGATCGTTTGGGCTTTTCAATCCAGTTCTGCTGGCCTATCCATCGTAGTGGTATTCGAGGCACTTCCTCAGTACTGACCACACTACTATTGTTAAGCAATGCTTCCTGCAGTGTGGAGCTGTGAATTAAGTACCAATCCAAAGTGTCCTTTTTTATTGGTATCTTAATTTCAGCTGGATCTGTGCCCATAATTTGCCACAATCGCTTCCGACCTTGTTTTATCAGGTTTGCTAAAATTTCAATTTTTTGAATCAAGGTATGTCTCTGATGTAGTGGTGGCAATAACCACTCTAATACCCATATCTCCCCCGTTTTCTTTTGTTGCTGCGTTAAGGCACCGATAAGATATTGAGGGCCAAACCATACAGTAAGATTAATGTCCAAGTCTGGATCTCGCCTACGAACAACACCTGGCTGGATACAGTCCATTATTTTATTGAGAGTTTCTGGTTGTTCACTGGTGACCTGTATAGATGCTGTAGGATCAGTTCCTTTTAACAAAGGTCGTAAGTATTGTAAAAGTTCATTAGGAATACCCACAACAGGTTTAAGCCATTGTAAATCTCCAAGCAATCGCTGAGCATCATGAACAGTATGAAGTGACATGTTCAATGACAGTTTCTGAGGGGCAACATACTGCTCAGTTAAAGTCCACCCGAGATATTTCCATGGGGATGACTGCTGTATTTTCTCAGGTGCAACAACCAGTCCATTCTGAAGTAGTTGTGTTTGAATGTCCTTAACTTGTTTATCTGCAAAAGGTTGTGACTGAGCAAAAAGAATATCATCCATATAGTGATAAATAATAGTTGTAGGCCATCGAGCACGTAGTGGCTGCAAAGCATTATCAACATAAAGTTGACACAAGGTAGGAGAATTACGCATACCCTGTGGTAAAACTGTCCATTCAAACCTCTTGTCTGGTTCTGCTTGATTTAATGAAGGCAAGGTAAAAGCAAATCTGCAAGTATCCTGTTCATGCAGTGAGATAGTGAAAAAACAGTCCTTTAAATCAATTATTAACAAGGGCCAATCTTTTGGTAACATTGCAGGATTGGGCAAACCAGGTTGTAGCACCCCCATTGGCTCCATTTTTTCATTTACTGCACGTAAGTCATGCAGCAATCGATATTTCCCAGATTTCTTTTTTATAACAAAAATAGGAGTATTCCAAGGACTTGTTGAAAACTTTAAATGTCCTTGTTGATATTGTTCCAGCACTAATTGATGAGCTTGTTGCAGACTTTCCTTTTTTAAAGGCCACTGTTCAACCCATACTGGTTCCTGGATTATCCATTTGAGTGGGATTGGGAAAGTCCAAACAATGGCCTCTATTCTAAAGGGTGCTCATTGGTCAAAACAACACCAAGTTGTGACAAAATATCTCGTCCAATTAGACATTGAACCTTGTCTGGTAATGGAACAATTGACAAAATAGAGCTGATGACCTTCCCATCTAATTGAATCTGGATTTGTGGAGACCTTTTTGCTAAAGTTAAACCTTCCACCCCTGTAACAGTAACCATACTAGGCAACATAGGCCATTCCTGGGGCCAATATTGTGGAGCAACAATACTTGAGTCTGCCCCAGTATCCAATAGTCCTTCTAATTGGTGGGATTCTCCATTATAATTGAGAACAACAGTTCGCTTGGGTCGAGTGTTTAAGTCCAGAGTAAGTAATGTAAGTCCTCCTGTAGAACCAAATCCACCCGTACCCCGTGATTGATTTTTCAATGGTGTCAATTGATGGGTATATTGCGGCAGCAGCACCAATTGTGCGATTCGCTGTCCCTTATCAATTCTGGCTGGTGGTGCCAGTGTATATGCCATGACATATATTTCACCAGAATAGTCCACATCAATTACTCCAGGTAAAATAAACAATCCAATTAAACTAGCAGATGAACGTCCCAACACTATTGCACCCATAGCTTTTCCATTTATTATCAGTGGTCCAATAATTCCTGTGGGAATCTTGTAGGGCTGTGATGTCAATAAATCCACAGTCACTGAGGCTGCCAGGTCAAGGCCGAGGCTCCCTGCTGTGGCAGGCTGGAGGGAAGTTGCACTGATGTTCCGGCAGCTGCTATTTGTGTCCTGGCACGGCGGCTTCTCGCGCTGGCTTTCCCGTTTCCCGATCGCCGGTGGCAAGCACTATCAGCATGAGCATTGGACCGACACTGATTGCACCAAACAGATGACACAGTACATTCCTTTCGAATATGTCCAAGGTTGCCACAGCGAAAACATTTGAATCGGGAGGCTGGAATCCTGCCATTGTTGGTTGTAGCCGCTTGTAGGGGTGCAAGAGCTGCTAAAACCTGACTCTGATCAGATGCTAAGTCTTTAATTGCCTGGACTAACATTGCCTGTGAACCCACTGGTATATTGGACATCCTCTCTAATGCCTCTTCAATAGTCCAGTTAGCATTTAGGGAATTTAAAACTGACCTGGTTGCTGGATTACAATTTTGTAATGCACATTGTTTTAACAATGCTCCCCTCATATATTCAGGAACACCTGCCCGCTCTATAGCTGAAGCCGCTTTATCAATAAATGCTCCAAATGGTTCATCTCGCCCTTGCTTAATACCCATATAAGATGGAATACCTCCTGGCTCCTTAATCCGATCAAATGCAGCTCGCGCTAACCGCATACCTTCTCTCAATTTATCTGGTCCCAAAATAGCTTGTGCTTCAACTGGACTATATGGTCCTAGTCCCATAAGTTCCTCCAAAGTTAGTCCATGCAGTGGATCACCTGCCTGTCTCTGCACATTCACACTTTCTTGACAATAAGCTTGCCAGTGTGCATTAAACAACAACTGCTGATGCTGACTAAGGATCAATTTCATAATACTCTTACAATCTGCAGGCAACAAAATCTGTGTACCCCACAAATAATTAATAATCTGTCTAACCGGTTCACTGGTCACTCCAAACTGACTGACTGCAGATCGCAACTGTGATAACCATTTCCAATCTAAAGCTGTAATTTGAGCTTGTATTCCTCCCCCTTGCATTGGTGCAAAGGTTACAGGACATGCTACTTCCAATACAGCGTCTGCTATTTCCTTATCTCCCTCTTGCAAAATATTCCGTGCTAATGTAGCCCATGTTTCTCTTCTTTCCCGTGCAATAGCCTCACTTAACTCACGCCCTACCCCAGAGACAGATTTATTTCCCATAGGGGAGGATGGTAATGGTGCTGAAGGCTCCGTTCCAGAATCAGGGTTAGTAGGTGAAGGAATTTGAGATGATACAAAAGAATTAGCAGCTGGAGCAGGAGTCAGTGGCTGAGCGGGGGAAGTCAGTGGTTGCGCGGGGGGGTTCAAAATTACTGTATTTGTGGCGGGTGGCAATGGACACTCATTAATTCCCTGTAAAATTCTGTTTTTTGACATAGCTGTAGATGCCTGTGTGGCAGCTGCCTGTTCAGCCTGATACTGCAAAAGAACATTATGAACTGTCCACCACAGTTTTCCCAGTTTTTTAGCAGCTTTATCATCATCTAAAGTAGCGTCCCACAATTTATCTCCAAGTTTTCGCCACTCACTTAATTCATGAACTGTATGGGGATTCTGAAAACAACCCTGAGCATACCCATAAGCAAGAAGTCCAGGAAGCTCCTTGCGCAAATCAAAATCTTTAACCTGTCGCTTTTCTAAAAAGCAGGTAAATAAATCATATGCTGCTTGCCTTTCCATCTTACCATCAGCACTGTTGCAGCCCTACAAGGTTTCGGCAGCACGTTACGGCAGGACTCTCCTCTAAGGTCACCTGGGCACGGCAACCCTACTGTGTGATCAGGACCCTCCTCCGAGGTTGCCTGGAATGCAGCACAGCTGTTGCTTTTCACCGTCCTTGCTGCGGAGGACCCGTCCCCTGTCACCGACTCTCGTGGCCAACTCCTTTAAAAGGTCCCAAAGGTCCCAAAAAGCTCTGAATGTCCCAAAAAGTCCTTAAGGTCCCAAAGGTCCCAAAGGTCCCTGTTCGGGTGCCATTTGATGAGTTCGGTGGGAGAAATGCAGCACTCAATATGAATGATCAGCAAGTCTCGTTTATTGGTAACTCTAACACCACTTATATAGCATCAACAATTAGGCTCATACATAGTGCAAAAAGCAAGCTCATTATTGGATATTTCATTTAAGGTCAACTCCACCTAATTCTACATTCCTGTGATCGCTCATCTATGCTGAATTCACATTCTTCTGATCACAGCGTCCTGTTCTCAGTTAACAGTTATCACCAAGGCCTTCCTGACTTTGCAACATCTCACACCAACTGTACTCTATTGTCTAATTCTTTCCCAGCTGACTGCTGCATGGGAATATGACCTTTGCTCTCTAGCCATTCCTCTATACCCATATGTGTTTGGATTATGTGTTTGTTATTTTGCTTATTAAAGATCTTTTTTTTTGGGTCACACAATCATACCCATCCCTATTTATTTTCTCCACCCTCTGCCCTGAAAAGGTTTGTTGCAGCCACCCGTGCTGCATGGACCCTGTCCAGGCACCCAGCAAAGCCACTCTATCACTCCCCTCTGCCAAGTGGGCAGGTAAGAGAAAATATAGAGGCAGGCTGAGGGCATGGTCCTGTGGCAGGAGCAGCTGCCCCTGATGCCTGCTGTGCCTATGGCTTCTGCTGCTCTGTGGGTGTGCAGCTGCAGCAGAAGCTGTGGGAAGAGGTGCTGCTGCCATGGCCATATGGCTCTGGGACCCCATGGCTGTGCCCCCCAGTGCCTGAGTGCCGCCCACAGCAGTACCCAGAGATTTTCTGAGGGAAATCACAATTTATTTCCTTCTCCTTGAAAAAGGTTTGCAAGAGCCCAGCTAGAGCTACTGGTGGAGCAGCCTCTGGCAGGCCTAGGGAGAGTTCTAGGGCCCGGGCTCCTTCTTTTGTCAGACATGTGGGGGCCCAGTGCACAATCAGTCCCTACCCTGGGAGGAGATGCAATTGATGCCCTGGACAGGGGGAAGCCTCTGATGCACCAGCTTCCTCCTCCTCATCGGAGCCTGTGGGGCTGCTGTTGGGAGTCCCTTGCTGGGAACTGCTGGAGCTGCAGCTGTTGCTGCTGAAGCTGGAGCTGCAGCTGTTGGAGCTGGAGCTGCAGCTGTTGCTGCTGAAGCTGGAACTCCTAGAGTTGCTGGAGCTGGAGATCCTGGAATTGCTGGAGCTGGAGCTAGAGCTGGAACTGGTGGAGCTGGAGCTGGAGCTGGTCTCAGGGCCATTGTTCTCATCTTCTGTGGGCAGAAGCCTCTGGGCCTCCTCACGGTGCTGGCCCATAATGATGCTGATGACATCATGGACCAGTGGTGCTGTGTGTTCCTCGAGGAGAGGCTGCAGCACCTCAACCAGAATCCCAGCATTTGGCCCGTGGATGCAAAGGCCATGCAAGATGCTGCTCTCTATGGCATCTACCACCCACCACCAGCCCTGGTATATTCCTGCCAGCCTCTCATGCAGCCAGGGCCGCACGGATTCCAGGAGATGCTGTTGTTGACGGAAAGTTTCTGCCCAGACCTCAGGCAGGACACTCCCCACAAACTCCAGCCCTGAACCTTCCTGCTCTGCTGGAGACACTGTCCCCTGTGGAGAAGATGAAGGGGACACCACAGGAGGATGGGAGCTGTTCTCATCCAGAGAGCCAGGAGCTCTCTCTGCCTGGCTGCTGCCATCTGGCAGCTCCTCAGGGACTGTGATGGGTATCTCCAGATAGTCGTCTTCTCCATGATCAGAAAATCGCACAGTCACTATTGCTCCTCTGCAGAGTGGGCACACTGGATTTCTCTGTGTCCACCGCAGGATACAGCCCAGACAAAACTGGTGGTGACAGGGCAAAGTAGAAGCCACATCCTTAAAAGTGTCCTGGCGGACGGGGAAGTTGCTGTCAGTCTCTGTGGACATTTTTGTGCTCTTCAGCACACTGGGGAGAGATAAGGATCAGCGGCTGTTTTCCCTCACTGCTCCCACCTCCTGCAGGAGGGAGAGGCCATGGTCATCAGCTGTTCTGGGGCAGGGAGGAAGAAATGGCCAGGCTCCTGGGGAAGGCCACCCTCCCAGCTCTCTGAGTCCTGTCATGCACCCCACAGCCGCCCTGGTTGGACATTTTCCTGCACAGCTTACCCTCAGTGCTGCATCTGCAGTGCTTGGCTGCCTGAAGCAGGCAGGGCAGGGAAAACAGGAGTGATGGCTCTGAGGCTGGCACCAAGATGGGCCAGTAACAGGCACCACCCAGCACTAGAGAAGCCTGGCTTGATCCTCCAGTCCTCACAATGTTGCTTGGATGGAGTTCAGGCTGCAGCCAGACTGGCCCAAGCTCTGCCAACTGAGTAGAAGCAGTGAGGAACACAAGGTCGTCATCCATTCCTTCTGTGATGTCACAGTCCACTGCTTGGTGATATCAGTCCCCACTCATCAGTGACAGCAAAACCTTTCACCTTCTGGTCACCCCAAGATAAGCAGTGAGGGGAGTAAGGTCACAACCCATTGCTCAGGGATGTCACAGTCCACAGGTTGGCCACATCAGCCTCCTCCACCTGGTGATGTCACAGAGCAGACCTTCCATCCCTGTAGGTACATGGCATCAGAGAGAAAAAAAGGAATATAATTTCTTACTTCCAGCTTCTACCTTCCCATATTGCTCCCTCCTTGGTCACCTGCAGCTTGTGTCTGTGTCTGGGTGTCTCATAATGCTTTTAAAGTTCTCCCTGGGATACACTGACAGGGCACAGGGAAATAATTCAAAGCAGTGCCAGGAGGCATTAGTGAAATTGGCCAAATAGAAACTTTCTAACACAGTTTTGAGTATTGGAAAGCAGGCATTCTTTATTACACTGTGCTGGTCACTCAGAGGATCCCTCCTCTAATTGAGTGCCCCGAGTGTCAGGTGAACAGAGTTTTTATCATACACACTGATTACATGTTCATTCGCTATCCCTTCTTACTTTGATGTATATTTATTACTTTATTTTACAAATTTGCACCCATTATTGGAAGTCCTTATAGTTTTTGGGGTTCTGTACTTCAAAAAGTACACTGTTCAGTGTACTTTTTAGGTGGCTGTCCCTCGGCCCTCACTTTTGAGTAAGCACAATATCATTTTTTGCACAATAACTTCTGCTTTGTCAGCTTTGCAGAGCTGAGCTGGCATCCTGCTTTTGTTTTGCATGACTTCTGTTTGCCTAAGTTACATCCTTCATCCACTTCTTCAAGGCTGTGCTGCTCTGTTCTGTGGTCCTTACCAAGTCCCTCCTTTTCTTGAGATAAACTTCCTTGTGGGAACTAGTTTCTTAATACTTCTATTTCATTTTACAGCATGAGGCCTTATAACAGGTATAGACTGCTATTTTAACAAAGTCCAGGTGTGTAAAGTTTGGTCCAGATTTCTTCAAATCCCCAGGAGATGTCATCTTGAGCTAAGGAGTTTTGGCTCTTTTGATTCTGGAATAATGTATCCATGATTTTGCTGTGTCCATTTGAATGCAGTAAGAGTTGGCTACAGAAGTTGGAAAGGTCCTACTTTGGCTGTAGCAGAGCAGTTCCCCAGTCTTTCAAGCACACCCAAGCTCCTGGCTGGAACTTGTTCACTGGTATGTCCAGTCCTGTTGATCTGGTATCTTTGGGTGACTTTACTTTTAAGATAGCTTTGGGAGCTGGGGGGAAGTTGAAGCTGCTGGAGGCTGATGGGACTTTTTTCTCCTGACCAATTGCTAGCCATTTCTGAGAACTCCCAGTGATTCTGACCATTGAAAAGTGAGATCAACTTGTGAATACCTTCCTTAAGACTCAAGACTGGGAATTTCTCTTTCGGTTTCTGGCTTTTGAACAGGTAACAATGCTCTGGCTCGGCCTCGTCCCCCCCAACCAGGCCGGACAAGGCCGCGGAGGGTGGGGGGAAGGAGAAGAGCGGAGGCGGCCAGCCTGACTTGATTTGCAGTTTGTGCCACTGAACTGGAACCTGACTCCATGAACATCTGCAGCTTTCCATGACTTGAACTCTTTTACTACCTGGAGGAGACTTACAGATTAACCCTTTTTTCCCAGAGAGAGGGGAAGAGAGAGAGAGAGGGGGGGATAACCAGCATGAAGAAGACATCATAAAACCATCAAAGACAGTGAAGAAAAGAAGTAAGTTTTAGATGGGGAAGAGAGAATAAGGAAATGCTTTAATAAGCTGAAATACTTTTCTGTTAAAGCTATGGAGATCGACAATAGTGTTCTGAAAAAAAAACCAAACTCCTTTAATTTATGACAGAGTATATTGTGGGGAATAGAGTCTTTCAAAGTGTGGATTTTGAGCAAAAGGTGGAGTAGTTGTGATACAGTGAGGTGCTGGAACAGAGGGGAGATGTAATAGTTGAAGATTTGGGGCCATTAAGTATTGCCTTCAGCGAGGTAGAGGACCTGGTTCAGGAACGGCACGGTGACCAACCCCAGGTCACTCAGTCCATTTGCACACAACACCAATGCCATGAATGGCAAAAATGGCATTTATTGGTGAAGAATTTGACACTTTAAAACCTAGGTTCACAGTGTCACTCCCATCTGGTTTCATCACAGCTAGGTGTTATTGGCTAATTACGAGGGTCATTACCGTAAACGATGGAGGAGGGGGTTAACTATCTTTCTGTTACATCCCGATATCTTTTGACCGCCGGGCCCTAGCTGCCCACAGTTAAGAGGCAAAGAAAAATCTTCTGTTTCCAGGGAGGCTTACAGAGACAGATGTAGCCCTTCTGCAATAGTGGGAAACTCTCTCTGATGACATTCCCAAAGGTACCCCAATTTAGGTATTACTTGGTTCAACAGTATTTTAGCCACTTCCCTAGAGTGGTTGGTGTGACAAGGGAAGTCTTCTGGCCAGCCAGAAATGGTACCCACCAGAACTAGGATGGATTTATACCTCCGTGTTCTGGGAAATTCAGTAAAATCCATCTGCCACTATTCACTTGGAACACCTCCAGATTTTATGGCTCTTAGCACTGCGTTGTGAACATCAGGCTTGTTTCTATTACAAACTATACATTTTTTGAGTCTTGATTGTACAATCTGAGCCATTTCAGACCCAATTATAGATTTTTTGCAAATTTTTCAAAAGTTTTTCAGTAGTCCAGTGAATGGCTTTGTGTTTGCAATTTGCTATTTCACAGAAGAGTGATCCTAGGACTACTTTTTGCCCAGTTAGGATGACTGCCAATCTTATGGATGAAACCTTGCTTCTATACTTTCAATTCTTTGACAATCCCTAGCACTATACTCTGTTTTGTCTACTGGGAGAGGTATCTCTGACAAGAGTGTTAAAACTTTGTTTTCTAACATGTCTTTTTCTGCAGCCTCATTGAGCTTAATATTTCCCCATTTCCACTTTGGTCTTATCTACTTGGTGTGCTCTGCAATGCCTGATGGCACCTTCCACTGGTTTCTTGATACTTTCAAGTTGAGCCAAGATTTGTTTTCTGTTTTTGATGGATGTGCCTTGAGATGTCAAAAGGTCCTCTTCTTTCCAGAAGTCCCATTTGCATGTACCACTCCAGAACTTTATTTTGGGTCGGTTCAATTGTTAACTCATTTTCCTTTACCCAATTGCAAAGCTCAAGAGATTGGAATTAGTTCTACTTTCTGGGCAGAAACATCAGAGGGGAGTGCCCCCAGTTTGATTCCCAACCTCGTGTTGTGGAGTCACTGCATATCCAGGTAGCTGGAAAGGAAGATTGAGGACATGGTCCTGTGTCAGCAGCTGCTCCTGCTGCCCACTCTGGCTTTGGCATTTGCTATGCTGCAGGTATGCAGATGCAGCAGGATTTCCTGGGGGAAGTGGTAGCGCTGCTGACACGGCCCTGAGAGTCCAGGGGCCCATGGCTGTGCCCCCCAGCACAGGGGGTGAGCCACGGGGGGGCAGAAGGGGAAGGGCATTAGAAGGGAGAGAAAGCAGTGTCCAGGGACCGTGTGAGGGAAATAACAATTTATGTCCTTTTGGTTGAATGAAGAGTTCCAAATGCCCTGCTAGAGCTGCTGGTGGATTGGCCTCTTGCAGGGCTGGGGAGAGCCCTGGGGCTAAGGTCCCTTGTCCTTTTGGGGCACCAGGTCCACCTGGGCAAGTGGCCCCTGTTCCAGCCAGGAGCAGAGGTGCTGTTCCTTCTGCCCTGGGCAGAAGGACCTGCCACTGTCAGCCCTTCTTGCCACAGGTCCTCCTGATGCTGGTCCTGCCCTGCAGGGATGGGCACAGGTGAGGAGTGGCTGTGAAACCCAGGGCAGGGGGTTTAACATGAACTGCTCTCAGTGAGTTGTCTGGAAGTAAGAGTTTTCCTTCTTCTGCTAACCAAGGCTGTCAGTGTTTCTGTGTTTGTATTAATCAGAAAGATAAGAGTATAGGTTTGTGGTTTAATGGAGAGCAAAGGGGTGTCTGAATTCAATTGATTTCAATTTTTTTTTTTTTTTTTTTTTTGTAAAATGACAGTTTGTCCATGAAAAGTCTGCAAAACACGCACATCTTTTTGGAAGTGCACAGAACCCACTGTCTGTGACCTCAATACTGGCAGAGTGACCCTTCAGAACCTTGAACTGACTAAGCAAAGGCATGAACTCTTTTGTCTTTGTTTAGAGGAAGAAAAATACCAAACCTGGAAAATCTGACTTATTCAAGAAAGTATAATTCTGTTCATCATTCATTCAGACACCTGTGAAGCCAGGCCAATAATGCTCTCTTCAATGATTTAACACAGCTGATTGACATAAAATCACTTGGAATTTTGGCCTCAACTGTCAATGATATTTTGAATATGAGAAAGTCCATGTAGGGGGGGAACAGAATGCATTTGGACCATTCAATTTTTAAATTTTATTTTCAACACACAGATCCTCTCATTTTTCCTTCTTTAGCCTTAAGCATTAAAGTCAATCATCTGCAGCTCAAATGTAACTGTTTCTGCTCTTTTGCTTATTTTTTTTGTTTTTTTTTTGATGAGCTGAAAATATTCAATTGTAATTTGCTTTATAGAATTGTCACTGTGGTACTGGAAAAAGACCACAGGACTTTTCTCCCACCATAGATTTTTAAATATTTTAAAATATTTTATTATATTTTTATTCTAATAATCTTTTATTATAAAGATTATTTGGCAATATTTAATTTTTGCTTTCTTTGTAACTTTATTAAGTCTGCACTTTAAAACAAGCGCTACCTAGCAGGCTTTCAGTTCAATTACAGCAGCTGCTTTTCAGCTGGCTAATTTTCCTGTAGGACTAGACAAGGAAAGTAATCACTTGCATAATAAATGGAATTGATTTGTGCTAACTAACTTGTAACTATTTGGAAAGTTCCTATTAGAAGCAATCAAAAGAATCAGTGTTACAAGGCAGATGTACCCCTTGACAGATGTTACAGATTAAAATTGAGATACAAGATTTAGTTTGGAAGATAAGTGATGTCCCAAGATGAAAACAACCTTGAAATAGACAAAATTGGAACAACTTTAGGCATTGGGCCTAAAAATCATTAAATATAAGACTAATTACGAGACATACATAACATAACGCTTGGTACACACATGTAAACCTGTAAGGTTATCCAAAGGACAATGAGGAAGAGGAGAAGCCTTCGCCAAAATACCCCAAAAGAAGACTGAAGACCCCCTAACACCAAGTGAGGCATGAGCCGTGAAGAAAAATGACGTAAAGTCAGAAAAATGAGAAATAGGAGGAAACTTAGGGGAAACATTAATGAATATGTACAAGCATACAGTATGTAAGTTTAGCTTGAAGTGCTTTGTTTTGTACATGAGGCAGGGTAAGAAACCCCCTCTGTACCCTGGTCAGTTTTGTACGTGAGGTGGGGTGAGAAGCCCTCCCCGTACCCCAGTCGGTTTTGCTTATGCTTTAATCATACTTAATACTTACTGGCAAATTATATATATAAATTGTATTTTTTATTTAATTGTTTTCGTTTATTAAACGGTATTCTTTTATATCAAATTACTATTTAATTTACTAAATTCTATTCATTTTTATTTAAACTGGTGTTAACTCAAGGGACCTGGTTGTCTGAAATTCTAATTTCATTTATAACAATTGGGAAATTGAGTTTTCCACATTGTTGCAGAGTAGGAATGGTATTCCCCGGTTTAGCGCTCACACTGAACCACCTCAGACCATGTGCCACTCACTGACTTCCCCACCACTTTCCCTGTGGCAGGATGGAGAGGAGAACACAAATAGGTAAAGATCATGGGTTGAGATAAGAACAATTTACTAGAAACAGCAGTGAAACAAGAACACAAACAGTAACAACAACACTAAAAGCAGAGTGTACAAGAGGTGAATGAGTCACATAGGACCACAAAGGACTTGACATGCCCCATGACTTACAGCACACTGGCCAAGGAAGAACAAATGCCTTCCATTTCCCCCTGCCATGTGGGAGGTGGCATGCAATTACCCCAAGGTCCTGTCCATGCTCCTCCTGGCTGCTGCAAAAGTTACCCCTGTCCTGGCTGGATCCAGGACACAGGATCTGCCCTGTGGGTCCTGGCTCCTGCTCTGGATGAGAGCCCCCACGGCATCTGCCCCAGCAAAAGGGACTTGAGGACAACCTCTCACTCACTGACATTCCCCCTCTGCCCCTGCCCCAGCTGCCTTTTTGCCTCCATCCCCTTTTTTTGCTGCAGCACTGCTTAGGAGTACTTAAAATGCTCCTTTCCAGTTTTCTTTAAGTGCCTCGTTGCTCTGCATTTTGGCATAGACACAGTTTCCAGGTTGATGAGATGTACCTGAGCATGCAGATTCATCAGGGATGGTCAAACCAGAAACCTGTGCAAAGATGAGAGCACTTGTCCCAGAGATAATAGACATGGTCTTAAATTTTCATTTCCTATCATATTATTTTCTCCAGAAAGGATTGCAACTTGGTGAGGTCTTCCATAGAGCACTTCATATAGGCTGACTTTTTCTTTAGAAGCCATTTGAATTGTGGTTCTCAGAAGGGCAAGGGGAAGTGCTTGTGGCCAGTGAGTTTTCCTGACCAATTTTACTCCTTTGTCTTTTTACACTCTGATTTGGTCTCTCAACCTGGCCACTGGGGTATGACCTCCATGGGCTAAGTAGGTCCCATTGAACTGGGAATGTTTTGCATAGATTTTGTAGAATTTAAGGCATGAAAAGAGAATCTCTATCTGATGACATTCCAAATGGGATCCCCAACCTGAGTATTATTTCTTGTACTTCTCTAGCTTTGTTGGTGTGGCAAGGAAAATCCTCTGGCCGTGCAGAATATGTGTCCACTAAACCTAATAAATAGCTATATGGCTCTTATTGAGGTAACTCAAGAAAATCTCTTTGGCATTAAGCTCCTGCACTACTTCCCTTTTTTGTGATAGTTACTGGCAGTCTTCTGTAAAACTGTGCATTGCTCTGTAAGCAGATTTTACATTTTCTCTCTATACTTGTCACAATCCCTGTCAGCCTAGCGCTAAGTAGCTGCCTTTTCAAATTGTCTACCATGCTTTCAATACCCCAATGAGTTTCTTTATGTTTATCTTCTACAATTTATCTCATTGCTTGTGGCACTCTAACTTGTTGGTTTCTTGCTACCCACCACCCTTCAGGATTCAATCAGGCATTAAAAGCTTTTGCCAATTGATTATCTGCATCATGGTGTTTTGTGACTGGTTTGGAAAGGTTCACAACTTAGGGAAAAATTGCTTTGTTCTGCCACCTCTCTAGCAGTTTTGTCTCCTACTCAGTTGCTGATGCTGGCTGGTGTTTGGCTGAACTGGTGAGCTTTGCAGTGCATTATTGGTACTTTAGCAGGGAACTGGACACTCCCAATGCTTTCCCTATTTGATTGGAGATCCTGATTCCCTGTAGAAGGATCGAGAAACTTAGTAGGATTCACGGCAGTAGGTGTCTTTAGTGCCATGTCTTTAGTTCCAGGAGTACTGCCTGTTACTTTAAGATTCTGCTCAGGGATAACCAGTGACCTCCTTTTTGCTCTAAACTAGACACAAGCAGATGCAGGACAGAAATTGACATTTATTTCCCCATTAATTTTCAGACCTATTCAATCAGTCAGGACCATGGGCCCTCCTACTTTGATGCACACAGGCCATCCCTCAAGTACATTATTCAGTTCTTTTTTGAGAAATATGCTCCTTTCCACTGGTTCTTTCCTGCATTTCTAGTCTTTGAGCTAAAAATGGATCTACTGTGCAAGGTGAAGGCAGTCATGTATGAAGAGTGCCAAGAGCTCAGTCAATTCTGGTAACCCCAGAGCAGAAGTCATGAAATTTAAGATATGAAGAGCCTGTTGGACATTCAGGAGTCCAGTGTAACACCTCCTTGATTTCCTTTGATGTTTCATACAAAGGCTTTTCCAATAGTCTGTAATTGGGGATCCATAATCAAGACCATGCAGTCAATCACAAAAAAGGACACAGTTCTTTTCTAGATCTGGTGTTGGACAATTTGCTTTCTTCCTTTCTGTTCCTCAAACTACCCTGTTCTTGTGTGTGTGGAAGCCAGGAGACCAGACATGCACAGATATGGACATGGTCTTGTAGAAAAACACACACACAAAAAAAGGAAAGACAAGATTTCTTGGTATATACAGGATAATTTTATCCTGTATACAGGACAGGATAAATAATACAGTATTATTTACTGTAATACAGGACACATTTTCAATTACATGCTTTTGTTCCCTCCCCCTGTAATGACAAGACAAGGGTTTTGGTGCATGGTTTAAATCAGGAATAAGCTTGTGTATGGGGAAAATGCAAATATAAACACAGTGTAAAATATTTTCCAGATGTGTCAGTAACTTCAATGGCCACCAGTAGTCAGCACACCTATCAGCCTGTAATTGTGTTCAGGATCAGTGCAGGCTCTTCCATGTCAGCTCCTCCTGCAGGGCACGTGGGGGCCTGGGTGTGCTGCTGGCTTGCTTTCTTTTAGGAGGCTGGGATGAGGAAGGCTCTGGGGGTTTTTGTCAAGGAGATGATATTTGAGTGACCGTGTACGTGCTCAAAGGCTCACAGACTGACCGGCCTATGGCAGGACTGACCAGTGCTGGGAGGGCTGCACCTTGCTGCCCTGCTTAGAGGTGTTAAGCTGCTCCTTCACCTTGGAGACAGCCAAGTACAACACTTTTGTGCAGAAACACTCTGTTAGCCCTGGTTTGCACAGCTGCAGCAACTGGGATGGTTGGAGCACCCCTTTCTGCACTTGGAAACCAGCTGAGTCATTCATGGGACAGGGCTGGGAATTCCCCACATTTGCCCATTTGGAATTCCCTCTGCCCCAAGCGTGTCACATCCCGCTCCTCAGTGACATCCCACCCAGCCTGGAACATGGAACTCCCCGTTTCCAAGGACACGTGGCCATTGTCACCGGCACACAGCAGGCCCGCTCAGACCCTTCCGTGGCTGCAGCGAGAGTGGAGGTGTCACAGTGCTAGGGAGTGTTGCTCCAAATTCCTTGGTTCTAGCACAAGGTGATCAAGAGGCCAATCCACGCACTGAGTGGAGGTAATTCTTTACAGTTCTGTGCAGAAAGTGGGGCTCAGTGGTCAATCCACAAAGCCACTACCACAGGAATCAGAATGTTTTAGTATTTAGACCTTTCATCAACTAAAGTAATTAGTGTTCTTTGTCTCCAAGTTACCTAGTTCTTCTCATAATCACTATTCCCTCTACTATTAGATTATGATCCTGTCACTTCTCATGCTAATTAGTCTGCATGTTCTGTCTCTATGTTCTTTGTGAGAGCTTTCTGGAGTGAGTGGCCATGGTTTGCCCTGCCGGAAATTCCCTTTTACGCCGCTGGAGTAGATTCAGCACAGTTGCTGCTTTGGCTTTAGTAGTTGGCTCCTAGTCTTGGGGGTTCTGTCAAATGTCCTTGTGCCCATAAATTCTGCATTCTTTGTGTCCACCATCAGTGGTACAAACTTCTTCCCAAGCCTTGCTAAGCTCCCCTAGGTCGGAGATAACTCTTGCCTGTCAAGCCCTACACCTTCAAAAGGCAATTCAGCCAAGAAGTAATTTGCCTTTCCAACACCTGGCCATCACTTAGAGCTTGTTGGCTACTTTGTGTTTCATGGAAATAATCTCCCTTCTTGTTGATGAGTCTTGGAAGCCATAAAGGCCAAAGAGCAAAGAACACCTTTTCCTAACATCAAGTTTACATTTCCCAGATTTTGTGACAGAAGCAGTGGCTGTGTGGGAGCGGGAGCAGCCAAGGCAGAGCCGGATGGCCGAGCAGAGAGCCTGGGCACGATCCACCATGTTCCACAGGGCTCTAATCCACACTGCGCCCCGCAGGGCCCCCAGCACCACTGCCATGCCCGTCAGGGTGACCCAGAGGTCCCAGGACCAACAGGTGAGGGGTGGCTGTCGGGCTCTGGGCGTTGACACCGTGGGGGCTTGGCCGTGGTTTTGGTGTCAGGGGCTGCTGACCCTGCGGGTCCTGCTGTGCAGGGCTGGGGCCCCACTGGTGCTCCAAGGGCCCCTTTGAGGCAGCCGCCCCGCTGGAGGCGATTCACAGGGATGACACCCAGGAGGTGCCAGTGGAAGTCACAGGTTCCCTGATGGAAGTGGCTCTCAAGGATGACACGGAGGAGGTACCAGTGGAAGCTGGAAGTACCCCATGCTGTGACATTCAGTAACCTCATGCTCTGGGCATGGCTTTTGGTCCAAATGCATGGATTTCTCATTGTCCCATGTTTTTAATGGGGTCACTGAAAATGTAAGGATAAATGAAGCCCTTGAACAGGAATTTTTTTTGATATTAGGAGTAGCCATTACTTTATTCCTGGCTCTGGTGCATAGTGGAGAACTTCTGCCACATGCATGCCACTTCCAAAGCTTTTCCACTTATTCATACCTTTTTATCAAACCAAGAAATTACTGTTCATGGCTTCTAAATGACATCATTCTTCTCATTAACTACTTTTCTATTGTATTGGCTCGGATATTGGTGTCACCTTTCTCATTTCAATTAGCCCATATTTTTCAGACTGTTGATTAACTTTTTCCCAGACGAGTTGTTTTGAGCTCTGAGGCAGAAATGTTTTTATTAGTGTTTGTCTCCTGGTTACTCCAACATGTTCTTGGAGGGCTATGAAGTGTAGATTCCAGGTGTCCAGCCTTTTATACCTCAGGCTTTGTTCATTGAAGCTTATCAGGGTTAGTTTTGGAAAACGACAACTTCTGGTGATCTAACAATCCAGTTGTGACAGTTGACTGCCAAAAGATTCTTAGCTACCTGCTCTCTAAAGTGGGAAATGACAGTGCTTAAGACTGATAGAGTGCTTATGATTAATATACTGCTTATGATTAATTAAACAATTACTTACAAAGTTAATTAAAATTATTAGGTAGGAAAAAATGCAGGCTAAACAAACAATGAACAACTGCATAAGTAATGCAGGCTTACGTTTTGGTCACTTACACAATTGGTTTCCCTTCTTCTATAAAATGCACAGATGCTCTTAGAGCATAGTCCTTTGTTAAGCTGATGTAAAAGGATGCGAAGTTCAGGTGACTCCCTGTTCCCCTTCATGTCCTCTCCCTGTCCCAAGCTCTGCCAGTAGTGATGAATGAAACAGAAATATTAATGGAATTGTGTTGAGGCAACACTTTGTGCAAGTGACATGGATGAAGGATGAACAGTCTCACAAGCAAAATGTAGAAGGATTTCTAAAAGACTGCTGAATATTGCTTTCACAGATGTTTGCAAGTGATCCTCCTATTTCTTGAAAAGTTCAGGCCAATTTCAGATGAGCAGCTTTTCAGCTTCACTGACAGCCAGTTTTGCCTTCAGAATGAAGCCCTTGCATGGCAGTCAGGTGTTTTTGTTAAAAAATATGATTATGCTAAAAGACATTTTAGTGATTTTTAAGCAGCACATTCAGGACTAAGTGATGAGTTCAAGCCAAGCAAGCCAAATTTTGTCACATCTGACTAACTTAGGAAATTGAACTGTTTCCATTTTAACATCTATGCAAATAATTGCATCTTGAGCTGAGGAAACGAGCAAGGGTTTCCATGCCTTTTACAAATGAAGTTGATATTTTGCAGTTGAAGTTGTTCTTGGAGCTGACTCCAGAATGGGTTTCCTAAGTTCCAAATAAATCCCAGTGTGGGGTCCTGCCCCAACTTTGTGATCTTTCTGTGAACCACTCTTGCCACGTTTGTTAGCTGAGTGCTGGCCGGTTCAATTACACTCAGGCACTTGATTTCAAGGGAAGCTGGTGCCCATCAATTCCAGCAACTGGGAAAGGATGACTTGGTACTTGAATGCTTGGCTGCATTAGAGGCTAAGTGACGGTCGCTCTCTCAGGGCAGTTTTGTAGCCGGCTGCTTTCAGAGGGAGAATTGTGTCAAAGCAGCCCTTTGTAGTTGATAGGAGAGCAAACCTTTCCAAATTCAGCTCTTGTTTAAAATTAGGGACCTGCTTAGTCAGCAAGAATGGAGTGCGGGCTGAATGTTTTACAGAAGATTTCTTTTTCCTTTTAGCCAAATACCGGGGAGGCGTCACACACTGGAAGTGCGCAGGTTGTCAAATTGTCTAACCCACTTGGAGGTATGGTTGCTTTTCATATTTTGCTCCATGTCTGTAAGACTTGAAACATGGTAACTCATTTTTGCAGCATATTCTTGAGACAAGGGGGTGTGTTCAGAAATCTCAACTACGAGTGCTTTGCTCTTAGGTCAGCTTTGCAATCCCTTGTCACAATGGCATTCAGCCATTGGCCTGTTTTCCCCTGAGGAAGCCTGCTTGTTCTTCCTTGTTCCCATGCTGATTGACGGCTTGGAATTTTGAGCATTGAAGTCAAGGGTTGCACCACTGCAAGCACATTGGGCTAAACCATTCACCTTAAGTGGAAATTGAAAGAAAATGACTTTGAGGAAGTTGCATAGAGAATTTCATCAGGTCAATATGCAAAACTTTGCTTGATTTCATTTTTTGTCTTGGTCATTATTAGGTGACTGTTGCCACAATACCCTCTTGGGTTCTTTTCAAGGCAAGTAAAAGGAAAGTCATGATGTCATCTTCCCCATGGATTTTGTCATTTCCCACAAAGAAAACACTCCAATGTGCTTAGGTGGTGTCGTTTGTTTTTTATCTGTTGTGAGTGTTGTTTCCCCAAGGAGCCTGGCTCCAGGCACACACAAGGTGGACATTGCCATTGCAGGCACTCCGTGGTGCTGCCTGCAGCAGTGAGCTGAGCCAGGTACAGCCAGCTGCCCTGAGAAAAAGGAGCTCTCACCTGGCTGTGGCTGCAGTCCCCTGCCTGCAGGGACATGCCTGCCACTGGAAGGGCAGCTCTTGCCCTGCTTTAGCTCAGTCTAGAGCATTTTATGGCAGCATCATCCTGGCTTTTTGGAGAGACAAAATTCACCTTGCCAATTTCTCATTGGGGATGTTCCGTTTCACATGTGAATGATGATTTGTGTGATTCTTGGTGGTGATTTACATAGATCCTAAGGGCATATTTAACATTTAGTGACTGGGGTCTGAGGACTGGCAGTGGTGGGACAATCATGGAACTTGGGGCCACTTTTGCTTTGGGCTGGCACTGGGAAACACAGGTGAGACAGATCTGGTTGCTGGTAGGCTACAGGGTACCTCTGCAGCATGCTCCATGCGGTATCAGTTAGGGAGTGGGATTTGTCACAGAATCAGAGAATGCGCTGTGTTGGAAGGGATCCACGTGGATATTTAAGTCCAGCTCTGTCCCCAAGAATTGCATCATCCTTTGAAATCAAGTTTCTTGACTTCTCCCAACCTCCCATTTCACACTTCTTTATCTCTTTTCCTTTCCTTTGGGAAAACAAGCAGATGTCAAAAGAGCTGAACCGAGCGCTTCATGTCCTGAACCAGAGGGAAAAAAAGCAAAGCCCATGAAGCCTGCAGACAGTGAACAAAATCCTTGCACTGCTGTTTATCACCGACCCTACAAGGACAGGGTGATTCACTTACTTGCTCTGAGGGCTTACAAGAAGCCAGAGTTACTTGCTCGCTTGCAGAGAGATGGAATCAAGGAAAAGGATAAGGGTACCCTTGGAAAGATCCTCCATCAGGTGAGATTGTGGAGTTTGTGACAGCAATTTTTCCACAGTACTACTCTCTTCTTCCTCATTTTCACTTGTTCCTATCAGCCCTCTTTCAATTAGAAATTAGAAACTAAGCAGTGGCTTATAGAATGCTCCATACACCTAAGTTCAGTTTGTCCATCAACATAGTCCAGATGCCTCAAGCTGCAAGTCCATGTGAGGAAAAGGAAAGAAAACTTCAAAATATTTGAGGTCTTGGTGTTTTGCTAGAATAGCTGGCAATGAGTAACGCTTTGTAGGGTTGTTGCTGCTCATGCCTCTTTTAATCCTCTCTCTTTTCCTAGCACTGTTGAACTGTTTCATGCAGTAACTTCACAGGGGTTCCTTGATTTTATGAAGTGGTTTGTAGTGGTACCTAAAATTTCCTAGGATAAGTTTGAGAGGAGAGACGTTTGGAAAGTGCACAGGGCAGCATTTCCTTTTAACAGACTTGGTGACCTCTCAATGGTACTTGGCTTCTGCTGGGATCTGTGAGGATTGCCTGCCAGGAAAAGGTGTTCCAAGCAAAAGCTCCATGATAAAGGTGGTAGCCTAAATTTGAGCACAGGGTTTCTTTCCTGTCGTGTAGATTGAGTCTTCATCTTGCTTGGAACAATGTTATTCAATGCCTTCTCCAGTGCTGCTCTATCTTCTACTGATATTTCTTTAGGATAACCAGTTAGAAGATGCACACCCATGGAAAGATGCAGTGGTTTTGTCCTTCTGTTTTAAATATTCCCTGTTCCCTTAGGCTAAATGTCAAGTAGGAATATTTCTGTTTTAGGTAGGAAAAATTGTTTCGAACATAGTCAAGGCAGGAAAATTCAGCATGGACAGAGTTTCAGTTGATCACACAGGGACTTTTTAAGAACTTGATAGAAGGATTTCATTCCTTGACATTCTGAAGTTTGTTGCTGTGGTTGCTCAGGGCAGTGGCAGGGTTTTTGCCTGCTGAAGACACAAATTGACAATTTCATGAGAGCCATATTCTACCATGCCAAGTGAGGAAGCCCATTTAGATTTCAAATAGATTAGAAAAATTTCACAGCTCAGCTCCTTAGAAGGTAGAGGGTGAAAACATTTTCTCCTGTTCCACTGCAATGTTTAAGATTGCTTTGGAGGTAATGTCCTGTAGGAGGTGTGAACTGCCTCAAGGTACTGGTTTGCATTCTGAAAGGGCTGTGTGAGCACTGCACACTCAAATGCCTTGCTCAGGCTTTTCCAGATAGCAGAGCAAGTGGGAGTTTCTTTTGTATAAATGTAAAATGGGCAGCCTGAGCTGGCTGAGATGTGGTACACACACTCTTGCTTCCCTTCAAACACAACCTTAGTTCTGATTTTAAGACAGGAATTCCTAATTCAAAGTAGCTTTGTTACTTTTACATTTCTTTAAGCTGTTGACAGACAGACATCATCACTGACCCAAATCAGCAATATTTAGCATGTTTTCAAGGAGAAAAAAAGGGTAAATTGTTACAGATGGTGGTGATGTGTTGATCATGTATTCAGTGTGTTGTAGGGGTCAAGCTTTCCTGTGGGCTTTTCTATGGAACTCTGAGCAGGTGTGAAGTGGTGAAGCCTAAACCAGCCCTTTTGATATCAGTGATCTTGAGGTTTTACTACTGCATTTTACCTTTTTGAGTAGACTTGGTAGTTGTCTTGAGGAAGATATGAAGCTCGCTGCTTTTCAAAGGAATACAGCAAGGCATGTGCATGGTCTTCTCATGGCAGCACTTTGCTGGAATGAACCCTGGCTCTGCCACATGAAGAGGGACTCTGGGCTTGACCACAGTTCTGTCTTGTAGCACTTCATGTTGGTTTCCAAGGAACACTTGCTAGATAGAAATAGAATTATGTGGTTGTTTCTATTTGGTGACACTTTAATATAGCTGAAAACTCATGCAATAAGGGAATCATTCATCTCTCTACCAAAAGATGTTGTTTAGTTCGAAGTGGGTGTTCACAAATCATTGTTGAGAACCAATTCTATTGCTTTAGTTTACATACAGCACCCATCATGAATGGTTGTTCTCTTAAATGTCTGCCTGTAGGTAGCCAACCTGAATCTAAAGGATAATTCCTACAGTCTGAAGGAATATCTGTTAGAAAGCATTCAGGACAATTGGCCTGGTTATACTGATGTAGACAGAGAGAATTTGAAGTTGATACTTTCCAGGTAAGTTCAGTCTTTAGGGGAAGGATAAGAGTCTTTTCAGAAGAAGGCCCTAGGAAATGAAGCCTAGATTCTCAGAGTACGCTGAGGTAGCAGGGACCCATTGGGATCCAACTAATGGCCAACTCCTGGCCCTGCACAGGACACTGCAAGAATCACACCATATGCCCAGGAGTGTTGTTGAAACACTTCTTGAAGCCTTGCTGCACTGACCAGTGCCCTGGGGAGCCTATTCCAGGGCTCAAGCACCCTTTGGGGCAAGAATGTTTTGCTGACATCCAGCCTAAAGCTGCCTCAACTCATCTTCATGCTGTTTTCTTGAGTAATGACACTGAAGGTCAGATTTACCGGCAAGGAAAGACTTATGGCTGTTGACCATTTAGAGCTTGTAGCCTGAACTCTTGCACCATCCTTCCAGAAAAACAGCTCCATCTCAGAACACAAGCAGCACCAGCCAAGAGCCATCTCTGGAAGCTTCTAAGAGAGATGCTTCAGCAAGGCCTGCTCAGGTAGTTTGTGCATTTTTAACATTCTGGAGTGTGTATGAAGTTGCAGCACACTTGCTAAATAGCTTTCACACACTTGCTGCTGGTGTAAAAGCTGTGCTGGGAATGTGCAGGACCAGGCCAAAGCACGTTAGTCAGTAATTCTGACTGCTGGCACAGGAAGGTTGTGATCAGAAGAGAGGCTCCTGCAGGGCTCGAGCAGCAGCGTCCTGAGCCAACTTGTTGCTCTGCCTGGAGCCTTGAGCTCAGTCTCCACCCTCAACTCATTCCCTGCAGAAGGGCTCAAAGGATTAGCTGTGCATGTATGACAGAGGCACGTGAGAAATCTACTGTACATGAGAGGCTGCAGCATGGTGGAGCAGATGGGGCCCTCTCACTCTCTTTCCCCCCTCTCTCTCTTTCACTCTCTTTGTTGACTCCAGCTCCAGACTATGCACATGTCAGGACCAATGCAGGATCTCCAGACCCTTGATATTCTCTCTTGTGTCTCTCTTTTCTCTGCCTTTATTTTTCTCCTGTCTCACTCTGCCTGGGCACAGCATGGCTGTCCTGTTCTACTCCATCCTCGGCCCTGAAGTTTGCAGTGGGAGTGGGGAGCTTGTGGCCGTGTGCTGTGGCTTTGGAGCCAGCACCTTTGAGAAGGTCCTTGGGAGGTGCTGAGAGATGATTGAAGGGCACTGAGGAAAAGTGAGGGCCCCTTAGTCACCACTTGTGAAACTCTCTTATAAAAATTTCAAGATCCCCATCTATGAGCTTTTGAGTGTGAAGTGTGGGGTGGCTGCTGGAGTGAAGGTCACTCTTGTTGAAAGCACAGGAATTCCTTACATGTGACTGAGGTTTTTGTTCAGCCTGATGAGAATTCACTACCATCCCACCTTGTACTGACAGATTGTGGCAGTGAAGATTAATCCCGTCTTTACCACATAAAACCTGAAGCCAGTCAGGTGCCTCTTTAGTAAATCATGTGGGTGTGTGACAGCAAAAGCTGAGTCTCTTCCTGGTGTGTACTAGTGGAAATTGAGACCTAGGCAAAACAGACCAGACCTCCCCCTCTGTGGGGAAACCTTTGATAGAGCTGCTGAAGGGAGTGTCTTTCTCCCACAACTTGGAAGAAGGACATGCTAAGTCTTAAGATGAGAAAGTAGGAGTGAGATAGAGAATGTATTTACCTGCAGTATTTCCTGGTTTCAATGCTGTTTTCATTTAAGATGTATTTTCAAGCACTGCCAGTTCAGAAATGCTACTTTTTCAGAATGGGAGGGAAACCTGATCTAGATAGATAAATATATCGACATAGATGAATGAGTTCTTTTGTTATTGTTGCAGAAACGGCCTCTGGCTTCTGACTTTAGCGGTCCTGTGATGAGCAAGAAGCGGAGAATTGCTCGCCAGCTCAGTTACAACCAGCCAGCAGCTGATGGCCACTTCTCTTCCTTGCTGCTGCCTTCCACATCCACTTCCACTTTGAACATGTCTCCAAGTGTTGGCTCCGTTTCCCCCTGCACCTGTGAGGTGCAAGAACAAGACAGATTTCAGAGTTCTAGCATCCCAGAGCGTTCTGGGGTGCAGGAGGAGATCCCCAATTCTAATGGAAAGAAAAACCAACTGGGGAGGCTGAAGCAGCTGTGTCCCTGGGAATTCGATGAAGGTATTAATGCGCTGCCTTTCCTAAGCCCTGGGTGGATAACCGTGGTGTAAAGATTTGGTTATTAAGAGAAGCTTCTGCCCAAATTAAGGTGCAAGTGCAGCCCTTTTCCAGTGTCAATAGTAAAAATGTTATTTAACAGTTAATACAAACCGGGGAGATAAAAAGAAATTAGGGAAGAGAGGCAGGGTGGGAGAAGAGAGAGACATTAAGTAGGAAGATATCAGTACCACCTGGATTCTGTGTTGTCCAATTGGTCCTTCTTCCCTCTGGTCTTCTTGGTGGTGGGGGTTCCCAAGTTGCTCTGGAAGTACCACCTTTATAGTGGATCCACAGGGTGCTCACAGATGTTCCCACACCTTGGGCTAGAAGTGATGGAAGTGTTTATTCCCTTACCCACAGTGGAATGTTTGTCTGGTGTCCTAATTGCAAACCTTCAGCACTGTTAGGCCAAGGCTAGTGCTTTCCTTCATTCCATCTGTGCTTCTCTCAAATTCCCCTTGTGCTGCCTTATCTCTTATGGGAGCATCCTTCTTGGACAATGTTCTCAAGTAGATAATTGTGTTCTTGCACCTGCTGAAAAGGCAGCTTTGAAGGCTGCATACATGAAGGCACTGCTCTACATTTCTGCTCTACCATTATTCCTTGCTTGATGGTCATGAAAAACTCAGACTCTTTTTTCTGCCATTGCATTCCATTGTAACTCTTGGTTTAAAAGACAGCAGCAGCAAAGGCCAGAATCTGTGCTGCTGCAACCTTATCTAAAACTACCTTAATTTTTAGAAATTCTCCCTCTGTAGTGCAAAACCAATCAAGAAGAAAGAAATGTCCAATAGATTGCTGTTGGGAGAACGTGGTTAAAAGGAAGAGCCAGGCACTAGAAAGTCACAGGGATTGGATTTTTTCTTTTCATTTGATTTCTAGTAAACACACAGTTGACTCAGACAGTTGATTGAGCCACCACTTTTTCCATCAGCAGCTTTTCAAGTCTGCATGCTGGAGATAGAAACCTGTCAGACATTTACTGCAGACTAGTTTACTGAAACAT
Organism: Cyanistes caeruleus; assembly: GCF_971803275.1. Lineage (NCBI taxonomy): Eukaryota > Metazoa > Chordata > Aves > Passeriformes > Paridae > Cyanistes > Cyanistes caeruleus. Next base: position 5,655,150 of record NC_141732.1, on the reverse strand, counting down.
GTAAACATCTCAATGATTTCATCATTGTTTGTTGAACTCAGCCTTTCCATGGCAACTCCATGGAAGCTACAAAACCTGGCCTGTGGTTTGCTGGAGTTGTAGTTTGAAGTGGCCTGGGAGCTCCTCTCCATCCTAGCTGCAGAATTTCTTTCTTCAAAAGCTCTAGAAATGGTACAGACTGAAAACAGCATTGAAAAACTAACCAGAAAATCCACAAGGGGCACTTGATTTGTCATCAGAGGGACACACCCAGTAGGGCAGAGTTCAGTTGCTTTGTTAAATCTATGTCTTGTCCCTTTTGGAGGTTGAGCTTGCAAATGACAAGGGTTTTTTAGCCTGGAGGCATGTCTGCTCTTGCAAGTGGTGCTGTGCTTGTAGAGACAGGTGCCTTGAGACGGTCTTAGCACATTTCTTTTCAGCACATACACATGGTAGCTGCAAACCTTGGATGTCTTTTGGAAAGATTCCTGCTTGAGTCTCTAAAGATGTGAGCATTGTTCTTCAGAAGCGAGTTAGAAAATTCTGCCCGGCTGCTGTTGGAAAAATCTGTACTGTGTTTCAAGTTGGGGCTTAGGCTGAAGCTTTTGTGTGGACTGAGCCATGAGAGCAAATGCACTTTTGGAAATGAAATGCCCACCCCAAAGCTTACCAGCTGTATTGAACATACTGTGACTATTGCTATTTCTGTCCAGTTTAATTACCCCTTTGACACTTCTGTTTATACTTCTGCTACACCATGTAGCAATGCAGAACCTGTAGAACAAAGTGGCCATCCTCTTTCTAAACCCTGGGACTGGCTACTGTGGAGAAGGTCACATGTGCCCTCCTATCATGAAATGCTATGAGAAGGAAGCTCTAAAAGGACTAGTTCAAGCCAATACAGTGGGTGTTTTTGGATATTTAAGATTATATAATAAAGATCCTACTTTTTTGCAGGCGAAACAAAAGATACTTCCATTGCCTCTACATGCTCTGCAACAGCCAACCAGCCAGACTACTTGAGGTGAGTAAAATTGCCATTAACTCTTGCCACTCTCAGTGGGGTGCAGTGTCAAGCTGTTTCCTGTGTGGAAAGGATAAGTTGGGAAAGGTTTGGCTGGGCCTCCAAGGCTCCGAGCTGAGATGAGCACCGAGGTGGGTTAGGCCTGGAAAGGCCCTTCCTTGCTGCAGTGCAGGTGCCCAGGGCCAGCTGCAGCAGTGGTGCTGCATCCCGTCATGGGATTTGCAGTGCAGGAGGGGAGGGGGAAGTGTGTGTGTGTGTGTGTGTGTGTGTGTGGTATAAAGCAGTGGGAATTGCTCTCAGCTTCTGTCAGAGCTGTGATGTTGGCAAGGGCAGTCATGCCTCCTGCAGCCCTTGGGCTCTGGGGCAGCCGCGGCCTTTGGAGCAGGCGCGGCAGGGCCCTGGCTCATATTGGATACAGCCAGGGATGTTCCGTGGGGAGGCTGAGGGCAAGGCGGGCCCTGCAGGGGAGCAGCTGAGGGAGGCCTGTGGTAGGGCTCTTGCTAGGAGATGTCCCTGGGCAAAAGCCAGTAGTCCAGGCTATTGCTTCTCCGCTACCTCCCAAAATGTTGAAAGGCCTCTGCAGTTCTCTTTTCAAAACCATGCAGCACACCAGTCAGGTGCAGCTGGCCTGGGGTGCATCAATCGTATATGTTGTCTGTCTTGGTACTGAATTTCAAGTTGTTAAAGATTTCCTGCTTGTAAATATTAATCTCAGATGCTTTGAAGGATTCATTCCCATGAGGAAAGAGTTCTTGTCATCCAAAAAGAAGCCTGTCTTCAGGGCCAGAGCAGCAGAAGTACTGGTGTGGCAGTGTTGAAGTGATATCTATTATTCTCATTGCCACTTCATCTTGGATTTGTGTCATGAGTTTGATAGAACTGCACTTGTGTTGATTTGAGGGGGAAGGGAATGAAGAAGGCTTTACTCCCATCAGTGGCTTCAAGCATTAATGACTTTTGCCCTCCTTAAGAGCTGATGTGGTTTGGGGTTTAGTTGTGGTTTCAGACCAGTCTGCAGTTTGTTTCTGTGCCTCTGATACAAGTGCCTCAATTCAATGGTCAGTGATGTAACTGCTGCTCACTAGAAAAATGAAATTTTATCCTTAACTCTGCTTTGCTGTTAGACAGACAAAAATGGAGCTCAAAAGTCCAGCTCTGCACCCAGTTCATCAGAAATGCAGTCCCTGCCAAAATAGTATTGCAGATGGATTTTCAAAAAGAAATGTAAATGAAAAAGTTTTCCTACCCAGAAAGAAAGAAGATAAAATTAGGCAATGTTTCTTCTCTCCCTGAAGATGCTGTGTTTGTTAGTCCTTTGACATTGGAAATCAGTGCCGATGTTTCCTAAATGTGATCCTCTTGCTAATGAAGAGAACCTCTACAATATAAAACAGTAGTTACTAGGTGTCATAGAAATGTGGCAGATTTTTAGAGCTACCTGACTTCATTCTCTTGAAGTACATCAGCTTGTATGTAGAATCATTGAGTCCCAGAGTGACTGACTGAGAGTTTGGTGGTTTGTGTTTGACATTCACCATGTGCTTGTTGTAACAGTACAAGTGTGCTTTCTGGAATAGAAACATATCAGAATATTCTCTTAGAGTACACTCCTAGAAAAATAGTCTGATTTTTCCATCAGAAAATACGTAGCCATAGTCTCCTTGGACCAACGCCAGCGCTACAAGGATGACTTCAATGCAGAGTATGAGGAATACCAAAATTTATATACTCGGATTGACAAGATCAGAGAGCACTTCACACAGCTTCAGGAACAATGGAAGTCTGTGACCACAGGCTCTGAAGCCCATCAGGTAGAGAAGGATAAAGCCATGAAGACTGTGCTTCATCAGAGCAGTCCTTTGGATTCCCTGGAGCTGCTCAGTGAGATGCAGGGAAACTGAGGAATTGGCATATATGCTCAGACACTGCTTGGGCTGGGTCAGATTTTTCACAAGACCCTGCCCATAAAACCCTGTTTGAGCTGTCTGAGAACAAACCGTAAGGTGAGAGGTGTCCCAAGCAGAGTCTTAGAGCATGTGCTCCTTCTGGTGCCTGTTGAGAGGCTCAATTGCAGATCTTGGGTGATACTGGGAGTTGGGGATTTGTTGTTGCAAACCTCCCAGAAGAGTGGTGGCTCACAGAGAAGAAAATCTCGGGAGTCAAACGGAATGCATTTGTAGTGCTTTAGTAAAGTTTGTATTTTATGGTGGTAGTGAAACATTCTTTGTGTGTTTTTTCTTGAAGATGCTGCTTCATCGAATCCTAGCAGATTATCAGCAGATACAACAGGTATGTTTGACACCAGATCTGCAGAGCGTGGTTACTGCTGAGTCTGGCTCAAGGCTTTTTTAAAGCAAAGCACATCTTGTAAACTCTGCAGAAGTCTTTGCCTGACCTATTTTTTTTATTTTTTTATTTCTCCTTCATAGGGTAGCCCCAGCTACTTTGAAATGAAGAACAGGTGCCTGTACCTCCACAACAAGCTGTCACATATTCAGAGCCTCATATCTGAATTTGACAAGCATTAAGTGGAGTCCTGGCACCAGGCAACTGCTTCAGCCAGAAATATCTATGAACTCTGGATTTTTTATTACAACTAGAAGATTAGGTTTTTAGGATTATTTACATTAGTGTTGAACAGTAGGTTCTGCTAGCAATAAAGAGTAGGTTAATTCCAAAAAATATAGGATTAGTTCAAAGAAATTTAATAAGTTTAAGAATTTCAAATATGATAGTATTGAACTTTAAGAATAAAGAAATTTCCCTTGTGACAACTCCTTCTCTCATTGTTACTTGTATCATATTGGAGAGGCATTTTTCTTCTGGTCAATTATTTTCTCCAAGATGTAGGTTTGTCCACTGAAATAAATTTATCAGGAAAGTGTTGAGGCCCAGTACCTCTACTATGAGGTTGCCCACATTTTAAGAAAATATTAGAGGAAAAGGAAATTCTTCATGATACATATAGGGGTGTTTTCCAACCGTTCTCCTTAATGCACACTCTTTGCCTTAAGTGGTCCAAAGAGCAGGAGTCTGGACAACCCCCTCCCCCAGTCAGCTTGTTTGGGAGGGTTACAGAGGAATGTGTTATGGGCTGCTCTAAGCTGTCAGCTGAAGCAGCTGCCAGGACTGCTTGGAGATCATGGCCTCATCTTGTCAGTGAGCCAAGGAATATCCAGATCTTTTGCAAGTGTTCCATAAAACACAAGGAGAAGTGTTGGAGGCAAGGCTCTTCATGGGGTTTTAAAGAGAAATTAGTTTAATGTATCCCTATGAATACTCTGTCTGTTTTGTAGATTTATCCAACATAATAGGTCACAACCAGTCTTTCTAGAGAGACACAGATATTGATTCCTACACAGACCTAAAGGGATTTTGAAGTCTTGTCTTTTACCTAAGTCTCGTGCCATTAATTTCTTCAGCTGAAAGGGTAGAGGTGTGTCCAGCAATGCCATAACCTTCTTTTGGAGAAGAATATGAAACTGACTGAGGGAGGACAATATCTGGGAACATTCAAAGGGGCTGTGAATGCCCCTTTCTTTCTTGGAGACTATTTCACCAATTCCTCAATTGTCTGCATGCCAACAATGTTAAGCCTCCTGTATGTGAGACATCTTGGGGTGTTTGGTCATTGAACACCTGATCCATTGTTGCCCTTCCGTTCAAGTGAAGTTCAAGAAAATGTCACCTCTATAAACCCTGAGACTTGGGTCTTGCTTTGTCTGGGCCAGGGGCTGCTCCTACAGCTCGTCAGTGCAGCAGCACAAGGAACGGTGACGTGGGGAGCACGGGGTGAATTCTGCTGGGGTGCCTTCCCTTGGGCACTTGAGGACTGCTGCTGGTGGACGGAGCATGCAAGAGTGCTGCTGTTGAGAGTGTGGGCTGAGACAGAGGTTTTAGAGGCACATCCTTATTCTGGGTCACATTTCACTCTTGCTGTCAACTGCCTTTAGGATGTGTAATGTCCACATACTCCTTAGACCTGTGTGTTTCTGGCTGTCATTTCTGTCCACATCCCTAAAAACCAAAGGAGAAATAAAAAAACGCTCTATTCCAAACAGGAAGAAATAAAAAATGCGACAGTCTTATATGGAAAATGACCTTCTGAATTTTACAATTAGAATGACACCAATTCAGTAAATGATAGTTGCTGGAAAGCTGCTTTATATACCTGTTAAAAATGATTGTATGAGCTCAGGGCATTTGGTGTAGCTTGGATCTAACTCTGCAAGGGGAACAAAGTAGGAGCATACTACCCAAGGCAGTATGGTTCTATGATTCTAAGAAGCTACAAAAAGTATCTCCAGTGTAACAAACAAGTATGCTAATATATATCCATAAGTAATCACGTGAGACTGATTAGAGAAGTGGGTTTTTTTTTTATTTCTTTTTATCAAAATTTTACATATTCAATTTAAAAAATACATCATTCAGTCAAGGTACGCTAGAAGAAAAACATACAAATGTTTCAGAACATACCTATTTAAATAGTTATTCTTTATTCTAACTTTCTATTTTCTTTTCTGACTTCCTAATTTTTTGAACTTTTCTCAATTTTTCTAACTTTCTGTTTCCTATTTTCTAGTGGGTTTTTTTTCAAAACCAATACACCATGGCCTAAGGACAATAACCAAGGTTTTCCGACTTTCATGTGGAAAACTTTACTAGTGCTGAAAACTTTTTTTCTCAGTCTCTATAAAGCTTAGTGCTACTCTGGGAAAAGGACACACCTATCTAGGACTGCAAGAATGAGGGGTGTAACCTGTTTTTCAAAGCATTATTTTCTAAAAGTTAATTTTGAGAGTTATCTCGAATGAAGGACTCAGGAGTTGCATCTACTTCAACTTAAGCCTGAAGATATCATTTCAAATGCTCTAGGTACTGTCCAGGCACATACAAATTCACCACTGACCTCTTTCTTTGATCCCAATGCTGCCAGTGCCAGGGCAGTTTGGGAGGTGTTGGAACCAGTGGAAGCATTCCAGAAACATTTCATTTGTTCAAAACCACTTCCTTAAATAACTTTATTTTACAAATTGGTTTCTGATTTTTAATTTCTACCACGATATAAGGTGGGGGGTTTATACATAGCAGTTTTTCCTTTATGCCTTACACAGTTATAAATACCTAATTCTTCTTATTATTAATCTAATATCTGTGATAGATACATCACAGCCTCCACTAAGACCAGGGAAGAATAGCAACTCACAAAGCATCATTATCTACTTTCAGTCATATTTCTAAATAATAAAAGTAGCTGCTTTAAAAATAATTTTAAAATACATACATTTCTACAGAAGAACACCTTAGAGAATGTGGTAGTTTGGCATTTAGGAAAAAAGTGGAAAACATCCATGGACAGGATTTCTCTGAGTGAGGCTGCTGGGAGTTTCTTCTCTACTTGAGACCAGGCCAACAGCTGGCCACTTCTGAGATTGACGGCTTTTTGCAGCACTGAAAACTATGTTCACTTTTGTGAATACCACCTTTGAAAGCCAAGCCCGGCAACTTCTTGTCTCTTTGTTTGCAGCCTTGAAAGGTATCGGAGCTCTGGTGCGGCTGGCCCGGTTCCCCCGCGGCCTGTGCGGCCTGGGGGAGGCTGGGCCAGACTCCAGCAGCTCCCGGGCGTGGGATGGAGAGTGCGGGACCCCCTCGCCCAGGCCAGGCCAAGCTCTGCTCTGGCCCCTCCTGGGAAACCCTCCAGCTCCCATTCCAGCGGGGTGGCTGAAGCCATTTCCAGGGGGACCCCTGGCCCCAGGCTGGGCCGGGCCACGGCTGCTGACATCTCGCCCCCCTTGGCCCGCACAGACGGCTCCAGGCTGAAAACCATCCACTGCCTTCCAGGGGCTGCCCAGCTGAAATCTGACACCATGAATACCTAGCCGTGGCCTGGGCAAAATTTAACTCTTTCACTGCACAGATGAGATCTGCAGACTTTAATTGCCTCTCTAGTGAGAGAAAAGTCAGAGTAATCGACAGAGAGAGAGAAACCATAAAGCATCATGGTCAGTAAAAGAAATTCAAACGTCAGATGGAAGGAGAATGAGGAGATGCTCTTATCAGCTGAAATATTCTTTTGGTGGGGCCATGGAGATGGACAATAATGTTCTGAAAATAACTCCTTTCTTTCATGAAAGAGTACTGGGGAGAATGAAGTATTCAAAGTGTAAATCTGAGCAAAGGTATCCGTTGACGAAGCAGAGCAGACAGTGGAGTAACTGTGATCCCATGAGATGCTTGAACAGAGAGAGAGAGCTGAGAAAGACCCTTGGCCCCCAGGGAAAGAGCAAAACCTCTGCTCCCAGGGATGATCACAGAGACAGATGAAGAGAACCTTTGCCTTTGAATAACTCATCCTTCAAAAATACCCCTTGAGTTGATGGCCCATGAACACACCTGTGTCTGAGTGGTGTGAAAATGGGAGGAAGGCAGGATGGCCGATTTTTTTTCCTGGGAAGCTGCCTGTCCTGGAAATGAAAAGCCATGAGAAAACTGTTTTCTTGTAGAGAACTCTCCATGGAATGACAAGAAAAATCTCCTTCTCTCCCTACAGAGACTGATGAAAAGACAAGTACTGTCTAGTTGGTAGTGCTTAAACATCCCAAGTTTTGTCTCTATGTTGTCAGATGGGAAAAGAAAGATTGCGGGGTTGTGGGGGGAAACTTTCTGGAGGTTTCATTCTGGTTTCTTATTTTTGTAGTCCTCTTAATCAACTTCCTTTATTCCTTGTAAGTTTTAAGCCTCTTTTGCCCTTTTCCTAATCCATATCTCACAGCAAGAAATGAGTAAGTACTCTGGTGTCTTTTAGCTAGAGCTAAAACGCACCCCATTATTTGGTGCATAGGCTGGGAAATGAACATTGACAAATCTAAACTAGTACAGAGAATGAGAATAAAATTTCTAGCCAGATTTCTTTCTAAGAATTAAAATTTATCAGATAGTCTATGTCTGCAAGTACAGCACATCTGCACCTGATACTGGCAGCATGATGGGGATGCCCAGTAAAATGGAAACATGGTTTATTGTCAGAAGAGTAGTAAGCATAAATCTCTGAAGAAATAATAAGTATCTCTATACTGCCTGAATTCTCTGTATAAAACCTGTGCCTATCAGTGTCTAAAATGCATACTGCCCAGATATTGCTCTGGTTTGGATATCATGTTTTCCACAAAGCCTATTCTTGAATACCTATAAAACATTTCAAGAAAATGAAAACCAGTACTTTCTTATGTGTTGTAAATACAGAAATCATTGGCAACAGACTAACTCCTAGTAAAGAAACTGGGGAAGCTTCTAAAATCTTGAAAATGCAGGACTACAGGCAGCTTAGACTGACATTCACAGAGCTTTTGTGTCACTTTTGCACAGCACTTCATGGTGAAGCATTTAATCCCCACTTTTGATACTTGAGCTGTCTTCTGGTAGAAACATACAAGGATGCTATCAAATGTCTAGACAAGCCACCGTTTAGCTGTAGGCACAAATTTTTCTATGAGTTTGAGCTTCAGAAATATTCATTTTATTCACATCTACACAGTAATTTAAGTTTTGCTTTAATTTTTGATAACTATAGAATGATAAAAACTACTTTTTTCACATGTAAGTTCCATCAATATTATTCCCTACTAATTTTTGTTTAATAATTTCAGTTTTCTTTCATCATCTTGAAAAAGCAATGTAATACTCTATATTTTAGACTCCTGATATACAAGACATAGATAATTATATTCATCTTCTAAAGAACTTTAGGATCTGCAGATGCCAAGTTTTTTTAAGAAATCAATCATTCTAAAACTAACCATCAAATTTTGAGTCTGCAGCAGTCAGCTGAGTCATAAATTGTTTTTTATTTTGTATGTATGTATACAAAAATAAGGAAGGAAACACCTTCTCAAGTTCTGAAATGTTGGAAAGCTTGAATCAGAAAGGAATTATAAATATGACTCCTTAGCAACAAAGGCTAAGGAAGAAATACAAATGAAAGCACGGTTTGAATAATTCAAAGAAACCAGTCTGCTATGCCAGAACACATTCTTTCCCCCAGTAAAACTAAGCTGAGACCCCTCTCCCCAACCTCATAAGGAAAAGTCCAAAGTACCCCTGAGATAACTAAAAATATGCAAAAGCAGCAATTTCTATAGGTCGCACACAAATGTTACTGTATTAGTATACTTTCAAAGATTGGTTAGTAAAGGAATAGAATATTCAAATGTAGAGGTTATAGAAGTAATTGTAAAGGAGAGCTCGCTCTCTTGCCTCTCTTGCTACTCTCTTGTCTCTCTTGCCTCTCTTGCTGCTCTCTTTCTCTGCTCTTGCTACTCTCTTGCTTCTCTTTTCCCACCTCTCTCACTTCTGTTCTCTTACTCTCTTTCTTAGCCATCTTAAGTCTTGAAATCATGTATTCATCTTTTATCCCCTTTTGTCTTGTTCCCTCTGAGCCTGCTTTGAGCTTCATCTGCTGGCTCCTAGCAGGGCTCTATAGCCCACGCCCTGAAATAAACTAACATCTAACTCAACTATAGATGTCTCTGCCGTGCCCCAGACCGTCCACACCCCAAAGTACCTCTTACATTGAAAAGTATCACCAAAAAAAATAATAAAAATGTCTATGACTTTAGAATGGAATTTGAAAAGAACAATTTACCTGTAAAACTATATTGAAAAATATAACAATTTTGATACCTTACTAAAAGAAAAAAAAATTCATCTCCAGCAATTTGTTTTTCCACCTTTTTCTCCCAAGTGCAGTTTCCAGGTACATTTGATGTGGCAGAAATGCCACAGTCTCCAGTTACATACCAAATTACAAAGGCAGATGAAAAAGCAGAATTGAAAGTACAAGAGTGATCATGAGGGATTGAGTTCCTTCATTAGATTTTGCTTCTAGAAGAGCACCTATGCTCAGGTAAAGGCTGGGTTCATTTTGGCATTAGCACATACAGTGTACACCCAGGGCAGCAGCATGACAAGTTCTTTTGGTCAAGAAAATGCTAAATAGCATCTGCAAGGATCATGCCAGTCATAAAATTCTGGGGTTTTCTCTTATGTCTCAGAAAGCATCCACAGCTAGGTTTGTCTCCTGGGGTGTAGCTTATGAGCACACAATGATAACTAAAATTGAACTGAGTCCCCGCTGTGGAGGTTTGAGCTCAAAGTCCCACCACAAAAGTCAATATCCCTGGCAGCACTAGCAAATCTGGGAGGGTCATCACCTCCTCCATGAGCAGCACATTGAAGATTTTTGTTGCCAGATATTGTGGGGACAATGATTATGATTACCAGACAGACTTTTCCCAAAAATGTCACTTCTGCTAGTGAGGTTTTTTGCTCAAAGCCCATGAAAGGCTGTTGACCCCTCTGCCTTTCTTCCCTGGCCATCAGTACCGTAGAGACATGCTCTATCTCCCTCTCTTTATTCCTGATGGGGAAAAATACAATATGAGCACACTAACAAAGGTGTTCTGCAGACTGTTGCAGCAGGCTTTCTTCTCCTACTTAATAGGAGGGAAAATGATGTCATTCTTTAGATATTTGGAGACACTAAAGAACATAGTGATGCATAGGCATTCCTCTGGAATGAAAAGATCTACTCATAGTGTTGTGACAGAACTACAGGCTTTCTCTGATGTCATAAATTAGCAGTAACTCCATTGCTTCTTAATCCTACCCTTTCTATTGTGAACTAACAAATGCTGCAGAAAATGTTTGCATCCTGAAGGATATGAAGAATTTATGACCTGGCTTCTCAGCTTCCCTGCTCTACTGCTAATGTACTCCTATGCTTCTCTTATACACAGATTTACAAAACCTGTTTACAAAACCTGTTTTCAACAGATTCAGTTTAGCAGCCAAAAATATCCATGGAAAAGAATAAAATAAGCAAAAAGGAAATTAGAAGGGGGAACAGATGCCAGTCATGCCACTGTCCTGTAACACACTTAACCTCTGTGCATATGAAGTCCTTGTGCTTAAAATCAATCCTCAACATACATTTCTCAATGCTTCAAGAGAAAAATAAGAGTGATTTCCTACCAAGCAGGGCCTGATCCCCACAGCCAGCTGAGGATTAGAAAGAAGGCATTACTTTATTCCAGTGCTGGGTGTGTGGGGAATCCCTTCCTGAAAAGGTGCACTCCCAGCAAGCTCACCTACTAGTTTGTATTTTTGGAACAAAGACATATTCAATACTTTGCTGAAATTCACAGACTAAACCTTTCCCCGGATTATTTGACATATTTAAATCACCTCTCAGAATTTATTGACATGAGAGTAGGGTTGACCTGAGGCTCTCTGGTAGTCATTGTCATAGCTTCAGGAGGAGACTCATGTAGAAAAGAAGTCAAGACACAACTGGGGTTGCAAAGCACATTTATTCTATTAGTTGCAGTAGAAAATAATACATACCAATCCCTGGATTCCCAGAAACCTGTTGAACAGGAGAAGGAGATGAAGCATGGTACTCGGTGGCAGGGGCAGGAAGGCAGTGCAATTTCAGGACATCCCCAGCATCAAATCCATCTGCCCTTCTCACCCCTCCAAGCCAGAGCCAGGCCTTAGATCTCCTGCTCAGGAGTGCAATTTTCCCATTGACAGCATCAGCTCCCACATGGCCGGCACGTGAGATGAGACCACGATGGCTCAGAATACCGACTCCATGCCAACAATGCCTCCATTATGCACTGTTCCTCTTTCAAAAGTTAACTGCCCACCCACTGACCTATCCATTGTTTCTCTTGCAAGGGTCAAGTTCCCACCCTTTAAACGATACAGTTTTCTCTATTGTCTTCTTGACCTGCTCAAACATGGATCAAATATGGCAGGGCCTCAAACCTGACTCGGGTCCCTGACACAGTCTTTTGGAAACACCCATTCCTCATCTTCTCCTCTGAATGTCAAGAGACTCCTAAAACCACTTTGTTCTCTTGAATGCCTCCCAGCTACCTTCTTAACAGGACCACTCTCTTTATTCTCAAGGCTAAGATAGTCACTTGCACACATTAATCTCTGAAGTGGAGGAATACAGGCCTCAGCACTGTTTGTTAAAATGAACAGAATTCACAAGATTAAGCCCTATTGTTTACACGTCAACATTTTCCCAACACCTCTCCTTCCTTTTCTGGGAATCAAACACAAACTTATAGTCAAGAAGTTCTGCAAGTGCTCTTGCTGCATGAAGCCACATTGTGTCTTTCATTCAGAAATGAAGGAAGAAAACACAAATTGCCTACTGGACCCTTCTCAGGTCCCTTCTTTGCTCCCTTCCAAATCACTACTGAAGGAGAAGCCTCAGGCACATCCTTACTCTCTCTCTCTCCCAGCAGCTCCCAGCTGCATTGCACAGTGCTCTGCACCAGAGAGCACAAAGCAGGCTGGCCTGGTGCCCCTGAATATTTCTGCAAAACACACTGCATTTCACACCTTTGCTGTGGCTCAGTGCAGAGCTCCAGGACTGCAGGCACTTTGTCCCAGAGCTGTGTGAGGCATTGGCTCCTGCACATCTGACCTGACTTGCTGTCACTGCCTCACGCTGGCCTCGCTTCCCGTGGCAGAAATGCCATGCCTGAAGGACACTGCCCTGTGCTGGAGCCTGCGGAGCAGCCCGGCTCCCTCCCCCTGTGCCAGAGTGCTGCACACACTGCTGACCATTGCCAGCAGTTCCAGGGCAGCCGGCAGAAGAGCAGCAATGGTCAGCCAGGGCACCAGCCCTCAGCTGCTGTTTGCCTTTCTCTCCTCCTGTGCAGACTCCAGATGGCCAATGGCACCAGTGTGTGCTGTGCCCAGCACGGCTACGCTTCCCCTCAGGAGCAGCCAGCTGCCAGCTTGGCTCTGAGAGTGGAGGATTTGCCCTCTCCCAGCAAGAGGCACCCAGGGCCGGGCTGCTGCTTCTTGCCGCTCCAAGGGCCTCCTTCCAGCCTGTCTCTGCCGAGGCTCAGGCTGCTCCAGGCTCTGCCAGGGCTCTGCTGGGGCTCCAGCCTGGCCAAGGTCGGGCCCGCTCTCACCTCCCAGTCGCTGACAGCTCTGTACCAGAGGAGACCTTGCAGAGCACCCTCACTGATCTTTCTGCTTTCTCACTTGAGCAAGACTCTCCTCCAGCCAAAGAGATTGCATTTGAGACACAAATCTAAGTGTCAGGAACCCAAATACTCTCAAGTCACATCTGCACAGCCTGCAGCTGCACGGAATGTTTGCGTTGCACCACTCCTCCTTTGGTTTTTCCTGCAAATGCCATTGCTGTTTCTGCCTCAACTGGAAATGCCACAGCTGGGCAAAACTTGGCCACTGGGCCATATTCCAAAGGCAGTGTGATCTGGAGCAGATGCATGAAGAAGAGCTTTCCCCACTTACAAACCATACCAAAGAAGCCATCAATGTCACTTTTCACCTCTAAGGAAAAACTGGCAGTTCAGAAGGAAACATTGAGCTTTCTCAAAGGGTCAGAAGGGAGGGAATCATCCAAAGGAGTTGAGGTGTCATAATCTTTATTGATTTAAAATCCTACTCTATAATCCTGCTCTACAATCCTTGTCTACATTCCTACTCTACAATCCTACTCTACACTCCTACTCTACAATCCTTCTCTAAATTCCTACTCTACAATTCTATTCTAAGATGGCCATCGCGAAAACTGTTCTAAATGGATTAGAACATTATCCTTCTCTCCTTCCACTGCTTCACTGAAAGGATGAGTGGCACCAGGCTGGAGCCAGGCTTGGCCGATGTTACAAATTGATGCTGCAGAAAGGAAAAGAAAACAAGAAGAAAGTATGATTTTCCAAGCTAAGAGCTTCAAAGGCAGGAGAATATTTTTTAAATGACAAGGGCATTGAGTCAGAGTAGGTTTAAGGAGCATGGGGCAGCAGTGGCATAGGTTGGCCCAAGAGCTGGTAGGTGCCCCACCCCTGGAAATAGCTCAGGTCTGAGTATCCTGTTCTCTTTAAGGATGTCCCTGCTCCCTGCAGGGCACTCGGACCACATGAGCTTTACAGGTCCCTGCCAGCCCTGCCCAGTCTAGGATTCCTTACCATTCTCAGTTGAACAGCACCAAGATTGGAAGGGAGGAGGAGGGGGGCACATCTGATGCCTTGGAATTCAGAGGAGAAGGAGCCACCATCCCTCAGCCACTGTTTCACCTGCAGCCCCTTGGCATTTTACCTGCAGGAGCTCCTCAGCAGACCAGCGCTGTGCCTCGTCTGTCTGCAGGCAGCAGCTCAGGAAGTCACGCAGCAAAGCTGAGAGGAGTTTGGGCTGCCGCAGCTGTGGGGTCCCTCCTTTGGCTATCAGGAGTTGAACCTGGAGCAAACAGAAACACAAGGCTCCACCTGCTTCTTTCCCATCTGCAACTGCTCTCCCAGAGCCCATTGTTTCAGCTCCACTCTGCAGTGGCAGATTTTGCCCTGGCAGAGAGGCAGAGATGACTTCCCTGTATCATCAAAAAACACAAGCCCCAAAGCAGCCCCAGCTTTTCCAACATCCTGCAGGTCTGGCTTTGGCAGCTGATTTCATGGACTGATCTAGTTAGTGGGAAAATAAAGACATGAAAATGCATGTTTTCTTCTCTGAGGATTCACACCAGCTTGACAGGCTTCTTGGAAGAGGGATTTTGCTATTCTAACTAACTCTACTCTTTCCAAGTATCATTACATGAAGGGCATCTCTGCAGTGCTTGTCGGTCCCTCAAGCACAGCTGCCATAAAACAAAACTCATCAAGCTTTTTGTCCTGTTGTTGAAAACAATGGTATTTGGAAGAAAAGAAAGGAAATGCCCCAGGTGCTCTTCAGGGAAGGAAACAAACATTTGGGATCCCCTATTCAACACAGATACATTAAGATGCCTCCACAAATGTATTGAGATAAAAATGCCTTTTTGGGCACACAGGAGCCGCCTGCAGCTTTGTCTCTCTGCAGTCTGAAAATTTCAGGTTCCCTTATGTGGAAATAGGAAAACATTCCTGGTGAAATCTGAAGAAAGAGAAGCGTCATCCCTTTGCTAAGCCTCTGCTCGTTGGATACTCAAGTCAATGCATAAACGCTGGGCCCA
Organism: Cyanistes caeruleus; assembly: GCF_971803275.1. Lineage (NCBI taxonomy): Eukaryota > Metazoa > Chordata > Aves > Passeriformes > Paridae > Cyanistes > Cyanistes caeruleus. The sequence goes on along the minus strand of NC_141732.1, from coordinate 5,640,109 downwards.
TCCCAGAAAGTGGCAGGAAACAAACTGGAGGTTTTGGCAGGCTCTCCCCATCACCAGGCTCCAGCTTGGTGATATGGAGAAAGTGGCTTGGCTTATGAACAAATATGGTCACTAAGTGTTTCAGCAGCACGGCACAAGAAGCAGCAGGGACTCTGTGCCTTTAAACCATCCTCTCCAGGTTGCAGGCAAGTTTCCCCGTGAGAAGAATGGGGGATGTACTTCTTCTCTCAAAACCACTATTTTAGAAACTTTGTTTGGTTTGAGTTTCTTTCCTTCATTGCTGGAAAAAATAACACCAGTTCTGAGGTGCTTGTTTCCTGTTATTAGGGCCATCTACACAGCCAGAAGAGCTGGAACGATAACCCACAGCAAAACGTTGCCTGAGAATGGAGATTGTTTGCGTGGGGTAAGGCTTGAATTGCCCCAATGATGCAACCAAACCTGCAGCAGATGCTGATGTGCTGCAGGGACATTTCTAGAAGGGGGCCATGGTGGAAGTACTTGCAGCAGATGGTAATGGCATTTTGTCCAATGGCACAGAGAACATGGGACAGGTGAGAAAGAGAGCAGGATCAGAGAGTATTTGCACCTTACCGAGAGAGAACTTCTACTGTCATGAGGGACTTGTCGTTCCACCATTTCAATTCCCACAATTCCAAAAGACCATATGTCCACTTTGGGGCCATATGGTAGACACAGCACCACTTCAGGTGCCATCCACCAAGGAGTCCCAGCCACCGAGCGACGATGACTTTGCTCAGGGGTGAGCTGAGCAGAAAGGCCAAAATCAGCTGAGGAGAAAGCAAAATACTAGTTTTATTTGGATCCTGTCAATTAGGAAACCAACCTAAAGAATTGCCCAGTAGAAGTTGGAGAATGTGCTGTTGCATTTCCTGGACAGCAGTCCCTGCTCTGTTTCCATGGGGTTTATCCAAGGAAATATGGCACTGGCTACTTAAAACATCCCCACAGTTTTCACACTTCCTCCAGCAGCATTTTTTGTTGCCCTGAAGGTTTAGATTGTAGCTCCCTCACTCTCGAAGGGACACACACAAACACACACACACACACACACAGCAATACCACTCTTGAGTGCTTGTGGTACCTTGTCATACCTCTGTGCACATCACAACTGTGCCTTCAGCTCACAGCAGGGGCCACTGCACTGCCAGCAGCACCATTTTTGGGGAGCTGGCAGTCACTGAAAGCAGCCCCACACCCCACATCCCTGGGAGGCTGAACCTCACCAAGAATACACTGACCCAGCTTGACAGAGCCATCCGTTCTGAGAAGGATGTTGCAGCTCTTCACATCTCGATGGATCACATGGTTGGAGTGAAGAAAATCCAGTCCTTGCAGGCACTGAGAGAGAAAACAGAAACAGGGGGGCAAAAATGAGTGATGTGATTTCATCACACAAGCAAGGAAACAGCTGTAAAAATTCCCTTTGCAGGGGAATGGGGAGTAATGGCAGAACACAGTGCCACTGAGAGGAAGAGCCTGCTGCTGCAACAGGAGCAGAGCAGGACCTTTGTCAGGAAAGGCATGGCAGCTTTTGCAACAGCAGCAGCAACTGCTGTTGTAGACTGTCCCCTGCAAACCAGGCAGAGTGACTGCAGCTGCAGTGGGTGTGCTCAGAAGCAAACAGCATTTGGGCTGCACTACTATCCTTTTCAGCTGAGACCTAAAAGAAATTAGTCCCTCTTTTTTTCTTTGCTGTTTGTTTCAAATCCTGCCACCAGCACCTTTGCTTTAGAGGTAAGGAATGCAGTGCAGACAGGCAAAAGTTTAGATAGGCAGGGTGGAGAACAGAAAATCCAAATAGAAACAACAGAACTAGAATACAACAGAAGGACATAAGAGTACAAGAAGTGAGTAGAGTGAGTGCAGGGACACTGGCAGGCAGTTCACTTGAAAGGCTCTTGCTTGCCCATAGCATACCAGCAAGACAGAAACCAAGCTTGGCACATGAAATCACTCCCATTCTGAGCCCCAGTTTCCCAGACAATCTTGCTCAAGCACTTGGAAGCACAGGTGGGATCCCTGACCTCACGACTGACAGCTGCAATCTCTCCTTCAGACATGTACGTCTTGCTGATGACATCAGTCAGAGTGCCTCCGTCCATGTACTCCATCACCAGCCAGAGTTCCTCATGCACAAGGTAGCTGAAAGAAGAAGGAAACAAGGCCATGCAGATGAACATGCATGGCTACTTGTTTTTTTGCTCAATTCTTGTTTCTGGGTCCCTTTGAGACAAGGACAGACTAAAACGAAAATTGCCTCTGGACTGTGCAGTGTTTGCAGTCTGTGCTGTCTCAAGGAGAAAGGCATGTATGTAACAGCCCAGATAAAAAAGCTGCCACGCATGGTATTTCTGGAAATAAGCTCCTAGTCTTCCTGGCATGCACAGTAATGGGAAAGAGGGGCAACAATCCAAGGGAAATCCTCTCTAGGATGGATCATCAGCATTAAAGAAACTTGAAAAACTCAATCCTGAGAAAATGCAGACGCAATGAACTTACAGGGTATTGAATTATTAAGATAGGGCTGATGCAGGTTTTTGAACAATTTTCAAACTGTCTTTACCATGGTAGATGAATGCAGGCAAACTACAGTCTCTTCCCACCCATTGGAGATAAGTAGAGAGATAATAATTAACCAATAATTAAGAGCTCTATTTTCTGCCAGTGCCCAAAGCAGGTTCTTAACCTCTCATGCTTGTATTATGGAAACAAATATTGATGGGATAAGACCATGATCACTCACCTGTCTAAATAATTCACAACACTGGGACTCCTATAACTCTTCATGATCATGATTTCATTAACAGTTAATTGCTTCCTCCTCAGTCCTTGAAGATTGATTTTCTTTATGGCCACCTAAAATGATATTGAAAATGTGTAACTTTGGAAGTTGGCATGGAGCTTCTCACATGGAGTGAGTGATTCTGGAATGGCACAGCCAAGCTGTGCAAAAGCACCTTGTGATTAGACATTGGAGTAATTAGGAAGTGACAATCCAACAGCCCATTGCTCTGCTCCCTTGGGGACAGTTACATGACACCTGACCACTGACACATTGCCTTGTCCACTTGGTAGCAAAGGTGTATCAACTCTCACCCACAAAGCTCTGACCACACCCTCTGCTGCTCTGCCTGCACTTCCAGAGAAGTAATCTGTGCCTTGGTACTCTGTGGATACAGGCAGGCCTTTGGGCTTTTAGGGACACCTTGCAGATCTCTCCCTACGTACAGCTCCCAAGTGGCTAATGAGCTACCAGTAACATTCAGATGTATTTGCTGGTAGCCAGAAATGAGGATTCAGGACTCTGAAGCTCTAGCCCCAAAGAGCAGTGAGATGCTAAACCTTGGTTTTAGCAAATGAGAGCAAGTGGGCACGTCCTTCTCTGCAAGGAACCGCTGCCCTCCTTGCCTTCCTACTGGCAGCTGAGAAGGACAAAGACTGTCCCAAGTGCAATTTGCAGGCTGGCACCAGTCTGTGCTTCCTGTGTCTTTGCTGCACAGCTCTACCCAAAGCTCCAGGCACAGATGTCACCCGTAGGGAAAGGCCTTGAGAACAGCAGAGTCTGCAGGGGCTGTTGACATTTACCTCTCCTCCTGTGGCAATGTCAAGTGCTCTAGAAACCTCTCCAAAAGCCCTAGAAAGAAAACAGCAGCAAAGAAAGGAGAAGCCATTTAGATCTTGCAGTGAAAGCCACTCCAGACAGGAGATCTCTGCTGTAAATACCTAAAAGCTGCGGGTCTGCCAGAAGGCAGATGATACATTTTCCCCTCCAGTGCATGGGCACTGGGCCTGTTTCTGAAGTGCTGGGCTTTCCTGCCTCAGCTCAAAAAGACAGCTTATTCCTTCATCTCGGCTATCAGTTTCCAAACTGGGCAGGTCTAACCTTGAGCACGGAGAATTTCCTTTAGGAAACTCTTGGACAGAAATGTCCCTGAGGATTGTTATCTGACAGCTATCATAAAGGGGCAGGTTGCTCTTTCAGGTAAGCAGGGTTCTTCTCCTGTCATTTGTGTGGCAAAATTCTATGATCTTGAGACATACACAAATGCTAAGGAAATTACCACAGAGCTGTCCCACACTTGAGAGACAAGGAGATCTACCAGGTTCTGCTCCTTGCTGCAGGCAAGACCTTGGTTGGCAGCATGGAGATGTCTTTGGCAATGCCTTCTGAGCACACTTACAAATTCTGGCCAGTACTAAGAGATGGGGCAGACTAACCCTGGTGTCTGAACATGTTTGCAGCTTGTCTGACTTCCCACTTGATGGATATTCCACCAGCGAAACACCTGGCCCAAGGCTGTGTAGAAGTATCTGTGGACTCACCCGCTGCCGAGATTTTCCAGTTCAATGTATTTTCGTATGGGATTTTCCATGTTCACCATTCTCCCTGAGGGAAACAAAATGCAAGATTCTCATTTTCATGCAGAAATATCACCTTCCAGGAGATACGAAAGGCAGCCCCACTGTCTGGGGCTCTGAACCCTTTGTGGTCAGCTGGGCAGCAACCATAACAACAACAAGAGCAAGAGCAATAAGCCAGGCAGTTCTGCAGTCCAAATGGCCAGCAGAGAGACTGGTTTTGTCCAGTCCTTTGAAGACTTCTCTTGTTAGGAAATAAAGCCCAGGGAGATGCATTCCCAGGAGAGGAGGGCATCTTCTCCAACTTGCAGCTGTTTGCCAAAAGAATGAATGCCTTTCCATCTGTAAAGCAGAGCAGCTGATGCTGTAACCCATTCCAAGGGGGCTTTCAGCATCAGGACCCTCACCCTGTATGAGCAGGCTGAGCTCCAAGACGCCCTTGCCCGTGGCGCATGGGAAGAACCCCAGTGCTTCCCTTCACCCTGACAGCGCGGATCAGTGGCTGCCATTGGACTCAGCCTCTCAGCACCGCACACGTTCCCCCCACCTTCCCAAGTGGGCACAGCGGGCAAGGGCAGCGAGGACAGCAGTGCTGCTCAGGTGCCGCTGTGACACGCACAGCTGCCCAGAGGAGATGCTGTCCCTCTCGGGAGTCCAGGCCATGCCATGCAGAAGCCGGCCCAGACGAGGGGCTGCTGCCTCGGGCCAGCTCGGCTCTGCAGCGGCCGGCCGGGCGGCAGCGCCACTCTCCCAGCTAAGGAAGGCTCCAGCCCCTGCAGTCACAGCAGCCCTCAGGGCCAGGGCACACAGCAAGGCTGCCAAAGGCCAAGCATGAGCACTGACAAGCCATGGCCACAAGCCACAGCCAGCCTGAGCCCCTGACAAGCTGCTGCCCCCATTCAGGACACAACGGGATTGGCTTTGGCATCAGACACACCGAGGTGTGGATCAATGCCCTTTTTTGTCTCAACAGGTGAAGGTACACACAGAATGAAATGGGATCTTTTCTCAGCCCCAACAGGTCTTTATGGGAGGGCACAACACTGGCAGCTCTTATGGGCAAGAAGCAGATTAAATGGGTTGTGCTGCAGAATCACAGAGGGCTTGATGTGTTTTCCTAGAGACTGATCTGAGCAGGGGTTGGGCCAATGGGTAGCATTCTAAGAGTCATGGGAATGATTTGAATCAGATATGAAAAAGTGCCATGGATCTGAGGAATACACAGTGGAGGGGCTGGAGGCTCCCTCCTGAGAAACGCCTGCGGTGAAGTTTTTTCTGATCACACCATGTCTGTGTGTCTCTTGGAGATATCTTTATAAGAATAAAAGTAGGATATTAATTTCAGATTGTTATACAAGTATCTGTTTTTTCCTTGTGGGCCCAGTGAAAACTGCTCTTGCTCTCTGTTTCTGCTGTCACCTGATGTTCTTTCAAAGGAGTCCTCACTGACAAAAATACAGCATTCTCATCAAATAATGTAGTAGATGTAATAGTGGTAATAAGAATGTTCATAAAAATGACACCAGTAAGACACATGGGGCAGAACAGCTCCTTCAGGATGGAGAAAATCTCTAGCAAAAAAACCCACAAAATAAGCCAGAAAAACCCCAAATTAAAATCAGAACTGCAACAAAACCACAAAACCCCAAAAGCATTCAATTTCTCTGAAGCATTTTGGTTCTGACAAGTGTAGGGAAGCCTGGAGTCTAAGTTGAATTTAGGAATCAAATGTTCTCTTCAGTTTGGCCACTAGCATGCAGCACTTGAATAGATAATTTGCTAGGTTACAGCCTTCTGCTGATGCAAGAACAATCTCTGCTTCTGCCTTTAGGAGAAAACGAAGCCCAGGCAGACCCGAGCCAGTCCAAGATTCCCTCAGAGGCAACAGGAACACCCAGAGTGGTCTCTCACTGCCTTGAAGCACAGCAGTTCCTGTGGGGAGCCCTAAATGTCTCTGTGACACCAAATTGAGGCGGAATATTTGGTACAGCTATGTTGGCACGTGCACACAATTCACTGTCCCTCAGACAAGAAATACACAAGCCATACTCAGAAGCTCCAGGAAGTCGTCCTGTAGCTGAGCAGCATCTGTGTCAGTGCTGGAGATGGATGAACAGCCCGGGCTCCACTTCTCTGGTTGGGGAACCAAGGCTCCTTTAGATGATGCTGCTGCTGCTGCTGCTGCTGCTGCTACTGCTGCTTCTGCTGCTGCAGATGATGATGATGATGATGATGCAGCAGATTCAATAGAAGAGCCTGTGTAGATCTGAGAGTAGAAATGAGTTGGTGTCAGAAAGATGACCGGCAGAGATTGCCCTAAGTTATCTTTACAAACACAAGCCCGTAAGAAGTTGCTCTTAGCCATATGCCAAGCTCATAAACTGGATTATTTTGGATGCCTGCTTCTGAAACCAAATGATCAAAACCAGAAGTTGGTTTTGATTGAGTTCATAGACACCTTCGTATTCCATTTTCATGGATTTTCTGAAGGATGACTGCAACAATGACCATTCCATTCCCTCCCAAGGATTCCTTTCCCCCTCCAAGGGCTTCAGACACAATTGTAGCTCTTTGTCCAAATGTTCTACCTCTTCCCACTGAGTCCACTTTTCCTCCACCATCTTTGAGACATGCTCAACCTTCAGCATCTCTGCTTGGGACAGTTGCTGTGCCTCACGCCAACCTTGGGGCTCTTCATCACCAGTCATTTGCTGGAAGCCTTTGCGGGCTGCCAGGTGAGGTGTCAACACTCCAACCTCAAGTCAAACAGAACAAAGCAGTCAGAGACTACAGCTTGTCCCTTTCTGCCAAGGCTCATTGACTGTGAGGAAAGGGAACGAGCAGGAGAGGAGCAGATTCCCCAAGGGATACAGACAGCTTGTGGCTTGTGTTCAACGTCTATCTGGGTGACTGTGTTCACTTGCAAAAACACCTGAAGAAACAAGGAGAGCAGGAAGAGGCCAGCAGGAATGCACTCAGATGAGTGCTGGCAAAAGGGGAAAGCGACATGTGCCACTGTCCAGAGCAGTAGCTGGGATTCAGCACACCAGCAAGTTTCCTTCAAAGCAGCTGGGATAGACACTACAGCAGGATGGCACTGAGAGGCATCACCCCAGCTCCCTGCTGCTCTGCAGAGGAAAGGCAAGAGGGGCTGAAACCACCAGACTGCAGTGACTGCAGTGGCTATCGCTGTTTCACTCACTTGTTTTACTAGAGAATCCTTCTTCTGAATCAGGTGATTAATTTTCTCTATGACAATTTTCAGTTCTTCCTCCAGCCTCTTCTCCTTTGCGTCGATCCTAGCCTCTGTTTCCTGCAGCTCTGCCTGGAGATTTTCCTTGATGTCCTCTAAAAAACACGAGAGAGACAGCTTGATGAGTGGAGTGACTTCTACTCTTTCACTCACCTGATTCTGCTGATCTCCTCTCTGCTGATGGAGCCTCATCTCCTCTTCGGTGCTCCTCATGTCTTCCTGGTGCCTTCCCTTCACTGCCACAATGGCACTCTGAGCTTCAGGCAACTCTGCCTGTGGCTCTGCCTTGATGTTCTGTACACACAAATGGAGAACAAGTGACTGGGAGCTGCCATCAGGCTCAGCTTTTCCCTCTTTCAGCCTCAAAATCACACTCATTCAGTCGCTTCTTTCTGCCTACTTAACCACCTCTGCTTCCACTGTAACCCTCCTGTCCCAGAGCTGATCTCTGCAGATTACAAGGCTCTGTGCTTTCAGTGCTTCTAGGACTCCTGGCCTCCTCAGTCCCAAGAGCTGTGTTTTATGCCCCTCTTCCTGCCCTGCACTCTGTCACCTGCTGAGTCAGGCTTACCTGGCCATTCTCCAGTGCCTCTTCCACCTGCTGCCCAAGCTGCTCTTCCTGCTCTCGGGCTGGCAACAGCTCTCCCTCAGTCTGGCATGGCATCTCTGACAAATCAATCTGCTCCTGCTCTTTCTCCAGAACAACCTGCACAGAAAGCAAGAGAACATGGCCTTCTACTCCCCACACAACATTTGTGGCCCAAGACTCAAACACTGATGGGCTCACACGTTCCCAAAGCACTGTGCTGCTGCTCTCCTGGCTTGTTCTCTGCCCATGGGGAGACACAGATTCCAAAGTGACACTGGCAGTACAATCAGGGTCCAGCTGGGTCTGAATCCCCAACAGACTCTTGGGCAGCTGACAGGTAACGTGTGCCATTTCTCAAGGGTCTGCTGAGGGCCTCCCTCCCCTTCTGCTCTGTCCTCTTTGTCTTTCCGTAGTCACTCACACTCAGCCCTGTCCCACAGCTCCACCCTGGCTCTGCAGGTGGCTTCCTGTGTGATTTCATCCCTTGTGAGAGACACTTGTGGACTTCATGTTCTCTTCAGGCCTGCACCACCATTCCTGCCTTTCTGACATCTACACTCTTGTTAGAAATCCTGCTCGTTCAGGAGATAAGGATGTGTGCAATTTGATCCTCTGATGGAGGTCAGAGAGCCCCTATGGCCACCTGAGTGTATGGAAGAGGACCAAGGTGTTTATCCTCCCTCTTTTGTCAGCTGAGAATTCTGAGCAGCACTAACAGAGATCCTCCAAAGGCCCCATCAACAAATGAATTGACACACCCCGAGGGATGCCAATGAAGGAAACCATGTGTCATGTAATGCATGTATGACCAAAGTCTCCAAACTCCACCTAGAGCTTGAGATTGTTCCACTCCCTTAGGACATGCAGCAATTTGTTGCATAAAAAGAAGATTTCACAGCAGAAGAGAGTGGAAAAGGAAAAGAGCTGTGAGGGGAAAAAAAAAAAAAAAAAACATCTCTGCAGGGGGAATCATCACTGCCTGCTCCAGAACAGTCAATGGAACCTGTCTCTCCTCCTCTCCTCAAAGGGATGACTTTAGGTGACCTTTATACCACCAACTGCTTTGCAGCAGAGATGGGAAAATTCAAATGGAATATCTGATATTTATCAAATCGAAATAGATAGATAGGTAGATAGATAGATAGATAGATAGATAGATAGATAGATAGATAGATAGATAGACAGACAGCTAGATCTCACTAGATAAACTCTCTTGCTATATTTTCTATCCCTACACACATCAACATTTGGTAAGCAGTGCCCCCATCAGCAGCAGTGCTGAACTTGCTCTCCTGTTGCTTCAATAAATCACACTCTTGGGGAATCTGGATTGTGTCGGTGCTTTGCTGTCAGACCCAGAGCACTGCTCTGGGAAGTGCAGTCTTTGTGCATCTGTGCTCAGACAAGTTCTTCTCTTGGACTCACCCACACTGATGGTGCTGAAGTGGCTGCAATCAGAAATGAAGCCCAGCCCCTCCCAGCCTCTCTGATCTCTCAGCACCAGCTGGAATGCAAGGCCATTGATTTCCTGCTCAATTCCCAAACACAACACCTATTGATCAACCATGGGCTGCCAAAAGGCATGGGCACTGTTCACCTGAAAGTGATGTGCAAGCCCTGCTGTCTGGCCTAGCACCAGAACAGCTCCTTCTGCCCCAACATCCCCACCCCAAACTATGTGTTCTCCTGCAAAAATACTGCATTTTCCAGAACTGCCATCTTCCAAATTCAAATTCTAACAGAGTCTCTTCCAGTGCTGCAAGTGGGCAGGAAGGGTTGAGCCAAAGCACCTTTAATGGCTGCAGAAGGAGAAATTACACAGTGTTCTTCCTGCTATCAAACCAAAAGACAAATAAACAAAGCAAAGAATGAAATTGTCACCCACTCCAGGGTCTAATCTTCTTGGCTGCAGGGAGGGGATGTTTGGCAGGAAAGTGGCCCAAGTGGTGAGCACTGTCATGTAGGGATTGATGGAAGTCTGCTTGAAGCAGACTTGAAGCACCACGGCGCTGCCCAGCACAGGGGGACGCTCAGTGCCCTGCTCCTGCTGCCCCACTCTTGCTGACACATGGCCAGCATGCCCCAGGCCTTCTTGGCCACCTGGGCCCAAGCTGGCTCACGTTCAGCTGCTGTTGAGCGACACCCCTGGGTGCTTTGTCCCAGGCAGCTGCTCAGGCACCAAGTTGCACATTTGATTTAAAGACACCATCCAAAATTTGGAGATGTCTTTCCTGTTCTTAGCAACACAAGACAGCACTCAAGGACTTGCGGCTTTATCCCAGCCTCCAGGCTCCTGGGGAGTTTTCAAAGCTGCAGACTTCAGAAAGAAAAGTCTCAACAGACATATGGAGTCTCTGGTTTTGCCTCAGAAGAAGGATTCAGAACTGTGCAGTTTGTGTCTTTTGCCACACAAGAGAAGAGCGGCCCCACATGGATTCATGGACAACAAAATCATCTCTTTGCAGCTTATCAAAAGCCAGAAGAGACGTGGGCTCAGAGCACCTGTCAGCTCTGCTACTGACTGCTCTGCCTGAAAAGGCAAAACAACAACCTGGCAACAAAGGCACCAAAATCCCTGATTTCAGTCAGAAATTCCACATCCCCAGTGTGTCTCTGAAATACTCCCAGGTAAGCACACTCAAGAAGCTCATGGGGACAAACCACCCCAAAGTGCTTGTGTGGTCAGATCCACATCTTTTGTGCCTGCAGCTACTTGGCCAGTCTGTAGGGCACAGGACTCTCCAGACCACAGTGTCCTCTCCAGAATGTGACATGGCTGAGCAGAGTGTCTTTGAAATGCTCCCTCCTCTGGGCACAGGGAGCCTTCATGCTTCAGGCTGGCCCCTCTCAGAATCCCAGCAATTGGGGGCCTAAACATGACAGATCAAAAGTCATTTTTCAGCTGTCATTGCCTGGGGTGACTTGCTAGATGCTGGCAGGACTCCAGCACTCAGCAGCCTCAGCTACCAACAGCAAGTGCCGGCTGCTGAGGAACTTGCAGCTGTGCCTTGCACTGAAGACAACACCAGCCAGAAGTGGCACTTACAGTCTCTGAATGTTCAGGCTGGGGTGTGACCACTGCTGGGGGCTCGTGGTCATTTTGCTCCTCTTTGGCCTCTTCTCCAGGAGCAGAGGGAGCCAGAGAAGAGTCTGCTGTTGGTTCTGGGCTCTGTGCACAGATAGTAGTGTTAGGGACAGGCAGCTACCTATCATTTATAACCTTACTTCTATTCTGCTCTATTTCTACAACCAGCTCGACTAAGGACAAATCATCCACTTTGATAGCAATGGGATTCTAAGTCACTCCGACTAAATGAAAATGGCTTAATTCAACTGGACTGCAAATTGTCTGAATTAGATCTCCCACCCTGGCTACTGTCAAGAAGCAGTGTTCTTTCTGCAAAACTGGTCTTCTGGTTCTTTTAAAGCACTGAAGTGGAAAATGAGGAAATAGGCAGCAATGCCTTTGCTATCACTGCTGCAGACATGGAAATGGATTTCCTTTCAGCCTACTCAGCTGGCCACCTACACTGCTGCCACAGGCCAAGCTCCCAGCTTTCTCCACAATTCTCTAACAGCAGGAATATCAAAGGTTCCTTTCTCACTCACCTCAGGATCGGCACCTCTGAACACACGCCTCAGGTGACCTGCAGTGAGCAAGGGAAAATGAACGCAATGGGGTGAGAAAACTGCCTGGGCTGCTGAATCCCATAGAATAAGTGAACCCAAATACCAAGAGGGTATTTTCCTCTGACAGCCTCCCTCAGGGGACACAATTCTTTCACACATCCAACAAGGAACTGGGCAATATTCTTGCTTGTGCCTACACTTTGGCCTCTTTTGCCAGTAAGTGAACACAAACTTGATCAAGAACATGCAAAGTGTTCTTTAACACTCAATGCTCGATTCTTGTCCTACAGATAAAGTAGCTTTTGCTCTTTTTCCTTTCAGGTACTTTTTTAAAAGATAAGTTGCATGCAATAATTCTCATTAACTTGCTGAAAACATTGGCCCAGAAAATCTTCCCCCAAATCCCCCTGAGCTGTGGCAGTTCTATTGTGCAGCACAGCAACAGCAGCTCCAGCGTTCAGGAGCACACACTCGCTGCTTTGGAGTTTGCACTTCATTGCAAAGGCTATTGCTATTCTAGCACTCAGAAAAGGGTGAACTTAGTCAAATCCTTTCATGACAAAACTGAGAACAAAAGAAGCTTTCCCTCAATTATGGGGAGAACCACAAAGTCTTAAGAAGGCCTTCTGAGAAGGTCTCTGCATTTTCAAAGCTATCCTGCTTGAGCCAGCAAACTGAGGAAAGGACAGACTCTGCTGCCACAGACTCTCCTGTGCAGGGAATGGAACCCTTGCAAATGCTGCGTGCAGACCCCTGGCTACAGGCATCCCGTTTTTGCTAAACTTGTTGACAGGAGCTTTAGCAAAGCAGTGGCATCCTAATGGTCCTTCTGTTTCAAAATCAACCCAGGCACTAAGAAAAACAGGAAGACCTACAAAAGCCAGGTTAGGTTACACCCAGGGAAAACCTCTACTTACATGCCAGGTTTGTCAGGTAATAGCCGGAATAAATAAAGCCGTAAACGGTGCAAACTGCAGCAGCGAGTGGCTCCATCATTGGAGCACTGCTGTGCCAGTTTGCAGACACTGCTCCAACACAAGATACACAAGGCTCCTGTCAGTGTGCAGCTGCCCACTGACAAACGCCTCAAGCAGGAGGATGCTCCTGCACTGAGCAAGCCCAAGAGCTGCTCTGACACTGAGGCCTTCTGTGCCCCAAGGCAACCTTCTGATGTCACCACGACAATGTGGCAACCATGCCCTGACATCACAAAGCAAGTGTTCTGCATTGGAATTTATGCAAATTTATGCAAAGCAACCCAACCTCCCCTACAGCAAACACCAAATAGCCTGGGAAGTTCTCCTCTGTCACAAAGCTACACAGACTCTCATGGTGAAACAAACCCCGTTGTTCAAGGGATCCAAGAGTAAAAGCAAGAGTGGCCCAAGCACCTACAGCCTGTTCCCCAGCTGAGCACTCACATGGGACCAAAGACAAGGCAACCAGACCAAGAGAATGGCCCAAAGCATTGCACAGAACCAGGAAAGAAAACACTGTTGCCATAACAGCTGAAATAATTCTTAACAAATCTCTCCACATATTTGCATATTTATTGGACTTGCCCAGGGCTCCTGTCTACATATATCTCTGCCTTTATTCCCATTTGGAAGCAGTTGAACTGGCAGGATCTACCCAGCAGCAGCAGCAGCAGCTGCTCCAAGCTGGGAACATGAGTGGCAGTGCTGATTTCCAGAGGCTTCTGTCCCCCAGGTGAAGCCAAGGCAGGAGCAGGTTGAAAAGTGCTGGCGCTGCTGCTGCTGCTGCTGCTGCTGCTGCTGCTGCTGCTCAGTGCCAGAGAGCTCTGAGTGGGCAGAGCACGGTGCCCACTGTGCTGTGGGCTCTTTCTCCTGCCAGATCTGGACACACCTGGGAACAAGTGATAATGACTTCTGGGAAAAACAAGGGGTTTTTTTGGGAGCTGCATTACTCTGCATACACTTGGGCCACCTGCAGTACAGAGCTTTGGCCTTCAAAAAACATAAACCAGAGAGAAACAGCTGGAAAATATTTCATTTTTACCATTTTCATTTTCTGACAGATTTAAATCACAACTCAGAATTTATTGACATGAGAGTAGGGGTATCCTGAGGCTCTCTGCTAGTCATTGTCATAGGTTCAGTGCCAGGGTCTTCATTTCTTCATGTAGGAAGAGGAATAACACAGCACCAATAGGAGGATCAGATCATTTGTTTATTCTCTAAGCTTGGTTACTTTTATACTGTATACAGATCTATTCATACAAGTATCCCCTGTAGAACTGGCTGCACACATCCTTGTAAGCATTTGTATTGGATAATTACGTTTGTGTATATGGGACCAAAATTTGTGCGTTCAACTTCTCTATCTCCTATCTTGTTTGGCTCTTCCTTTGTGTTCTTTTGCTGACCATGACTGTTCCTTCCCTGTCTGATAACCTTGCCCACGTTCTTAACTCTTTCTCTTTGAGGTGAAATTTGTTCTAATGCAGCCCAGGGTCCTACATCTCCCCTTCTTTTCTTTAAAATTGGAGGAACTAAATGCTGCAACATTTGTTGAATGCATTGTAAGAAACAAGGAAGAAGCAGCAGAAAGCTTAGAAATACAATCAGTAACATTATTGCCCTCTTGACCAAGGCCTGCCACCAACCCCTTAAACCCAAACTAGCAAGGAAAAGGATCATGTCATTCTCTGATATGCTTCATGTTTTCATGTAGTCCTGCCATTAGTTTATGAATATTTTGGGAGTGCTCAGATAAGTTAAAACAACACATTCCTTCAAAATCCTCACATCCATGTCCATGTGCTAATAACAAAAAATCTATAGCTGCGCAATTCTGCATGGGTGTCATGCCGAATACTATCAACATCAGTCAGCAACTCACTCAACACTTTCTTAGTCAAATGCAACTGTTTGTCAACCCAACAGGCAAGACGAGCTTTATTTTTCACATTCCTGGCAGCCAGTCCCTCTGGTAAATGGAAAGATGTTGCAATGACAGTCACCAATGATGGTAATTGCACATTGGCATTACAAGTCTCATCAAAATTCCAAATGGATCGATGTGATCTTTGATAATGACTTTGAATGGCATTCAATAAATTCCTCATGTGGGGAGCAAATAATTTTAGTGGACCAAGAGAGCATGGTCCACCAACAGGTCATCTTGGAATACCAGGCCATGCTCGATTCCCACAAATCAAAAAGAATCCTGGTGGGAGTTCCCACTCTCCTGAAGCGTTTCCTGTCAGACCCCCTCTTTTTAATCTGTTCCATGGAGATTGTCCTGTAACATTTGGATAACCTTCAAACAATGTTTTTTCTCCTTGCTTTTGTAACCAACTAATCCTAGGATCTCCAAACCAAACTACTCCTGTACCATTAACTGCTTGCCATGGTGGGACCATACTGTTGCAACTAGGCAGAACAGTAACATTGACATCTAAGGTTGGGAAAACACTGGCTAACAAATCCAGTTCTTGAAATGGAATAGGATATGATCAGTTCAAATTTGCAATTACTCTTTTCTGCCAGGCTGCATTGCACACAGACAGCCAAGTATACTGTCCCTTTGGACTGAGACAGTCATCACTTCTGCCACTTCTTAAATTTACAATTTTCGGGTCCCCCCAACCAGAAAAATCTGTTTTGTTCTCCTGAAGGGGAATGCCAATTAAGCAAGTTCAAAAAGGGTCATTGGCCTGCTGTAAACTGAGACAAAAATCCTGCATACCAGACACATTAGCCCAGGTTACCCAAACATTTCTTTGTGCTTTGTCCAGAAACACCCCTCACCATACAATGAAAAACCCCCCAAAATCAACAGTAACATCGCCATGGGTGATGGGCATCGTCTTTCTGCCATGTCCCATTCAGGACTACAAACTTGCCAACTTTGGGCAACTCCAACACCCATTCCACACTTGGTGTTCACTACCTTATTGCCTTGCCTAATACGTAAAAATGCAAAGCGTTTAAGAAGCTCAAAGCTAATGTCTGCTAATACTCTCTGTCCAAAATCTTTAATCTGTTTGAACGAGTTTAGAAACTGTTGTTCATGCAGTACTCTGACTGCACCCCTTGGAGCATTCCCTCCAGACAACTGATCTAATGATGGACCACCAAAGTCAGTCAACCATCGTGCTCTAGAGTAGGTAATAACCCGTGTGATACACGGCTGACACTTATACACCTCCTCTCTTTCACGTGCCAGAGTGACTCTCCAACTCTCTTGTTTACACCAAGAACAACACACCAATAGCCAGGGTCAATAGTCAAGCCCTTGTTCTCCACAAACACCTTCAAGAGTCTCTAATTGTCTCTTGTCAACTGATTGTTTTCAAAGAGCCACATAAAATGCAGTAAGATCTGGCAAAAAACCAACTGCATCCTTATTGTCAGGGTGCAGGGCACTCAGCAATGGTGTCAATGCCAAGTTCATTCCATGCTGATGTCTCTTCCATGCTTCAAGACAAAGAGCTGATGTCATTATTCTTCTGTAAGCATGGTTTAAGCCATTTTGCAGGAATCCATGTAGCTGAATCTTTCCCTGTGGAAATACAAGCATAAGCTTTTCCCCAAGTTAATAACTGCATTGGGCCCTCCCATAACCCAGTCAGAGGAGGAAAATATTTAACTTGAATATTTTTTAAGGTAAAATCAGGTTGGTTTGTGTGCATGTGTACTACTGCAGGAGGATGGTCTTGTCGTCCACCTACACTCAACCAATTTATAACAAATAATGGTTTTGCCAATATTTCATGGGGGGAACCCTCTATTTTCCCCTGTTTTTCCAAAGCAGTAAAGTGACTTTTAAGAATGTGATGAAAGCATTCAACAATTGCTTGGCCAGACGAGCTATATGGGACTCCATGGAGAAGTTGAATACCCCAATGTTGTAAAAAATTAGCACTAGAAGTGGCTCAATACATGGGACCATTATCAGTTTTGATCTTCTTGGGGAATCCCATCACAGCAAAATTTGGAGTTCTTCTCCAAAGTTGTTGAGCCGCAGCAGCTGAGGCAGATGAATGGGCAGAAGCCCACACAAATGCTGAGCAAGTATCCACTGACATATGCACATAATGTAATGGTCCAAAAGGTGTAAATTCAGTAACATCAGTTTGCCAAACTCATGGGGCTGGAGTCCCCGAGGATTAGCTCCTCCATCTTGCAGTGGTGTCAGAATAGTGCTGTCAGGACATGCTGCAAGCACCGCTCGAGCCAGTGTTTTTCAAATTCCAAATTGTTTACAGAGAGCAGCAGCAGATTGATGAAAGATACTATGTGATCAGGATGCCTCTTGAATTAGTGTGACCTTCGGAGAGGATGACTGAAGAAGAGCCTTCCCCACTTACAAACCATACCAAAGTAGCCATCAATGTCACTTTCCACCTCTAAGAAATAACTGGCAATTCAGAAGGAAATGTTGAGATTTCTCACAGGGTCAGGAGGAAGGGAATCATCCAAAAGAGATGAGGCTTCAGAAAATTTATGGATTTATAATCCTACTCTAAAATCCAACTCTACATTACTACTCTACAATCCGACTTTCTAATCTTACTCTACATTCCTACTCTACAATATTACTCTAAGCTAGCCATGGAGAAAACAGTTCTATATTGATTAAAACATTACTGTTCTCTCCTTCCACTGCTTCACTGATACGATGAGTGGCACCAGGCTGCACCCAGGATTGTCCGATGTTACAAATTGATGTAGCAGAAAGGAAAAGAAAACAAGAAGAAAGCATGATTTTCCAAGCTAAGAGCTTCAAAGGCAGAGGAATATTTTTTAAATGAAAAGGGCATTGAGTAGGTCTAAGGAGCATGG
The DNA here is from genome assembly GCF_971803275.1 of Cyanistes caeruleus. Classification (NCBI taxonomy): domain Eukaryota; kingdom Metazoa; phylum Chordata; class Aves; order Passeriformes; family Paridae; genus Cyanistes; species Cyanistes caeruleus. Next base: position 5,622,444 of record NC_141732.1, on the reverse strand, counting down.
GGCAGCAGTGGCATAGGTTGGCCCAAGAGCTGGTAGGTGCCCCACCCCTGGAAATAGCTCAGGTCTGAGTATCCTGTTCCCTTTAAAGATGTCCCTGCTCCCTGCAGGGCACTTGGACCACATGAGCTTTACAGGTCCCTGCCAGCCCTGCCCAGTCTAGAATTCCTCACCATTCTCAGTTGAACAGCACCAAGATTGGAAGGGAGGAGGAGGGGGGCACATCTGATGCCTTGGAATTCAGTGGAGAAGGAGCCACCATCCCTCAGCCACTGTTTCACCTGCAGCCCCTTGGCATTTTACCTGCAGGAGCTCCTCAGCAGACCAGCGCTGTGCCTCGTCTGTCTGCAGGCAGCAGCTCAGGAAGTCACGCAGCAAAGCTGAGAGGAGTTTGGGCTGCCGCAGCTGTGGGGTCCCTCCTTTGGCTATCAGGAGTTGAACCTGGAGCAAACAGAAACACAAGGCTCCACCTGCTTCTTTCCCATCTGCAACTGCTCTCCCAGAGCCCATTGTTTCAGCTCCACTCTGCAGTGGCAGATTTTGCCCTGGCAGAGAGGCAGAGATGACTTCCCTGTATCATCAAAAAACACAAGCCCCAAAGCAGCCCCAGCTTTTCCAACATCCTGCAGGTCTGGCTTTGGCAGCTGATTTCATGGACTGATCTAGTTAGTGGGAAAATAAAGACATGAAAATACATGTTTTCTTCTCTGAGGATTCACACCAGCCTGACAGGCTTCTTGGAAGAGGGATTTTGCTATTCTAACTAACTCTACTCTTTCCAAGGATTATTACATAAAAGGCAGCTCAGCAGTGCTTGTTGGTCCCGGAAGCACAGCTGCCATAAAACAAAACTCATCAAGCTTTTTGTCCTGTTGTTGAAAACAATGGTATTTGGAAGAAAAGAAAGGAAATGCCCCAGGTACTTTTCAGGGAAGGAAACAAACATTTGGGATCCCCTATTCAACAGAGATACATTAAGATGGCTCCCCAAATGTATTGAGATAAAAATGCCTGTTTGGGCACACAGGAGTCACCTGCAGCTTTGTCTCTCTGCAGTCTGAAAATTTCAGGTTCCCTTATGTGGAAATAGGAAAACATTCCTGGTGAAATCTGAAGAAAGAGAAGTGGCATCCCTTTGCTAAGCCTCTGCTCGTTGGATACTCAAGTCAATGCATAAACATTGGGCCCATCCCAGAAAGTGGCAGGAAACAAACTGGAGGTTTTGGCAGGCTCTCCCCATCACCAGGCTCCAGCTTGGTGATATGGAGAAAGTGGCTTGGCTTATGAACAAATATGGTCACTAAGTGTTTCAGCAGCACGGCACAAGAAGCAGCAGGGACTCTGTGCCTTTAAACCATCCTCTCCAGGTTGCAGGCAAGTTTCCCTGTGAGAAGAATGGGGGTGTACTTCTTCTCTCAAAACCACTATTTCAGAAACTTTGTTTGGTTTGAGTTTCTTTCCTTCATTGCTGGAAAAAATAGCACCAGTTCTGAGATGATTGTTTCCTGTTATTAAGGCCATCTACACAGCCAAAAGAGCTGGAACGATAACCCACAGCAAAATGTTGCCTGAGAATGGAGATTGTTTGCGTGGGGTAAGGCTTGATCTGCCCCACTGATGCAACCAAACCTAGTGCTGATGCTGATGTGCTGCAGGGACATTTCTAGAAGGGAGCCTTGGTGGAAGTACTTGCAGCAGATGGCAATGGCATATTAGGGCATCTCCTCATGCTCCTTTGATTTAGGACTTGATCTTTTTTTATTAACTTTTATGTTATCTTTTACATATCTTTATAGTTTTCTCTCTCTTGAGAGAGGATTAAGGTCTCTAGGTCTTCTCTTTGCAGTGAGTTAATATCTCACCCAGGCCTGCAGATGGTTATGATGATTTTTGCTGGGTAGTGGTTGAAATAGTTACGGTGATGGATTTGAGGCCGTGTTGTGGTTGTGCTAAGATCTCAGGGACCTGATCACAATGGTCATGGCTGTTCTTGCTGTGTGGCTGGTCTTTGGCCCCTGCTGTTTTTCATTTCAGCTGCAGACTGATGGCTCCCCCTTCCCACTGATGGCAGCCGCATGTGGGGTGTCGCGCTGGAGGGGGCCTGGCTTGGCCAGCAGCTACTCCCAGGGCCCAGCGGACTCTGGCTTGGCACGAGCAGACAGGGCCAGGGCTGAGGCCAGGGCCTGGTGTTAGTAAGATGTTAGTAGCTGTGAATTGGCTTAGCTCTGGCCAGGGCCCTGCAGCCTCCCGTCCCCCACCTGGCTTCTGTTGGGGCCTGGCCCGGCCCCTCCAGGCCTCGCAGGCTGCGGTGGAGCGGGGTAGGCCCAGCCAGAGCCCAGTTACCTTTCAAGGCTGGAAACAAGAGACAGCCCTCTTGGGCTTGCCTGTCTTTTAAAATGTAGAATGCACTGAGGCAGAGCCAGCTTCTAAAATTATTTAATAAGTTGTCACTTCTCAGAACTAGACAGCTATTGGTTTTTTACTAGGCACAGAGGAAGCTCTTAGCAGCTTCTCTCAGAAAAATCATTTTCCTGGGTGGCTTCTTCCCTCCTCACTGAGTAATAATAAATGTAAAACCAGCATATCCACGCATCCTCAGAGTCCCCAGTGTCCATGGAATGGCCAGTGATTGGGGAATGCTGGCAGCCACAGTGATGTCGGTCATCCCTCCTGGTTACCCATGGGACTCCTCAGCCCCTTTTGGGATTTCCTGCAGTGCCAAGCCATGGGGAGGAAATGCCTTTGCTGCCATCCTGGGCAGGATCTTGCTCGGCACATTATGGCCTCATGTCCCCCATGTCTCATTGTCCTCTGACAGCCCCTGTGTCCCTGCACTTCCCTCAAGAGCAGGACTTTGGTGCCAACACCCCAACACTCCAAATCCATGCAATGGCATTGTCCCTGTGGTACCCCCACACTTACTAGATGGACGAGAATACTGCTTAGTTGATCTAGGAATTGATCCCTGGGCAACAAGATAATGTTGCCCTATCACCCTACCAACTTTTCCCCCTCCTCCCTTTCTTCTTTTGGATACTGAGGCAAAGAGATAATGCTTGAGCTAAGGGAAAAAGCTGTAGCTCTGAGGAAAGTAGTTACTTTGTAACAGGGTATGGGAATCAAGCACTTCTCAGAAATCAGTAAATTTAGCACAAGGCAACTGCATAAAGCTAACCACTGGCTATTTGAGCAGACAATCTTATAGAGCACGTGCAGAAACAGAGATAAAAAAGTTCAAGCCTGAGGAACACTTCTGGCCTTCATCCGCAACGACCACCAGGAGGCTGACGACCACCTTGTGCAGAGCCCTGCTACAAGGGCTTCCATAATCAAGGAATTAGAAAATATGAAGGTCAGGAAAGTAGAATGTGCCCAATAAGTTAAAAATGTGTAAAAGTTTGTACTGTGCTTTTTGAATGGACAAGTGGCAGAGCTGTTCACCTCACTCATGGTGTTGAATAAACAAATCCTTGCTCTATAGTCCCTGCACTATGGAGTACTGTTTAATTCACTCCTTTTTGTGCATCATAATCCCAGTATGCTTTTCATTTTCTTCTTAGATTCTTCTAATCATAATATGAGTAAGAGAGCGAGTTTTGTATTGACAAGGCCGAAACAGGGTAACCCAGGACAGAAGCAGCATTTCCAAATGCCATCCTGGGAAAGGACACAAAACAGCGCTGGGGAAGAGCGTCCCTCACACAGCCCTCAGAGCTGCCACAATGCACAAGATGGCGGCTGGGGCTGAGGCAGCCACACACAAGATGGTGGCCAGAGATGAGGCCGTGCCTCTCAGAGCGTTCTGCAGCCTCTACCAGCCCAGCCCCAGCCCCAGAACATCGCAGGGCAGTCAGAGCCCCCCTTCCAGGCATCTGTTTCAATGGACATTGACAGACACCCGGGGCACGGACACAGGGTAGCATCTGTGGTCTGTGCACACAAACACGTACCAGGCAGTTTGTAACCTCAGTTGGCAGTAGTCTCAGGTGAAAATAGAAAAAACTCCAGGGTTCGAATGTTTTAAAATAGAAAATTTCATTTTCCAAAAGAAAGTACCAAAAGCAGAAAGAAGCATCACAGCCTGGTTCTTCCATGCAGGACTCATAGTGAGTGTGAGGTGTTGAAAATGGAGATGGGATTTAACTGAAAGCAGACTGTGCAATGGGTGCTCACCTGTGATATCTATCCCTCAGGGTACCTATTTATTTAGAACACTATGAAGACTATGTAGAAATGAAAATAACCCATCAAACTGCAGCAGGAAATCCATTGTGGCTTAGGTTCTTCTTTATGAGATTCTTTAGGCTGAGCAGAGATTTTGTGTTCAGCAGATGCACAGGCAGAGGCTTCTTGGGCTGCTGCTCTAGCACCCGATATTTTGAGTAGGGAATTGCAGGAAAAAAACAAGAGAAACCCATCAACTACTGAAGAGAAAGAGTCACTGACAGGAAGCAGTGGGTGAAGAAATAAGAGAGGAAAAAGGCAGAAAATAGGAGGTCACAAGTGTGAGAAATGTGAGTGAGGAAAGGAGAGAAATGGGAAGGAGAAGTCAGCTGTGTGTGAAGGTGGGGTGGTGAGAACTTCAGGGCTCGGGCACCTCAGCAGCTGCTTCTGGGCTTTCAGCTCTTTAGCCCTCAAAAGGGCTGCTGGAGTGAAAACAGCTCTTAAGGCAAATACAGAAGAAAAGAGACAGATCTTCGTAGCTCTGATCTCTCAGGAGGTTTTAATTCAGCTTTCTCCTCCAAGAAATCCCAGTTCAAAAGCTGCTAGGGTCGGAGAGAACTTGCTTTTTCTCCGCTGTGGAAAAGGGTGGGTCTGTGAGAAACACAGAATGTATGTAAAACCGGAGGCATGCTGGGGGTGGCTTTTTGACCTCAGCACACCAGTAAAGGTGGCCAGCCAGGGTCTCTCTCCCAAGGAGAGGGCAACCATCTGCAGCCTAAGGGGTCTCCTCCCTCCAGGGAAGAACGGCCACACCGCTGGCCAGATCCCTGGCCACTACAGGAGGGAAGAAAAGGATAGGAAAGCTGAGTGGCGAAGGGTGAGAAACATGAGGAGCAGCAGCTGCTCCAAGCTGGGAACATGAGTGGCAGTGCTGATTTCCAGAGGCTTCTGTCCCCCAGGTGAAGCCAAGGCAGGAGCAGGTTGAAAAGTGCTGGCACTGCTGCTGCTGCTCAGTGCCAGAGAGCTCTGTCTGGGCAGGGCACGGTGCCCACTGTGCTGTGGGCTCTTTCTCCTGCCAGATCTGGACACACCTGGGAAGAAATGATGATGACCTGTGAGGAAACTGATGGATTTTGTGGAGGCTGCATTGCTCTGCACACACTTGGGCCACCTGCAGCACAGAGCTTTGGCCCCACGAAAGGTAAACTAGAGGGAAAGAGCTGGAAAAGACTTTGTTTTGATCTTTCTTACCTGCTCAAGAGAAATGGCCAAAATGAAAGTGACCAAAGAGGGCCCATTCCCCTCAGCCAGCTCAAGGTTCGAAAGGAGGCAGTACTCTATTTCAGTGCAGAGTGTGTGGAGAATCCCTTCCCTAAACTGTGCACATGTAGCAATCTCACCTACTAGCTTGTATCCATGGAACTAAGACATCTTCGGTACTTTGCTGAAACTCACAGGCTAAACATTTCCCCAGATTATTTGACATATTTAAATCCTGTCTCAGAATATATTGAAATGGAAATAGGGTTGTCCTGAAGCTCTCTGGTAGTCATTGTCATAGCTTCAGAAGGAGACCCATATAGAAAAGAAACCAAGACACAGTGGGGGTTGCAAAGAAAATTTATTCCATTAGTTGCAGTAGCAAATAATACATACCAACTCCTGGATTCCCAGAAACCCACTGAGCAGGAGAAGGAGGTGAAGCATGGTACTCGGTGGGAGGGGCAGGTAGTGTCATGGTTTTAAACCAGTAACTAAAAAAAAATTACTTACTTTTTACTGTGAGATATGGATTAGAACAAGAGCAAAACAGGCATAAAACTTAAAAGGAATAAAGAAAGTTTATTAACAAACTCCAATAATAAGAACACCAGAATAAACTTCCAGAAAAACTTTTTTTATCCCCTATCTACTATTCCCTTGTTCACATGACAACAGAGACAAAAACTTTGGAACTTTGGTGGTTAAAACAGTCTTAATTCCTGCTACAGTCTTTTCACCTGTCTTTGTAGAGAAACAGAAGTTTCTTTCTATTTATGGAGTTTCTCACAAGAAAACTATTTTTTGTTATAGTTCTCCATTGCCCTGATGTCAGCTGCCCAGAGCTGCTAGTATCAGAGCTCACTTCTCCCATTTCACATCACTCTGAGGTGTGTATCCAGCATCACTCTCTGCTGGAGAGCAAGTAACACAGGATTTGCTGTCCTTGTAAGGCCATAGTGTCTCTTAGAAGTCACTGCAAAAAGTGGTGTCAGTATGAAGACACAGAGAGCAGCATATGTTTGTTTTCAAATTCTCTCAATGCTTTAACCGCATTTCTACTCTCTTTTTCTTCCTCTAACTTCATGATTTTTGAAAGAAGGGTAGCGTTTCCTTGTGCCTTTTCTGGGTCTATTGGGAGAGAGGCAATCTGCATTCCTTGAACGACAGAATGTATCAGTCTGATCAGACAAGGGTAGGAAGATGACTCCGGTAATTGAACATCCTATAAAGAATACTAGCTTTTTCCACCATGCCCCTTGCCCAAAAATTTGATCCCACCAAGAAGCTTGTAAAATCGAATTCCATTTCTGGACGGGTACATGGGCTACTTTCTTTATTTCAGCAGCTAGACCCTTTATAGTTTCTCCGAAGTCATCTATTTCCATGCAACACTCTGACTCGTTATATCTGCCACACACTCCTCCCTCCTCAGCTAGCAAATAGTCGAGAGCGAGTCTGTTTTGGTATACAAAAGCTCTCATCTGGGAATGTTGTTTTGCTAGGAGTTCCAGGGCTTCTGAAGTGTGGTTTGAAACAACTTCTACCACAGCCTGTAACCTAATGAGCCGATTGAGGAGGTAGATTGGGGTCCTGTATCCCCAACTGCCATCATTTGCCCATGTTGCCGGTCCATAATATTGTATGATCCTTTCGGCGGGCCATTCCTCCCCCTTCCATTTGTGGTTACCTCCGGCTATTGGTAGTTCCCGTTTTAATTCCCTCTTTTGTCGGGCTAGAGTTTCAAAGAGGGGAGCACCTAAAGACCTACTTTCATCTTTAGGTAATGTAAAGAAGAAAGGCCGAATTATTCCGAGTGTGCATGACCCTTTCCAATTTCTGGGCAATTCACTGTATGCTTTCTTTCCGCATATCCAGTAAATCCCATCCGGTGCCTTCCAATCTCTGTTAAGTTTTGCCGGGTCCTCCCAATATTCCCTCAGGCCGAGAAAGGCATGGAAGGGATTCGCCCCGTCCTGTTTGTTCCAACATAAACCAATTAAATCTACCCATTCGCAATTATTTTCCCGAGATTGGCTCCAATAGCCCTCGGGTGATTCCGGCTGCCAGATTTTTGTCTTTTTATCTGAATTTACCGAGAGAGTTTTTACACACGGGGTGTAACCAACTAGCTCAGTGAATTCCCTTCCTTCCCGACTGATGCAAATAGTTCCAATGATTCTTTTGTCAATCACCCACCCCTCTGGTCGCCGGGTTGTTTTGGATAATTTTAATCCTGTCCACTTAAGTAATTGTTCCGGGGTTAATCCTTCTCCCTTCCATGGCCATCTTTTGGCTGATTTTAGGCCGCCACATATCCAACAATTAGTTAATCCTAATTCGGTAGCTATTTCCTGCATCAGATCTATAAATAGATTCTGATTAGGGCTAGGTAGCTTCCAATTATCGTATTGTTTTTCTAATTGCTCATATTGCTCACTGAGAGAGTTTAACCTCTCTTGTTCGAGTCTTTTTCTCTTATTTTCCATTTCCTGCCTTTTTAGTTCAAGAGTCAATTGTTTTATTTTATTTTCAGGGTCTGAACCATCCTCGTCTTTTGCAAAACAGATCACCTGATCAAACTGTAGACACACTCTGTCATCGTCATTTTTCAGTAAATCCAAAACTATAGGTTCATTACTGAATGACACTTTCGTTTCGTGTTTCAGGTTCCTCCCTTCCCAGTACAATTTCCCTCCCATGGTACAATATTTTAAGTTTGCTTTATTGTAACACAAGGGGTTGACTCTGTGATACGCAATGAACGTCGACTGTTTCTTTCCTCCAATCCAGACAGTTTTATTACACTGCCCGCAGACCGAGATTGGGGAAACCCCTCCTATTTCTCTCTTACTTTGTAGATGGGTCGCTTGGACCTCTTTTCCCCCTGTGATATGGGATTGCCTTTTTCCAGTACTTATCCCCGGGGTGGAGCACCAAATTTTCTTTTCCAGCTTACACAGGTCCATTTGGGTATCATTTGCCCAGCATTCTCCTGCGTGCAATTCCGGAGGGCAAGTGATCAATGGCTCGGTTCGTGTGGCAGTTTGGCACTGCTCACACTTCCCCAGGGAGGTCGTCTCGGGGCCCATTCTCTCGGTCCAGCACATGGCTAGGTTCAGGATCGTCAGGATTCCCCACAATCGCATCCCTCTGCCATTCCCTCCACCCGTACAAGAACATACGGCGGGGATAGCCATCTTCTCGGCAGCAAGGACTGTCTTCAGGGGCCCTTGACGTCCTGATGGCAAACCTCCTTTTAAAGGTTGCCCACCGAGATGCCTTGATCGTGCCGCTCCTGCACGGTACTTTTACGTTTCGGCGGCACTCAATTATTAGAGGTTCCGCTTTACAGTCCAAATGGCCTCGTAGTCCCTTTTGAAAAAATCGGAACCACTCCGGAGAGTCGAGTTCCAAGATACCCACCCGGGTAGCAAGTGCTAGAAAAAGGTTGGTCTGTTCTAATTCCTCTTTGTAACACGCGGCACACAACCCTCTCGGTTTTTGCCCTCCCAAACAATGAGTCACCCACGTTTGTTTACAATATGCACACTTAAAATGTACAAAAGGAAAACAATAACATTCAAAATTGGTGCAACTTATCCTGTCTTCGCTGCTCATTTGCTGTTCCGCTGAAGCCTGATTTTCAATTCTCCCGGAGGGGTTACAATTTTCCACTCGGGGGGATCGTGAACCGAAACTTTCTTCACTCGGGAAGAGTGTGTCCAGCCCTTCTCAGCTGTGCGAACCGCGGTGTCTGTAGTCAGGAGGACGAGGAATGGTCCTTCCCAGTGAGGACTGAGGGGTTGCTCTTTCCACACTTTGATCAGTACTTTGTCCCCTGGTTGAATTTGGTGGATCGGAAATCCCAACGTGCTGCTCTGAGGAATCAATCCTCTTCTCCTTAACTCCTGTAAGTTTTTATTTATAGAAATGAGATAAGGTTGGAGTTGCACATCCTCTGTTTGAGGATGTTCAACCGGCATACCATGCTTGTATGGCATTCCATACAACATTTCAAAGGGGGACAGTCCTGTTTCTGAGTTCGGCATGGTTCTTATATTCAGCAATGCCAAGGGAAGACATTTGATCCAGGACATTTTTGTTTCAATTGTCAACTTGGATATTTGTGATTTTAACGTCTGATTCATCCTTTCTACTTGCCCCGAGCTCTGAGGGTGCCAAGGAGTATGATATTGCCATCTGATCCCTAATGCATCGGACAACTGTTTGATAATTTTTGAGGTAAAATGTGTGCCCTGGTCCGAATCAATATGGTCTACAATACCATATCTAGGAATTATTTCTTCCAGTAGAATTTTAGACACTGTTTGGGCCGTCGCCTTAGCTCTGGGAAAGGCCTCTACCCAATGTGTCAATTTATCTACTATAACTAACAAATATTTGTTTCTACCAATCTTTGGTAATTCTGTGAAATCCACTTGGATTCTTTCAAATGGTCGGTATGAGAGTGGCCGACCTCCCCAATTGGTTTGCCGAAAATTCGCTCTGTTTACCTTTTGGCATATCACACATCCCTGTACCTCTTGTTTTGCGAGCTCGAAGATTCCTTTACACCCGAAGAATTTTAAAAATTGTTCAGCCAATGCCCTGGTTCCCCAATGGGTTTGTGCATGTAGTCTTTTGAGTATTCCTTTTGCTATCCCCTTCGGGACCAACTCCCTCCCGTCAGGTAACCACCATTTACCCTCTTTGAAATGTCCACCTACCTTTCTGAAGTCTTCCTGCTCCTTTTCCGAAGGAAGCACTGAGACCTCTGGAGGTTCCCTTGGGGCTAGCTCAGAAATACTTACGGTTAACAATGCCGCTCTTTTCGCCTCTTTATCCGCTAAATTGTTTCCCCTTGTATGGAATTGTCGTCCGGTCTGGTGTCCTTTTACATGAACCACAGATATCTCCTGTGGCTCTCTGACCGCTTCTAAAATTTGTTTAATTATTTCCTCATGTATCAATCCTTTTCCTTTAGTGTTGATCAGACCCCTTTCTTCCCAAATTTTCCCGAAGGTATGCACTATCCCAAATGCATACCTCGAATCGGTATAGATGGTTCCCCTTTTTCCCTTCAAGCCTTTGAGGGCTTTTAGGAGAGCAAAGAGTTCACATGCCTGTGCTGACCAATTTGCCTTTAGGGGACCCGATTCTACAGTCTGTCCTGTTATGCCGTTTATGATGGCATATCCTGATTTACGTTTTCCTTCTATCATTCTCGAGGAACCATCGATAAACCATTTTTCTCCTCCTTCCAATTCCTGATCCTCCAGATCGGGTCTTACTTTAGTCTGTAATTCTACTGCCTCAATACAATTGTGTAGTAGCTTTCCCGTTGGTTCCCCGTACAAAAATTGTGCAGGGTTTTGTGCAGAGGTTGTCCTTAATTCCAGTCCTGGCGAGCTGATTAACATGACTTCTTATTTCAGAAGCCTTGAATCTGTCAACCATTTCTCTGCTTTTTGCTGTAAGATGTTTCTTACATCATGTGGGGTATAAACTATCAGGGGAGCTCCAAATGTTACCTTTTTGGCTTCCCCAACCAACAGTGCTACTGCCACAATTGCTTGTAGACACGTAGGCCAGCCCCAACTGACTGGATCTAGGATTTTGGACAAAAACCCTATGGGTTTCTTCTTTTCTGCCCATTCCTGGGTCAAAACTCCCTGTGCTGTTTGTCCACTTATATCAACAAACAGTTGAAACTCTTTATTTATGTCTGGTAATGTTAGAACTGGAGCAGTGACGAGGGCATTCTTTAGTTCCTGAAATTTAATTTCGTCTTGCCCTGTCCATTTTAATCGATCTGTATTTAGCCTTTCATACAGAAATTTCACCTTCTCGCTGTATCCTTCAATCCATTGTCTGCAATATCCCATGAGCCCTAAAAATTGCCTAATTTGTCTCTTGGTTTGTGGGGCAGGAAGTTCAGAATTCCCACCACCCTCTCGGGATCTAATTTCTTTTTCCCTTGCGATATCCAATGTCCAAGATATTTTACTTCGGGCTCTGTGAATTGCAGCTTGGACTTAGATACTTTCAACCCTTTTTGTCCCAGAAAATTCAGCAGGGAAATGGTACATTTCTTCACCTGCTCCTCCGTGATTCCGGCGATTAGCAAATCGTCTACATATTGTAATAGTTTTGTCCCTTCCTCTGGAGTGAATTGAGTGAGTAGTTGCTCTAAGGCTTGTCCGAACAAGTTCGGAGATTCGACGAATCCTTGTGGAAGGACTGTCCACCGCAATTGCTGATTTCGATTGGTATCTGGGTCCTCCCACTGGAAAGCGAAAAAATTCCTACTCCCTTCATCCAAAGGACATGTCCAGAATGCATCTTTTAAATCAATTACACTATACCATACATCCTCTGGTGAGAGTCTGTTTAGTAGAGTGTAAGGATTTGCTACCACCGGAAACCTGGTTCGGGTTCTAGCATTTACAGCTCTCAAGTCCTGAACCAATCAGAAGTTCCCATCGGCTTTCTTTACTGCCAGGATGGGGGTGTTATGTGGGGACATGCAGGGTTCGAGGGTGCCTCCTTTGAGCAGCTCGTCAATTATTAATTTCAAACCCTTCCTCCCTTCGGCTGGGATGGGGTATTGTCGGATCCTTATCGGATTCTCTGGATTTTCAATTTCAATTTTGATGGGAGCAATATCTAATTTTCCCACTTCCCCTTTTGAGTGCCATACTCGGGGGTCGATTTCTTTTTCATCTTTTGAAGTCAAATGTAACACCTTTACTACTAACTCTGAATCTTTCACAACGATATTTATTCCTAAAGCTATGATCATATCTCTTCCTAATAGATTGTAGTCTGCTTCTTCCACAAGCAACAAATTCCCTAAACATATCTTATTTTCCGACTCGATTTCTACCTCCTTGATTACCGAGACTTTAAATGGATCTCCCTTTGCGCCAATTACAATTACTTTTTCTTTACTCGTTTCACACCCTATAGGTAATTTCTGCAGGGTGCTTCTCTCAGCCCCGGTATCAACCAGGAAACTCACTTCCTGGCGGTGGGGACCTACCTTCAATTTTATCAAGGGCTCTTTTGCTGTTACTGTCCCCATTTGAAAGAGCCCAAGACTTCCCTAATCTTCTTTAAATATTTGTTCATCTTTCATCCGTTTCCTGCAATCCCTTTTTATGTGTCCTACTTTCTTACAGTAGAAACACTCTGGAGGATCCTTTCGAGGAAGAGTTTCCTCCTTCTGAGATCCCTTTTGTTTCTTAGGTATCGGTTTACCCTGTTTCTGTTCTTGTTTTTGAACTTCTTTTACTGCAGCCACTAATATTTTGGCTTGAAGTTTCTGTTTTTCGTCTTCTCTCCTCATATAAACCTTTTGAGCTTCCCTTAGAAGCTCTTGGAGACTCTTCTCCTGCCATCCATCAATTTTCTCAAGTTTCTTCCTAATGTCCTCCCATGATTTAGCCACAAACTGCGTTTTAAGCAGGACCTCCCCCACCGGGGAACTGGGATCAGTCCCGGAGTAAATCTGCAGACTTCTCCGCAACCTTTCTAACCATTCAGTAGGGGATTCTTCCTTTCCTTGACATTCCCCAAATACTTTGCTAATGTTCTGTCCCCTGGGGACCGCCTCTCTTATTCCCTGCACGATGATATTCCTTAAATCTATCATGCTTCTTCTTCCTTCCTCGGTCTGGGCACTCCAACTCGGGCTCACACTCGGCCACTTTTGGTCGCCGGGTGTTCCCTGCGGGTGACGCCTTTCCCAATCTCTGATGCCCGCCTGCTTAATCATTTCTCTCTCCTCTTGGCTAAACAGGGATCTCAGGATGGCCATGAGATCTTCATAGGTGTAAATACTATTCCCTAGAAAATCGTCTAACTTTTCGGCCACCCCAAATGGGTCATCTAGCAGTCGCCCCATTTCTTTCTTGAATGCTCGTACATCCCCTGAGTTAAGGGGCACGTTTACAAATCCAATTATTCCGGGGGCGGTTGGCACTTCCCTGAGAGGGAACATTCGATGCCCATTTTCTGTCTCTCCCCATTCTCCATTCCCTATTTTTGATTTCCACCGAGTCCTGCTTGCAGGAGGGGAACTGGAGTTTGCGGGAGGTTTTCCCCTCATTGCTGGCGGAATGTCTGCCGCAGCTAAGTGACTCAGAGGGTTCTCTTCTGATACTTTCGGTGGTCCGAGCTGTGATGGCCGGACCGGGATTTGTGGAGGGGGTAAGCCCCATCCTTGTGCCAACACCGACTCCAGAGAGGGTGCGGTGGCTGGGTTTTCTGCAGGTGGGGGGGTAGTGAGGGTTTCCGGCACTACTCCCGGTGGTTGAGGGGAGCGTGCTTCTGCCAGTTGCCCCATGGAACCCTCAGGTGCTGACGGTACTACTTGGTCCATCACCGGAGGCTCTACTGGCCCGCGGTATGGAGGGGGTAAGTGATCCAGGGGTTCCCAGGTCTCTGTCTTATGTTCGTTTTTCTGTTTCACTGGAAACAGTCGTACTTTGGTATTTAACCAGAGTTTGGCATATTCTTTCTCCTCAGCGTCTGACGAGACCTTTTTCTCTATGTGTGCGAGTAGTTCTCTGCACGTCCATCTATCAAATGTTCCCAATACTGGCCAAGTGAGACAGTCCCTTAATTCCTGTCCTCCCCAAATCTCGGCACAGTAATAAATCATTTTTGCTTTGGATTTCCCTCGTTTTTCGGGACAACTTTCCCAATTTCTCAACATCCACCCTAAAGGACTCTCCGGTGGGATGTCTAGCATTTGTTTTGGTTCCTCTGATGGGCTTTTCTCGTTATCTAGTTTTTGCACTCTACTTTTTCTCTGCCCCATTTTCTTACGATTCTTACCTGCTCTGCGTTGTGTTCGTTTTTCTTTTTCGCTTCCGAAAGTCCTAGATCGCACCAATACTTACCTCTCGGTTAGCTGTACCAGGGTTTTCTCAGTGTTCCGACTTTCTAAATCTTTTGGCTGAGAGAGTTTACCAGTTCCAGAGCTCGACTGGACGTTCCTTCCTCTCTCAGCCCCTCTTTGATCGGTCCCCTGAGACTCCCTTTAGCCTCAGGCTTTACGAGTAAGGAAAGAGAGACCCTTTCACACAGAATCGCTTCCTTCGCGGCCGGCCAATTCCCTCGCGGGAGGATTGAAGTCCACACTCGCTTCATGACCAGGTTACGTCTCTCACAAACTCGCCCGATCACCCGCTCAACCTCACAGTACTTACAGCAATTTCCTGCGAGGGCGTCTTCGTGCACGTATGACTTTTTATGAGCTACCAAGCCGCGGCTTTCCCGAAGGCTCCTCGCCTTCCCGAGCTCTCTGGATCCATTTCCTCTTTATTATGGTTTTTTCCTAAGCCTAAATTTAGTTCGGCAATCGGAGCGAACTGCGGAGGGTCTCTGCTCCCCAGGCCGCTGAAATCAGCGGGGGTACCCCCCTGGACAGCGAGATTCTCCCACAGTTTCTTCCGATCCGAGTCACGGCACCAATCTGTTATAAATGCAACGGCAGATTAAAGATAAAAAAGATAAATTTATTATAAATTAACAAAACAGCTTAACAGCGAGGAAAAACCACAATAAATGGACAGCGCAGCGCTGGGTGGACAGGGTCTATACGCAAGGTATAGGTGTTCCCAAATCCACGTCTGAGGGTTCTTTGGCCTGGGTTTTTATAGGGATTTTATGTCCCCAGGCTAGAATTCCAACCAGTTTCCATTCACCAAGTGTCCCTGATTGTCGGGTGAATGGATTTCCTGGCCTAGAACATTGAGTCAGTAAGTGTCCGGGCAGAGTCTCCTCAAATGCAAAGTGAGTCTGTATGTATTTTAACATATTTCATCACAGCAGAGTCGAGGGATCCGGGCTAGTGCCGATGGATATCTCGGAGGAGTAGTCTCTTCTTTGTCCTTCTTGATTGAGTTACTTTAGCATAGGTTTGGCGGGTGTGGTGTTCAATTCAGGCAACGACCATTTTCCTGAGGCTCGTCCCTTTTGTCTTGCTTGATGGTCTCCGGCCGAAATCGGCCGGGCGTTGTCTTGGTCCGGAGGTTGACTTTCAGGCTAGTTCTTTTGTTTTTATGATGGTCTTTGTCCTGTCCTTTCCTCCGAGTTGATGAGCCTGCTGAGGTTTGTTATCTGGGGGGGTTCTTTTGCAATCCGTGACTTTGGAAAAGGAATTCTACCTCGACCTGGAGGAGAATTCCTTATTCCATATTTTCATAGTTATAATTACACATACTTTATTTAAACCTTTTCTTCCGAATTTTTATTCACCCAATTCTTTATTACACAGAGATCCCATGGGAGAGGATCACCAGGGCTGGGACCAGCATTGATCCAGCCAAGGGTGTCCAGGGTATTGTGAGCTCTCCACCCAGGCTCTGTGGGGGTACCTTTTTATAGGTAAGGCCATGTAGCCTCCCTGCAGTCCTGTCAGACTTTGCCAGTGGTTCTGAAAACAAGAGGCACAAGGACACCATTAAGACTCTTCTCCCATCCTCCCTGACACCACTGTAAACCTGTGGGAGCCTGCTGATCTTTTTCCTAAAAGCTTGTCTGGTGAAGTTTTTGTCATCTTGTGCCAAGCATAGAACTGCAAGAAATTTCCTGTGGGAAGGGATGGATGGGTGAATCATATGATTTCATGCAGAGGATTGGCACTGACTTGGCTGGAGATGGTGTCTTGTTTCCAGGGTTGTGGCATGGTAGCCATCGAGGATTACCAGGGATGGTTTGTGCCCATTTCACTGCAGTGGTATTAGGGGAAGCTCTGCTGCTGGAGAGCAAGTAACACAGGATTTGCTGTCCTTGTAAGGCCATAGTGTCTCTTTGAAGTCACTGCAAAAATTGATGTCAGTATGAAGACACAGAGAGCAGCCAATCCAGGTCTGCTCCAGAGCCTCAGGCTGAAGACAGAAAAGTCAAACACCTAAGGCAGCAGCACTTCACCCAAGGATAGAGAGTGGTTTGAGGTGGAAGGCTGAATGCTGCTTAAAGTTGTATTTTTAAAAGGTTTGAAGTTATTCTTCCTCTCCAGGTCTGACTTTCCAGCCATGTGAGGTACTCACAGAATGTTTTTACTGCATGTGTTTTGCATTCAGTGTTATTAGGACAAAAATGGCTATTTTGAAAGCATGTATCTTATGAAATCTTGAAGCCATTCTAAGCCTGTATATGTGGCTGTCACATTTGGAAAGGAAGAGGAGGTTGAGGTCAAGTGGTGGGGAAACTCCCCCAAGCCTCCAGTACTGACATCCACCCCTTTTCTCACTTCTGCTCTGCTCCCAGCCTCTCCTTCAAGGACAGCTGAACACAATGGCTGAGCCCAACAAGAATATCACTCTATCAGTCTTCATCTTGTGCAGGCAGCTGGCCAAGTTCTTTTTGTGTCAGGGAGGCAGACTTGGTCAGAGGAAAGCCAGCCCTGATTCTGACTTTTGTGGCTGCCAGGGTGAAGACTGTGTTTTAAGGTTTGTAACCTGAAAGATTTTCCACCTTACCTGGAGATTCCCCTGGGAACTCCCAGCTGAAGACATTCAATTCTCACTCTTCTTTCCTCAAAAGGATAAAGATTTGGGGGCTGGCTATAGACTCAAAATGCACAATCAACAACTACCTACATTCTTTTATATGTTCAGCCACATTCAGTTAAGATATTAGCTCGACAAGCCTGAGCCAGGACAGTCCCTTCTTTCTGAAGACCAAGGATACTTGTTCATATACAAAGACATTCTAAAGACTTTTTATTCATTAACCTGATGAGTTCTGCTCTTTCCAACAACAAAATCTTCTCACCTGCAGCAGGTGGGGACCACCCCATGCACAGGTGCAGCTTCATAAGCACTGCAAGCTGGGATGCTCAGATCTGGTTTGCACCAGGGCTTCTCCCCACTGTGAGCAGGCATGGGACAGAGGAGTAGTGACAGGCTTCTGGGAAAGCCAGCAGGGTGCCAACCCCCCATCACATTCCTCTGCCAAGGACACTGTGCCCTGCCCCACTCCCAGCAGTTTCCAGCAGCCTTCTGCTCTTCAGGGATATTCCTGCTTTGTTCCCCAGCTATGAACTTGCAGACTTAAATCCAAGCTACACCAAACCTCCCAAGCTCATACAATCATTTTTAACAGGTATATAAAGCAACTGTAATTTACTGAATTGGTGTCTTTCTAATTGTATTATTCAAAAGCTCTTTTTCCATATAAAGCTGTTGAGTTTTTATTTTCTTTCTGTTTGGCATAGAGTGTTTTTTTATTTCTCCTTTGGTTTTTTTAGGGATGTGGACAGAAATGACAGCCAGAAACACACAGGTCTAAGGAGTATGTGGACATTACACATCCTAAAGGCAGTTGACAGCAAGAGTGAAATGTGACCCAGAATAAGGATGTGCCTGTAAAACCTCTGTCTCAGCCCACACTCTCAACAGCAGCACTCTTGCATGCTCCGTCCACCAGCAGCAGTCCCCAAGTGCCCAAGGGAAGGCACCCCAGCAGAATTCACCCCGTGCTCCCCAAGTCACCGTTCCTTGTGCTGCTGCACTGACGAGCTGTAGGAGCAGCTCCTGGCCCAGACAAAGCAAGACCCAAGTCTCAGGCTGTGGATGCTAAATGCAAGCGGCAAGCAGGGAACCCAGTGTCTGTGGAAAAGCAAGTCACATAACTTTCTCAGGCTTGAACGAGAAAGTAGCCTGGGAAATCATAAGGAGGAATCCAAATAATCATTAGAAATAGAAGACAGCCTTGCAGGTGTTTTCAGTGTCTTGTTTTATTGCAAGAGAAGGTCAAGGGGTGGTGTAGACCACTGACCAATGATGGTAATGTCTTAGTTTACTGACCAATAAGAATTTTACTTTTCTGGACCTTTGCATACTTGTCTATAAAACAAGATCTGCAGTAATAAACCTTGCTCTCCTGTTCAAATCACAAGAGACACCATGTCGTTACTACCTCACTGTCCCCAATATAGTGAGACGTCAGGATTTATAGGAGGTGACATGTTCTTGAATTTCACTTGAAAAAGAACAGAAGGGCAACAATGGATCAGGTGTTCAATCACAAAACACCCCAAGATGTCTCAATACAGGGGGCTAAACATTGTAGGCATGCAGACAATTGAGGAATTGGTAAAATAGTCTCCAAGAAAGAAAGGGCCCCTTTGAATTGTTGCCAGATATTGTCCTTCCTCAGTCAATTTCATATCCTTCCCCAGAAGAAGGTTATGGCATTGCTGGACACACCTCTACCCTGTCAGCTGAAGAAATTAATGGCATGAGACTTAGGTAAAAGACTAGACTTCAAAATCCCTTTAGGTCTGTGTAGGAATCAATATCTGTGTCTCTCTAGAAAGACTGGTTGTGACAGATTATTTTGGAAAAAACTATAAAACAGACAGAGTCTCCATAAAGACATTTCAAGCCACTTTCTCTTTAAAATCTGTTTATGAGCCTTGCCTCCAACACTTCTCCATGTGTTTTATAGAACACTTGCAAAAGATCTGGATATTCCTTGGCTCACTGACAAGATGAGGCCATGATCTCCAGGCAGTCCTGGCAGCTGCTTCAGCTGACAGCTTAGAGCAGCCCGTAACACATTCCTCTGTAACCGTCCCAAACAAGCTGACTGGGGGAGGGGGTTGTCCAGACTCCTGCTCTTTGGACCACTTAAGGCAAAGAGTGTGCATTAAGGAGAACGGTTGGAAAACACCCCTATATGTATCATAAAGAATTTCCATTTCCTCTAATATTTTCTTAAAATGTGGGCAACTTCATAGTAGAGGTACTGGGCTTCAACCTTTTCCTGATAAATTTATTTCACTAGACAAACATACGTCTTGAAGAAAATAATTGGCCAGAAGAAAAAAGCCACTCCAATATGATACAAGCAACAATGAGAGAAGGAGTTATCACAAGGGAAATTTCTTTATTCTTAAAGTTCAATAATATCATCTTTGAAATCCATTAACTTACTCAACTTCTTTGAACTAATTCTACATTTTTAGAAAGTCATCTTTTGCTCAATGCTAACATAACCTACTGTTCAATACTAATGAAAATAATCCTAAAAACCTAATCTTCTAGTTGTAATAAAAAATCCAGAGTTCATAGATATTTCTGGCTGAAGCAGTTCCCTGGTGCCAGGACTCCACTTAATGCTTGTCAAATTCAGATATGAGGCTCTGAATATGTGACAGCTTGTTGTGGAGGTACAGGCACCTGTTCTTCATTTCAAAGTAGCTGGGGCTACCCTATGAAGGAGAAATAAAAAAATAAAAAAAATAGGGCAGGCAAAGACTTCTGCAGAGTTTACAAGATGTGCTTTGCTTTAAAAAGGCCTTGAGCCAGACTCAGCAGTAACCACGCTCTGCAGATCTGGTGTCAAACATACCTGTTGTATCTGCTGATAATCTGCTAGGATTCGATGAAGTAGCATCTTCAAGAAAAAACACACAAAGAATGTTTCACTACCACCATAAAATGCAAACTTTACTAAAGCACTACAAATGCACTCCATTTGACTTCCGAGATTTTCTTCTCTGTGAGCCACCACTCTTCTGGGAGGTTTGCAACAACAAATCCCCAACTCCCAGTATCACCCAAGATCTGCAATTAAGCCTCTCAACAGGCACCAGAAGGAGCACATGCTCTAAGACTCTGCTTGGGACACCTCTCACCCTACGGATTGTTCTCAGACAGCTCAAACAGGGTTTTATGGGCAGGGTCTTGTGAAAAATCTGACCCAGCCCAAGCAGTGTCTGAGCATATATGCCAATTCCTCAGTTTCCCTGCATCTCACTGAGCAGCTCCAGGGAATCCAAAGGACTGCTCTGATGAAGCACAGTCTTTATGGCTTTATCCTTCTCTACCTGATGGGCTTCAGAGCCTACGGTCACAGACTTCCATTGTTCCTGAAGCTGTGTGAAGTGCTCTCTGATCTTGTCAATCCGAGTATATAAATTTTGGTATTCCTCATACTCTGCATTGAAGTCATCCTTGTAGCGCTGGCGTTGGTCCAAGGAGACTATGGCTACGTATTTTCTGATGGAAAAATTAGACCATTTTTCTAGGAGTGTACTCTAAGAGAACATTCTGATATGTTTCTATTTCAGAAAGCACACTTGTACTGTTACACCAAGCACGTGGTGAATGTCAAACACAGACCCCCAAACTCTCAGTCAGTCACTCTGGGACTCAATGATTCTACATATAAGCTGATGTGCTTCAAGGGAATGAAGTCAGGTAGCTCTAAAAATCTGCCACATTTCTATGACACCTAGTAACTACTGTTTTATATTGTAGAGGTTTTCTTCATTAGCAAGTGGATCACATTTAGGAAATATCGGCACTGATTTCCAATGTCAAAGGACTAACAAACACAGCATCTTCAGGGAGAGGAGAAATATTGCCTAATTTTATCTTCTTTCTGGGTAGGAAAACTTTTTCATTTACATTTCTTTTTGAAAATCCATCTGCAATACTATTTTGGCAGGGACTGCATTTCTGATGAACTGGGTGCAGAGCTGGACTTTTGAGCTCCATTTTTGTCTGTCTAACAGCAAAGCAGAGATAAGGATAAAATTTCATTTTTCTAGTGAGCAGCAGTTACATCACTGACCATTGAAAAGAGGCACTTGTATTACAGGCACAAGAACAAACTGCAGACTGGTCTGAAACCACAACTAAACCCCAAACCATATCACCTCTTAAGGAGGACAAAGCTCATTAAAGCTTGGAGCCACTGATGGGAGTAAAGCCTTCTTCATTCCCTTCCCCCTCAAATCAACACAAGTGCAGTTCTATCAAACTCATGACACAAATCCAAGATGAAGTGGCAATGAGAATAATAGATATCACTTCAACACTGCCACACCAGTACTTCTGCTGCTCTGGCCCTGAAGACCGGCTTCTTTTTGGATGACAAGAACTCTTTCCTCATGGGAATCAATCCTTCAAAGCATCTGAGATTAATATTTACAAGCAGGAAATCTTTAACAACTTGAAATTCATACCAAGACAGACAACATATACGATTGATGCACCCCAGGCCAGCTGCACCTGACTGGTGTGCTGCATGGTTTTGAAAAGAGAACTGCAGAGGCCTTTCAACATTTTGGGAGGTAGCGGAGAAGCAATAGCCTGGACTACTGGCTTTTGCCCAGGGACATCCCCTAGCAAGAGCCCTACCACAGGCCTCCCTCAGCTGCTCCCCTGCAGGGACCACCTTGCCCTCAGCCTCCCCACGGAACATCCCTGGCTGTATCCAATATGAGCCAGGGCCCTGCCGCACCTGCTCCAAAGGCCGCAGCTGCCCCAGAGCCCAAGGGCTGCAGGAGGCCTGACTGCCCTTGCCAACATCACAGCTCTGACAGAAGCTGAGAGCAATTCCCACTGCTTTATACCACACACACACACACACACACACACACTTCCCCCTCCCCTCCTGCACTGCAAATACCATGACAGGATGCAGCACCACTGCTGCAGCTGGCCCTGGGCACCTGCACTGCAGCAAGGAAGGGCCTTTCCAGGCCTAACCCACCTCGGTGCTCATCTCAGCTCGGAGCCTTGGAGGCCCAGCCAAACCTTCCCCAACTTATCCTTTCCACACAGGAAACAGCTTGACACTGCACCCCACTGAGAGTGGCAAGAGTTAATGGCAATTTTACTCACCTCAAGTCGTCTGGTTGGTTGGCTGTTGCAGAGCATGTAGAGGCAATGGAAGTATCTTTTGTTTTGCCTGCAGAAAAGTAGGATCTTTATTATATAATCTTAAATATCCAAAAACACCTACTGTATTGGCTTGAACTAGTCCTTTTAGAGCTTCCTTCTCACAGCATTTTATCATAGGATGGCACATATGACCTTCTACACAGTAGCCAAGTCCCAGGGTTTAGAAAAAGGATGGCCACTTTGTTCTACAGGTTCTGCATTGCTACATGGTGTAGCAGAAGTATAAACAGAAGTGTCAAAGGGGTAATAAAACTGGAGAGAAATATCAATAATCACAGTATGTTCAATATAACTGGTAAGCTTTGGGGTGCTTTCCAAAAGTGCATTTGCTCTCATGGCTCAGTCCACACAAAAGCTTCAACCTAAGCCCCAACTTGAAACACAGTACAGATTTTTCCAACAGCAGCTGGGCAGAATTTTCTAACTCGCTTCTGAAGAACAATGCTCACATCTTTAGAGACTCAAGCAGGAATCTTTCCAAAAGACATCTCAAGGTTTGCAGCTACCATGTGTATGTGCTGAAAAGAAATGTGCTAAGACCGTCTCAAGGCACCTGTCTCTACAAGCACAGCACCACTTGCAAGAGCAGACATGCCTCCAGGCTAAAAAACCCTTGTCATTTGCAAGCTCAACCTCCAAAAGGGACAAGACATAGATTTAACAAAGCAACTGAACTCTGCCCTACTGGGTGTGTCCCTCTGATGACAAATCAAGTGCCCCTTGTGGATTTTCTGGTTAGTTTTTCAATGCTGTTTTCAGTCTGTACCATTTCTAGAGCTTTTGAAGAAAGAAATTCTGCAGCTAGGATGGAGAGGAGCTCCCAGGCCACTTCAAACTACAACTCCAGCAAACCACAGGCCAGGTTTTGTAGCTTCCATGGAGTTGCCATGGAAAGGCTGAGTTCAACAAACAATGATGAAATCATTGAGATGTTTACATGTTTCAGTAAACTAGTCTGCAGTAAATGTCTGACAGGTTTCTATCTCCAGCATGCAGACTTGAAAAGCTGCTGATGGAAAAAGTGGTGGCTCAATCAACTGTCTGAGTCAACTGTGTGTTTACTAGAAATCAAATGAAAAGAAAAAATCCAATCCCTGTGACTTTCTAGTGCCTGGCTCTTCCTTTTAACCACGTTCTCCCAACAGCAATCTATTGGACATTTCTTTCTTCTTGATTGGTTTTGCACTACAGAGGGAGAATTTCTAAAAATTAAGGTAGTTTTAGATAAGGTTGCAGCAGCACAGATTCTGGCCTTTGCTGCTGCTGTCTTTTAAACCAAGAGTTACAATGGAATGCAATGGCAGAAAAAAGAGTCTGAGTTTTTCATGACCATCAAGCAAGGAATAATGGTAGAGCAGAAATGTAGAGCAGTGCCTTCATGTATGCAGCCTTCAAAGCTGCCTTTTCAGCAGGTGCAAGAACACAATTATCTACTTGAGAACATTGTCCAAGAAGGATGCTCCCATAAGAGATAAGGCAGCACAAGGGGAATTTGAGAGAAGCACAGATGGAATGAAGGAAAGCACTAGCCTTGGCCTAACAGTGCTGAAGGTTTGCAATTAGGACACCAGACAAACATTCCACTGTGGGTAAGGGAATAAACACTTCCATCACTTCTAGCCCAAGGTGTGGGAACATCTGTGAGCACCCTGTGGATCCACTATAAAGGTGGTACTTCCAGAGCAACTTGGGAACCCCCACCACCAAGAAGACCAGAGGGAAGAAGGACCAATTGGACAACACAGAATCCAGGTGGTACTGATATCTTCCTACTTAATGTCTCTCTCTTCTCCCACCCTGCCTCTCTTCCCTAATTTCTTTTTATCTCCCCGGTTTGTATTAACTGTTAAATAACATTTTTACTATTGACACTGGAAAAGGGCTGCACTTGCACCTTAATTTGGGCAGAAGCTTCTCTTAATAACCAAATCTTTACACCACGGTTATCCACCCAGGGCTTAGGAAAGGCAGCGCATTAATACCTTCATCGAATTCCCAGGGACACAGCTGCTTCAGCCTCCCCAGTTGGTTTTTCTTTCCATTAGAATTGGGGATCTCCTCCTGCACCCCAGAACGCTCTGGGATGCTAGAACTCTGAAATCTGTCTTGTTCTTGCACCTCACAGGTGCAGGGGGAAACGGAGCCAACACTTGGAGACATGTTCAAAGTGGAAGTGGATGTGGAAGGCAGCAGCAAGGAAGAGAAGTGGCCATCAGCTGCTGGCTGGTTGTAACTGAGCTGGCGAGCAATTCTCCGCTTCTTGCTCATCACAGGACCGCTAAAGTCAGAAGCCAGAGGCCGTTTCTGCAACAATAACAAAAGAACTCATTCATCTATGTCGATATATTTATCTATCTAGATCAGGTTTCCCTCCCATTCTGAAAAAGTAGCATTTCTGAACTGGCAGTGCTTGAAAATACATCTTAAATGAAAACAACATTGAAACCAAGAAATACTGCAGGTAAATACATTCTCTATCTCACTCCTACTTTCTCATCTTAAGACTTAGCATGTCCTTCTTCCAAGTTGTGGGAGAAAGATACTCCCTTCAGCAGCTCTATCAAAGGTTTCCCCACAGAGGGGGAGGTCTGGTCTGTTTTGCCTAGGTCTCAATTTCCACTAGTACACACCAGGAAGAGACTCAGCTTTTGCTGTCACACACCCACATGATTTACTAAAGAGGCACCTGACTGGCTTCAGGTTTTATGTGGTAAAGACGGGATTAATCTTCACTGCCACAATCTGTCAGTACAAGGTGGGATGGTAGTGAATTCTCATCAGGCTGAACAAAAACCTCAGTCACATGTAAGGAATTCCTGTGCTTTCAACAAGAGTGACCTTCACTCCAGTAGCCACCCCACACTTCACACTCAAAAGCTCATAGATGGGGATCTTGAAATTTTTATAAGAGAGTTTCACAAGTGGTGACTAAGGGGCCCTCACTTTTCCTCAGTGCCCTTCAATCATCTCTCAGCACCTCCCAAGGACCTTCTCAAAGGTGCTGTCTCCAAAGCCACAGCACACAGCCACAAGCTCCCCACTCCCACTGCAAACTTCAGGGCCGAGGATGGAGTAGAACAGGACAGCCATGCTGTGCCCAGTCAGAGTGAGACAGGAGAAAAATAAAGGCAGAGAAAAGAGAGACACAAGAGAGAATATCAAGGGTCTGGAGATCCTGCATTGGTCCTGACATGTGCATAGTCTGGAGTTGGAGTCAACAAAGAGAGTGAAAGAGAGAGAGGGGGGAAAGAGAGTGTGAGGGCCCCATCTGCTCCACCATGCTGCAGCCTCTCATGTACAGTAGATTTCTCACGTGCCTCTGTCATACATGCACAGCTAATCCTTTGAGCCCTTCTGCAGGGAATGAGTTGAGGGTGGAGACTGAGCTCAAGGCTCCAGGCAGAGCAACAAGTTGGCTCAGGACGCTGCTGCTCGAGCCCTGCAGGAGCCTCTCTTCTGATCACAACCTTCCTGTGCCAGCAGTCAGAATTACTGACTAACGTGCTTTGGCCTGGTCCTGCACATTCCCAGCACAGCTTTTACACCAGCAGCAAGTGTGTGAAAGCTATTTAGCAAGTGTGCTGCAACTTCATACACACTCCAGAATGTTAAAAATGCACAAACTACCTGAGCAGGCCTTGCTGAAGCATCTCTCTTAGAATGTTCCAGAGATGGCTCTTGGCTGGTGCTGCTTGTGTTCTGAGATGGAGCTGTTTTTCTGGAAGGATGGTGCAAGAGTTCAGGCTACAAGCTCTAAATGGTCAACAGCCATAAGTCTTTCCTTGCCGGTAAATCTGACCTTCAGTGTCATTACTCAAGAAAACAGCATGAAGATGAGTTGAGGCAGCTTTAGGCTGGATGTCAGCAAAACATTCTTGCCCCAAAGGGTGCTTGAGCCCTGGAATAGGCTCCCCAGGGCACTGGTCAGTGCAGCAAGGCTTCAAGAAGTGTTTCAACAACACTCCTGGGCATATGGTGTGATTCTTGCAGTGTCCTGTGCAGGGCCAGGAGTTGGCCATCAGTTGGATCCCAATGGGTCCCTGCTACCTCAGCGTACTCTGAGAATCTAGGCTTCATTTCCTAGGGCCTTCTTCTGAAAAGACTCTTCTCCTTCCCCTAAAGACTGAACTTACCTGGAAAGTATCAACTTCAAATTCTCTCTGTCTACATCAGTATAACCAGGCCAATTGTCCTGAATGCTTTCCAACAGATATTCCTTCAGACTGTAGGAATTATCCTTTAGATTCAGGTTGGCTACCTACAGGCAGACATTTAAGAGAACAACCATTCATGATGGGTGCTGTATGTAAACTAAAGCAATAGAATTGGTCCTCAACAATGATTTGTGAACACCCACTTTGAACTAAACAACATCTTTTGGTAGAGAGATGAATGATTCCCTTATTGCATGAGTTTTCAGCTATATTAAAGTGTCACCAAATAGAAACAACCACATAATTCTATTTCTATCTAGCAAGTGTTCCTTGGAAACCAACATGAAGTGCTACAAGACAGAACTGTGGTCAAGCCCAGAGTCCCTCTTCATGTGGCAGAGCCAGGGTTCATTCCAGCAAAGTGCTGCCATGAGAAGACCATGCACATGCCTTGCTGTATTCCTTTGAAAAGCAGCGAGCTTCATATCTTCCTCAAGACAACTACCAAGTCTACTCAAAAAGGTAAAATGCAGTAGTAAAACCTCAAGATCACTAATATCAAAAGGGCTGGTTTAGGCTTCACCACTTCACACCTGCTCAGAGTTCCATAGAAAAGCCCACAGGAAAGCTTGACCCCTACAACACACTGAATACATGATCAACACATCACCACCATCTGTAACAATTTACCCTTTTTTTCTCCTTGAAAACATGCTAAATATTGCTGATTTGGGTCAGTGATGATGTCTGTCTGTCAACAGCTTAAAGAAATGTAAAAGTAACAAAGCTACTTTGAATTAGGAATTCCTGTCTTAAAATCAGAACTAAGGTTGTGTTTGAAGGGAAGCAAGAGTGTGTGTACCACATCTCAGCCAGCTCAGGCTGCCCATTTTACATTTATACAAAAGAAACTCCCACTTGCTCTGCTATCTGGAAAAGCCTGAGCAAGGCATTTGAGTGTGCAGTGCTCACACAGCCCTTTCAGAATGCAAACCAGTACCTTGAGGCAGTTCACACCTCCTACAGGACATTACCTCCAAAGCAATCTTAAACATTGCAGTGGAACAGGAGAAAATGTTTTCACCCTCTACCTTCTAAGGAGCTGAGCTGTGAAATTTTTCTTATCTATTTGAAATCTAAATGGGCTTCCTCACTTGGGATGGTAGAATATGGCTCTCATGAAATTGTCAATTTGTGTCTTCAGCAGGCAAAAACTCTGCCACTGCCCTGAGCAACCACAGCAACAAACTTCAGAATGTCAAGGAATGAAATCCTTCTATCAAGTTCTTAAAAAGTCCCTGTGGGATCAACTGAAACTCTGTCCATGCTGAATTTTCCTGCCTTGACTATATTCCAAACAATTTTTCCTACCTAAAAAAGAAATATTCCTACTTGACATTTAGCCTAAGGGAACAGGAAATATTTAAAACAGAAGGACAAAACCACTGCATCTTTCCATGGGTGTGCATCTTCTAACTGTTTATCCTAAAGAAATAGCAGTAGAAGATAGAGCAGCACTGGAGAAGGCATTGAATAACATTGTTCCAAGCAAGATGAAGACTCAATCTACACGACAGGAAAGAAACCCTGTGCTCAAGTTTAGGCTACCACCTTTATCATGGAGCTTTTGCCTGGAACACCTTTTCCTGGCAGGCAATCCTCACAGATCCCAGCAGAAGCCAAGTACCATTGAGAGGTCACCAAGTCTGTTAAAAGGAAATGCTGCCCTGTGCACTTTCCAAACGTCTCTCCTCTCAAACTTATCCTAGGAAATTTTAGGTACCACTACAAACCACTTCATAAAATCAAGGAACCCCTGTGAAGTTACTGCATGAAACAGTTCAACAGTGCTAGGAAAAGAGAGAGGATTAAAAGAGGCATGAGCAGCAACAACCCTACAAAGCGTTACTCATTGCCAGCTATTCTAGCAAAACACCAAGACCTCAAATATTTTGAAGTTTTCTTTCCTTTTCCTCACATGGACTTGCAGCTTGAGGCATCTGGACTATGTTGATGGACAAACTGAACTTAGGTGTATGGAGCATTCTATAAGCCACTGCTTAGTTTCTAATTTCTAATTGAAAGAGGGCTGATAGGAACAAGTGAAAATGAGGAAGAAGAGAGTAGTACTGTGGAAAAATTGCTGTCACAAACTCCACAATCTCACCTGATGGAGGATCTTTCCAAGGGTACCCTTATCCTTTTCCTTGATTCCATCTCTCTGCAAGCGAGCAAGTAACTCTGGCTTCTTGTAAGCCCTCAGAGCAAGTAAGTGAATCACCCTGTCCTTGTAGGGTCGGTGATAAACAGCAGTGCAAGGATTTTGTTCACTGTCTGCAGGCTTCATGGGCTTTGCTTTTTTTCCCTCTGGTTCAGGACATGAAGCGCTCGGTTCAGCTCTTTTGACATCTGCTTGTTTTCCCAAAGGAAAGGAAAAGAGATAAAGAAGTGTGAAATGGGAGGTTGGGAGAAGTCAAGAAACTTGATTTCAAAGGATGATGCAATTCTTGGGGACAGAGCTGGACTTAAATATCCACGTGGATCCCTTCCAACACAGCGCATTCTCTGATTCTGTGACAAATCCCGCTCCCTAACTGATACTGCATGGAGCATGCTGCAGAGGCACCCTGTAGCCTACCAGCAACCAGATCTGTCTCACCTGTGTTTCCCAGTGCCAGCCCAAAGCAAAAGTGGCCCCAAGTTCCATGATTGTCCCACCACTGCCAGTCCTCAGACCCCAGTCACTAAATGTTAAATATGCCCTTAGGATCTATGTAAATCACCACCAAGAATCACACAAATCATCATTCACATGTGAAACGGAACATCCCCAATGAGAAATTGGCAAGGTGAATTTTGTCTCTCCAAAAAGCCAGGATGATGCTGCCATAAAATGCTCTAGACTGAGCTAAAGCAGGGCAAGAGCTGCCCTTCCAGTGGCAGGCATGTCCCTGCAGGCAGGGGACTGCAGCCACAGCCAGGTGAGAGCTCCTTTTTCTCAGGGCAGCTGGCTGTACCTGGCTCAGCTCACTGCTGCAGGCAGCACCATGGAGTGCCTGCAATGGCAATGTCCACCTTGTGTGTGCCTGGAGCCAGGCTCCTTGGGGAAACAACACTCACAACAGATAAAAAACAAACGACACCACCTAAGCACATTGGAGTGTTTTCTTTGTGGGAAATGACAAAATCCATGGGGAAGATGACATCATGACTTTCCTTTTACTTGCCTTGAAAAGAACCCAAGAGGGTATTGTGGCAACAGTCACCTAATAATGACCAAGACAAAAAATGAAATCAAGCAAAGTTTTGCATATTGACCTGATGAAATTCTCTATGCAACTTCCTCAAAGTCATTTTCTTTCAATTTCCACTTAAGGTGAATGGTTTAGCCCAATGTGCTTGCAGTGGTGCAACCCTTGACTTCAATGCTCAAAATTCCAAGCCGTCAATCAGCATGGGAACAAGGAAGAACAAGCAGGCTTCCTCAGGGGAAAACAGGCCAATGGCTGAATGCCATTGTGACAAGAGATTGCAAAGCTGACCTAAGAGCAAAGCACCCGCAGTTGAGATTTCTGAACACACCCCCTTGTCTCAAGAATATGCTGCAAAAATGAGTTACCATGTTTCAAGTCTTACAGACATGGAGCAAAATATGAAAAGCAACCATACCTCCAAGTGGGTTAGACAATTTGACAACCTGCGCACTTCCAGTGTGTGACGCCTCCCCGGTATTTGGCTAAAAGGAAAAAGAAATCTTCTGTAAAACGTTCAGCCCGCACTCCATTCTTGCTGACTAAGCAGGTCCCTAATTTTAAACAAGAGCTGAATTTGGAAAGGTTTGCTCTCCTATCAACTACAAAGGGCTGCTTTGACACAATTCTCCCTCTGAAAGCAGCCGGCTACAAAACTGCCCTGAGAGAGCGACCGTCACTTAGCCTCTAATGCAGCCAAGCATTCAAGTACCAAGTCATCCTTTCCCAGTTGCTGGAATTGATGGGCACCAGCTTCCCTTGAAATCAAGTGCCTGAGTGTAATTGAACCGGCCAGCACTCAGCTAACAAACGTGGCAAGAGTGGTTCACAGAAAGATCACAAAGTTGGGGCAGGACCCCACACTGGGATTTATTTGGAACTTAGGAAACCCATTCTGGAGTCAGCTCCAAGAACAACTTCAACTGCAAAATATCAACTTCATTTGTAAAAGGCATGGAAACCCTTGCTCGTTTCCTCAGCTCAAGATGCAATTATTTGCATAGATGTTAAAATGGAAACAGTTCAATTTCCTAAGTTAGTCAGATGTGACAAAATTTGGCTTGCTTGGCTTGAACTCATCACTTAGTCCTGAATGTGCTGCTTAAAAATCACTAAAATGTCTTTTAGCATAATCATATTTTTTAACAAAAACACCTGACTGCCATGCAAGGGCTTCATTCTGAAGGCAAAACTGGCTGTCAGTGAAGCTGAAAAGCTGCTCATCTGAAATTGGCCTGAACTTTTCAAGAAATAGGAGGATCACTTGCAAACATCTGTGAAAGCAATATTCAGCAGTCTTTTAGAAATCCTTCTACATTTTGCTTGTGAGACTGTTCATCCTTCATCCATGTCACTTGCACAAAGTGTTGCCTCAACACAATTCCATTAATATTTCTGTTTCATTCATCACTACTGGCAGAGCTTGGGACAGGGAGAGGACATGAAGGGGAACAGGGAGTCACCTGAACTTCGCATCCTTTTACATCAGCTTAACAAAGGACTATGCTCTAAGAGCATCTGTGCATTTTATAGAAGAAGGGAAACCAATTGTGTAAGTGACCAAAACGTAAGCCTGCATTACTTATGCAGTTGTTCATTGTTTGTTTAGCCTGCATTTTTTCCTACCTAATAATTTTAATTAACTTTGTAAGTAATTGTTTAATTAATCATAAGCAGTATATTAATCATAAGCACTCTATCAGTCTTAAGCACTGTCATTTCCCACTTTAGAGAGCAGGTAGCTAAGAATCTTTTGGCAGTCAACTGTCACAACTGGATTGTTAGATCACCAGAAGTTGTCGTTTTCCAAAACTAACCCTGATAAGCTTCAATGAACAAAGCCTGAGGTATAAAAGGCTGGACACCTGGAATCTACACTTCATAGCCCTCCAAGAACATGTTGGAGTAACCAGGAGACAAACACTAATAAAAACATTTCTGCCTCAGAGCTCAAAACAACTCGTCTGGGAAAAAGTTAATCAACAGTCTGAAAAATATGGGCTAATTGAAATGAGAAAGGTGACACCAATATCCGAGCCAATACAATAGAAAAGTAGTTAATGAGAAGAATGATGTCATTTAGAAGCCATGAACAGTAATTTCTTGGTTTGATAAAAAGGTATGAATAAGTGGAAAAGCTTTGGAAGTGGCATGCATGTGGCAGAAGTTCTCCACTATGCACCAGAGCCAGGAATAAAGTAATGGCTACTCCTAATATCAAAAAAAATTCCTGTTCAAGGGCTTCATTTATCCTTACATTTTCAGTGACCCCATTAAAAACATGGGACAATGAGAAATCCATGCATTTGGACCAAAAGCCATGCCCAGAGCATGAGGTTACTGAATGTCACAGCATGGGGTACTTCCAGCTTCCACTGGTACCTCCTCCATGTCATCCTTGAGAGCCACTTCCATCAGGGAACCTGTGACTTCCACTGGCACCTCCTGGGTGTCATCCCTGTGAATCGCCTCCAGCGGGGTGGCTGCCTCAAAGGGGCCCTTGGAGCACCAGTGGGGCCCCAGCCCTGCACAGCAGGACCCGCAGGGTCAGCAGCCCCTGACACCAAAACCACGGCCAAGCCCCCACGGTGTCAACGCCCAGAGCCCGACAGCCACCCCTCACCTGTTGGTCCTGGGACCTCTGGGTCACCCTGACGGGCATGGCAGTGGTGCTGGGGGCCCTGTGGGGCGCAGTGTGGATTAGAGCCCTGTGGAACATGGTGGATCGTGCCCAGGCTCTCTGCTCGGCCATCCGGCTCTGCCTTGGCTGCTCCCGCTCCCACACAGCCACTGCTTCTGTCACAAAATCTGGGAAATGTAAACTTGATGTTAGGAAAAGGTGTTCTTTGCTCTTTGGCCTTTATGGCTTCCAAGACTCATCAACAAGAAGGGAGATTATTTCCATGAAACACAAAGTAGCCAACAAGCTCTAAGTGATGGCCAGGTGTTGGAAAGGCAAATTACTTCTTGGCTGAATTGCCTTTTGAAGGTGTAGGGCTTGACAGGCAAGAGTTATCTCCGACCTAGGGGAGCTTAGCAAGGCTTGGGAAGAAGTTTGTACCACTGATGGTGGACACAAAGAATGCAGAATTTATGGGCACAAGGACATTTGACAGAACCCCCAAGACTAGGAGCCAACTACTAAAGCCAAAGCAGCAACTGTGCTGAATCTACTCCAGCGGCGTAAAAGGGAATTTCCGGCAGGGCAAACCATGGCCACTCACTCCAGAAAGCTCTCACTAAGAACATAGAGACAGAACATGCAGACTAATTAGCATGAGAAGTGACAGGATCATAATCTAATAGTAGAGGGAATAGTGATTATGAGAAGAACTAGGTAACTTGGAGACAAAGAACACTAATTACTTTAGTTGATGAAAGGTCTAAATACTAAAACATTCTGATTCCTGTGGTAGTGGCTTTGTGGATTGACCACTGAGCCCCACTTTCTGCACAGAACTGTAAAGAATTACCTCCACTCAGTGCGTGGATTGGCCTCTTGATCACCTTGTGCTAGAACCAAGGAATTTGGAGCAACACTCCCTAGCACTGTGACACCTCCACTCTCGCTGCAGCCACGGAAGGGTCTGAGCGGGCCTGCTGTGTGCCGGTGACAATGGCCACGTGTCCTTGGAAACGGGGAGTTCCATGTTCCAGGCTGGGTGGGATGTCACTGAGGAGCGGGATGTGACACGCTTGGGGCAGAGGGAATTCCAAATGGGCAAATGTGGGGAATTCCCAGCCCTGTCCCATGAATGACTCAGCTGGTTTCCAAGTGCAGAAAGGGGTGCTCCAACCATCCCAGTTGCTGCAGCTGTGCAAACCAGGGCTAAGAGAGTGTTTCTGCACAAAAGTGTTGTACTTGGCTGTCTCCAAGGTGAAGGAGCAGCTTAACACCTCTAAGCAGGGCAGCAAGGTGCAGCCCTCCCAGCACTGGTCAGTCCTGCCATGGGCCGGTCAGTCTGTGAGCCTTTGAGCACGTACACGGTCACTCAAATATCATCTCCTTGACAAAAACCCCCAGAGCCTTCCTCATCCCAGCCTCCTAAAAGAAAGCAAGCCAGCAGCACACCCAGGCCCCCACGTGCCCTGCAGGAGGAGCTGACATGGAAGAGCCTGCACTGATCCTGAACACAATTACAGGCTGATAGGTGTGCTGACTACTGGTGGCCATTGAAGTTACTGACACATCTGGAAAATATTTTACACTGTGTTTATATTTGCATTTTCCCCATACACAAGCTTATTCCTGATTTAAACCATGCACCAAAACCCTTGTCTTGTCATTACAGGGGGAGGGAACAAAAGCATGTAATTGAAAATGTGTCCTGTATTACTTTCCAAAGCTCATTTCCCAAGAAATCTTGTCTTTCCTTTTTTTGTGTGTGTGTTTTTCTACAAGACCATGTCCATATCTGTGCATGTCTGGTCTCCTGGCTTCCACACACACAAGAACAGGGTAGTTTGAGGAACAGAAAGGAAGAAAGCAAATTGTCCAACACCAGATCTAGAAAAGAACTGTGTCCTTTTTTGTGATTGACTGCATGGTCTTGATTATGGATCCCCAATTACAGACTATTGGAAAAGCCTTTGTATGAAACATCAAAGGAAATCAAGGAGGTGTTACACTGGACTCCTGAATGTCCAACAGGCTCTTCATATCTTAAATTTCATGACTTCTGCTCTGGGGTTACCAGAATTGACTGAGCTCTTGGCACTCTTCATACATGACTGCCTTCACCTTGCACAGTAGATCCATTTTTAGCTCAAAGACTAGAAATGCAGGAAAGAACCAGTGGAAAGGAGCATATTTCTCAAAAAAGAACTGAATAATGTACTTGAGGGATGGCCTGTGTGCATCAAAGTAGGAGGGCCCATGGTCCTGACTGATTGAATAGGTCTGAAAATTAATGGGGAAATAAATGTCAATTTCTGTCCTGCATCTGCTTGTGTCTAGTTTAGAGCAAAAAGGAGGTCACTGGTTATCCCTGAGCAGAATCTTAAAGTAACAGGCAGTACTCCTGGAACTAAAGACATGGCACTAAAGACACCTACTGCCGTGAATCCTACTAAGTTTCTCGATCCTTCTACAGGGAATCAGGATCTCCAATCAAATAGGGAAAGCATTGGGAGTGTCCAGTTCCCTGCTAAAGTACCAATAATGCACTGCAAAGCTCACCAGTTCAGCCAAACACCAGCCAGCATCAGCAACTGAGTAGGAGACAAAACTGCTAGAGAGGTGGCAGAACAAAGCAATTTTTCCCTAAGTTGTGAACCTTTCCAAACCAGTCACAAAACACCATGATGCAGATAATCAATTGGCAAAAGCTTTTAATGCCTGATTGAATCCTGAAGGGTGGTGGGTAGCAAGAAACCAACAAGTTAGAGTGCCACAAGCAATGAGATAAATTGTAGAAGATAAACATAAAGAAACTCATTGGGGTATTGAAAGCATGGTAGACAATTTGAAAAGGCAGCTACTTAGCGCTAGGCTGACAGGGATTGTGACAAGTATAGAGAGAAAATGTAAAATCTGCTTACAGAGCAATGCACAGATTTACAGAAGACTGCCAGTAACTATCACAAAAAAGGGAAGTAGTGCAGGAGCTTAATGCCAAAGAGATTTTCTTGAGTTACCTCAATAAGAGCCATATAGCTATTTATTAGGTTTAGTGGACACATATTCTGCACGGCCAGAGGATTTTCCTTGCCACACCAACAAAGCTAGAGAAGTACAAGAAATAATACTCAGGTTGGGGATCCCATTTGGAATGTCATCAGATAGAGATTCTCTTTTCATGCCTTAAATTCTACAAAATCTATGCAAAACATTCCCAGTTCAATGGGACCTACTTAGCCCATGGAGGTCATACCCCAGTGGCCAGGTTGAGAGACCAAATCAGAGTGTAAAAAGACAAAGGAGTAAAATTGGTCAGGAAAACTCACTGGCCACAAGCACTTCCCCTTGCCCTTCTGAGAACCACAATTCAAATGGCTTCTAAAGAAAAAGTCAGCCTATATGAAGTGCTCTATGGAAGACCTCACCAAGTTGCAATCCTTTCTGGAGAAAATAATATGATAGGAAATGAAAATTTAAGACCATGTCTATTATCTCTGGGACAAGTGCTCTCATCTTTGCACAGGTTTCTGGTTTGACCATCCCTGATGAATCTGCATGCTCAGGTACATCTCATCAACCTGGAAACTGTGTCTATGCCAAAATGCAGAGCAACGAGGCACTTAAAGAAAACTGGAAAGGAGCATTTTAAGTACTCCTAAGCACTGCTGCAGCAAAAAAAGGGGATGGAGGCAAAAAGGCAGCTGGGGCAGGGGCAGAGGGGGAATGTCAGTGAGTGAGAGGTTGTCCTCAAGTCCCTTTTGCTGGGGCAGATGCCGTGGGGGCTCTCATCCAGAGCAGGAGCCAGGACCCACAGGGCAGATCCTGTGTCCTGGATCCAGCCAGGACAGGGGTAACTTTTGCAGCAGCCAGGAGGAGCATGGACAGGACCTTGGGGTAATTGCATGCCACCTCCCACATGGCAGGGGGAAATGGAAGGCATTTGTTCTTCCTTGGCCAGTGTGCTGTAAGTCATGGGGCATGTCAAGTCCTTTGTGGTCCTATGTGACTCATTCACCTCTTGTACACTCTGCTTTTAGTGTTGTTGTTACTGTTTGTGTTCTTGTTTCACTGCTGTTTCTAGTAAATTGTTCTTATCTCAACCCATGATCTTTACCTATTTGTGTTCTCCTCTCCATCCTGCCACAGGGAAAGTGGTGGGGAAGTCAGTGAGTGGCACATGGTCTGAGGTGGTTCAGTGTGAGCGCTAAACCGGGGAATACCATTCCTACTCTGCAACAATGTGGAAAACTCAATTTCCCAATTGTTATAAATGAAATTAGAATTTCAGACAACCAGGTCCCTTGAGTTAACACCAGTTTAAATAAAAATGAATAGAATTTAGTAAATTAAATAGTAATTTGATATAAAAGAATACCGTTTAATAAACGAAAACAATTAAATAAAAAATACAATTTATATATATAATTTGCCAGTAAGTATTAAGTATGATTAAAGCATAAGCAAAACCGACTGGGGTACGGGGAGGGCTTCTCACCCCACCTCACGTACAAAACTGACCAGGGTACAGAGGGGGTTTCTTACCCTGCCTCATGTACAAAACAAAGCACTTCAAGCTAAACTTACATACTGTATGCTTGTACATATTCATTAATGTTTCCCCTAAGTTTCCTCCTATTTCTCATTTTTCTGACTTTACGTCATTTTTCTTCACGGCTCATGCCTCACTTGGTGTTAGGGGGTCTTCAGTCTTCTTTTGGGGTATTTTGGCGAAGGCTTCTCCTCTTCCTCATTGTCCTTTGGATAACCTTACAGGTTTACATGTGTGTACCAAGCGTTATGTTATGTATGTCTCGTAATTAGTCTTATATTTAATGATTTTTAGGCCCAATGCCTAAAGTTGTTCCAATTTTGTCTATTTCAAGGTTGTTTTCATCTTGGGACATCACTTATCTTCCAAACTAAATCTTGTATCTCAATTTTAATCTGTAACATCTGTCAAGGGGTACATCTGCCTTGTAACACTGATTCTTTTGATTGCTTCTAATAGGAACTTTCCAAATAGTTACAAGTTAGTTAGCACAAATCAATTCCATTTATTATGCAAGTGATTACTTTCCTTGTCTAGTCCTACAGGAAAATTAGCCAGCTGAAAAGCAGCTGCTGTAATTGAACTGAAAGCCTGCTAGGTAGCGCTTGTTTTAAAGTGCAGACTTAATAAAGTTACAAAGAAAGCAAAAATTAAATATTGCCAAATAATCTTTATAATAAAAGATTATTAGAATAAAAATATAATAAAATATTTTAAAATATTTAAAAATCTATGGTGGGAGAAAAGTCCTGTGGTCTTTTTCCAGTACCACAGTGACAATTCTATAAAGCAAATTACAATTGAATATTTTCAGCTCATCAAAAAAAAAACAAAAAAAATAAGCAAAAGAGCAGAAACAGTTACATTTGAGCTGCAGATGATTGACTTTAATGCTTAAGGCTAAAGAAGGAAAAATGAGAGGATCTGTGTGTTGAAAATAAAATTTAAAAATTGAATGGTCCAAATGCATTCTGTTCCCCCCCTACATGGACTTTCTCATATTCAAAATATCATTGACAGTTGAGGCCAAAATTCCAAGTGATTTTATGTCAATCAGCTGTGTTAAATCATTGAAGAGAGCATTATTGGCCTGGCTTCACAGGTGTCTGAATGAATGATGAACAGAATTATACTTTCTTGAATAAGTCAGATTTTCCAGGTTTGGTATTTTTCTTCCTCTAAACAAAGACAAAAGAGTTCATGCCTTTGCTTAGTCAGTTCAAGGTTCTGAAGGGTCACTCTGCCAGTATTGAGGTCACAGACAGTGGGTTCTGTGCACTTCCAAAAAGATGTGTGTGTTTTGCAGACTTTTCATGGACAAACTGTCATTTTACAAAAAAAAAAAAAAAAAAAAAAATTGAAATCAATTGAATTCAGACACCCCTTTGCTCTCCATTAAACCACAAACCTATACTCTTATCTTTCTGATTAATACAAACACAGAAACACTGACAGCCTTGGTTAGCAGAAGAAGGAAAACTCTTACTTCCAGACAACTCACTGAGAGCAGTTCATGTTAAACCCCCTGCCCTGGGTTTCACAGCCACTCCTCACCTGTGCCCATCCCTGCAGGGCAGGACCAGCATCAGGAGGACCTGTGGCAAGAAGGGCTGACAGTGGCAGGTCCTTCTGCCCAGGGCAGAAGGAACAGCACCTCTGCTCCTGGCTGGAACAGGGGCCACTTGCCCAGGTGGACCTGGTGCCCCAAAAGAACAAGGGACCTTAGCCCCAGGGCTCTCCCCAGCCCTGCAAGAGGCCAATCCACCAGCAGCTCTAGCAGGGCATTTGGAACTCTTCATTCAGCCAAAAGGACATAAATTGTTATTTCCCTCACACGGTCCCTGGACACTGCTTTCTCTCCCTTCTAATGCCCTTCCCCTTCTGCCCCTCCGTGGCTCACCCCCTGTGCTGGGGGGCACAGCCATGGGCCCCTGGACTCTCAGGGCCGTGTCAGCAGCGCTACCACTTCCCCCAGGAAATCCTGCTGCACCTGCATACCTGCAGCATAGCAAATGCCAAAGCCAGAGTGGGCAGCAGGAGCAGCTGCTGACACAGGACCATGTCCTCAATCTTCCTTTCCAGCTACCTGGATATGCAGTGACTCCACAACACGAGGTTGGGAATCAAACTGGGGGCACTCCCCTCTGATGTTTCTGTCCAGAAAGTAGAACTAATTCCAATCTCTTGAGCTTTGCAATTGGGTAAAGGAAAATGAGTTAACAATTGAACCGACCCAAAATAAAGTTCTGGAGTGGTACATGCAAATGGGACTTCTGGAAAGAAGAGGACCTTTTGACATCTCAAGGCACATCCATCAAAAACAGAAAACAAATCTTGGCTCAACTTGAAAGTATCAAGAAACCAGTGGAAGGTGCCATCAGGCATTGCAGAGCACACCAAGTAGATAAGACCAAAGTGGAAATGGGGAAATATTAAGCTCAATGAGGCTGCAGAAAAAGACATGTTAGAAAACAAAGTTTTAACACTCTTGTCAGAGATACCTCTCCCAGTAGACAAAACAGAGTATAGTGCTAGGGATTGTCAAAGAATTGAAAGTATAGAAGCAAGGTTTCATCCATAAGATTGGCAGTCATCCTAACTGGGCAAAAAGTAGTCCTAGGATCACTCTTCTGTGAAATAGCAAATTGCAAACACAAAGCCATTCACTGGACTACTGAAAAACTTTTGAAAAATTTGCAAAAAATCTATAATTGGGTCTGAAATGGCTCAGATTGTACAATCAAGACTCAAAAAATGTATAGTTTGTAATA
Source organism: Cyanistes caeruleus (assembly GCF_971803275.1). Taxonomy (NCBI): domain Eukaryota; kingdom Metazoa; phylum Chordata; class Aves; order Passeriformes; family Paridae; genus Cyanistes; species Cyanistes caeruleus. The sequence goes on along the minus strand of NC_141732.1, from coordinate 5,582,963 downwards.
GAAACAAGCCTGATGTTCACAACGCAGTGCTAAGAGCCATAAAATCTGGAGGTGTTCCAAGTGAATAGTGGCAGATGGATTTTACTGAATTTCCCAGAACACGGAGGTATAAATCCATCCTAGTTCTGGTGGGTACCATTTCTGGCTGGCCAGAAGACTTCCCTTGTCACACCAACCACTCTAGGGAAGTGGCTAAAATACTGTTGAACCAAGTAATACCTAAATTGGGGTACCTTTGGGAATGTCATCAGAGAGAGGTTCCCACTATTGCAGAAGGGCTAAAAGAGGTTAGGAAAGCCTTGGGAATAGCTTGGGATCTTCATGCTCATTATAGACCCCAAGCTAGTGGCAAAGTGGAGAGAATGAATCATACAATCGAACTGCAGTCGGGCAAAATATGCTAGGAAACCTCCTTGGCACGGGTCCAAACTTTACCTGTTGCTCTACTTCAAATTAGAATTCAACCATGGGACACCAGCAAAATCAGCCCCTATGGGCTGCTGTATGATCAACCCTACCAAGTACCACACATTTCAGGAAACACACACATATAAGGAGAGGTTGATCTGAATAATTACCTCATTTCTCTTAGGAGTGGTGATCTCCAGATGTCATGGTTTTGAAGCAGCAACTAAAAAATCACTAGAAAACTTACTTATTTTTTTTGTTGTGAGATATGGATTAGAACAAGAGCAAAACAGGCTTAAAACTTAAAATGAATAAAGAAAGTTTATTAACAAAAACTACAAGAATAAGAAACCAGAATAAAACTTCCAGAACAACTCTTTTCTCCCTCACTACCTAGCCATTCTTTTGTTTACATGACAACATAGAGACAAAAAACTTCGGTGTTTATAACAGTCTCAATTCTTGCCATGGTCTTTTCATCAGTCTTTGTAGAGAAACAAAATTCTTCTTTTGCTAATTTATGGAGTTTCTCACAAGAAAACTGCTTCTGTTATAGCTTTCTATTTCTCTGATGCCAGCTGCCCAGAAAAATTTTGCTATCATTTGTCTCTTCTTATTTCACATCACTTTGAGATGTGTTATGGGTTAAATGAGTCTAGGGATGTTATTTTTAAGGATGAGTTATTCAAAGGCAAAAGTTCTCTTCATCTGTCTCTGTAAGCCTCCCTGGAAACAGAAGATTTTTCTTTGCCTCTTAACTGTGGGCAGCTAGGGCCCGGCGGTCAAAAGATATCGGGATGTAACAGAAAGATAGTTAACCCCCTCCTCCATCGTTTACGGTAATGACCCTCGTAATTAGCCAATAACACCTAGCTGTGATGAAACCAGATGGGAGTGACACTGTGAACCTAGGTTTTAAAGTGTCAAATTCTTCACCAATAAATGCCATTTTTGCCATTCATGGCATTGGTGTTGTGTGCAAATGGACTGAGTGACCTGGGGTTGGTCACCGTGCCGTTCCTGAACCAGGTCCTCTACCTCGCTGAAGGCAATACTTAATGGCCCCAAATCTTCAACTATTACATCTCCCCTCTGTTCCAGCACCTCACTGTATCACAACTACTCCACCTTTTGCTCAAAATCCACACTTTGAAAGACTCTATTCCCCACAATATACTCTGTCATAAATTAAAGGAGTTTGGTTTTTTTTCAGAACACTATTGTCGATCTCCATAGCTTTAACAGAAAAGTATTTCAGCTTATTAAAGCATTTCCTTATTCTCTCTTCCCCATCTAAAACTTACTTCTTTTCTTCACTGTCTTTGATGGTTTTATGATGTCTTCTTCATGCTGGTTATCCCCCCCTCTCTCTCTCTCTTCCCCTCTCTCTGGGAAAAAAGGGTTAATCTGTAAGTCTCCTCCAGGTAGTAAAAGAGTTCAAGTCATGGAAAGCTGCAGATGTTCATGGAGTCAGGTTCCAGTTCAGTGGCACAAACTGCAAATCAAGTCAGGCCGGCCGCCTCCGCTCTTCTCCTTCCCCCCACCCTCCGCGGCCTTGTCCGGCCTGGTTGGGGGGGACGAGGCCGAGCCAGAGCATTGTTACCTGTTCAAAAGCCAGAAACCGAAAGAGAAATTCCCAGTCTTGAGTCTTAAGGAAGGTATTCACAAGTTGATCTCACTTTTCAATGGTCAGAATCACTGGGAGTTCTCAGAAATGGCTAGTAATTGGTCAGGAGAAAAAAGTCCCATCAGCCTCCAGCAGCTTCAACTTCCCCCCAGCTCCCAAAGCTATCTTAAAAGTAAAGTCACCCAAAGATACCAGATCAACAGGACTGGACATACCAGTGAACAAGTTCCAGCCAGGAGCTTGGGTGTGCTTGAAAGACTGGGGAACTGCTCTGCTACAGCCAAAGTAGGACCTTTCCAACTTCTGTAGCCAACTCTTACTGCATTCAAATGGACACAGCAAAATCATGGATACATTATTCCAGAATCAAAAGAGCCAAAACTCCTTAGCTCAAGATGACATCTCCTGGGGATTTGAAGAAATCTGGACCAAACTTTACACACCTGGACTTTGTTAAAATAGCAGTCTATACCTGTTATAAGGCCTTATGCTGTAAAATGAAATAGAAGTATTAAGAAACTAGTTCCCACAAGGAAGTTTATCTCAAGAAAAGGAGGGACTTGGTAAGGACCACAGAACAGAGCAGCACAGCCTTGAAGAAGTGGATGAAGGATGTAACTTAGGCAAACAGAAGTCATGCAAAACAAAAGCAGGATGCCAGCTCAGCTCTGCAAAGCTGACAAAGCAGAAGTTATTGTGCAAAAAATGATATTGTGCTTACTCAAAAGTGAGGGCCGAGGGACAGCCACCTAAAAAGTACACTGAACAGTGTACTTTTTGAAGTACAGAACCCCAAAAACTATAAGGACTTCCAATAATGGGTGCAAATTTGTAAAATAAAGTAATAAATATACATCAAAGTAAGAAGGGATAGCGAATGAACATGTAATCAGTGTGTACGATAAAAACTCTGTTCACCTGACACTCGGGGCACTCAATTAGAGGAGGGATCCTCTGAGTGACCAGCACAGTGTAATAAAGAATGCCTGCTTTCCAATACTCAAAACTGTGTTAGAAAGTTTCTATTTGGCCAGTTTCACTAATGCCTCCTGGCACTGCTTTGAATTATTTCCCTGTGCCCTGTCAGTGTATCCCAGGGAGAACTTTAAAAGCATGATGAGACACCCAGACACAGACACAAGCTGCAGGTGACCAAGGAGGGAGCAATATGGGAAGGTAGAAGCTGGAAATAAGAAATTATATTCCTTTTTTTCTCTCTGATGCCATGTACCTACAGGGATGGAAGGTCTGCTCTGTGACATCACCAGGTGGAGGAGGCTGATGTGGCCAACCTGTGGACTGTGACATCCCTGAGCAATGGGTTGTGACCTTACTCCCCTCACTGCTTATCTTGGGGTGACCAGAAGGTGAAAGGTTTTGCTGTCACTGATGAGTGGGGACTGATATCACCAAGCAGTGGACTGTGACATCACAGAAGGAATGGATGACGACCTTGTGTTCCTCACTGCTTCTACTCAGTTGGCAGAGCTTGGGCCAGTCTGGCTGCAGCCTGAACTCCATCCAAGCAACATTGTGAGGACTGGAGGATCAAGCCAGGCTTCTCTAGTGCTGGGTGGTGCCTGTTACTGGCCCATCTTGGTGCCAGCCTCAGAGCCATCACTCCTGTTTTCCCTGCCCTGCCTGCTTCAGGCAGCCAAGCACTGCAGATGCAGCACTGAGGGTAAGCTGTGCAGGAAAATGTCCAACCAGGGCGGCTGTGGGGTGCATGACAGGACTCAGAGAGCTGGGAGGGTGGCCTTCCCCAGGAGCCTGGCCATTTCTTCCTCCCTGCCCCAGAACAGCTGATGACCATGGCCTCTCCCTCCTGCAGGAGGTGGGAGCAGTGAGGGAAAACAGCCGCTGATCCTTATCTCTCCCCAGTGTGCTGAAGAGCACAAAAATGTCCACAGAGACTGACAGCAACTTCCCCGTCCGCCAGGACACTTTTAAGGATGTGGCTTCTACTTTGCCCTGTCACCACCAGTTTTGTCTGGGCTGTATCCTGCGGTGGACACAGAGAAATCCAGTGTGCCCACTCTGCAGAGGAGCAATAGTGACTGTGCGATTTTCTGATCATGGAGAAGACGACTATCTGGAGATACCCATCACAGTCCCTGAGGAGCTGCCAGATGGCAGCAGCCAGGCAGAGAGAGCTCCTGGCTCTCTGGATGAGAACAGCTCCCATCCTCCTGTGGTGTCCCCTTCATCTTCTCCACAGGGGACAGTGTCTCCAGCAGAGCAGGAAGGTTCAGGGCTGGAGTTTGTGGGGAGTGTCCTGCCTGAGGTCTGGGCAGAAACTTTCCGTCAACAACAGCATCTCCTGGAATCCGTGCGGCCCTGGCTGCATGAGAGGCTGGCAGGAATATACCAGGGCTGGTGGTGGGTGGTAGATGCCATAGAGAGCAGCATCTTGCATGGCCTTTGCATCCACGGGCCAAATGCTGGGATTCTGGTTGAGGTGCTGCAGCCTCTCCTCGAGGAACACACAGCACCACTGGTCCATGATGTGATCAGCATCATTATGGGCCAGCACCGTGAGGAGGCCCAGAGGCTTCTGCCCACAGAAGATGAGAACAATGGCCCTGAGACCAGCTCCAGCTCCAGCTCCACCAGTTCCAGCTCCAGCTCCAGCTCCAGCAATTCCAGGATCTCCAGCTCCAGCAACTCTAGGAGTTCCAGCTTCAGCAGCAACAGCTGCAGCTCCAGCTCCAACAGCTGCAGCTCCAGCTTCAGCAGCAACAGCTGCAGCTCCAGCAGTTCCCAGCAAGGGACTCCCAACAGCAGCCCCACAGGCTCCGATGAGGAGGAGGAAGCTGGTGCATCAGAGGCTTCCCCCTGTCCAGGGCATCAATTGCATCTCCTCCCAGGGTAGGGACTGATTGTGCACTGGGCCCCCACATGTCTGACAAAAGAAGGAGCCCGGGCCCTAGAACTCTCCCTAGGCCTGCCAGAGGCTGCTCCACCAGTAGCTCTAGCTGGGCTCTTGCAAACCTTTTTCAAGGAGAAGGAAATAAATTGTGATTTCCCTCAGAAAATCTCTGGGTACTGCTGTGGGCGGCACTCAGGCACTGGGGGGCACAGCCATGGGGTCCCAGAGCCATATGGCCATGGCAGCAGCACCTCTTCCCACAGCTTCTGCTGCAGCTGCACACCCACAGAGCAGCAGAAGCCATAGGCACAGCAGGCATCAGGGGCAGCTGCTCCTGCCACAGGACCATGCCCTCAGCCTGCCTCTATATTTTCTCTTACCTGCCCACTTGGCAGAGGGGAGTGATAGAGTGGCTTTGCTGGGTGCCTGGACAGGGTCCATGCAGCACGGGTGGCTGCAACAAACCTTTTCAGGGCAGAGGGTGGAGAAAATAAATAGGGATGGGTATGATTGTGTGACCCAAAAAAAAGATCTTTAATAAGCAAAATAACAAACACATAATCCAAACACATATGGGTATAGAGGAATGGCTAGAGAGCAAAGGTCATATTCCCATGCAGCAGTCAGCTGGGAAAGAATTAGACAATAGAGTACAGTTGGTGTGAGATGTTGCAAAGTCAGGAAGGCCTTGGTGATAACTGTTAACTGAGAACAGGACGCTGTGATCAGAAGAATGTGAATTCAGCATAGATGAGCGATCACAGGAATGTAGAATTAGGTGGAGTTGACCTTAAATGAAATATCCAATAATGAGCTTGCTTTTTGCACTATGTATGAGCCTAATTGTTGATGCTATATAAGTGGTGTTAGAATTACCAATAAATGAGACTTGCTGATCATTCATATTGAGTGCTGCATTTCTCCCACCGAACTCATCAAATGGCACCCGAACAGGGACCTTTGGGACCTTTGGGACCTTAAGGACTTTTTGGGACATTCAGAGCTTTTTGGGACCTTTGGGACCTTTTAAAGGAGTTGGCCACGAGAGTCGGTGACAGGGGACGGGTCCTCCGCAGCAAGGACGGTGAAAAGCAACAGCTGTGCTGCATTCCAGGCAACCTCGGAGGAGGGTCCTGATCACACAGTAGGGTTGCCGTGCCCAGGTGACCTTAGAGGAGAGTCCTGCCGTAACGTGCTGCCGAAACCTTGTAGGGCTGCAACAGTGCTGATGGTAAGATGGAAAGGCAAGCAGCATATGATTTATTTACCTGCTTTTTAGAAAAGCGACAGGTTAAAGATTTTGATTTGCGCAAGGAGCTTCCTGGACTTCTTGCTTATGGGTATGCTCAGGGTTGTTTTCAGAATCCCCATACAGTTCATGAATTAAGTGAGTGGCGAAAACTTGGAGATAAATTGTGGGACGCTACTTTAGATGATGATAAAGCTGCTAAAAAACTGGGAAAACTGTGGTGGACAGTTCATAATGTTCTTTTGCAGTATCAGGCTGAACAGGCAGCTGCCACACAGGCATCTACAGCTATGTCAAAAAACAGAATTTTACAGGGAATTAATGAGTGTCCATTGCCACCCGCCACAAATACAGTAATTTTGAACCCCCCCGCGCAACCACTGACTTCCCCCGCTCAGCCACTGACTCCTGCTCCAGCTGCTAATTCTTTTGTATCATCTCAAATTCCTTCACCTACTAACCCTGATTCTGGAACGGAGCCTTCAGCACCATTACCATCCTCCCCTATGGGAAATAAATCTGTCTCTGGGGTAGGGCGTGAGTTAAGTGAGGCTATTGCACGGGAAAGAAGAGAAACATGGGCTACATTAGCACGGAATATTTTGCAAGAGGGAGATAAGGAAATAGCAGACGCTGTATTGGAAGTAGCATGTCCTGTAACCTTTGCACCAATGCAAGGGGGAGGAATACAAGCTCAAATTACAGCTTTAGATTGGAAATGGTTATCACAGTTGCGATCTACAGTCAGTCAGTTTGGAGTGACCAGTGAACCGGTTAGACAGATTATTAATTATTTGTGGGGTACACAGATTTTGTTGCCTGCAGATTGTAAGAGTATTATGAAATTGATCCTTAGTCAGCATCAGCAGTTGTTGTTTAATGCACACTGGCAAGCTTATTGTCAAGAAAGTGTGAATGTGCAGAGACAGGCAGGTGATCCACTGCATGGACTAACTTTGGAGGAACTTATGGGACTAGGACCATATAGTCCAGTTGAAGCACAAGCTATTTTGGGACCAGATAAATTGAGAGAAGGTATGCGGTTAGCGCGAGCTGCATTTGATCGGATTAAGGAGCCAGGAGGTATTCCATCTTATATGGGTATTAAGCAAGGGCGAGATGAACCATTTGGAGCATTTATTGATAAAGCGGCTTCAGCTATAGAGCGGGCAGGTGTTCCTGAATATATGAGGGGAGCATTGTTAAAACAATGTGCATTACAAAATTGTAATCCAGCAACCAGGTCAGTTTTAAATTCCCTAAATGCTAACTGGACTATTGAAGAGGCATTAGAGAGGATGTCCAATATACCAGTGGGTTCACAGGCAATGTTAGTCCAGGCAATTAAAGACTTAGCATCTGATCAGAGTCAGGTTTTAGCAGCTCTTGCACCCCTACAAGCGGCTACAACCAACAATGGCAGGATTCCAGCCTCCCGATTCAAATGTTTTCGCTGTGGCAACCTTGGACATATTCGAAAGGAATGTACTGTGTCATCTGTTTGGTGCAATCAGTGTCGGTCCAATGCTCATGCTGATAGTGCTTGCCACCGGCGATCGGGAAACGGGAAAGCCAGCGCGAGAAGCCGCCGTGCCAGGACACAAATAGCAGCTGCCGGAACATCAGTGCAACTTCCCTCCAGCCTGCCACAGCAGGGAGCCTCGGCCTTGACCTGGCAGCCTCAGTGACTGTGGATTTATTGACATCACAGCCCTACAAGATTCCCACAGGAATTATTGGACCACTGATAATAAATGGAAAAGCTATGGGTGCAATAGTGTTGGGACGTTCATCTGCTAGTTTAATTGGATTGTTTATTTTACCTGGAGTAATTGATGTGGACTATTCTGGTGAAATATATGTCATGGCATATACACTGGCACCACCAGCCAGAATTGATAAGGGACAGCGAATCGCACAATTGGTGCTGCTGCCGCAATATACCCATCAATTGACACCATTGAAAAATCAATCACGGGGTACGGGTGGATTTGGTTCTACAGGAGGACTTACATTACTTACTCTGGACTTAAACACTCGACCCAAGCGAACTGTTGTTCTCAATTATAATGGAGAATCCCACCAATTAGAAGGACTATTGGATACTGGGGCAGACTCAAGTATTGTTGCTCCACAATATTGGCCCCAGGAATGGCCTATGTTGCCTAGTATGGTTACTGTTACAGGGGTGGAAGGTTTAACTTTAGCAAAAAGGTCTCCACAAATCCAGATTCAATTAGATGGGAAGGTCATCAGCTCTATTTTGTCAATTGTTCCATTACCAGACAAGGTTCAATGTCTAATTGGACGAGATATTTTGTCACAACTTGGTGTTGTTTTGACCAATGAGCACCCTTTAGAATAGAGGCCATTGTTTGGACTTTCCCAATCCCACTCAAATGGATAATCCAGGAACCAGTATGGGTTGAACAGTGGCCTTTAAAAAAGGAAAGTCTGCAACAAGCTCATCAATTAGTGCTGGAACAATATCAACAAGGACATTTAAAGTTTTCAACAAGTCCTTGGAATACTCCTATTTTTGTTATAAAAAAGAAATCTGGGAAATATCGATTGCTGCATGACTTACGTGCAGTAAATGAAAAAATGGAGCCAATGGGGGTGCTACAACCTGGTTTGCCCAATCCTGCAATGTTACCAAAAGATTGGCCCTTGTTAATAATTGATTTAAAGGACTGTTTTTTCACTATCTCACTGCATGAACAGGATACTTGCAGATTTGCTTTTACCTTGCCTTCATTAAATCAAGCAGAACCAGACAAGAGGTTTGAATGGACAGTTTTACCACAGGGTATGCGTAATTCTCCTACCTTGTGTCAACTTTATGTTGATAATGCTTTGCAGCCACTACGTGCTCGATGGCCTACAACTATTATTTATCACTATATGGATGATATTCTTTTTGCTCAGTCACAACCTTTTGCAGATAAACAAGTTAAGGACATTCAAACACAACTACTTCAGAATGGACTGGTTGTTGCACCTGAGAAAATACAGCAGTCATCCCCATGGAAATATCTCGGGTGGACTTTAACTGAGCAGTATGTTGCCCCTCAGAAACTGTCATTGAACATGTCACTTCATACTGTTCATGATGCTCAGCGATTGCTTGGAGATTTACAATGGCTTAAACCTGTTGTGGGTATTCCTAATGAACTTTTACAATACTTACGACCTTTGTTAAAAGGAACTGATCCTACAGCATCTATACAGGTCACCAGTGAACAACCAGAAACTCTCAATAAAATAATGGACTGTATCCAGCCAGGTGTTGTTCGTAGGCGAGATCCAGACTTGGACATTAATCTTACTGTATGGTTTGGCCCTCAATATCTTATCGGTGCCTTAACGCAGCAACAAAAGAAAACGGGGGAGATATGGGTATTAGAGTGGTTATTGCCACCACTACATCAGAGACATACCTTGATTCAAAAAATTGAAATTTTAGCAAACCTGATAAAACAAGGTCGGAAGCGATTGTGGCAAATTATGGGCACAGATCCAGCTGAAATTAAGATACCAATAAAAAAGGACACTTTGGATTGGTACTTAATTCACAGCTCCACACTGCAGGAAGCATTGCTTAACAATAGTAGTGTGGTCAGTACTGAGGAAGTGCCTCGAATACCACTACGATGGATAGGCCAGCAGAACTGGATTGAAAAGCCCAAACGATCATTTGTGCCATTACCAAAGGCATCAACTGTGTTCACTGATGCTGGAAAGAAATCTCGTACAGCTGCTGCTACATGGCAAAATTCAGAAGGACAATGGAATCATCACATTATTCCAGCTCAAAAGGAGGACACATTACAAACTCTTGAATTAGTTGCTGTTGTTTGGGTTTTGGTGCAGTTTAAGGGTCCTGTTAATGTGGTAACTGATTCTTTATATGTTGCAGGAGTGAGTGAACGTATTGAAAATGCAGACATTAAGGAAGTAAAAAATCCTTGTTTATATGAACTGTTTTTGCAACTTCAAAGAGCAGTAAAGTTGAGGACTGCTGCCTTTGCTATTATCCATATTCGTAGCCACAAATGGGATGTGGGTTTAGGAGAAGGAAATGCTAGGGCAGATCGATTGGTTTCATTGTCACAAAATAGTCCTGTCCCACCACAGACATTAGCTAGAGAAGCTCATGCCATCTTTCATCAAAATGCGAAAGGTCTCCATTGAGAGTTTCAGATACCTTTAGAGGAGGCTCGGGCTATTGTCAAAGCATGTCCTATTTGTAGTTTTCATAATCAAGGTAGTGGATTAGGTCTTGGGGTAAACCCTAGAGGATTACAGGCTAATGAGTTGTGGCAAATGGATGTTACTCATGTTGCAGAGTTTGGGAGAGTTAAATATGTACATGTCACCATTGATACTTACAGTCATTACATCTGGGCTACAGCTCAATCTGGTGAGAAAGCATGGAATGTTGAGCGACATTTAGTAAGTTGTTTTGCAGTCATGGGAGTTCCACGTTCTATTAAAACAGACAATGGGCCTGCTAATTGCAGTAGTAGAATTAAGCAGGTGATGCAATCATGGGGAATCAAACACATAACAGGGATTCCACATTCCCCCACAAGTCAGGCAATAGTGGAACGAGCAAATGGTACCCTAAAACAATATCTGAATAAATTTAGGGAGATCAAAGATCCACAAGAACGATTATTGCGCTGTTTATTTGTTTTAAATTTTCTGTGTATTTTTGGAAACAGTAATTTGCCTGCAGCAATACGTCATAGTGCACCTGAGGCAGAGAAATCTCAAAGCCCAATATGGGTTCGCTATAAGGATCCAAAAACAGGTCTGTGGGGAGGTCCCTGCAAAGTACTCTATTGGGGACGTGGTTTTCTTTGTGTGTCTACCCCCACAGGGCCTGTCTGGGTGCCGAGGCGATGGACTAAACCTGCTGATCCCAGTGATTCACCTTCAGCTGATCCAGAAAATTTAGCAGATACTTCTCGCTCTCTACCATCAACATAGAGACGGGATCTGATGAACTCTCACATGAAAATCTTGTGTACAGTACCGAATTGTGAATGCTATCCTTTTGTATGTTACATTTGTAAAGTGTGTAAAGAAAAGTGGTGGATACATTCTAAGTGGGGTTGATCTCCAAGAGGGATTTGTACAGAGTGTTATAACTTTGAAAGAAATTTAACTGAGATTGCATTACAGGAAGGTGTGCAAACAGGACAATTTGAAAAAGGATCTGATAGATGGTGGGAGATTTTTGCTTTTGGCATAAATCCAGAAAATTATTGTTATCATCCTAATACCCCTTTACCATATATTATTGAAATAACCACAATACGTTGTCGCAAGACACTGACACAGGTGAGGTGTGATATTCCAGGGGTAAAAAATAAAAATTGGGAGCAATTCTTAAAACGGCAGTCTCGAGAGAAAGGGTCTTTCCCTGAAAGTTATCCCTGCTGCCGAGAAGATGGAACACCCTGTGGTTCGAAGCAACCGAATCGACGGGCGAGGCAGAGGGGTAAAAGAAAAGGGAAGCAAGATCTCACATGGGATCCAGCCAAGATGCTGGCTGAACTGCCGCAATCCTTTTAAAGTCCTTAAAGGACTATTTCTGATCAGGTTGTTGTTGTGGTTTACTATAATAGAGGGAAATGAAGGGTTTTTGATTGACATGGATGAAAGACAAAATATGTGGGTAACGTGGGCTAATCAAACTGGACAGGATAATTTTTGCCTTTCAATGGCTACCCCTTCGGATGCTTTTCGAACTTGTTTAGTGGGCGCACCTTTAGATGATTCACTCAATGCCACAATGTTTAAAAACTGGACAAAGAATTGGAAAACACCCAAGGAAGCAAACAATACATTATGTGAAATTCCACCAGGTAAATTAATGATTAATATCTGTGACACAGGTTTAATCTCAGCAAATCCCATTGGTGCTCAAAATTGGAACATTGCTACAGGTTTAAATGTTACTGGGTCAGAACCACAAGAGTTAAGACTGTTAGGTTCAGCCCCTAGCAACTACTGTTTGGTTTTTGTCAATTGGGCTAGGAACAATTATGCCAAAAGGTCTCATGGGCCAAATGGTACAAATGTTTCTCCACAAAATTTGCTATATTTGCAAAATAATGATGCATACTGTGGCAATTGGTCTCACAAAGTAAATTCTAGTAGTACACCTTTACAATTACCACCTGGTATTTTTCTAATCTGTGGAGATCGTGCATGGCAAGGATTGCCAGCAAACCTTTATGGTGGGCCTTGTTATTTTGGGAAATTGACTTTGTTTGCACCCACTGTACAGCAACTCTTAGGAGCCAATAGAACCAGGTTACGAACAAAGAGAAGTGTGTTCCAATTGGGGCCAGAATGCAAAGATAAGGTTGAACTTTGGGAACGTCCTACAGTGATTGTGTCATCTATTTTTACACCTGGAGTATCTAGTGCTCAAGCCTTAACACAGTTACGACGACTGGCATGTTGGACAGGAAAACAGTTTAATATTACATCAAAGGTTTTGTCTGATTTGCTTTTGGATATGAACAGTGTTAGGCATGCTGTATTGCAGAATAGAGCTGCTATTGATTTTTTGCTATTAGCACAGGGCCATGGCTGTGAGGATTTTGATGGGATGTGTTGCATGAATCTTTCTGATCATTCAGTGTCTATTTATGCTCGTCTTCAACAACTACAGAGCAATATGAAAAAATTAACCACAGAAACAAATCCTTTAGAGGAATGGTTTCAATCCCTAGGTCTCACAGGATGGTTAAAAAATTTGGCACAAATGGCAATTGTTGTTATATTGATCATTGTGATTGTGTTATTGTTTATTCCTTGCATACTGCAATGCTTGCAAAACATGGTAAAAAGGGCTACTTCTACAGTTTTGTTAGTACAAAAAGAAAACAGGGGAATTATAGAGGAATGGCTAGAGAGCAAAGGTCATATTCCCATGCAGCAGTTAGCTGGGAAAGAGTTAGACAATAGAGTACAGTTGGTGTGAGATGTTGCAAAGTCAGGAAGGCCTTGGTGATAACTGTTAACTGAGAACAGGACGCTGTGATCAGAAGAATGTGAATTCAGCATAGATGAGCGATCACAGGAATGTAGAATTAGGTGGAGTTGACCTTAAATGAAGTATCCAATAATGAGTTTGCTTTTTGCACTATGTATGAGCCTAATTATTGATGCTATATAAGTGGTGTTAGAGTTACCAATAAACGAGACTTGCTGATCATTCATATTGAGTGCTGCATTTCTCCCACCGAACTCATCATATGGGGATGCACACAAGAGTCGAGGGACAGGGTAACACAGTAACTTATATAAACCAAGGTAAGGGCGGCATCTGAGGGAAAGGGACCCAAAAAAGCTGAGGATTAGGAATATGTAAAATAATGCACCAAATCTTAACCAGTGATAACAAAGAAACTATAGAACTCTCTGGCAACATTTACATAAAACTAAACAGGGGGCAATGTGGGTGATACTTTACTCTCCACAACTACATGGCCTTCAGTCAAGGTTTTTACCCACCCCAACATAAATCCACCAGATTTTTCACATCTTGTCCTGTATTGACTACCCCAAGGGCTACTGTATAAACAGTTTAATTTGTTCAGGACCCCACTTAAAATTATTCCTCTAAGTCACATCTGACTCTACTCTGCAATATGCATTCTCCAAAAACCCAGGGGGCCTAGGAAACTTTCCTCTTGCTCAGTCAGAGGGGACAGATCTGTTATTTTCTTCACTGAATTCATTGGAATCGCATGATATCCATCTTGATATTTTACTCCCAGAAGATGAATTTCCTGGGAAGCTCCTTTGACCTTACTTTGTTTTATGACAAAACCAGCTTTCAGGAGGATCTGGATTATCTTCTCTCCTTTCCAAACTTGCCCTGCTGTGCTGCCTCATACAATGATGTAGTGGATATACTGCAAATGTTCTAGAGCCTCACCCTTTTCCAGTGTCATGATAAATACTGGGGCTGTGTTTCCAGCCCCGGGGCTATACTGGATTCCTGTGCACCTGCAAACTGCACCTGCACTCTCCTGATGAAGTAATGGAGAAAAATGTGCCAGTTATGTCTATGGTGCTGTGGACTCCAGTTTACACTGAACTTTGTGCACGCCCAGCATGGCAGCACTCGGTGATGGTGTGCCGTGGTTTTAAAGCACAAGCTAAAAAAAAAAAAGACTAAAAAACTTACTTCTTTCTTGCTGTGAGATATGGATTAGGGGAAGGGCAAAACAGACTTAAAAGGAATAAAGAAAATTTATTAACAAAACTACAAGAATAAAAAACCAGAATAAAAAAAAAACTTCTTCCCCACTACTCAACTTTTTTTTGTCCAACTGACAACTTAGAGACAAAACTTGGTGGTTAAAGCAGTCACAACTACATAGTACATAGTATCCTTTTCATCAGTCTTTGTAGAGAAAAAGAAGTTCTCTTCTGTCATTCTATGGAGAGTTCTTGACAAGAAAACAGTTTTCTCATGACTTTCTATTCTTCTGATGCCAGCTGCCCGGAAAACTCTGCCATCAGGTTCTCCTCCCATTTCACACCACTCAGAGGTGTGTTCATGGGCCATGAACTCAAGGGATGTCATTTTAAGGATGAGTCATTCAAAGGCAAAGGCTCTCTTCATCTGTCTTTGTGAGCCTCTCTGGAAACAGAAGTTTTCTCTTTTTCCTCTTGGGGGCCACAAGTCTTCGGCAACTCTCACTTCTCTTTCTCTGTTCCAGCATTTCATGAGATCACAACTGCTTCACCATCTGTTCAGCTTCATCAATGGATTACTTTTGCTCAGATCTATGCTTTGAAATACTTCATACCCCCAAAATACTCCTTCATGAATTAAAGGAGTTTTTTTCACTACATTATTGTCCATCTCCATAACCTTAACAAAAGAATATTTCAGCTTATTAGTGCATCTTCTCATTCGCTCCCCTTTTGAGGCTTGATCCTTTCTTTTACTGACTTGGATGGTTTATGTTGTCTCTTTACATGTGAATCACTCTCACTTTCCTCTCTCTGGAAAAGGATTAAATCTGCAGGTCCCATCTGGGTAATAAAAGGGTTAAAATCTGGCTCAAGCCTTGTGGATGGCCACCTGATCTCTGTTGGGCAGAGGCTGCGGCTGTTTGTGATGGAGAATTTTCGGTGGCTGCTCTGGGGGAGTGTGGTCAGCATCTCAGCATGCTGCAGGCTGATGACTTTCCCTCCCCTTCCTCAGCAGTCTCTGGTGGAACTCAGCAGCGGCAGAAACTGCAGCTGAGCCAGGAACCGGCCTGGCCCGGCAGCCCCCCTGTACAAGGCTCAGCGAGCCCTGCAAGGGGTTCAGCCCCTCTGAGAAGGGGCTCCTGTCTTCACAGTCTCCATCCCCCCCTGGGAACCGCACAACTCCGGCCAGCCCCACTCCCCCCGTGGCCTTGTCCCGCCTGGGGGGGAGGAGGCTGAACCAGAGCCCTGTTACCTTTCACAGCCGGAAACAAAGAGAACAGAAATTCTCAGGCTTAGGTATCAAAGGGTGGTGTTCACAGGTTGATCTCACTTTTCAATGGTCAAAACTACTGTCAATTCTCAAAAATGGCCAGCTATTGGCCAGGAGAAAAATACTCCCATCAGCCTCTAGCAGCCTTAACTTCTGTGGGTGTTTTCTACTTTTTTTCTTAAATGCAAATCCATCACATGGTGTGACTTCATTCAGGCCATGATACTCCACTGTCAGTCTCCACTCTCCCTTAGACTTATTCACAGGCCATATGGGACTGCAAAGGCTCGCAAGTCTTGCTGACCACTCCTGGGTTCTCCAGTTCACAAACCATCTCATGGATGGGGGTCACATAGTCCCAGCTGAGGTCGTATTTTTGACAATGCACTCTTATGGTAGCGATCGGTACCTGTTGTTCTTTGACCCTCAGCAGCCCCACAGCAGAAGGGTCCCCTGAGGCACCAGGGACCAGCTCTCTAATTTCCTCTGTCTCCACAGCAGCTATCCCAAAAGCCCAACAATGCCCTTCTGGGTCCTTGAAACATCGTCTCCTGAAGTACTCTATGCCGAGGATACACAGGGCCTCTGCGCCAGTGGCGTTTTATCATTTGTGGCTGTTTGAGCTGAAGGCTCTCTTCAGCTTGCAGTGCAGGCAGCTGTTGGGATTCCCTGTCACCCCAGGAACAGAGATGGATTCTGCCCCTAGACAGCTCAGTGGCATCAGGGTACATTTTGCACTGCTGTTGACCAAAGCCACCTGCTCTTGTGGGTCCGAAGTGCCAGGCTAACAATCCACACAGTCCAAGAGAGCTGAATGTCCCTTTCCTCCACTCAGGTGGGCACAGAACCCCTCTAGTCCTGGTCATAGTACTCTGCTCACTTCTAATGAATACGAACTGGAAGTCCCTACAAGAAGATCAAAGTTACATCAGCCCTTCTATTCGGAAAACTTGCCCACTGGAAACCAGAGCAGATTTATCCCTGCAGAATTTCCTGTGCCGGTGTCAGAGACTGGAAAGATCGATGTCTTGAGAGCTTCTGGGACACGTGTGTGGAGGAGAAAAGGTCAGGCCTTCCCCGGGCAAGGCAGTGAACTACCTCACATCTGCCAAAGGGCCTGTATCCCAGCCTGGCTGAGCTGCCAGGCACTGGCACACTAGAGGAAACGTCCCACTCTCCACTCCTGGAGCCCCTGACCCAGCTTCTGTGTGGCCAAATGACCAGAAGTCCCACCTGAGGGGTGGGCCCATGGAGGCTGAAGGATGTTTAAGGCTCAGCATGAGGCCACATGTCCTGGTACTACTTTCATCTTGAAGTGTCTATCTGAACACCACTGGAACTCAGGAGTTTGTATCTTTATGCGTGCTTTTATGTATCTTTTCTCTCTTTTTCTTCTTCTAATTCCCTCTTCTTGGAGAAACATCATTTTGAGTAATTTAACATCAAACAAATTTGAAGTTTGCAAAGTGGAATGGGTCAAGTTAATGCTCTGAGAAGTGTTTAATGTTGATTGGGTGCTGTACCAAACTTTTTGCCAAAGCTCACTGATTTTCTAAAGTTTTCCAGTAAAGTTGTTTGGACCCCTCAAGAATCTATTTTTGTTTTTTCTCCCATGCATTTAACCCAGAGTACAAGAACCATTTTAACATAATCCCTTTCAAAATGCCCTTTAAGCAAGTTGCTTGGGACTTTACAGATGGTTGTTCTTCCTCTCAACCCTCTCAAAATACCTTTCTTTGCTTTTTCTGTGGAATTCCAGCCTTCAGCCCTCGTTTGGTTACCCTTTTGCTAAGGACAGATTCAGCATTAAAGGCCAGCCCTGCTGGGAAGATGAATATATACCTTTGAATCAGCTCCAGCCAAGCTCCACAAGTCAAACAGGCAGATGTATTTCACCAAAAAAGAATACCTCAAAAAGCAAAGGAACGTTCACTTTTCTTCATCTAGATTAGGATATACATCAGACATGAATGTTAGTTTCTTAAGATGAATTCAGTTATAAAACATGAACTTGAAATCAACACTGCTACTATCAACAAAAAGAAACTGCATTCGGGAAGGAAAATGTAATTGGTTTAGAAGCACATACTGTAAAGGCAGAACAACATCACACATTAACATTTCTATGTATTTCACACTCAGTATTAAGGTGTTGGCTTGTTGGGTTTAACCTGTAGTCCCATGAATGACTGTGAAGGGCCTGAAATAGGATGCTCAGTTATATAAGCACTGAGAATTGTAGTGGTTTTCTTCTTGTTGCTGACTTTACTGACATTAAGGCAGAACATTCAGGGTTTACAGTGACAGCGCAGATCCTACTGCATAAGGGGCAGTGACATGGAAAAAGAATTGTTTACAGCAAGACTGGTTAGAGGCTGTTCCTTAAAAAGTTTGTTTCAAGTGCCACAGAAAGAAATTCTGACTTAGTACAGAAAGTGAAACAATTCAAAGATTTTGGGCAAAAACCCCCATCTCCTATGCCTCAGCCTCAATGTAGAACGTTGTCCATGGGGATATTTTAATGTGACACAGGGAAAACTGCTACAAAATGCTGATAACTGAATGACCATTGCATCTGAAGCATATGTTGATCCAGCAAGCTCACACCATTTGGTCTGTAAATGGATGCCTGTGATTTACGAGCAGAACACCATTTACCCACTTCCCAAAAATGTCTACAGATTTGTCAAAATACAGACTACAAATCTCTTGTTTATAAGCGTCTCTTGAAAGACATCTGGCATTTGCTTTTCACAGGATTCATCTGTAAACCAGCACTATATTATACTAGAATTGTTATGAGATTACACTTGCACAGACCCACATCAACTATTTAAGTATGGGACTTCGAGCAGCAAACAGTGCAGCTCTTTGTGTCAGAGACTGCCCTTAAGCATTTTCGCACCACCATTCACAGCAATTCAATCCTGATAGCAGTGGCTCAGCTTTACTACAGCCTACAACATAAAGACAAGATCACTGAAACATTGAGACTCAAATAAAACAGTAAGAAAAGCAACCCCAAATTGAAAACAGTAAAAATTAGAAGCAAGAAATAAATAGAGATCCTTGATGCACCAACTTCAGGACACAGAAAATCTTTTTAGTAATGGATTGCCTACACCTACAATACGTCTTTCTTAATGCTATATTAACTGGATATTTATACACAAAAGTGACTGACTACATCACTAAATCCATTTTTATGCTACTACAAGAAAAACTCCAGCTTCCATTATTTCATGGAATCTTTTCTATTTTAAAGCAGCACAATGACAGTCTCCTATTCAAAACTCTATGCTAGCTATTCATAAACCATTGGGAAAGAAAAGTCTCAAAACAAAACAAAACTAAACTGCAAAGCATAGAATTAATTTATCCAAACAACATTTTGGAAACCCAAACTGCTGTTCGGGAACAAAAGATGCTCACCCTCTCAGTATTATATTTTTATAGCACGCTACTCAAAATGATTCATATTCAGCAACTGCTCTGATTTGCTCCAATGCTGAGCTAAGAGTCACCTCAGACACTGACTCAGTGAGGTAGGGATTGGCTTTATTCGGCGCCGGGTACATGGGGGTCGCTCCTCCTAACACACACACTCAGCACTTTACACAGCACAGTTTATCGTTCAATTTCATGCATGTTCATTACAT
Source organism: Cyanistes caeruleus (assembly GCF_971803275.1). Classification (NCBI taxonomy): domain Eukaryota; kingdom Metazoa; phylum Chordata; class Aves; order Passeriformes; family Paridae; genus Cyanistes; species Cyanistes caeruleus. Next base: position 5,563,649 of record NC_141732.1, on the reverse strand, counting down.
TCCTTGGGATAGGACTGGTTATACAAGTTACTTCTTGAAAGTCATTCATATCACTAGCATAGCTGACTCACCCATGCAGTGTCCTGTGGTGATTGCTCTGAGGAAGGCTGCGAGTCTTCCACAGGGGTCATTCCGATGAAGGCTGGCAGTCTCCCTCACTTTGCACTTTTCACCTTTCTTTCTGAAGCATGAACAGTCCTTCATCAGCAGTTTCTGCGCCAGTTTCAACAGGTTCTGCTCCTTTTCTCTTCTTAAGGTGCATTCTGTTTATGTTGACAAGGCTAAGGTGCATCCTGCTTCTTAGGCTTGTGATTAATATTTGCTGACTCTTAATAGTTAATTCATGCTTACATGAGTAAACTATTGATCAACTCCTTTCAACTCCAGCAGCAAATAAACCCACAAGTCCATCAGAGACTAATCAAAATACAATCGAACCACCACTGAAAATGTAGCTTTGTTTCCTAGGAACTCCATAGAGAAATAGATCCAAGGTTTCTTCACTTCAAAGCCTGGGTAAATCCAAGCTCATACTCACTGTTATAAATGAAATTGAAATTTAGTCAATTTAGGTCTATTGAGTTAACAGCAATTTAATAACAACAAGAACAAAAAAAAGATACAGTTTAGTGGGATTGAATACAAGAATACAATTTAATAAAAGAATATAATTTAGTGAATTGAATAGCAATTTTGTATAAAAGGAATACCATTTAGTAAAAGAATACAATTTAATAAATATATTCATGTATATATATATGTACATATACACACACATACATATAGATAGACATATATATATAGACATATATATATATGTGTGTGTGTGTACATATACACACACACACACACACACACACACACACACACATATATATATATATAGATATAGACACATATATGAATATAGCTTGCCAGTACTTAAGTATGATTAAAGCATAAGCAAAACCGACCAGGGTATGGAGAGGGCTTCCCGCCCTACCTCACGTACAAAACAAAGCAATTCAAACTAAACTTATATACTGTATGCTTATACATATCCCTTAATGTTTCCCGCCAATCTCATCCTATTTCCGATTCTCTAATTTTCCATCACTATTCTTCACAGCGCATGCCTCACTTGTTGCTAGGGTTCTTCAGTCTTCTTTTGGGGGGCTTTTGGATGAAGGCTTACACTCATCCTCATTGTTCTCTGGATGGCCTTACAGGTTGCGTGTGCACATTAGCGGTGTGTTATGGAAGTAAGCATTATGTTCCACTAATTAGTCTTACATTTCATAATTTCAGGCTTCATGCCTAAAGGCATTCCAACCTTGTCCATCTCAAGGTCAATTTTGTCTTGGGACATTACTTAGCTCAAAACTACATCCTGTACCTTAATTTTAACATGTAACACCTGTAAAGGGATACATCTGCCTTGTAACACTAATTCCCTTGATTGCTACTAACAATAACTTTCTAAATAGTAACAATTTAGTTAGCATGAATCATTTCCATTTATCACACTCATGATATCCAAGAATTTGCTGCCAGGGTGTCACGATCCCCAAGGTGGGATTCACGATGTGGTTCTTTGATTTGATCTTAGAGTACTAAAGATTATCAGGAAACCAGGGACTTAAAAAGTGAAACACACTTTATTGAGTGCTTATCAGCACTAATATGTGATAGAGGGGAAAGAGGAGAAAGCAAAGCAGAAGGAAAAGAGAGTAAGGGGATTATAGCTACCAACGTCGAGGTCCACTCAGCCATCCATCAACGCAGGGTCTTCTGTCCATTGGGGAGATCTCAAAGGAAGGTAAGTTTGGGGTGTAATTTTATAGATATTACAAAGCAAGGGGCATAGGGCCAAAACCAGAGGAGACTGATGATCATTGTGATGAATTCCATTGTGCAGGGGGCAGGGGTAGGGTAGAGAGCAAACCACGTCTTGCAAGCCTTTGTACACCAGCAGGAACGAGGGCAGTGTACCGTGCAACCACCTGCAAACAATCACTTAGCAAACATCCATCTCAGCTAGGCCCAAACCCCTAAACCAAGTGCCTTGTGAAATTCAGGGTCTCAGTCTCTGTCCTTGAGACGGTTGTGAGACAGATGAGAGAATCTTCATCTCTTACACAGGGTGAACACATGAAGCTCCAGCACCCAGGGACACAGAGGCAGAGACAGACACGGACACAGACACAGACACGGACAGGGACGCAGACACAGACAGAGACACAGACACGGGCACGGACACGGACAGGGACACGGACACGGACACGGACACGGACACGGACACGGACACAGACACGGATGCAGACACACACCGTTGGATGCACACACATCCCTTGCACTCACGCTTGGAACCATTTTCCAGCTGAGCTGAGGACAAGAAGTGACCATAATATCCCGGGCTCTCCAGCTTCACTGCAAGGCATCCGACAGCCTTGAAGGTCCGAAGTGAGCACTGGTCGGAGCTCTTTTTGCCCGGAGTGAGCCTGGAGGAGCTCCAACAGCCCGCAGCCCCTGCCCAGGCAGAGCCCGTGGCTCAGCCGGGGCCGCTCCGCCTGCGCGGGGCCGCTGCCGGGGCTGTGTCGCGGCTCCTCCCGCGGCTCGGAGCTGACGCGGCCCCGGCGGCCCCGGCCCGGCCCCGCTGCGCTCCGAGCACGGCACCACCGCAGCCAGGGGGTCCAGGAACGGGCGACATCCCGGGAGAGGGGAGAGAGACCTTGGCAGAGGGAGAAGTGACCAGCAGAGGGGAAAGATGCTGGCAGAGGGGAGGAATCCTGGAAGAGGAAAGAGCGGGAGATCCCGAGAGAAGGAGAAGCTCTCGGGATAGAGGGGGAGACCCAGGGAGACGGGGTAGAGCTCGACAGAAGAGAGACCCTGGCAGGGGGAAGAGCCCGAGAGCAGAGCGAGAGCACGGGAGAGAGGGAGAGTCCGAGAGAGAGGATCCCGGGAACGGGGGGAGAGCCCTGAGAGAAGGGGAAGAGTCCAGGGCAGAGGGAGAAGAGCCGGAGTGAGAGGGCATCCTTGGGAGAGGGAAGACGGCCGTGGAGGGAGGGGAGAACCGCCTTGGCAAGCGGGGAATCCCCGGATCGGGGAGTCCCGCAGCTGGGCTGAGAATGGGCGCGGGTCAGCGCGTTTTGGGAGAGCGCTGCTGCGGGGATGGGTCCGGAGCCGGAGGCACGTGGAAAGCAGCTGCTCGCAGCCCCGGCGGCGGTGAGAGCACGGCCTGTCCGGAGAGGCAGCGCGATGGGCACCGCTCAGGCTCCCAGCGAAGCAATGGCACCGCTCGGGTTCGCCGCCGCATCCGCGACAGCTCGGAGCATCGGAGCCTCCTTGGAGCCAAGGCTGACCTGCGCCAGGTGCATTGGAGCATCACCTCTGTCTTGAGAATCCACAACGAGCACTGCTGGGCAGGGACTGCAGATCCCCATTGGAGGCAGGGAAAAAAGAGCTTGGGGTGGCCCAAGACTCTGGAGGTTTCACTGAGGGAAAAGCCTACTCCCCAGGGATTCGCCACTCCTGGCGTTCGCCTGCGCCGGAGTGCAAAGACCACCGTAGAGCCAGCCGGAGCTCCGGTGCAGCGTCACCCTGTCCCTCTCTTTGAGGTTTCTGCCATGCAAACAGGGACAGCTGAGTGGGACTTGTCCCTGCCCCATCCTCAGCCTGGCACGGTCAAGCAGACAGCAACTGCCCCAGGGTTACTGCCAGGTTGTGTGGCAGAGAGGGAACTGCAGGACCCAGTGCCACTCGGCTGTCCCTGCTGGGAAGGAAGGTGCCATCCAGCACTGGAGGAGCAGGGCATGGAAAGGTAGACACTGCTCGGTCTGCCTGTGGAAATTAGCACAGTGCCTGTCTTTCAAAGAGAGGGGCCTATGTGAGGCTTTGGAGTTTCCTGAAAGGTAGAAACCCCAGGCACAGAAAACACCATTTCTAGAGCAGTGGCGGGGAAAACGTCCCATCAAGTTTAGACACCAGAATTCACGGATGAGTGGGACTCTGGCCCAGGTTTGCCTGTGATGGCAAGGCACTGCACATGAAGATGGAGGTGCAGATGGTCTCATCTGCCCCATTTCTGGGTCTTTCCAGGAAGCAAAGGAATCCTGAGTGAGCCTTTGAAGCACAGAGCTCGGAAAGTCATGGTTTAATGTTTTTTGTTGGATTTTCCTGTGGACAGCATCCATTTGTAACATCAGCCAAGGTAGCATCCACCCTGTCACCACTCATCATTTCACTGAAGAAAAAAAAGATGAGAAAAATATGACAGAAGACATTATTTTCATAACTAGTGTACAGTAGGACTGTAGTGTGGGACTGCCGAGCAGTTTTATAGAGTAACATTGCCAAGTAGTAAGACCATAGTGTAGGATTGCCGAGCAGTTTAGTAGAGTAGGATTATAGAGTAGGATTGTAAATAAATAAAGTTTTCTGAAACATCAACTCAGTTGGAAAATTCCCCTCCTTTTGACTCTTTCAGAAAACTCAAAGAAAACCATTTTGTTTAATGGGTGGGTGTTGCATTCTGTTTGTTGATTTTGTTTGTTTAACTTGTTGGTAGGGTCTTGTTATTCCCCCATGGTTATGTAATGGTTTTACCCCCCCCTTGTCAATTTTGTAAACCCCTCCCCTTATTCTTAGACCTTCCCTGTCCATCACCCCCAGCCTGCCCCTAACCCATGTCCATCATTGTAAACCCTACCCTTTGTTCCGGCACCTTCCATGCCCTTCACCCCTGGCTCAGTTTGTGGTTGGTTCTCTAACTGCTGTTCCGCCTATGTCCCACCCCTATTAGTCCCCAGTATTGTAAACCCCTCCCTTAACTCCTCCCGCATTGTACCCTGACTGGTCCCTGGTTTGTACCCTCCCCCACTTAAATCCCGAAGCACGGAGGTGCTCGGGGCTCAGCTGCTCTCATCCTTCACCGTCCCAGTCCTTTCCCAGTCACTGCTCCCTTTTCCTCAATAAACCTGGTTCCTGGGAAGCAATCGAGACTCTGAGCCTCCTCCATCCCTCCACTGAGACTCGCGACGCCTGAGACCGCAGGGCCTGATTGCGAAGGCCTCTGAAGGTTCGGTCTGAGGAATATCGCTCCCAGACCGTTCCCCACTCTTGGCGCTGCCAACAGCCAAGTAGTGCAGAGCTAGCCAGGGCGTAAAGGGCCACGGAGTACGGCGTCAGGTGGGAACTTGACCCTTGCAAGAGAAACAACGGATTGGTCAATGGGTGGGCAGTTAACTTTTGAAAGAGGGACAGTGCATAATGGAGGCATTGTTGGCATGGAGTCGGTATTCTGAGCCATCGTGGTCTCATCTCACGTGCCGGCCGTGTGGGAGCTAAAGCTGTCACTGGGAAAATTGCACTCCTGAGCAGGAGATACAAGGCCTGGTTCTGGGCTGGAGGGGTAAGGAGGATGAGATGAAGACGGATTTGATGCAGGGGATCTCCTGAAATTGCACTGCCTACCTGCCCCTCCCGCCGAGCACCATGCTTCATCTCCTTCTCCTGTTCAACAGGTTTCTGGGAATCCAGGGCTTGGTATGTATTATTTGCTACTGCAACTAATGGAATAAATGTGCTTTGCAACCCCTGTTGTGTCTTGGCTTCTTTTCTGCATGGGTCTCCTCCTGAACCTATGACAATGACTACTTGAGATGCTCAGATCAACCCTGCTCTCATATCAATGAATTCTGAGAAGTGATTTAAATATGTCAGATAATCAGGCAATATTTAGCCTGTGAGTTTCAGCAAAGTATTGAGTATGTCTCTTAGTTCCAAGGATACAAACTAGTAGGTGAGATTGCTGGGTGTGCACAAGTTAGGAAAGGTGGTGTAGTTCTTTTCGTATTACTTCTTGTATTACTTGTTGCTGTGGGATCTCAGTCTCCTCAGGGCTGTGTTCTCTTGGGATGCTCCTTCACAAGGAGCTCCAGTTATCTCAGTTCTCTGGGTCAGGAAGAAAACTTCAAAGCTCAGAAGGCTCTTCTTTCTTGTGTTTATTAGGATGTTATCAAAATACTTGGCAGGCCTTCCCACACTTTCTGCACAAGTTCAAATCACCATCACCTGGCTCACTTTGGCTCTGAAGGCATAAAATAGCCCCAAACCATGTGGCTGTTTCATCTTTATATCCATTTCTACCCAATTAATAATGGACACATGTATTGTTTTTATATATTAACAAACAAGTTTTCTGTATCTACTTACGTAACTAAAACTGTGGCTAACTTTCAACCAATCACTCTTTGTGCTCTTACAAACTGCAGGATCGTGGAGAACAACTAAGAACTGTTTCCTCCATCTTTACTCCATCTATTAAACACTCTAGAATCAGTATTTTTTACTTCAGTGATACACTAAACATCATAGTACTTTCTACTTAATTTTTTGTAAGTCCTGCTTTACCCAGGGATATTTGGAAGCCATTCTGTCAGTGACGGACAAGATCAATACCTTTTTGGAGAATACGACAAACAGAGAAATAATCCTCCATTTCTGGATTCCTACAGAAGGGATTCCCCACACACCCAGGACAGAAATAAAGTAATGCCTCCTTTCTAACTCTCAGCTGGCTGTGGGAATCAGGCCTTGCTTGTTAACTTTAACTTTGGCAATTTCCATTGAGCAGGTAAGAAAGGTCAAAATGAAATTTTCCAGCTGTTTCCCTCTGGTTTACCTTTTTGGGGGACAAAGCTTTCTGCTACAGGTGCCCTGAGTGTGTGCAGAGTAATGCAGCTCCCACACACTCCTTGGTTTTCCTCCCAACTCATCATCACTTGTTCCCAGGTGTGTCCAGATCTGGCAGGAGAAAGAGCCCACAGCACAGTGGGCATTTGAGCATTGCAAAGAACCGGGGAAGAAAACACTGTTGCCATAACAGCTGAAATAATTCTTAACAAATCTCTCCATATATGTGTACATTTACTGGATGTGCCCAGGGCTCCTCTGTTTGTCCATCTCTACCTCGGCCTTTAATCCCATTTGGAAGCAGTCAAACTGGCAGGATCTACCCAGCAGCAGCAGCAGCAGCTGCTCCAAGCTGGGAACATGAGTGGCAGTGCTGATTTCCAGAGGCTTCTGTCCCCCAGGTGAAGCCAAGGCAGGAGCAGGTTGAAAAGTGCTGGCGCTGCTGCTGCTGCTGCTGCTCAGTGCCAGAGAGCTCTGGGCTGGGCAGGGCACGGTGCCCACTGTGCTGTGGGCTTTTTCTCCTGCCAGATCTGGACACACCTGGGAACAAGTGATGATGACTTCTGGGAAAAACAAGGGGTTTTTGGGAGCTAATTACTCTGCACACACTCGGGCCTCCTGCAGCACAGAGCTTTGGCCTTCAAAAAGGTAAACCAGAGAGAAACAGCTGGAAAAGGTTTTGTTTTGATCTTTCTTACCTGCTCAAGAGAAGTGGCCAAAATGAAAGTGACCAAGAAGTGCCAGTTCCCCATGGCCAGCTCAGGGCTTGAAAGGAGGCATTAATCTATTTCTGTGCAGGGTGTCTGGAGAATCCCTTCCCTAAATTGTGCACATGTAGCAATCTCACCTACTAGCTTGTATCCATATAACTAAGACATATTGAATACTTTGCTGAAATTCACAAGCAAACCATTTCCCCAGATTATTTGACATATTTAAATCCCGTCTCAGAATATATTGAAATGAAAGTAGGGTTGTCCTGAGGCTCTCTGCTAGTCATTGTCATAGCCTCAGTAGGAAACACTTTTCTTAGAAAAGAAGCCAAGACACAACTGGGGTTGCAAAGCAGATTTATTCTATTAGTTGCAGTAGCAAATAATACATACCAACTCCTGGATTCCCAGAAACCCACTGAGCAGGAGAAGGAGGTGAAGCATGGTGCTCGGCAGGAGAGGCAGGTAGGCCGTGCAATTTCAGGACATCCCCAGCATCAACAGTCTGCATTTCGTCCTTCTCACCCCTCCAAGTCAGAGCCAGGCCTTAGATCTCCTGCTCAGGAGTGCAATTTTCCCAGTGACAGCATCAGCTCCCACATGGCCGGCACGTGAGATGAGACCACAATGGCTCAGAATACCGACTCCATGCCAACAATGCCTCCATTATGAACAGTTCCTCTTTCAAAAGTTAACTGCCCACCCATTGACCAATCCATTGTTTCTCTTGCAAGGGTCAAGTTCCCACCCCTTAATCGATACAGTTTTCTTTATTGTCTTGTTGACCTGCTCAAACATGGATCAAATAAGACAGGGCCTCTGTCACGATCCTCTAACACAAGTTAGAGTTGTGAGAGGTTTGTATGATCTCCGAGTGCAAAAAGGACACCAAGGGATTTCAGTTCAAATCACAACAGCAACAATGTACCTTTATTTTAGTGCCAGCAACATGGGTTATGCAATAGATGAGAGGGAGAGAATAAGAAAGAGAGAGAGAGAGAGAGAGAGAGAGAGAGAGAGTGAGTGAAGGGAGGGATAAAGAAGCAAAGTAAAGAGAGAAAAAAGAAGGGGGTTATAGCTACCAATGGACGAGATGGGGGTGCTGGTGTCTTCTGTGGGGACATATCTCTCTCTGAAAGTAACTTAGAAAAGTCACTTTTATAGTCTGTTTCAAAGTGAGGGGCAGTTGGCCAAAAGGTGGGGAGATTTATAGGCTATTGTGGTGTGACTCATTGCTCTGAGAAGCCGGTGTAAGGCACAGAGCAGGCCGCTCTTCACAAGTCCCTGCTCACCAGCAGGAATTAAGGCAGTGTAGCGTGGCAGCACAGCAAACACACCTGCAAACAATCACAATTGTGCTGTGACCTGTTGCTCTGCAAAGCTTTTGTCAGGTCAAGCACACCTCCAAACAATCACTTAGCAAATATCTACCTCAACCAGGCCAGAAGCTCTGCACAAAGTCCCTTGTGGTCTTCAGGGTCTCGGTCTCTGTTCTTGCCATGGTTGTGAGGCAGATGAGGGAAACTTGGCACCGTCTCTTACAGCCTGCTCTCACCTCCCAGTCGCTGACAGCTCTGCACCAGAGGAGACCTTGCAGAGCACCACCACTGATCTTTCTGCTTTCTCACTTGAGCAAGACTCTCTTCCAGCCAAAGAGATTGCACTTAGGGGTTGTAGCAGTTTAGATTTGTTAATTTTGTTTCCCGGCCAACATACCAAATAAATGTTGTGGTTTTATAGCAGTAATTTAAAAAATCACTAGAAAATTTACTTATTTCTTGCTAGGAGATATGGATTAGAAGAAGAACAAAACAGGCTTAAAACTTAAAAGGAATAAAGAAATTTTATTAACAAAACTACAAGAATAAGAAAACCAGAATAAGACCTCCAGAAAACCCTTTTCTCCCCCATTACCCAACCATTCCCTTGTTCACCTGACAACATAGAAACAAAAAAAAACTTTGGTGTTTACAACGGTCCCAATACTTGCTAGAGTCCTTTCATCAGTCCTTGTAGAGAAACAGAAGTCTTCTTTTGCTAATCTATGGAGTTTTTCACAAGAGAACTAATTTTCTTCATAGCTTTCTATTTCTCTGATGCCAGCTGCCCGAAAATCTGCCATCAGTTGTCTCCTCCCATTTCACATCACTCTGAGGTGCGTTATGGGTCAAATGATTCTAGGGATGTCATTTTTAGGGATGAGTTATTCAAAGGCAAAAGTTCTCTTCATCTGTCTCTCTGAGCCTCCCTGGAAACAGAAGATTTTCTTTGCCTCTACAAAGCCACAAATCTTCAACTATTACTTCTCCCCCTCTGTTCCAGCACATCACGTATCACAACTACTCCACCTTTTGCTCAAAATCCACACTTTGGAACACTCCATTCCTCTCAATAAATTCTGTCATGAATTAAAGGAGTTCTTTATTTTCAGAACACTATTGTCCATCTCTATAGCTTTAACAGAAAAATATTTCAGCTTATTAAAGCATTTCCTTATTCTCTCTTCCCCATCTAAAACTTAACTCTTTTCTTCACTGACTTTGATGGTTTTATCATGTCTTCTTCATGTTGATTATCCCACTCTCTCTCTTCCCCTCTCTCTGGAAAAAAAGGATTAATCTGTAAGTCTCATCCAGGTAGTAAAAGAGTTCAAGTCTTGGAAAGCTGCAGATGTTCATGGAGTCAGGTTTCAGTTCAGTGGCACAAACTGCAAACCAAGTCAGGCCGGCCGCCTCCGCTCTTCTCCTTCCCCCCACCCTCTGTGGCCTTGTCTGGCCTGGTTGGGGGGGAGGAAGAGGCCGAGCCGGAGCCAGAGCATTGTTACCTGTTCAAAAGATGGAAACCAAAGAGAACAAGAAATTCCCAGTCTTAAGCCTTACGATAGGTATTCACAAGTTGCTCTCACTTTTCAATGGTCAGAATCACTGGGAGTTCTCAGAAATGGCTAGTAATTGGTCAGGAGAAAAAAGTCCCATCAGCCTCCAGCAGCTTCAACTTCCCCCCAGCTCCCAAAGCAAACCTTAAAGGTGCAGAACTCAAGATATATAAAGTCACACCAGGACAATTATTTTTCTTGTAATAATTCTATTTTATAATTACTAAATAATGTGGTGGGTTTAGCACTGGCTAAAATCACCAGTGCACTTACTCATTTGTTTTTGCTGGGAGATATGGATTAGGAGAAGGGCAAAACAGGCTCAAAACATAAAAGGTATAAAGAAACTTTATTAACAGGACTACAAGAATGAGAAGCATCAGAATAATACTTCCAAGACTCCTTTCCTTCCCTGTGACTAACTTCTTTCCTTTCCCAACTGACAGCCTAGACACAAAACATGGGATGTTAAATCAGTACCAACTAGACAATAGTCTTCCATCAGTTCGTGTAGGGAGAGAAGATTTCTCTTGCCATGCCATCGAGACTTCTCTACAAGAAACAGTTCTCTCATGGCTTTTCATTTCCACAAATAGCATCTGCCCAGGTTAAGTTCTGCAATTGTGAAATCCTTCCCATTTTCACAGCCCTGCTACAAGTGTCTTCATGGGCTATGAACTCATGTGCTATTATTTTAAGGATGAGTTGTTCAAAGGCGAATGTTCCCTTCATCTGTCTCTGTCATCACCTCTGGGAACAGAGCTTTTCTTCTTCTCTCCCTGGGGCCAAGAGGTCTTCCTCACTCTCATCTCTCTCTCTCTCTGTTCAAGCTTCTCATGGGATCACAGCTACTGCAACATCTGCTTGGCTTCTTATCAATGCATGCCTCTGTTCACATGCACAGTTTGAATGCTTCCCCCATCCTCTCTCATGAATTGAAGGAGATATTTCTGTGTATCATTTTCTATCTCCACAGCCCTACCAAAAGAATTTTTCGGCCCAACACTGAGACATCTCCTCATTCACCTTTTTTGAATCTTTCTTTCCTGACCCCAGTGTCTTCATGTTGTCTTCTACGTGTCCCCTCTTTGTCCTTTTCTCTTGAGGGGAGAATGGTGGTTTGCAGGTCTCATCTGTGCACTGATAGGGTTAAATGAAAGGCTTAAATCTTGCCAGGTCTGCAGATGGTCGTGGGCAGTGGCTGCAACAATTATGATGATGATTTCAGGCTGGCCTGGGCCCCCCTCTCTGCCTGGCAGCTGCTGGGAGGGGAGGCTTGGCCTGGAGCCATAGGTGTGTGCTGGGGAGAGGGTTTAGTGTCAGCGAGATGTCAGCAGCTGTGGCCCAGCCTTGCCTGGGGCTGGGATTCTGCAGCCTCCATCCCCTGTCCAGGAGCCACTGGGGTCCGGCCCAGCCTCTCCCAGGAGCACAGGCCGTGGGCGAGCAGGGCCGGTCTCACCAGAGCTCCGTCACCTTCTGGGTCCGGAAGCCAAGAGAGAGATTTCCCAAGCTTTATTTTTAAAAATGTAAATCTCACAGAGGCAGATCTAATTTCTAAATGGTTCAAAATGTTGTCGCTTCTCAGCACTAGCCAGCTATTGACCTTTCCCAGGCACAGAAGGAGCTCCCAGCAGCTCCTCTCCAAAAAATCACTTCCATAGGTGGTTTCTTCCTTCTCCAAATATCAATCAATGTGAAACCACCACAGGGATACAAATCCAAATGGCAGGAACCCAAATGCTCTGGAGTCACAGCTGAAGGCCTGAATCTACACAGGATGTTTTGGCTGCCCCACACCTCCACTGCTTGTACCTGCAAATGCCATTGCCCTTTCTGCCTCAATTAGACATACCACACAGCTGGCCAAAACCCAGCCAGTGAGCCAAATTCCAAAGGCCGGGCAGTTTGGAGAGGGTGACTGAAGAAGAGCCTTCCCCACTTTCAAAGCACACCAAAGAAGCCATGAATATCACTTTGCACCTTTAAGAGACAACTGATAGCTCAGAAGGAAATGCTGAGCTTATTCACAGGGTAAGAAAGAAAGCAATCTTCCAGATGAGTTAAAATTTCAGAAATTTTATTGATTTATACTCCTACTCTATAACCCTACTCTACAATTCTAGTCCACAATCCTACTCTAGAACCTTACTCTATAATCCTAGTTCAGAATCCTACTCTATAACCCTACTCTACAATTCTAGTCTACAATCTGACTCTATAACCCTACTCTACAATCCTAGTCTACAAGCTGACTCTACGCTGGTCCTGATGTTTTCTCCTCCTTCCTCCTCTTCACTGAAATGATCAGCGGCACCAGGCTGGACACAGGCTCAGTTAATGTTACAAATGGATGCTGCCCAAAAGAGAAAAAAAGAAATCAGCAAAACTCAATTAACCATGACTTTCCAAGCTCAATGCTTCGCAGCCTCCATCAGGATTCCTCTGGTTCCCAGACAGACCCAGAAAGGGGACCAATGGGGGCATCTGCACCTCCATCTTCACGTGCAGGACCTTGCCATCACAGGCAAACCTGGCCCAGAATCCCACTCATCCATTGATTCTTCTTTCTTCATTTTGATGGGACTTTTGCCCTAGCAGGGCTCTAGTAATGGTGCTTTCTCTGCCAGGCTGAGAGAGCTGGAGTTATTCAGCCTGGAGAAGAACAGGCCCCAGGGAGACTTTCTAGCCACTTTCCAAAACTTCAGAGTGGCTTCTGAGGGTGTGCAGGACATCTTTTTGAATAGGTCCAGTGACAACAGGACATGGGCTAATATGTTTGAAGAAAAAGGGGATGGAATCAGAAGAAGTCTAAGGAAGAACTTGTTTCCTTGGGCACACAAACAACACTAGCACAGGTTGTCCTAAGAGCTTGTAGGTGCCCGGTCCCTGGAACCATTCCAGGCAGGTGGGAGAGGGCTCTGGACATCCTGATCCCTTTAAAGATGTCCCTGCTCATTGCAGGGCACTTGGACCACATGAGCTTTACAGGTCCCTGCCAGTCCTGCTAGAATTCCTCGCCATTTCCATTTGAACAGAAGGAAGATTGGAGGTGAGGAGGAGGGGGGCACATCTGATGCCTTGCATTTCAGCGGAGGAGGAGCCCATCCCTCAGACACTGTTTCACCTGCAGCCCCTTGGCATTTTACCTGCAGGAGCTCCTCAGCAGACCAGCGCTGTGCCTCGTCTGTCTGCAGGCAGCAGTTCAGGAAGTCATGCAGCAAAAGCGAGAATAGGTTGGTCTGCTGCAGCTTTGGTGTCCCTCTTATGTTTATCAGGAGTTGAGGCTGGAGAAAAAGGAAACAAGAGGCTCCACCTGCTTCTTTCCCATCTGCAACTGCTCTCCCAGAGCCCATTGTTTCAGCTCCACTCTGCAGTGGCAGTTTTTGCCCTGGCAGAGAGGCAGAGATGACTTTCCTATACCAATAAAAAACTTAAACACTGAGGCAGCCCCAGCTTTTCCAACATCCAGCAGATCTTGCCTTGGCAGCTGATTTTCACTGACTAGTTCTCTGGTTAATGAGAACTCCATCACCAAATGCAGCTTTTGCTTCTCTGAGGATTCACACCAGCTTGTGTGAATAGCTTGACAGGCCATTTGGGAGGGGGAATTTGCTCTAGCTATACTATTTCCAAGGATTATTACACAAAAGGGATCACTGCCATGCTTGTTGGTCCCTTAAGCACAGCTTCCATGAAACAAAAATCATCAAGTTTTTGTTTTACTTCTTGAAAGAAATGCAGATGCAGAAAACATTTAAAACAGACAGAAATGACAGTGGGGAGAGGCCTAGGAGTCTGCAAGAAAACACCCACCAGTGCTGGTAGCAATGAAATAGATGCTGACCAAGGAGACTTTGATCCTCTTCAAGCCAGAGGAAAATTTCCTTCACTTTTCCCATAACAGCAGAGGTCAAAAAGGAGGTTTTATCCCGTCCCTCTGCAGCTGAGCTCAGCTAGTGGGCATGGTGGGGAGTCCTCACTGTCACTAGCGCTGTGCAACCCAGGGATGGCCCTGCTCCTGTGCTAAAGGAACAGCACCGGCGTCAACTGCACCCCTTGGATCCCAGCCCCAGGCACCTGACTGCAGGCTCATCCTCCTGTTCAAGTACCAAGAAACAGCCGGGGCTTTGGCACACAATTCTAACTGCAGCTGGAGAAAAACACATCCTGAACTTTTCCAGGCCACCCAGACACATGACAGAACAATGTACAGATGACTTGAAAGCCACAGGATTTGGAAAAGATGCTAGAATTTGGACAAAAATGGATGTGCTTTGTTTAATAAAGGAAAAAGCAAGCAGAACTACTTTGATTTTTGTATTTTCTGTTTACTTTTCCTTTTTGTTCTATTATTTTCTTTTTCTTTTTCTTTTTCTTTTTATTTTTCTTTTTCTTTTTCTTTTTCTTTTTCTTTTTCTTTTTCTTTTTCTTTTTCTTTTTCTTTTTCTTTTTCTTTTTCTTTTTCTTTTTCTTTTTCTTTTTCTTTTTCTTTTTCTTTTTCTTTTTCTTTTTCTTTTTCTTTTTCTTTTCCTGATTTTATTTTTATTTTTAATTTTAAGTTTAATTTTATCTTTTCCTTTTCCTTTTCCTTTTCCTTTTCCTTTTCCTTTTCCTTTTCCTTTTCCTTTTCCTTTTCCTTTTCCTTTTCCTTTTCCTTTTCCTTTTCCTTTTCCTTTTCCTTTTCCTTTTCCCTTCCCTTTTCCCTTCCTCTTCCTCTTCCTCCCCCTTTTCCTTTTCCTTATCCTATTCCTTTTTCTTTTTTTCTTGTCCCTTTTCTCTTCCTTTTTGCTTTTTCTTTTCCATTTCCTTTTCTTTATTTTCATTTTTTCTTTTTCTAGAAAATTGAAACCGGGAAGGTCCCAACTCCATCTCAAAGGATATTTATCACACTTCTGAACACTCCACTGAAAAATTCTTCTCCTTCAGAGACAAGCTCCAAGAATTTTCAAAAAGCAAAAGAGAAATGTCACAGAGGCCAGCAGGGCTGCAGGCCAAAATGGCACGTTTCTGAACTGGGTACCTGCCACTTGCCTGCTGATGCAACCAAACCTACAGCAGATGCTGATGTGCTGCAGGGACATTTTTAGAAGGGGACCTTGGTGGAAGTAGTGCCAGCAGATGGCAATGGCATTTTGTCCAGTGGCACACAGGACATGGGACAGGTGAGAAAGTCAGCAGGATCAGTGAGTATTTGCACCTTACCGAGACAGGAGTTTCATTCCAGGAAGGAACTTCTCGTTCCACCATTTCGATGCCCACGATTCCAAAAGACCATATGTCCATTTTGGGGCCGTACGGGTGACCTGTCACGACTTCAGGCGCCATCAACCCAGAAGTGCTGGCCACGGAGATCTGTCTCCTCTGCTCAGGGGTGAGCTGAGCAGAGAGGCCAAAGTCAGCTGTGGAGAAAACAACACACCGTGAAAGGCAGCTCCAATTAGGAAACCAAGCAAAAGCATTGCCCACTCCCAGTCTCAGAATGCACTTTGTCATCTGCTGGAAATCCATTCCTGCTCGATTTCCTCAGGGCTTTAGCCAAGGAAATATGGAATTGGCTGCTTCAAAAAATCCCCACCTTTTTTACACTTCCTCCAGCAATGGCCTTTCTTTTTCTGAAGCTTTAGATTGTAGCTCCTTTCCTTTGGATGGGACACACCAATGCCACTCTTGAGTGCTTGTGGTATCTTGTCATACCTCTGTGCACATCACAACTGTGCCTTCAGCTCACAGCAGGGGCACCTGCACTGCCAGCAGCACCATTTTTGGGGAGCTGGCAGTCACTGAAAGCAGCCCCACAACCCACATCCCTGGGAGGCTGAACCTCACCAAGAATACACTGACCCAGCTTGACAGAGCCGTCCGTTCTGAGAAGGATGTTGCAGCTCTTCACGTCTCGATGGATCACATGGTTGGAGTGAAGAAAATCCAGTCCTTGCAGGCACTGCGAGAGAAAACAGAAACAGGGGGGCAAAAATGAGTGATGTGATTTCATCACACAAGCAAGGAAACAGCTGTAAAAATTCCCTTTGCAGGGGAATGGGGAGTAATGGCAGAACACAGTGCCACTGAGAGGAAGAGCCTGCTGCTGCAACAGGAGCAGAGCAGGACCTTTGTCAGGAAAGGCATGGCAGCTTTTGCAACAGCAGCAGCAACTGCTGTTGTAGACTGTCCCCTGCAAAAAAGGCGGAGTGACTGCAGCTGCAGTGGGTGTGCTCAGAAGCAAACAGCATTTGGGCTGCACTACTATCCTTTTCTGCTGAGACCTAAAAGAAATTAGTCCCTCTTTTTTTCTTTGCTGTTTGTTTCAAATCCTGCCACCAGCACCTTTGCTTTAGAGGTAAGGAATGTAGTGCAGATAAGCACAAAGTAAGCATTTAGAGAGGCAAGGTGGAGAACAGCAAATCCAAATAGAAGCGACAGAACTAGACTACAGCCGCAGGAGATAAGAGTACAAGGAGTGAGTAGAGTGAGTGTAGGGACACTGGCAGGCAGTTCACTTGAAAGGCTCTTGCTTGCTCATAGCCTACCAGCAAGACAGAAACCAAGCTTGGCCCATGAAATCACTCCCATTCTGAGCCCCAGTTTCCCAGACAATCTTGCTCAAGCCCTTGGAAGCACAGGTGGGATCCCTGACCTCACGGCTGACAACTGCAATCTCTCCTTCTGACATTTGAGTCTCACTGATGATATCTCTCAGAGTGCCTCCATCCATGTACTCCATCACCAGCCAAAGGTGCTTCCCCACAAAGTAACTGAAAGAAGGAAACAAGGGTGTGGAGATGAACATGCATGGCTACGTTGCTGTTTGCAAAAGACAACAGTTGATTCTTATTTCTGGGTGCCTTTGTGACAAGGACAGAATAAAAGGAATAGACATTGCCTCTAGGCTGTGCAGGGTTTGCAATCTGTTCAGTCTCAAGGAGAATGGCACATGTACAAAAAAGGAGATGTCTTAAATGGCCAGCAAGTGAAAAATGCACTTTTGTAACAGCCCAGATAAAAAAGCTGTCACACATGGTATCTCTTTTAATAAGCACCGAGTCTTCCTGGCATTCACAGCAATGGAAAAAGGGCAGCGATGCAAGGGAAATCTTCTCTCTAGGGTGGTTTATCAGCACTTCAAAGGTGCTCCTAAAAACTTGAAAAAGTTAAGCCCCAATCCAATGTGGAGGAAATGAATTTACAGGGTGTTTTGTTCTTAAGATAGGGCTGGTCCAGATTTTTGGACAATTTTCAAGCTGCATTTGCCAGGGTAGAATAATGCAGACAAAATGCAAAAATCTCTTCCATCCACTGGAGATAAGGTGAGAAATCATAATTAACCAGTAATTAAGAGCTCTTTTTTCTGCCAGTAACCAAAGTGGGTTTTTAACTTTGCATGCGTTGAGTATGTAAATAAATGTTGGTGGGATAAAACAAGAACCCCTCACCTCTCTAAACAGGTCACAATGTTGGGGTTCCTATTCATTTTCATGACCATGAGTTCATAAGCAATTGCTTCCTTCCTGATCTGTCCTTGAAGATTGATTTTCTTTATGGCCACCTAAAATGATATTGAAAATGAGTAACTTTGGAAGTTGGCATGGAGCTTCTCACATGGAGTGAGTGATTCTGGACTGGCACAGCCAAGCTGTGCCAAAGCACCTTGTGATTAGACATTGGAGTAATTAGGAAGTGACAATCCAACAGCCCATTGCTCTGCTCCCTTGGGGACAGTTACATGACACCTGACCACTGACACTTTGTCTTGTCCACTTGGTAACAAAGGTGTATCAACTCTCACCCACAAAGCTCTGACCACACTCTCTGCTGCTCTGCCTGCACTTCCAGAGAAGTAATCTGTGCCTTGGTACTCTGTGGATACAGGCAGGCCTTTGGGCTTTTAGGGACACCTTGCAGATCTCTCCCTATGTACAGCTCCCAAGTGGCTAATGAGCTACCAGTAACATTCAGATGTATTTGCTGGTAGCCAGAAATGAGGATTCAGGACTCTGAAGCTCTAGCCCCAAGGAGCAGTGAGATGCTCTAAGTGACATGCTAAACCTTGGTTTTAGCAAATGAGAGCAAGTGGGCACGTCCTTCTCTGCAAGGAACCGCTGCCCTCCTTGCCTTCCTACTGGCAGCTGAGAAGGACAAAGACTGTCCCAAGTGCAATTTGCAGGCTGGCACCAGTCTGTGCTTCCTGTGTCTTTGCTGCACAGCTCTACCCAAAGCTCCAGGCACAGATGTCACCCGTAGGGAAAGGCCTTGAGAGCAGCAGAGTCTGCAGGGGCTGTTGACATTTACCTCTCCTCCTGTGGCAATGTCAAGTGCTCTAGAAACCTCTCCAAAAGCCCTAGAAAAAAAACAGCAGCAAAGAAAGGAGAAGCTGTTTAGATCTTGGAGTGAAAGCCACTCCAGACAGGAGATCTTTGCTGTAAATACTTAAAAGCTGCATGACAGTTGGCAGCATGGAGATGTCTATGACAATGCCTTCTGAGCACACTTATAAATTCTGATCATCAGTGACAATCTAACCTCAGAGTCTGAATATGTTTGAAAATGAGTGTCTAACTTGTTTGAAGTGAAGTGTCTAACTTCACACTTGCTGGTTATTCCACCAGCAGAACACCTGGCCCATGGTTTTGGAGAAGTAACTGAGATTGGACTCACCCGCTGCCCAGATTTTCCAGTTCAATGTATTTCATCCTGGGATTTTCCATGTTCACCATTTTTCCTGAGAGAAACAAAATACAAGATGCTCACTTTCAAGCAGAAATCCCACCTTCCAAGAGATACAAAAGGCAGCCCCACTGTCTGGGGTTTTGGACACTTTGTAGTCAGCTGGGCAGCAACAAGAAGAACAGGAGCAACAACAAGAAGAGAGGCAGCTGCACAGCACAAGTGCCTGGCACAAAAACTGATTTTGAACAATCCTTTGAAAAGACTTCTTGACAGGAAACTAAGCACAGGGAGACTACATTCAGAGGAAACAGAGACCAGAAGAGAACAGGTAGCATGGCAAGTATGTTTGTCATCTATAAACATTAAAGAGAGCTGGACCTAACAGAGCCTTTCTTTTCTTGGGAATAAACACTTCAATGTTTCATTCAACAAAAGGTTTCATACTTCCTAAGATTAAATGCATCTTGACACCTAGAATCAATTCCTACAAAGAGATGCCAATTTGGTAAGAGGAAGAGCATTGCCAAATGTTCCCATCATCTCCAGCATGCTGCAATTTGCCAAAAGAATGAATGCCTTTCCATCTGTAAAGCAGAGCAGCTGATGCTGTAACCCATTCCAAGGGGGCTTTTGGCATCAGGACCCTCACCCTGTATGAGCAGGCTGAGCTCCAAGACGCCCTTGCCCAGGGCCCATGGGAAGAACCCCAGTGCTTCCCTTCACCCTGACAGTGCGGATCAGTGGCTGCCATTGGACTCGGCCTCTCAGCACCGCACACGTTCCCCCCACCTTCCCAAGTGGGCACAGCGGGCAAGGGCAGCGAGGACAGCAGTGCTGCTCAGGCGCCGCTGTGACACGCACAGCTGCCCAGAGGAGATGCTGTCCCTCTCGGGAGTCCAGGCCGTGCCGTGCAGAAGCCGGCCCAGACGAGGGGCTGCTGCCTCGGGCCAGCTCGGCTCTGCAGCGGCCGGCCGGGCGGCAGCGCCACTCTCCCAGCTAAGGAAGGCTCCAGCCCCTGCAGTCAGAGCAGCCCTCAGGGCCAGGGCACACAGCAAGGCTGCCAAAGGCCAAGCATGAGCACTAACAAGCCATGGCCACAAGCCACAGCCAGCCTGAGCCCCTGACAAGCTGCTGCCCCCATTCAGGACACAACGGGATTGGCTTTGGCATCAGACACACCGAGGTGTGGATCAATGCCCTTTTTTGTCTCAACAGGTGAAAGTACACACAGAATCAACTGGGATCTTTTCTCAGCCCCACCAGGTCTTTATGGGAGGGCACAACACTGGCAGCTCTTATGGGCAAGAAGCAGATTAAATGGGTTGTGCTGCAGAATCACAGAGGGCTTGATGTGTTTTCCTAGAGACTGATCTGAGCAGGGGTTGGGCCAATGGGTAGCATTCTAAGAGTCATGGGAATGATTTGAATCAGATATGAAAAAGTGCCATGGATCTGAGGAATACACAGTGGAGGGGCTGGAGGCTCCCTCCTGAGAAACGCCTGCGGTGAAGTTTTTTCTGATCACACCATGTCTGTGTGTCTCTTGGAGATATCTTTATAAGAATAAAAGTAGGATATTAATTTCAGATTGTTATACAAGTATCTGTTTTTTCCTTGTGGGCCCAGTGAAAACTGCTCTTGCTCTCTGTTTCTGCTGTCACCTGATGTTCTTTCAAAGGAGTCCTCACTGACAAAAATACAGCATTCTCATCAAATAATGTAGTAGATGTAATAGTGGTAATAAGAATGTTCATAAAAATGACACCAGTAAGACACATGGGGCAGAACAGCTCCTTCAGGATGGAGAAAATCTCTAGCAAAAAAACCCACAAAATAAGCCAGAAAAACCCCAAATTAAAATCAGAACTGCAACAAAACCACAAAACCCCAAAAGCATTCAATTTCTCTGAAGCATTTTGGTTCTGACAAGTGTAGGGAAGCCTGGAGTCTAAGTTGAATTTAGGAATCAAATGTTCTCTTCAGTTTGGCCACTAGCATGCAGCACTTGAATAGATAATTTGCTAGGTTACAGCCTTCTGCTGATGCAAGAACAATCTCTGCTTCTGCCTTTAGGAGAAAACGAAGCCCAGGCAGACCCGAGCCAGTCCAAGATTCCCTCAGAGGCAACAGGAACACCCAGAGTGGTCTCTCACTGCCTTGAAGCACAGCAGTTCCTGTGGGGAGCCCTAAATGTCTCTGCGACACCAAATTGAGGAGGAATATTTGGTACAGCTATGCTGGCACGTGCACACAATTCACTGTCCCTCAGACAAGAAATACACAAGCCATACTCAGAAGCTCCAGGAAGTCGTCCTGTAGCTGAGCAGCATCTGTGTCAGTGCTGGAGATGGATGAACAGCCCGGGCTCCACTTCTCTGGTTGGGGAACCAAGGCTCCTTTAGATGACGCTGCTGCTGCTGCTGCTGCTGCTGCTGCTGCTGCTGCTGCTGCTGCTGCTGCTGATGATGATGATGATGATGCAGCAGATTCAATAGAAGAGCCTGTGTAGATCTGAGAGTAGAAATGAGTTGGTGTCAGAAAGATGACCGGCAGAGATTGCCCTAAGTTATCTTTACAAACACAAGCCCGTAAGAAGTTGCTCTTAGCCATATGCCAAGCTCATAAACTGGATTATTTTGGATGCCTGCTTCTGAAACCAAATGGTCAAAACCAGAAGTTGGTTTTAATTGAGTTCATAGACACCTTCGTATTCCATTTTCATGGATTTTCTGAAGGATGACTGCAACAATGACCATTCCATTTCCTCCCAAGGATCCTTTTCCCCCTCCAAGGGCTGCAGACACATTTGCAGATCCTTGTCCAAATGTTGTACCTCCTCCCACTGAGTCCACTTTTCCTCCATCATCTTGGAGACACACTTCAGCATCTCTGCTTGGGACAGTTGCTGTGCCTCACGCTGACCTTGGGGCTCTTCATCACCAGTCATTTGCTGGAAGCCTTCCGAGGCTGCCAGGTGAGATGTCAACACTCCAACCTCAAGTCAAACAGAACAAAGCAGTCAGAGACTACAGCTTGTCCCTTTCTGCCAAGGCTCATTGACTGTGAGGAAAGGGAACGAGCAGGAGAGGAGCAGATTCCCCAAGGGATACAGACAGCTTGTGGCTTGTGTTCAACATCTATCTGGGTGACTGTGTTCACTTGCAAAAACACCTGAAGAAACAAGGGGAGGAGGAACAGGCCAGCAGGAATGCACTCAGATGAGTGCTGGCAAAAGGGGAAAATGATTTGTGCCACTGTCCAGAGCAGTAGTTGGGATTCAGCACACCAGCAAGTTTCCTTCAAAGCAGCTGGGATAGACACTACAGCAGGATGGCACTGAGAGGCATCACCCCAGCTCCCTGCTGCTCTGCAGAGGAAAGGCAAGAAGGGCACAAATCCCCAGACTGCAGCCACTGCAGTAGCTATTGCTGTTTCACTCACTTGATTGTCTAGAACCTCCATCTCCTCAATCAGGTGATTTGTTTTCTCTTTGATGATTTTCATTCCTTCCTCCAGCCTCTTCTCCCTTGCCTCGATCCTAGCCCGAGCTTCCTGCAGCTCTGCCTGCAGCTTTTCCTTGAAGTTCTGTAAAGCAGAAGAGAGAGACAGCTTAATGAGTGGAGTGGCTGCCACTCTTTCACTCACCCGGTTTTGTTGGTCTCCTCTCTGCTGATGGAGCCTCATCTCCTCTTCGGTGCTCCTCATGTCTTCCTGGTGCCTTCCCTTCACTGCCACGATGGCACTCTGAGCTTCAGGCAACTCTGCCTGTGGCTCTGCCTTGATATTCTGAACACACAAATGGAGAGCAAATGACTGGGAGCTGCCATCAGGCTCAGCTTTTCCCTCTTTCAGCCTCAAAATCACACTCATTCATTCGCTTCTTTCTGCCTACTTAACCACCTCTGCTTCCACTGTAACCCTCCTGTCCCAGTGCTGATCTCTGCAGATTACAAGGCTCTGTGCTTTCAGTGCTTCTAGGACTCCTGGCCTCCTCAGTCCCAAGAGCTGTGTTTTATGCCCCTCTTCCTGCCCTGCACTCTGTCACCTGCTGAGTCAGGCTTACCTGGCCATTCTCCAGTGCCTCTTCCACCTGCTGCCCAAGCTGCTCTTCCTGCTCTCGGGCTGGCAACAGCTCTCCCTCAGTCTGGCATGGCATCTCTGACAAATCAATCTGCTCCTGCTCTTTCTCCAGAACAACCTGCAAAGAAAGCAAGAGAACATGGCCTTCAACTCCCCGCACAACATTTGTGGGCCAAGACTCAAACACTGATGGGCTCACACGTTCCCAAAGCACTGTGCTGCTGCTCTCCTGGCTTGTTCTCTGCCCATGGGGAGACACAGATTCCAAAGTGACACTGGCAGTACAATCAGGGTCCAGCTGGGTCTGAATCCCCAACAGACTCTTGGGCAGCTGACAGGAAATGTGTGCCATTTCTCAAGGGTCTGCTGAGGGCCTCCCTCCCCTTCTGCTCTGTCCTCTTTGTCTTTCCATAGTCACTCACACTCAGCCCTGTCCCACAGCTCCACCCTGGCTCTGCAGGTGGCTTCCTGTGTGATTTCATCCCTTGTGAGAGACACTTGTGGAGTTCATGTTCTCCTCAGGCCTGCACCACCATTCCTGCCTTTCTGACATCTACACTCTTGTTAGAAATCCTGCTCATTCAGGAGATAAGGATGTGTGCAATTTGATCCTCTGATGGAGGTCAGGGAGCCCCTATGGCCACCTGAGTATATGGGAGAGGACCAAGGTGTTTATCCTCCCTCTTTTGTCAGCTGAGAATTCTGAGCAGCACTAACAGAGATCCTCCAAAGGCCCCATCAACAAATGAATTGACACACCCCTAGGGATGCCAATGAAGGAAACCATGTGTCATGTAATCCATGTAATGACCAAAGTCTCCAAACTCCACCTTGAGCTTGAGATTGTTCCACTCCCTTAGGACATGCAGCAATTTGTTGCATAAAAAGAAGTTTTCACAGCAGAAGAGAGTGGAGGAGGAAAAGAGCTGTGAGGGAAAAAACCAACCATCTCTGCAGGGGGAATCATCTCTGCCTGCTCTGGATCAGTCAATGGAACCTGTCTCTCCTCCTCTCCTCAAAGGGATGCCTTTAGGTGGCCTTTATACCACCAACTGCTTTGGAGCAGAGATGGGAAAATTCAAATGGAATATTTGATATCTATCAAATAGATGATAGATAGATAGATGGATAGATAGATAGATAGATGGATAGATAGATAGATAGATAGATAGATGATAGATAGATAGATAGATAGATAGATAGATAGATAGATAGACAGACAGCTAGATCTCACTATTATAAACTCTCTTACTATATTTTCTATCCCTACACACATCAACACTTGGTAGCCAGTGCCCCCATCAGCAGCAGTGCTGAACTTGCTCTCCTGTTGCTTCAATAAATCACACTCTTGGGGAATCTGGATTGTGTCAGTGCTTTGCTGTCAGACCCAGAGCACTGCTCTGGGAACTGCAGTCTTTGTGCATCTGTGCTCAGAAAAGTTCTTCTCTTGGACTCACCCACACTGATGGTGCTGAAGTGGCTGCAATCAGAAATGAAGCCCAGCCCCTCCCAGCCTCTCTGATCTCTCAGCACCAGCTGGAATGCAAGGCCATTGATTTCCTGCTCAATTCCCAAACACAACACCTATTGATCAACCATGGGCTGCCAAAAGGCATGGGCACTGTTCACCTGAAAGTGATGTGCAAGCCCTGCTGTCTGGCCTAGCACCAGAACAGCTCCTTCTGCCCCAACATCCCCACTCCAAACTATGTGTTCTCCTGCAAAAATACTGCATTTTCCAGAACTGCCATCTTCCAAATTCAAATTCTAACAGAGTTTCTTCCAGTGCTGCAAGTGGGCAGGAAGGGTTGAGCCAAAGCACCTTTAATGGCTGCAGAAGGAGAAATTACACAGAGTCCTTTTTACAATCAAACCAATAGACAAATAAACAAAGCAAAGGATGAAATTGTCACCCACTCCAGGGTCTAATCCTCTTGGCTGCAGGGAGGGGATGTTTGGCAGGAAAGTGGCCCAAGTGGTGAGACTGTCATGTAGGGACTGATGGAAGTCTGCTTGAAGCAGACTTGAAGCACCACAGTGCTGCCCAGCACAGGGGGATGCTCAGTGCCCTGCTCCTGCTGCCCCACTCTTGCTGACACGTGGCCAGCATGCCCCAGGCCGTCTTGGCCACCTGGGCCCAAGCTGGCTCACGTTCAGCTGCTGTTGAGCGACACCCCTGGGTGCTTTGTCCCAGGCAGCTGCTCAGGCACCAAGTTGCACATTTGACTTTCAAGACACCATCCAGAATTTGGAGATGCCTTTCTTGTTCTTAGCAGCACAAGACAGCACTCAAGGACTTGCGGCTTTATCCCAGCCTCCAGGCTCCAGGGGAGTTTTCAAAGCTGCAGACTTCAGAAAGAAAAGTCTCAACAGACATATGGAGTCTCTGGTTTTGCCTCAGAAGAAGGATTCAGGACAGTGCAATTTGTGTCTTCTGCCACAAGAGAAGAGTGGCCCCACATGGATTCACAGACAACAAAATCATCTCTTTGCAGCTTATCAAAAGCCAGAAGAGACGTGGGCTCAGAGCACCTGTCAGCTCTGCTACTGACTGCTCTGCCTGAAGAGGCAAAACAACAACCTGGCAACAAAGGCACCAAAATCCCTGATTTCAGTCAGAAATTCCACATCCCCAGTGTGTCTCTGAAATACTCCCAGGTAAGCACACCCAAGAAGGCCATGGAGACAAACCACCCCAAAGCGCTTGTGTGGTCAGATCCACATCTTTTGTGCCTGCAGCTACTTGACCAGTCTGTAGGGCACAGGACTCTCCAGACCACAGTGTCCTCTCCAGAATGTGACATGGCTGAGCAGTGTCTTTGAAATGCTCCCTCCTCTGGGCACAGGGAGCCTTCATGATTCACGCTGGCCCCTCTCAGAATCCCAGCAATTGGGGGCCTAAACATGACAGATCAAAAGTCATTTTTCAGCTGTCATTGCCTGGGGTGACTTGCTAGGTGCTGGCACGACTCCAGCACTCAGCAGCCTCAGCTACCAACAGCAAGTGCTGGCTGCTCAGGAACTTGCAGCTCTGCCTTGCATTAAAGACAACACCAGCCAGAAGTGGCACTTACAGTCTCTGAATGTTCAGGCTGGGGTGTGACCAGTGCTGGAGGCTCGTGGTCATTTTGCTCCTCTTTGGCCTCTTCTCCAGGAGCAGAGGGAGCCAGAGAAGAGTCTGCTGTTGGTTCTGGGCTCTGTGCACAGATAGTAGTGTTAGGGACAGGCAGCTACCTATCATTTATAACCTTACTTCTATTCTGCTCTATTTCTACAACCAGCTCGACTAAAGACAAATCATCCCCTTTGATAGCAATGGGATTCTAAGTCACTCCAACTAAATGAAAATGGCTTAATTCAACTGGACTGCAAATTGTCTGAATTAGATCTCCCACCCTGGCTACTATCAAGAAGCAGTGTTCTTTCTGCAAAACTGGTCTTCCGGTTCTTTGAAAGCACTGCAGTGGAAGATGAGGAAATAGGCAGCAATGCCTTTGCTATCACTGCTGCAGACATGGAAATGGATTTCCTTTCAGCCTACTCAGCTGGCCACCTACGCTCTGCTGCCACAGGCCAAGCTCCCAGCTTGCTCCACAATTCTCCAACAGCAGGAATATCAAAGGTTCCTTTCTCACTCACCTCAGGATCGGCACCTCTGAACAAACGCCTCAGGTGACCTGCAGTGAGCAAGGGAAAATGAACGCAATGGGGTGAGAAAACTGCCTGGGCTGCTGAATCCCATAGAATAAGTGAACCCAAACAGAGGGTATTTTCCTCTGACAGCCTCCCTCAGGGGACACAATTCTTTCACACATCCAACAAGGAACTGGGCAATATTCTTGCTTGTGCCTACACTTTGGCCTCTTTTGCCAGTAAGTGAACACAAACTTGATCAAGAACATGCAAAGTGTTCTTTAACACTCAATTCTCGAGTCTTGTCCAACAGATAAAGTAGCTTTTGCTCTTTTCCCTTTCAGATACTTTTTTAAAAGATAAGTTGCATGCAGTAATTCTCATTAACTTGCTGAAAACATTGGCCCAGAAAATCTTCCCCCAAATCCCCCTGAGCTGTGGCAGTTCTATTGTGCAGCACAGCAACAGCAGCTCCAGCGTTCAGAAGCAGACACTCGCTGCTTTGGAGTTTGCACTTCATTGCAAAGGCTATTGCTATTCTAGCACTCAGAAAAGGGTGAACTTAGTCAAATCCTTTCATGACAAAACTGAGAACAAAAGAAGCTTTCCCTCAATTATGGGGAGAACCACAAAGTTTTAAGAAGGCCTTCTGAGAAGGTCTCTGCATTTTCAAAGCTATCCTGCTTGAGCCAGCAAACTGAGGAAAGGACAGACTCTGCTGCCACAGACTCTCCTGTGCAGGGAATGGAACCCTTGCAAATGCTGCGTGCAGACCCCTGGCTACAGGCATCCCGTTTTCTGCTAAACTTGTTGACAGGAGCTTTAGCAAAGCAGTGGCATCCTAATGGTCCTTCTGTTTCAAAATCAACCCAGTGACTAAGAAAAAGCAGGAAGACAAAATCCTACAAAATCCAGGTTAGGTTACACCCAGGGAAAACCTCTACTTACATGCCAGGTTTGTCAGGTAATACCCGGAATAAACAAAGCCGTAAACGGTGCAAACTGCAGCAGCGAGTGGCTCCATCATTGGAGCACTGCTGTGCCAGTTTGCAGACACTGCTCCAACACAAGATACACAAGGCTCCTGTCAGTGTGCAGCTGCCCACTGACAAACGCCTCAAGCAGGAGGATGCTCCTGCACTGAGCAAGCCCAAGAGCTGCTCTGACACTGAGGCCTTCTGTGCCCCAAGGCAACCTTCTGATGTCACCATGACAATGTGGCAACCATGCCCTGACATCACAAAGCAAGTGTTCTGCCTTGGAATTTATGCAAATTTATGCAAAGTAACCCAATCTCCCCTACAGCAAACACCAAATAGCCTGGGAAGTTCTCCTCTGTCACAAAGCTGCACAAAGTCCCATGGTGAAACAAATCCCATTGTTCAAGGGATCCAAGAGTAAAAGCAAGAGTGGCCCAAGCACCTACAGCCTGTTCCCCAGCTGAGCACTCACATGGGACCAAAGACAAGGCAACCAGACCAAGAGAATGGCCCAAAGCATTGCACAGAACCAGGGAAGAAAGCACTGTTGCCATAACAGCTGAAATAATTCTTAACAAATCTCTCCACATATTTGCATATTTATTGGATGTGCCCAGGGCTCCTGTGTACATATATCTCTGCCTTTATTCCCATTTGGAAGCAGTTGAACTGGCAGGATCTACCCAGCAGCAGCAGCAGCAGCTGCTCCAAGCTGGGAACATGAGTGGCAGTGCTGATTTCCAGAGGCTTCTGTCCCCCAGGTGAAGTTAAGGCAGGAGCAGATTGAAAAGTGCTGGCGCTGCTGCTGCTGCTGCTGCTGAGTGCCAGAGAGCTCTGTCTGGGCAGGGCACGGTGCCCACTGTGCTGTGGGCTCTTTCTCCTGCCAGATCTGGACACACCTGGGAACAAGTGATGATGACTTCTGGGAAATACAAGGGGTTTTGGGGAGTTGCATTACTCTGCACACACTCAGGGTACCTGCAGCTCAGAGCTTTAGCTCTCAAAAAAGGTAAACCAGAGAGAAGCAGCTGGAAAATATTTCATTTTGACCTTTCTGACCTACTCAAAAAAATTGCCAAACTTAAAATTACCAAGCAGTGCCAGTTCCCCACAGCCAGCTCAGGGTTTGAAAGGAGGCATTACTTTATTTCAGTGCTGGGTGTGTAGAAAATCCCTTCCTGAAAAGGTGCACATCTCACCTACTAGCTTGTATCCATGGAACTAAGACATCTTCAGTACTTTGCTGAAACTCACAAGGCTAAACATTTCCCCTGATTTTCTGACATATTTAAATCACTACTCAGAATTTATTGACATGAGAGTAGGGGTATCCTGAGGCTCTCTGCTAGTCATTGCCATAGGTTCAGTGCCGGAGTCTTCAATTCTGCATGCAGGAACAGGAATAACACAGCACCAATATGAGGATCAGATCATTTGTTTATTCTCTAAACTTGGTTACTTTTATACTGTATATAGATCTATTCATACAAGTATCTCCTGTACAATTGGCTGCACATGTCCTTATAAGAATTTGTATTGGATAATTACATTTGTGTATATGGGACCACAACTTGTGTGTTAAACTTCTCTATCTCTCATCTTCTTTTGGCTCTTGCTTTTTGTTCTTTTGCTGACCACGACTGTTCCTTCCCTGTCTGATAACCTTGCCCACGTTCTTAACTCTTTCTCTTTATGGTCAAATTTATTCTAACGCAGCCCAGGGTCCTGCATCTCCCCTTCTTTTCTTTAAAATTGGAGGAATTAAATGGTGCAACATTTGTTGAAGGCATTGTAACAAACAAGGAAGAAGCAGCAGAAAGCTTAGAAATACAATCAGTAACATTATTGCCCTCTTGACCAAGGTCTGCCACCAACCCCTTAAACCCAAACTAGCAAGCCAGCCTGAAAAAGGATCATATCATCTCTGATATGCTTCATGTTTTCATGTAGTCCAGCCAATTGTTTATGAATATTTTGGGAGTGCTCAGATAAGTTAAAACAACACATTCCTTCAAAACCTTCACATCCGTGTCCATGTGCTAATAACAAAAAATCTATAGCTGCGCGATTCTGCAGGGTGCCATGCCTAATACTATCAACATCAGTCAGCAACTCACTCAACACTTTCTTAGTCAAATGCAACTGTTTGTCAACCCAACAGGCAAGATGAGCTTTATTTTTCACATTCCTGGCAGCCATTCCCTCTGGTAAATGGAAAGATGTTGCAATGACAGACAGTCACCAATGATGGTAATTGCACATTGGCATTACAAGTCTCATCAAAATTCCAAATGGATCGATGTGATCTTTGATAATGACTTTGAATGGCATTCAATAAATTCCTCATGTGGGGAGCAAATAATTTTAGTGGACCAAGAGACCATGGTCTACCAACAGGTCATCTTGGAATACCAGGCCATGCTTGATTCCCACAAATCAAAAAGAATCCCGGTGGAACTTCCCACTCTCCTGAAGCGTTTCCTGTCAGACCCCCAGTTTTTAATCTGTTCCATGGAGATTGTCCTGTAACATTTGGATAACCTTTAAACAATGTTTTTTCTCCTTGCTTTTGTAACCAACTAATCCTAGGATCTCCAAACCAAACTACTCCTGTACCATTAACTGCTTACCATGGTGGGGCCATACTGTTGCAACTAGGCAGAACAGTAACATTGACATCTAAGGTTGGGAAAACACTGGCTAACAAATCCAGTTCTTGAAATGGAATAGGATATGATCAGTTCAAATTTGCAATTACTCTTTTCTGCCAGGCTGCATTGCACACAGACAGCCAAGTATACTGTCCCTTTGGACTTAGACAGTCATCACTTCTGCCGCTTCTTAAATTTACAATTTTCGAGTCCCATCAACCAGAAAAATCTGTTTTGTTCTCCTGAAGGGGAATGCCAATTAAGCAAGTTCAAAAAGGGTCATTGGCCTGCTGTAAACTGAGACAAAAATCCTGCATACCAGACACATTATGCCAGGTTACCCAAACATTTCTTTGTGCTTTGTCCAAAAACACCCCTCACCATACAATGAAAAACCCCAAAAAATCAACACTAACATCGCCATGGGTGTGCACGTCACCATCGTCTTTCTGCCTTGTCCCATTCAGGACTACAAACTTGCCAACTTTGGGCAACTCCAACACCCAGACCACACTTGGTGTTCACTACCTTATTGCCTTGCCTACTATGTAATAATGTGAAGCGTTTAAGAAGCTCAAAGCTAATGTCTGCTAATACTCTCTGTCCAAAATCTTTAATCTGTTTGAACGAGTTTAGAAACTGTTGTTGTTCATGCAGTACTCTGACTGCACCCCTTGGAGCATTCCCTCCAGGCAACTGATCTAATGATGGACCACCAAAGTCAGTCAACCATTGTGCTCTAGAGTAGGTAATAACCCGTGTGATACACGGCTGACACTTATACACCTCCTCTCTTCCACGTGCCCGAGTGACTCTCCAACTCTCTTGTTTACACCAAGAACAACACATCAATAGCCAGGGTCGATAGTGAAGCCTTCTGTGCTTATCTCAAATTCCTCTTGTGCTGCCTTATCTCTTATGGGAACATCCTTCTCGGACAGTGTTCTCAAGTAGATAATTGTGTTCTTGCACCTTCTGAAAAGGCAGCTTTGAAGGCTGCATACATGAAGGCACTGCTCTACATTTCTGCTCTACCATTATTCGTTGTTTTATGGTCATGAAAAACCAGACTGTTTTTTCTGCCATTGCATTCCATTGTAACTCTTGGTTTAAAAGACAGCAGCAGCAAAGGCCAGAATCTGTGCTGCTGCAACCTTATCTAAAACTATCTTATTTTTTAGAAATTTTCCCTCTGTAGTGCAAAACCAATCAAGAAGAAAGAAATGTCCAATAGATTGCTGTTGGGAGAACGTGGTTAAAAAGGAAAAGCCAAGCACTAGAAAGTCACAGGGAATGGATTTTTTTCTTTCCATTTGATTTCTAGTAAACACACAGTTGGCTCAGACAGTTGACTGAGCCACCATTTTTTCCATCAGCAGCTTTTCAAGTCTGCATGCTGGAGATAGAAACCTGTCAGACATTTACTGCAGACTAGTTTATTGAAACATGTAAGCATCTCAATGATTTCATCATTGTTTGTTGAACTCAGCCTTTCCATGGCTACTCCATGGAAGCTACAAAACCTGGCCTGTGGTTTGCTGGAGTTGTAGTTTGAAGTGGCCTGGGAGCTCCTCTCCATCCTAGCTACAGAATTTCTTTCTTCAAAAGCTCTAGAAGTGGCACAGACTGAAAACAGCATTGAAAAACTAACCAGAAAATCCACAAGGAGCACTTGATTTTGTTGATATATTTTATATATTAGTAAAGGCCTGTCTGCTCAAACCAGTCTTTGAAATAAGTCATGATATTAAAGGCTAGAGTCCTTGAAACCTTCCTGCAGAAGAGAGAGTAAAGCAAAACAATATCCTTGTGTACAGGAGAAAAAATGTAAACCCATGTGTATTAGCCAATAGTAACTTGCTTAGCCCGCAGACCCTGTAGAACCCTATAGAAGGTGTGCTAAAGATAGAAATAAATGGTGTTCACGTTTACTTCTGTGAAGGGTGGTGAATAACTGGCGGTCTCTCAATATGATTTGTCATCAGAGGCACACACCCAGTAAGGCAGAGTTCTGTTGCTTTGTTAAATCTATGTGTTGTCCCTTTTGGAGGTTGAACTTGCAAATGACAAGGTTTTTTTAGCCTGGAGGCATGTCTGCTCTTGTATGTGGTGCTGTGATTGTAGAGACAGGTGCCTTGAGACGGTCTTAGCACATTTCTTCTTCATGTACACACGGTAGCTGCAAACCTTGGGAGGTCTTTGGAAAGATTCCTGCTTGAGTCTCTAAAGATGTGAGCACTGTTCTTCAGAAGTGAGTTAGAAAATTCTGCCCAGCTGCTGTTGGAAAAATCAAGTCGGGGCTTAGGCTGAAGCTTTTTGACCTGTTGGGGGGTGTTGTGGCTTTAGCTCTAGCTAAAAATCACCAGAGTACTTACTCATTTCTTGCTGTGGGATATGGATTAGGAGAAGGGCAAAACAGGCTTGAAACTTACAAGGATTAAAGAAAGTTTATTAACAGAACTACAAGAATAAGAAATCAGAATAAAACTTTAAAACATTTTCTCCCCATCCCAACTTTTTTCTTTGCCCAACTGACAACATAGAGACAAAACTTGGGATGTTAAAGTAGTACCAACTAGACAATAGGCTTTTAATCAGTCTTCATAGAGAGAGGAGTTCTGTCTTGTTATTCCATGTAGAGTTCTCCACAAGAAAAACAGTTTTCTTTGCTCTTCATTTCCATGTTTGGCAGTCGCCTGGAAAAAATTCTGCCATCATGCTTTCCTCCCATTTCCACACCACTCAGAGGTGTGAGTTCATGGGCCATCAACTCAAGGGGTATTAATTTAAGGATGAATTGTTCATAGGCAAAGGTTCTCTTCATCTGTCTTTGTGATCATCTCTGGGAGCAGAGGTTTTCTTCTCTCCCTGGCGGCCAAGGAACTTCATCAACTCTCACTTCTCTCTCTCTGTTCAAGCATCTCACGGGATCACAGCTACTCTACTATCTTCTTAGGTTCATCAGTGGATACTTAGATTTACAGTTTGAATACTTCATTCTCCCCAATACTCTTTTATGAATTAAAGGAGTTATTTTTCAGAACTTTATTGTCCATCTCCATGCCCTTAGTGAAAGAATACTTCAGCTTATTAAAGTATCTCATTCTCCTTCCATCTGAGGCTTGATTCCTTCCTTCACTGACTTTGATGTTTTATGTTTTCTCTTTACATGTTGTTCACTCTCTCTTTCCTCTCTCTGGAGAAGGTCTCATCTGTGTAGTGAAAGAGTTAAATCTTGCCCAGGCCACGGGTGGGTATTCATGGTGTCAGATTTCAGCTGGGCAGCCCCTGGAAGGCAGTGGATGGTTTTCAGCCTGGAGCCGTCTGTGCGGGCCAGATGTCAAAAGCTGGGGGGCGAGATGTCAAAAGCTGTGGCCCAGCCCAGCCCACAGCTGGAGGCCACTGAAGAGCCCAGCCCCGCCTACAGCTGGGGAAGGCCCCTCAGTCTCCATCCTCTGTCCAGGAGCTGCTGGAGTCTGGGTAAGCCTGGAGCCCTGGGAAGCTCCACAGTCTCCATTCTCACCCAGGCGCCGCTGGAGTCCGGGTCAGCCCCTCCCACCTCTGCGGACAGGCCGCAGAGGAAGCAGAGGACAGCCGGAATACTGCTACCTTTCCAGGCCAGTAACAAAAAGAGAGTCAGAAATTCCCAGGCTTAGGTTTAAAAAGTGGTATTCACAAAAGTGATCTTACTTTTTAGTGGTCAAAAATGGTGTCAGTTCTGAGAAATGGCCAGCTATTGGCTTGTTCTCAAGCAGAGAAGAAACTCCCAGCAGCCTCTCTCAAAGCCTTCACTTCCATGTTTTCTACTTTTTTTTTTTTTTTTTTTTTTTTTTAAATGTCATATCATCTCAGTGGACCATGGTCTCTTGGTCCACTAACATTATTTGCTCCCCACATGAGGAATTTATTGAATGCCATTCAAAGTCGTTATCAAAGATCACATCGATCCATTTGGAATTTTGATGAGACCTGTAATGCCAATGTGCAATTACCATCATTGGTGACTGTCTGTCATTGCAACATCTTTCCATTTACCAGAGGGAATGGCTGCCACGGATATGAAAAATAAAGCTCGTCTTGCCTGTTGGGTTGACAAACAGTTGCATTTGACTAAGAAAGTGTTGAGTGAGTTGCTGACTGATGTTGATAGTATTAGGCATGGCACCCTGCAGAATCGTGCAGCTATAGATTTTTTTGTTATTAGCACATGGACACGGATGTGAAGGTTTTGAAGGAATGTGTTGTTTTAACTTATCTGAGCACTCCCAAAATATTCATAAACAATTGGCTGGACTACATGAAAACATGAAGCATATCAGAGAATGACATGATCCTTTTTCAGGCTGGCTTGCTAGTTTGGGTTTAAGGGGTTGGTGGCAGACCTTGGTCAAGAGGGCAATAATGTTACTGATTGTATTTCTAAGCTTTCTGCTGCTTCTTCCTTGTTTGTTACAATGCCTAAATATTACATTATGTACCTTGTTAAATGTACATAATTATGTAACATTTATCATATAATATGTACATACATTATGTACATATTAAATGTTCATTGTTACAATGCAACAAATGTTGCACAATTTAGTTACTCAATTTTTAAAGAGGGGGAGATGTAGTAGCCTGAGCTTCATTAGAAGATGTTTGACCATAAAGAGGAAGTTAAGAAAAAGGTCAAGGTTATCAGATAGGGAAGGAACAGTCGTGGTCAGCAAAAGAGCACAAAGGAAGAGCTAAACAGGACGAGAAATAGAGTAGTTGAACAAGTTGTGGTCCCATATACACAAATGTAATTATCAAAAAAAAATGCTTATAAGGGCATGTGAACAACACATGCAGCCAATTGTAGAAATGATACCTGTATGAAAAGATTTGT
Organism: Cyanistes caeruleus; assembly: GCF_971803275.1. NCBI lineage: Eukaryota > Metazoa > Chordata > Aves > Passeriformes > Paridae > Cyanistes > Cyanistes caeruleus. Next base: position 5,528,505 of record NC_141732.1, on the reverse strand, counting down.
ATACAGTATAAATGTAACCAAACTTAGAGAATAAATGAATGATCTGATAATCATATTGGTGCTGTGTCGTTTCTGTTCCTGCATGAAGAAATGAAGACCCCACTGATGGTAAGCTAAGGTATAGTAAAAAGGGCAAGAGACTTATTGGGAAAGAAAACTGAAGTTAAAATCAAAAGAGGTGGGCTATTACAGATGAAAGGAAAAAAGGGTTTGTGATCCCCTCTTACGTGTTGTGGTCATTAGTGAGAGAAGAACATGAGAAAACACACTGGGGAATAGATGGTCCTTACAGTTATTTCAAAGAATCATAGCCAGAAACTTACAAAGTACAGTAATTCAGGTAACTCACCAATGCAGCCTTTGCCTCTAAACCAATCCCAAAAATACTCCTAAACCAAAGCTTGGGCAAACTGGGAAAAGATACGGAGCTGGGCAGCAATGGCAAATTGATTTTTCAATATTATCCAGGAAAGGAGAGTACCGATACTTATTGGTGTTAACAGATACCTTTTCAAGGTGGCCAGAAGCTTTCCCTACCAAAAGTGTCAAAGCACAAGAGGTAACCAAAGCATTGTTACAAGAAATAATACCATGCTTTGGAGTCCCAGTCACAATGTCCTCAGATAGGGGGACACATTTTATTTCAAAAATTGTGCAGCAAATTAGCTGCCATTTAGGCATAGACTGGGAACTTCATACTGCACATCATCCTTAGTCAAGCTGCCAAGAGGAGAAAATTAATCATTTGATTAAGCAGCAAATTATAAGATTCATACAAGAGGCAAAGCTACATTGGCCTTTTCCATTAGCATTGTTACAAATTTGGACTAAGCCAAGAGTAAAAGAAAAACTAAGCCCTTTTGAAATATTATATGGAAGGCCATATGGAATTCAAGAAGGGACAACAACCACTCAAATAGGGGAAGAAACCTTACACAGATGTATGATAGTCCTAAACAAACAACTTAGAGAAACTGAGAAACATGGCTGGGGCTTGAAGCAGAGAATTAGATGGACAAGTACATGATGTACAGCCTGGGGATTATGTATATGTTAAGTCTTTTGCAGAAAAAATTTTGGAACCACAGTGGGAGGGACCATTCCAAATGTTCCTCACCACCTTTACTGCAATCAAGATCAAGAAACAAAGTGCCTGGATCCATCACTCCTGAGTGAAGAAAGCTCCTGAAGGACTCTGGAAAGTTATACTGGGTGATAATGAACTGAAACTAACTTTCTTGGGAAAATAAATAAGAGTGTGGGTGAGATGATAAGTAATAGCAACCCTCTGAAAAATAGAAAAGTTTATATAGTTGTAATAGATAATCAAGTAAGTAAAGCCTGGAGAGTTGTGACATTTACGATCATCACTATAGCCACAGCTAATGCAGTACCACTTGTATATTATGTGACTGGTATAATATGAGTGCCAAGGAAAACTTATGATTTTGACACCCATGAGTCTCTGATTCAGATATTAAAAGTTACAAATGCAACTGTGTGGGAAAGAAGAAATGTTTGGGGATGTAAATATGCATTTGTCCAAGATGGATTCCATGAATCTCATCAGAAACCCATGAAACCTATTTGAAAGGGCCCTGAATGCTGTGACAAATGTGTAACTAACTGTTCTGAGATTAGTCTCAAAATAGAAAGATGTGCAATTAAGGACTTTAAGATTGATTTTAATGTAACTCAAGTTTGTACTGCTCCCTGAAAAGACGAAATTATGATGACTCAACCACCTCGACCAGTGCTAACCTTAAAAGAACCACAATGGATGACTCAAAACACTTTAGAACCCATAAACCCCATAATTACCAAAACTGGGCAATATGCTGTTAAGAAGACAGGAATTCAAAAATTGTTGGTTAATCCAAAGTGGTGATTAAAACGAGCAGAGATGGCAATACAGGTAAGTGCCTCTGATAATTCAGCCTGAGTGTGCTCCATTTTTAAGGACCTCTTTTATGGATTAGCCCACCTGCTTGCGGAGGCATATACCATATATGTCCAAACAGAAGAGATATGTTACTGGATTATTTGAGACGGGACTAGGGGTTCTAAACACCATGGATTCAGAAGTATTAATGAACAAATTGACAGTAATTAGTAGTGATATAGTTAAACTGAAACAACCTTTACAATCTTCTGTGTTGGTATTAGATATCAGCCAGTGGAAGTTGTCTAAAATATTATCAGAATGGGAAAATATAGAAGAGCAGGATCATCAATTCATAATTAATACCTTAGGTACAGCTAGTGAAAATATTCGTTTGGCACTTGGGCGTGCACAAGCACAGTTATGGATGCAATCAGTAGCTGCCTCAGTCATCAGGGACAGAGGAGAAGGCATATTCCACACTGAAATTCATAAAGATTGTTTGGGATATTGCCTCAGATCTAGAAAGAGAGCTCCAGTCTTAGTAGGTTTTAGTTAATTTTACTTACAGCCCTGTGACAAGGATGGTAACAGTTTTTGTTTTGACTATTTATGATGCATCAATGAGTTTGATACATCCAGTTGTTGCTTTGGGACTAAATCATGAAGGGACCATACTATATCCTTCTGAACATGGAATGTGGGCATGGAAAGTTGAAGGAAAGTGGCAAACCATTAATTTAGAACCCTGTTCAATGAAAGAGAAATTGGGGTTTATATGTGAAGATAATGTAAGTGATGATAAAAATACTTGTTTGGATACAGAGCAAAGCATTTGAAATGCATCCCATTAATCAAACAACCCTGCTTGTATATAAAGGACAAGGTTGTGTCTGCATTAGGACAGGATGGCACACTATAATGGTAAATGAGATCATTGTCAATGAAACTCAATTTAATTTGTGCATTTGTAACTTTGTCAAAATTGAAGGATGTTATTTTTCCTACCAGGCACCTATCGTATCGCACCAACATATAAAGGTGAACTTGACTACTGTGCAAGAAATCACCTGTGCCTATAGGGAAGAACTTAACTTTAGTTGAACAATTATTGAAACACAATAAATTGAAGAAATTAAAAATGAAGGGAAGAGAACTTTGATTACAATACATCATGACAGAGACTATACGGAGAGTATTAAAAAAGTTAGAAGAAAGCCCATCCCATCATTGGTGAGATGTGCTTTTTGGGTTGTCACCAACTGCAACTGGTCTGCTTAATACCTTGGTTCACCCAATTATTGTTTTGATTATTTTAGTTCGTATACATTTGACTCTGTCTGTTATAATTTATGTTTGGAAATAGAGAATGCTGAAGCAAGTAGCAGCTTTAACTCCAATATCAAGAACATATGGTACAGTCTTAAAGGACACCAACCATACAGCTTTGCTTTGAAGAAGAATCTGTATATTAGTAAAAGAATTTACTAACCTTGAAAAAGGAGTGGGAAAATGAATCATGATTTTTGAAGGGTTAAGATTTTGCTAGAGTTAGAAGCAATTTATAATGATCAAGATATAAGTCCAATAAGCAAATGGTAAGTTAATGATTATTAGATGCTTAAGCCAGAGTTAATTGTTATATTGTTTTCTATTATGAGCTTGTTTATAGAGGAAAATGGAATAAATGAAGAGTTAGAAGAACAGATTGAAACCGGTGAGAACAATGACCATCACCTGGACTCAATACCAATCAATCACCAAGCAGGGGTCCTTGGATCATGCCAAAGGATCATGCAACCTTCATTCTTCCTTTGAGGACCATTGACCCTATTAGAGACCACTGACCCAAATCAAGAGACCTGTATGAAGGACTAATAGCCTCATTTTAATACTGAATGGGGATGGGAGGTGCTGAGGTTATGCATATGTATTGTATGTGAGATTTTGGGAAATAGAGGGAAGAGAACCTTGTTTGAGGTGGTCACACCTTTTGGGGAGGATTCCGACGCTGCCCACTGGTGAATAAATATACCACTTTCTAACTTTAATTAGTTAGAGGGTCTTTGTCTGTGGTCATATTGGTTTTTACTGACTCACCTGCACTTTTTTACTAGAAAATATCAGCAAGACACTTCCAGATAGATCACATAGTATGGGAACTGACAATGGTCAAATAAGAGATTCTTAGGCTTCAGGCATTAGCTTGAGCCTGTGTGAAACTAAGTCACACGACTGTCCAATATTGGTGACGTGTTGGTTTAATGACCAATGAGAGTTTTACCTCTTGGACCTTCTCAGAGCTGTCTATAAAAGAAGATCAGGAATAATAAAAATTGCTCTCTTGTTCAACCCAGCTAGAGAGTCTGTGTCGTGCTTCTGCCATTCTTGATATAGTGTGACAACACAGATCTGTAGGAAAAAAGTTTTGTATAACGCAGAAAATGTAAAATCCCAGAAAAACTGCTAAGTACATGAGAAGTGCCCTAGAGATCTCACAGTAAGTCTTAATAACAACAGTTAATTAAAAAGCAAGCAACAGTAAGACACAAGCCCTGTAAACACTGCCAACAATATTCAACCCCTTCCCTTTCCTTCCCTTTTCTCTACTTTAAAAGAGAAATAAACTTGAACACAAAGCGAAACCCTAAAGAATGGCATAGCTTAGCCTCCGGAGCCAGCTGACTTATTTAAAAAGCAGTTTTTTCCTTCCTAAAAACACAAGTATTTCTGGGGAGAAAGGCCACATAAGCTCACTTGCATTAAAATCACTCTGAAAAGAACAACTCTTCCTTCACACAAATACTGACATGTATTATAATAGGTATTTCTATTGTGTTTCTAAATAAAAATGTCATAATCCAAAAGTTACAATTAAACAACAAAAAAAATATCCTACATTGGTATTCTTTCAAATAAGCACATAGTTTTAAAATGGCATTCCTGGAGAAACTGTATTTTGCCACTCGACTGTGGTAAACAAAGACTTGCTTTATGATGGTAAATGACTATATTCTGTGAATTTCTTCATCAGTAAGATTATTATTATTATTATTATTATTATTATTATTATTATTATTATTATTATTATTATTATTAAATATTATTAGCTTTTAATTAGCTCCCTGTGGCTAGTATCAGATAGTCCTTTCAGAATGCCCTGCACAGAAAGTGGAGCTGAGAGACTTGATGCACACTCCAGTCACATCTAAATGCCTGTGGCAACTCCATCAAACTGAGCAGTGGACAAGCCACTGTTAATGGTGTTCATTTGTAAACATCCAAATCCTTGCAGGGGTATGAATATTAGTCCTTTTAACAAGACTGCAGTGTGAACATGAACTTCTATGACCTTCACAGACAAGGGAAAAGTGATGGAAACCAGATCTCTTGTGATGATACAGAAGGTGGTCTGTGGTAAAAAAAATACTGAGAGTTTTAAGAGCATCCTCAACAGTTTTCTCACACTGGTGAGCACTGGAAACCCTCACTGTGCATTATTCACCAACAATTGTGGTGGTGTGGGGGGAAAATTCTAGAAGGCCTTTCAGACAGTGCAGACAAGTTTGTTATGCCTGAAAACATCCCTTGGTGTTAGAGCAGACAGCTATTGTGTCAGCAGCTGCTCAGTGATCACCCTTTCAGTAAAACTGTGAGGACTTCCCAGAAGCCTCAGCAGTAACCTCAGAAGAGGCAGCTGGTGACTTGGGACTCTCACCCTCCCATTCACCTTGTGGAAGTTCAAGATCAGGGCTTCAACATTCTCTCAACGTTCTCATTGCATTCAACAATAACTCATACAAGAGCACACAACACTCTGTCCAAGGTAATCCTTCCAGAATGTCTGGCTTTTTGGCAAGCACATGGCCGTCTGCCATTCTCTGGTATAAGTTTAGGAGGATGGGCGGCTCACTCTGGAACACAAAGAAAAATTAATTGCTGCATCTGGGCAGTGGTAAAATCAAAGGAGATGCATCATATGCGTAGTAGCAGTGCTGGATGTGGCTGAAAACAAGCCTGCAAAGTTCATTCTCACAGCTTTGCAAAATTCCCCAATTCATTTCTAATGCTTGCAGTTCTAATATTGCATAATACAACAGCAGAGTAAGAAAACATTTCATAAAATTTATCTAATTACACACAGTAGGTAAATAAAATAGGTGAATAAATCCCAGTCCTGTAGGGGCCACAACCATGACCTGGCACAGATAAAAATTTCCGTGCTCTTAGTGGGTGAAATTAATTCAGCCATGCTAATACTTTCAGGTGCATTCAAACTGTGCCTAAACACCTGCACAGCACACAGAAAATTGTCCAGTTGGCTTGGCAGCACAACCCACTGTAAATTATTTTAAGAATTTGTTTTGCATGGTTATATATGATTGGATAGCTGGCCAAAACAGGCCTACAGTTCCATCAGTCAAACTCCCCAAGCCATGCCTCATTTATTTACAGTGAATTAATCAGTGGTGTAATAAACTGGATCAAGTTATAAATAAATTTTAGCAGCAGCAGCATGCAGTAGAAATCCATTTCTTCATACTTTTAGCACATACAAGCAACTTTGAAACTTTATTAAGATAATAGAAAGCTGTATCTCAAATGCCATGAAGATAAAGGATGTAAACCATTGTATCAGCACAGTCAGAAATCAATATAAGATTATTAGACTGGAGTGGAAAGAACATATTCAGAGGCCATAAAGGTGGTATAAAAAATGAAAAAAGACTGTATTTGTCAGGAAAGCAGGAAGTGAAAATGAAGGGAAAAGAACATCCTGACATTTTCACACAATTTTAGCATGAGTATAGCAAAGACCAACAGCAATATATTAAATGTCTTCTGTGCTTATTTTCTTCTACAGTCTTCTGCTTTTTCATTTTGGGAAGCAAAATCAAAGCTGTCTCAATGGAGTAAACAGGATCATGTACAGGCAGTCCCACTTCCCAAACAAATACAAATACCTTTTGGAAAAATGCAAAGCCATCCAAGGCAATAAATATCTAATCTCATAAGGGAACCACTAATACAACTCATCCAAAAACGAGTATTTTTATTACCTGCTCAGAACAGTCCTGTAATTTGAAATCCTTTGAGTAAAACAATTAAAACAACTAGCTGTATGAACATGACAGTGAGACAATACATGGGCTTTTTTACCTTTCAGTAGCATAACATTAATTCTGAGTACACTGTTAAATACTCTTAAATACTGTTTCCATTACCATAAATCTTTCTCATGAATGGAATTTTGTCCTGAATTTTTGTCATGTATAACATATATTTTATGAAGGATTACAAATAAAAAGGAAAACTCTTTCCACAACAACAACTAGCAAGCATTTAAGGTTTCTAGATGAACATTTTCAGCTTGTCATTTTGTTTAGTAGCTAGAAGTAGCAATCATCACTGTCTGACAAGGCAGATAGTTGCTTTTCTCTCTTTGTATTCCTTTTGCGCCTGATGAAATTACTTTTCCAGGCTAACTAGAAAATCTCTTTTAATACATTAATGCTTGCATGGAAGAAGTTGTTATTCTCCAGAAAGAAAAAAGAAGATTCAGTTTATTATTTACTTTTCCTTACCACTGGACCTTCATGCAGGTTGAAGCTGGTTGCAGCATTCACTTATCTCCCAGAGGTTTCTTCAGTTTTCTTCCTGTCCTCAGCCCCCTCTCTCCACTGGGCATTTGAGGATGAAGGGTGTCTTCATAAACTGGAAAGCTGGCACAATAAGATACTTCAACCAAAATTACTTTTGTCAAATGCACTACATTCTTTTAAAGGATAACCAATGAATATGGCAGATACCACATTAGCATGTCACATGGCATCTGAAGTTGTTTGCTGTTTTTAGGTGAATGAAGAAATTTATACTCCTTCTAAGAAAGACTTTTCAAGTGGTTATGTTTTCAGTTAGCAAACCTCGTGTCATGAAATTCAATTCATTATTTGTATATGGCCTTGAAATTACACATAACATAATATGCTTATATAATTATATATTATTATATTATGTAATTATATATATTATATATAAATCAAAAAATATTCATATTTTAATTAACACAATAGCTCTCTTCAAAAAGACCATGTCACATCTTGCATCATCAACCCTGATTTCACATACAGTTCTTGCTCCTAAGTTTTCTACATCCCTGACTCTATTCTGGCTTGATTTCTAAAGCAGACTACACAGAATTTTAGTCTGTTTTTGTACTGTGTCAGTCAGGAAAACAGATATATCAAGAGCCTGGCATGACTAAAACTGATGAGAAAACTACAAGACCAAACAACAGCACAAAGGAGACAGAACAGAGACAGGAATCCAAGGAAGAATTTAAAAAGATTGACTGAGTATTTAGGCATGGTGTCAGGAAAGCCAAACACTTGCTTAAAATTGATGTTTGCAAAGGATGACAAAGGATTTTAAAGCTCAAGATTTAAGTATCTTACTAAAAATATCTCCATAACCATCAATCTTGAATGAGTTGCTCAGGCCAAATACTTCCTTTCCTGTAGGAAAATGAATTTCTTTCATTCCCACTAATCCTTGTGTAAGTCAACATGAACATCTGTGTACGCAGACCCATATTTTAGGGTTCTAGTTCTAGGCTGAAAGAGAGGTCACCCAAGTTCTGTTTCTACACACAGAGCAGACTGTGCCAGGCAGGAAATATGATTTCCTCTGGTGATTTCCTCAACTGCCTCGCTGAAGTGGAAAACAATGTTTGCATAATAAGTGTATTTAGAAAAACCATCTTTTCTAGACCTGCTGGATGTGTTGTCCTGAGCTCACCCCAACCACTACCGGAGGCTGGACCCTACCATAACTATGATTCTCAAAATTCTTGGTTTGGCAAATAATCTGTAACAGGCCAGTTATCATCTGTACCCACTCACAATTCTTTGGTTACTGATATGGGTCTGTTATTAATGGACTGCCAGGTTCTGACCCTTTGGGTTGGTTTGGCAGGTTGCACTAGATTTTCTGTTGACTGAAAATTGCAGGGAACGTGAACAACAAGTTGTACTCAAGCTGTTTACTGACATTTTATGATGGTTTAGAGGGAAACTTACTATTTTTTCCTCTCTCATGTGCATTTTCTGACTCTCTGAAATCTTTCTGTTCTACCACTGTAAAAGCTCCTCTCCTGCTGCCTTGCTCTTCATTCAAATCATCTTCAAGTTCTTGAATTCCTAACTACCAAGTGATAAGAAAGCAGTTAAAGGAAGTCAGGAAATACTACCATGGTCTTTAATGCTGCTCACTGTTCTGTTCTGCTTTTTACAGGTGAATATATTATACTAATTCTATATGGAATTAGAAAGCATTGAACACATGTAAAAATGTATTAATTCATAGAGTTCAAAGCAGAGAGAAATAGATACGCTGACCAAAAGCACATTTTGTTGTCCTTTCACAGTGTTTAGATTTTCCTGTTTTATTTATATTAGTGAAGTTTTCCAGGGAATTCTATTTTTTTAAGCAGACTTGGGAAAGGGTGGGATTAACAGTAAAAGTTACACTTACATTCAAAATAAAGCTCATGTGGAGCTTGTTCATGTACATGAATAGATAAGAAAACCTTACCAGCTCTTTACCATAAAAGATAAATCTCTCACTTCAGGTAGTGTCACCCTTCTAATTCCTTTGTATGTTGTAAAAGAAGAGAGTGAATCAAGAAAACTAAGTCATCCCTAGTTATTCAATCATCACTTCAGAAATCTACATGCCTGTACTTAGAGAAGGTCATAAGAAAATAACTGACTAAAGAAGTGGCAATGCTTATTTGTATTCCTCAGAAAACAAGAAAAAAAAAGGATGAAATTCCTGTTTGTTTTCTCATTTAGTTTTGCAAAAATACGGTGTGAAGGCTTTGTTGGTCAGTATGAGATCACATAGCAATCATCTTATAAATTTTTCACACTTGTTTTTTAAAAAAAAATCTAATTTCTTGAATGGCTCAAACCCTGTGTGATACAGTTTAATAACACAAGAATTTAATATTCAAGTATACATATTACATTTTTTTCACATATTTAAGCTTCTCTGGTAACTGCACACATAGTAGCTTTGAAACTGAAATGTACTCTGAATAATTACATTTGGAACTGCAGTCTCAGGATGCACTAATATCTCACACCTAGAGAAGTTGGATGTATGCACTGTATCACCAAAATTATCTAAGCCCATTCCAAAGATATAGGACTGGATAATTTAACAGTTTAACTATTTTGAAACATTTCCTTTCCCCTCACTGCTTCAACTCTACTTTGAACTCCCAAACATAAGAATGTTACATTTTATTTTAATATTTAGTCTATTAACTTGATAGTTGCCTGAAAAGAAGGAGCTATTTTTCTATTATCTTTTACAATTTTGACACTCATTGCAAAAAAATCTACTCAGTGTTTTCACTGAAGCAGGGAAGTCTTAACATTTTTGGAAGATTGTACCTTTACAAGTTCATCTTCTGTGTTACTGTAAACTTCTACAAAATATTTAGTAAAAAGTTTACCTGCATGATTTCTGTCATTTATTTACATTCCATATGTGCTAGTCTTGCTGCTTCAGCATTTTCCTCCAGTTTGTTTGTTCTCAATGTAGCTGCCCAAAAGCACACTTTGAAAATATTTAAGTCCAAAAAGATGATAGTATTATGCAAAGACAACTTCATTTGTTTGGTTTATTAGGCCTCCATAAACCAACCTATGGTATCGTCACTTCGGAGCTCTGAAAACTCATATCAATAAATAAATAAAAAGAAAAAAAATTACATATCCAGAATATTAGAATAATATTTTCTGTTTAGTTATAATATTGATGTAGGATTATGTTCTTGCTGCACTTTTAACAATCACAGATACCTAGCTCCATAAAGGCCTGGACATGGAATTTAAATTGAAAAAATGGTTTTAACAAAAGCAGTTACTTCAGAGCTGTCCTAATAGAAATTCACATGCAAATTTAACTACACTGTTTTCTATTAAAAAAAATATTTTCACTTAGACTGATGACTGATTTGAAAAGGACTGTACACCCCAAAATGACTCCTGCCTTCAAGTGATGCAACAAAGATCAAGAAAAAGACATTAATATTAAAAGTCATTGTAACTTTTCCTACAAATTTCTTTTTCATTTCTTTTTCTCTTTCTTGATTCTGCTGCACTTCCTCTGTACTTTCCTTTCCTCCTGGATTTCTCAGTCTCCTCTGAGCTGAGCTCCTTGGGGATGTTCCCTCACAGGGAATCCTGTTTATCACAGTCCTCTGGGTCAGGACAAAAACTCCAAAGCCTGATAGGATCTTGTTTCTTGTGTTTATTAGGATGTTATCACAAAACCTGGCAGGTGTCTCCAGAATTGCTGCACAGGTTCAGTTCACTGCAATCTGGTTCATTTTCCTCTGGTGGTACAGAAAGGCCTTGTGGCTCACTTTGTGGCTCACTTTGGCCTTTGAAGACACAAAATGGTCCCAAACCAAGCAGTTCTTTTATCTTTATACCTATTTTCACCCAATTAACAATAGACATGTATATTATTTTTCTTAATGACCCAATGACCCATCAGCTGTGTGCTGCGCTGTGGCATTTTCTGTCCAATCACTCACTATTACCCAAAAACCTCTAGAAGAAGAACATGAAGAAGAAAGAAGGAAAAGAAACAACATTCTAAATCCTCCATCTTGCCTTCTGCTTTGTAAATTAACTTAAAATCTAAACTAACTTTTTCACCCATTGACTTAAGAAAACTCTCTAATCTACACTCTCACACTTTTAGCTTTTTCTATCTAACTTTTACAGTTGTTTTCATATGTTTCATCACCATGAAAACATGCTCATGAATTTCATATTATATGAAATTCAGTGTTTTTCTGGATCTTAGAGCTAAGTATCAGAAACAAGGGCACACACTCTGTGTCTCAGACTCCAGCAGTCATTTAAGACACTTAAGGTTACATATATACAAGTGAAGTCATTGATTTTGGCCAGCTAAAGCAAAGTAGCAAGCATGTGATACTGAATCTTGGCTCTAAGCACCTCAGTAGGGAAACATTCACAGAAAAATAAGCAAAAATTTTAAAATACGGGTTGTTGGCAATAAATTTAAACTCTGTGTAATCTCTCACATTCACAAAAAGAAAATAATTGAGAAACAGAGATCTGTGGAAGTCGTATTAAAGAGAAAATCAGCAACAGCACAGAGCTTACCAAACCTACTCCACAACATCAGCCAAAAGGCTTAAGCATTGCCTCCTCCCACAAGATTTAACTACTTAACAAGCTTAATTAAAAAAAAATAAAATTCACAAATCCTACACAAATATTTCCCCTATACCTCTATAAGAGTATTTTCCCAGTGACATAAACCTCTTCCCATCTGCTGCTCAAACACCAGCTTTTGCCTTTCCTACAAAACTGACGCTCCACATTTTGTTAATCAAACACAAGGCATACATAGCCCAACTCAGAGGTTCCAACCCTCAGAAATGAAAGTGATCACTTGTACCCATGCTTGCTGAGACTCCCAGCAGCAGGGAAAGCTTTACCTCCAGTTCCCTGATGAGTCTCTCCTGACGTTTTTCCTTGAAATCCAGATGGTTGGCCTGGAGCCTCAGCATCTGGCTGCAGCCATGGTGCTCTACCTCTATATCCCTCAACTTCCTGAGCATGTTTAGCAGGACAGCATTTGTTTCCTAAAGATAAATAGGTAAATGAATAAATAAATACATCAAGAGGTACTTTTTCTAAGCTAAAGTATTGTCTTTACTAAAGCAATACAGAGTTCAACAGCGTAGTGGAGACCACATCAGAGGAAGACTTTAGAATTTTAAGATCTAAGACACCAGCACATACCAACAGAAGTGTTTACGCAATAGCAGACAAGCTTTTAATTCACCACCAAGAAATCTGTGTTGGCCCAAAAATCACTGTGAACACGATCTCTTGTGGCAGAGTGATATCTAAAATCAGAGCCAGATCTCTACAGGAAATCTTTCCCTAAAAGATTAAAGCCCTTACAATCTGTTTTGTCTCCTAGCTCACTGGCAATGATAGAAACGGGGAGAATTTTTGGTGAAATGATGCATGGAGACAAAAGTTCATTTTGGTTCTGAATTAAATTGCTCAAACTTCAAATCAGATGTTTTTAGAAAGAGTTACTCCCACAGACTAAATAATTTTAATGTCTGCTATTTTGAAAAGGGTTTTCTTCTATCTAGAAACTGAATTACTTAAAAAAATTATGAAGTACAAAGTCCTCAGTGGAATAAAATAAGCTGGTCCGCACTTCAATTTACGCATACAGAAACTGAACTAAGCTACAGGTTGGGAGAATTATTGACATTATTTGACTCTGCAGCTCTGTGAAGACACATCTACAAAATGCCCATGAATTTGGACTAGATTTAAGTTAATCCTCTAGCTTTGCTTGTCTAGCAAGACAGGTTTCCTCCCTTTGGAATGCCAAACAAATAAATGAATAAATAAAAAGCAACCATTTCTGCAGAAATATGTGCCTCAAAAAATGTAGAAATATTTATTTTTTCAAGTTTATCTTCCAGGTATTAACAAAAGTGAGCTGGGAAATGTGAAGTAACAGATAGTTTGCTGTTACAGAAAAATTTAAAAACAGTTTATATTGGAAAAGTAATTAACATTAGCAAACACTAAATTTCATTATTATATCAAGCTCATTAAACAAGTCAGTATGAGCTGCAGGTTTTCAGAGTTCTGAAGAATTTCTGAATTTTTCAGGGTGGCATGACTGTTTGACACTATCCCCATAGCCACCTGCAAATATTTGCTCATGAAAAACACAGCTAGTAATTTTTTTTAAATTTATTTATTTTTAAACCATGTGTAAACCACACAATCTCTCAAGTGTCCTAAAGAAAAAAAGCCGTGAAGGGATATATTTCCTGCCTAACCACGAGGTGATGCTATTTCCCTTCTTATCGAACTCCAGCACCTCCTATCCCAGACCAGGATATGCCCAGCAGAGCTCACCACGAACCTGTCACAAAGCAGAGAGGATGTTTTTTATCTGTGTGCCCCAGAGACACATTTCAATACTCTGTGACTCCACTCCATCCCTACCTCAGCATTTTCACTGCCAAGTTCAGAATTAGGCAGTTTTTCCAACCAGGACTTGCCCGCATGCTCAGAATCCCACCTCTCTGCACGTATTAAGACCACAATTAAATCTCCTTAGCTTTCATTTTATAACTCTGAATAACTAAAGGAGATTTAAACCAGGCATGTAAATACACAGTTCAAAAGACTGCAACACATTCAAAGTCATAATTTGTAAACCCAGATGTTTCTGATGCTTATCTGACAAGTTTAAATGAATTAAGCTTTCAAGCAATAACTAATGTAGTCAAGTCCAGATTTAACATTTTTATTATTTCCCAGAGTTTTATAACTATATATAACATAACTGTAGGGTGATGATGGGCAGGGGAATAGCTACAAAAGCAGAGTGGAAAAACGGAAGTTTTTTACTACTGAAGGCAGGTTAGGGTTTGGCACGTGGTAGTGAACAACATTTTCCTTTCAGAGAGTTTTGAAAGTTCTGAAAGACTTCTGAGTTCAGAGACATCAAGATTCTGAAACCCTATAGCTCATGCTGACCTGCTTAATGAGCTTGATGTATTCATGGCAATCTTAGTCTATTTATGTTAATTACATTTCCTACAATTTTGTAGGTTTAATACATTTATCAATAAAACCCCTACCTCTACAACCACTGGCAAAGAGCACTGACAGAGAACTGACAGAGAACATGATGTCCCAAGCCATCCACTGCTCATTTTGTCCTTTTTTGAGGACAACATCACTTGACAGAGCATAGCACACTTTTTCACCTGATCTTTTGATGCAACATTAAACTCCCTGAAGGTGGCTTCTACAAAGCACTGTACACAACAGAAGGCAATACCCTTCCAGAGCCTCCTCAAACTAATTCAGCCCTTTACTGTTAGCCAGAATTCAGTCTACCCTGCTGTACCTGGCCACTTAAAAAAAAAATGCTCTGTCTAAAATTAGGCTTCTTCACAGCCTATATCATGCCCTGCCTTTATAAGAATCAGCTTTGAATGTAAAGTGACTTGTGTTTCTGCTTGTTTTGAGAAGGACCTCAGGTCCTTTCCACAAACTCCTTTGTCTTTCACTACTACTGTTTACTGATGACTTGGGTTAGGTGTTTAACACGGCAAACAGCCACAACACATTCCATCAAAGCCCCAAACCAGCATTACATACAAACTGTAACTTCATAAAGCTGTAATCTTCAGAGCTATTCTGCACTATTTATCTATCTGGGGGATTTTTTTCTCTTAAACCAGAAAAACGCCAACACACCACACACTTCGCATCAAAAAAACTTTCAGCCAACATATCATGGAACTTTCCATCTATTAATACATCATACCTGACAATCCTTCTTTGTTTTCATTTTTTCTTTAATTAGGAATTCCATCTCAGTGAGGTTTACTCTGCAGATGTTATCCCTCTCAGTGAGGTTTACTCTGCAGATGTTATCCCTCTCTGCTGTAAATCTTTGTTGTTCCTCTTCCCACTGCCACTGAACACTTTGAACATTTTCTCAGTCTCTGCTGCTTTCTGCTGATGTTTGTCGCTGAGTATTGTTGTTTACCAAAAAGAAAAAAAAAAGTGAAAGAGTAAAAGACAAATATCACTGCAAATAAGCACGTTCAGAAAAAAAAAGGTATAATTAACATAAATTCTTATGTGTATTGTGATATCAATATCCTGTGAAACACTTGAACATTAACACTTCCAGTTTCACTACAGAGAAACAATCACATTTTTTGTTCCTGTAGCATGTTTCCAACAAGGACATAGAAATGATTTGGAGATTTTTAGCAATTAAAGCTCTTCTCCTTTTGGAAAGGAACAAAAAGTAAACTCTTTCAAGTGAGGCCTCAATAGCATGGGGAAGTTAAATGCATTTTTCTGCAACACTTGGCTAGTTTAGTTCCAAATATCTATATGATGCTTTAGTCTGTATCAATTAATTTCAAGCTCACTTTAAGTAACAGTAAAGACATGAAAAAGGCTCTAGAACAACGTAAGGCAGTTTGTGCTAATGAGCAAAGGCTTAGCTTTTCTGGGGAAATTTACTGCTGCTCAAGAGTTTTAAGTCTTCGGCCCAAGAACTGCCCCAAGATAGGGAAATACTGCATATACGTCTCTGTGAAAGCTTCAATGCCAAGGAAAAGTTCTTTTCCTATAAGCAGTTTTACTAGGAACTTCATTTCACAAACTGGCTTTTGGGTCAAAATATTTTGTATTAGCTTTTTATGTTACTGAGTATAACTAGCTATGTTAGCATTTATGTGATCACCACTTTCTAATAGATTTTTACTTCAAATTCATCCTATTCCTCTGAAATTTCTTCCTGGGTGGAGAATGGTGAAACAACCACAAGGGACATGTTGGGAAAACACAGTAACACAGTAAATTAGTGGACATGATGATGTGGGAGACCTGTCAGATGTCAGGAAGTCAAGTCTCAAGAAGAACAGCAAAAAAACAGTTTGGAGAAAATAATAAAGACAGGGCACAAGTGAGATGCCCTGTTCAAGAAGTTGGGGTCGTATCAAAAGGTGAGCAAGGCTCCAAGAGACCAGGGAAAAGAAGCAGTAAGTTAAAAACTGAAAAAGAAATGAGAAGCAACACCTGGACTATTTGGATTCTTTGACATTTGTCACAATAAAAACCAAACCAGAAAAAAACAACAAAAAACAAACCAAAAATAAAAACTCCAAATAAACATAAAAAAAATTCAACCAAAACAATTCAAATTCAAAAAACAGTTTGAGAAATTTAAACCAGCCATAAAACTTTTGTAATTTCTGTGTTCTCCAAATGAAAGGGCAGATTTCTTATTATCTTTAAAAAACAATCTGGCAATACAAGTGCACTTTCAAGTTTCAGAGTCTCATTTCATTCTTGTAAGGTTACAAACTCCAGGAGTGCTCCAGTCTTTTCAGTGAACACCAAAAGTTCACAAATACGTCTCCCCTACTAAATTTAAAGAGTACTATATTTACTTAGGTAACAAAAAATTCATCTCCCTGGCTTTTAAGTGTGTGAAATCCCTCTCTGTTTGAGAAAGATTAAGAATATTTGAGTTTCTGAAAACTAGTAGGGAAAAAAATACCTAGGTAAAACACTTCCTTTCCTCATACTGCTGTCATAACACACTGTCCTGGAGTGACTTTATAATGCTGGTATCACAAATCACCTTGTTTATGTTACATAAAAAGTTCTGCACCTCTAAGATTGGCTCTGAGAGCGAGGAGGGGGAAGAAGAAGCTGCAGTTTGTGTTCAGAAAGAGCCCTCACTGACCTTCATCTTGCTCCTGGGCTGTGCTGTCTGCAGCACTGACAGACAGCCGGACAGAGCTCTCCTTTGCTTTTAGTTAGTTTTTAGCTAGCTGAGTGTAATATATGTTGGTATAATTCGTGTTTTATTGTACACATATAAAATCAAGTATTAAAGCATGTCTTATGTAAAAAACACAAGCAACTTGAGGTTGCAAAAGCAGCTGGAAAACCAGGAATTTGCAAGAGAACCACCCAGAAATCAAGATAACACTGAGAAGCAAGATAAGTCCTCTAACATCCCAGTGATTAACCTACCTGATACCGACTTTATCTGATTCTCTAGGACCATGCATCTCAATACCCAGTTCACATAAAATTACTCAGACTCTCCCCATTTCTTGGAAACTTCATGAACAAACCAACAGAAAAAATATGAATATGTAACAGCACAAGAAAAAAAAACCAAAAACTGAAGCTGCATAGCCTCAAGCTAAAAAAAAATGTATAAAACAGAGCTCTCTAAAAGACAGTTTGTGAACTTGGGGGAATCAGTGTGGCAGAGGTTGATTCAGAGGTCACCCAGCGCCGATCCTGGGCTCAACGCTGACAGTGATTGTGATTGTTTCCAAAATTCCATTTTGCAAATATTTCAATAAAATTGTTATTGATAAATTTGGCTGAATTTCACTTATAACACTGAGACAGAGAAGTTTCCCAGACTGTATTTTTCCTTTTTTCTTGGGTCTGTGCAAACCTGCTTTGGACTGAAAAACACCCAGACAAACCCCAGGAGCTGATGCCTGTGGCCTACTCCGGCCTAGGCCTTGGCTAGACCTTCCAGCGCCAAAAGGACTGATAAGAACCTGAGCCAGCCAAGCTACACCACATGAAAAGGACTTTTTCTGGATTTGCCATCTCATCGAACAGTGAGAGGTGTTATCGTTTAATATTTTTCAATTTCGGTTAAATAAAGTTTTTTCCACTTTTCCCCACGGAAATCTCTTCCTGAATCAGTTGGGGGAAGGGCTGTTTGGATTTGCTTTCTAGAGGGACCCCATTCAGAGGTTCTCTCCCAAATTTTCCCTAAACAAGGACAAATACAGTTATTTGTATAAAAAAGAAAACTAAAGATGATGTGAAGAGGCCAGATATGAACAATGAAAAATGAGAAATATTTGAAAAGATGAAAGAAAAAAGCAGTAGAATGAGAACTCCTGGGTGGAAAAAAGTGTTCTTGGAAAGAATGTAATCAAATAAACAGGACTAGATTTTTTTTTTCCCCCACTGAAATGTAAAAGGAAAAACTGGTGGACATACTGATAAGCAGGATGCTGAGAGGGACACTTTAATTACAATTCTGCACACACTGAGAGAAGGAATAACAGAAGGTAAAGAACAAGAGAATAAAAAGGGATTGATAGATTTAGCAGGTTATATTTAATTCATATGAGACAGCAAGGGTTTTGTAAAGACTTATGAGCTTGACATGGGAAAAAAAGAGATATGTGTATATATACATATATATATATAATATATACTTATATATAAGTAAGTAACCAGAAAATTTTGTCCAATCTCTGCTTGTTTTCATGACTTGGGACTAATGTAGCCTCTGGTCCATAATTTATTTTTTTTTTTTAAATCACCTTGTCGTTCCAAAAGTTTGGCTTTTACATCACATGGCTTGTCCTCTGCAGAATATATCTGTATATAAGCCTCTTTTCTAGCAAAGGACGTTTCACTCTCCAGACCTTGGCGAAGAGCCTCTCCTCTCTCAAGTTCCAACCTTAATTTCATTATTTCTTTTTCATAGTGAGACATCTAGAAAATAAGTATTTTGGCAATTGCATTCACAGCTGCCATCTTATCCCTGAATTATGTCTGAATTTGAAATACAGTCTAGAAACTGCACATTTTAGATACCTTTTTTTTTTTTTTATGCAAGCTGATCCTGCTCCTAGATTAATTTCATGTACTTTAAACATACTCCCCTGTTTTTCCAAACACACTCTGCCTTAAGGAAATAAATTATATTGCACAGGCAATTTTCTGGTAACTGTATTTAACAACTAGAAAAACAGTTGTGTTGGATGCTAGACTATCGAACACCTCATAACTCACTGTGGAAAAACACACTTCAGTCCAATGATGTTCAGCAGTCAAGCAGAATGCTATAAAACACAACAAACAAAACAAAGAAAACACTTCAAAAAAGGATTCTTATCCAGTGTAAGAAAGATAGTCACTGCTGTTAGAAACTGGATCCAGAAACCACATTAAAGCCATTTGAACACAAGAAGGTGGAAAGTAAAACATGCATTTCTTCAGAACATCTATAAAGCAGCAGCATGCTTATTAACAGGAGCTTAATTCACGGGAAATAATTTAATCCCATTACACAGGTTTTCCCTGATGCTCTTGTGGCAAACTAGTACCTAAATGAAGTAGCAGTGAGAAAATACTTCATTAAATTTTTCTTTAGTTTGAACTATTATTACTGCTCTAAGTAACAATTCTCTTAGCAGTTTGTTAGGGGCAGCTGGTGTGGATGCTCATTCATCTGTTGTTGATTAAATACAGCCATTAAACCAAGTTTGTTTCTCCATATCCATTGATTTAGGGATTCCTTCTTCTTACACAGTGAATTGCTCTTGTCATGCTCCCATTTCTCCATCAATGGTGGGGTGATTGTATAAAACGGATCCCTGGAATTACTGGGATTAAAACACTCAAACAAACAAACAAACAAATAAACCACATCTTACATTGAGAATTCCAAAGCTGAGGGTGCAAAATATTCTTCTGCATGACT
This sequence comes from Cyanistes caeruleus, assembly GCF_971803275.1. Lineage (NCBI taxonomy): Eukaryota > Metazoa > Chordata > Aves > Passeriformes > Paridae > Cyanistes > Cyanistes caeruleus. The sequence continues at coordinate 5,508,455 of NC_141732.1, read as the reverse complement.
TTGCTGTTGTGTAGTGCTCAAGTTTCTTACACACACCTTCAAGTATTAGCAATGACACTAAAAGTGATATCAGTTCCTATGAACAGGCATGAGAGGTCTATGTAGTGCTACTTCTTGGTTATTTTCCAAATAGTGACTGTGATTTTGATTCACCTGGTGAAAGGATTATTTCAAGGAAACAAATTGCATTTGAAGAAACAAATTACACTAATTCCAAAAGTAAAATAAAGCAAACAATCAAAAAAACAAACAAACAAACAAACAAAAGGGGTCCTTGCATCTTTATTGCATTGATTGGTTAATTACAAATTTTTTTCCTCAGCCTTATGGAGTTTCCTTCTCAAATCTTAAATAGTATCCATTTCTGATGGATTTCTATCCTGAGCTAATTGGGACTCTTGTTTATCATTACCTGAGCTGAAATACATGTTTTCAAAAAAACAAAAGAAAAAGAGTATTCCTTCGAAGTTTTAATGCTTCTTTATTTCAATTACCCAATCATGGGCCCGGTATTTTAAGCATCCACATAAGTAAAATGACTTTTTGCAGTTTTCATCTTACTACTGCTCTTTGAAGAAAGAATTACATCGAATTGCTTATTGTACAAGATTTGAGAAATGTGACATCAGGAACTTAAAACATAGATGCACTTTGGATTTACAAAGTTGATTTAAGTGTAACAAGTTCATTATTATTTTCAGTATCTTTATTTTTGATACTGAACTTCCATTATTTTTATAATTAACTTCCAGGAGGAAGTTAAAACAATTGCCAAGATTTTTGTCTCCAAAATAAGTCTCCTTTTTTAACATACCTCTGTCATGAAATAAATGCACAGATGTGGAAAAAAATTCTCTTTTACACACTTTGTCTGCCGCGATACATACATTCAAACTACAGACATGCAACTGATCACAAGCACAACACAAAGGATAAGGACTCCAAATTACCCTGTTTTATCTTCATTTCCACTACTATTTCAGTTAATAGAAAATCTACTTGGCAATTAGCAGAATCAGGCCTCAAGCACCACAAGCAATAATAAGAGTCAAAAGAGTCAAAAATACATAGAATATATATATATATATGTACATATATACATAAACATAAATATGTATTAAAGAACATATTGATTAACTAGCTAAATAATTTAAAGTGAAATTATTATAGCTTCAAACTGGACAACTTTTAAGTTATTTCCATACTTGAAAATCAGTGTTGACATTATTTGATATATGTTGGTTTTCACATTATGTTAAGTATGTAAGGCAGCAACAGTATTTTTCTCCACACAGAAGTGCAAGAGTTTATGGGCAATAAATGTGAAATACACCAATAAAAGAAATATGATTAAATTAAGCACTAGATTGGTATACTATAATACAGAAACGTAAATACTAAAATACTGTACCTTTGTCTACATGAAGTATTTTTTACAGAAATTACATTGTATTGGGATTTAATTAATAGATCTTTCTGAATAAAAAGTCACCACTTTACCCCAAAATTAACATTTTTTTTGACCAAAAATTTACCTGATGAGATATGTTTTCTTATGTATTTTTTTGACTGGCAAAAAAGTCACAAATGCCATCAATGAGGGGATTAGTAACTTATACTAAATCTTACCTTTTAAGACATTACTACTATTAGAGGATGAAATTTCAGGTTTTTAAGCTGCAGACAATAAATATTTTATAATTGAATAAATACTAAGTAAATTCCCATTTAAAAAGAAGACAGACTTCATCTGTGAAATCAGGATATCTCTATGTCCCTCAGAAATTGTTCCACAAGGTACCATGTTCTCAACACATTTTATGTATTTAATAAATGTAGGGGATAAGAATCATTAAAACCTGCATTCACTGCAAGAAAACCACATGCCCATTATTTGTTTTCAGCACCTACTACCAGAGTCATACCCAGAGCAACCAACATGACTGAAAGAGCAAGACACCAGCAACAATTAAAATAACTTAATGCAACTCAGCTCCTGCAACAGAAAGGTTTGGAAATAACTAGAACCTGAACAGCCAGAGCACCTGTAAGCTGAATAAAATGTTGTTTGTGGACATCATGTAATAGGTTTTCTCCCTGTCTGGGGAAAACACAGAAGAAATAAATGCAAGTAAATTTATTCAGAGATAATGAATGAAGTATCTGTCTCAGCTGAGGATAGCTAAAAGCCAGAGAGTACCAAGGGGGAAAAACAAAACCCAAACTGAAAACTAGGGAAGACAGTCCAAGAAAGAAGGGTTATGGAAAAAGTAACCCTTTATTTGGTCTGTAGGCAACAGGGGAGTCATTTGGCTTCTTTAAACTTGGTGAGATTTAATGTTATTCTCATGGAGAACACATGGAATGAAAGCAAGAGAAAATTATATTAGTTTGTTTAGCACTCAGAGTTAAAGAAATCTGTTTCTTTCAGCTCTCCTATTAAATATCCACCAACAAAGAATGGTAATGGAAACACCTACACATTAAAACTTACTCAGAGGAGAAACTAACTATGCAATTAACTATTCTGCTTTACTGAATCTGGGCGGCGGGGAGGAATAAAGAAAACCACAAAACCATACCATGCACAAATTTTATGACACCACAAACATTAGCAAATTAAGGATGCTATGGAAATGAAAAACGTGTATTAGAATATTAAAACAGAGAACATAACATTAAGTACTGGCGAGAAAGCATTATACACTTTTTTGAAATAGCATTTTATGCACAGCTTCTGAACTCACAATGCAATCGGTGGAAACTTAAAAATATATATTAGAAAACCACATTTTTTTTTCTTAATATAGAACCAGAATCACCCAAACCAACAAAAACAAACAAACAAAGAAAAATAACCCCTCAACCAGCCACTGACAGAACTGTGAACTATTACTATGTTAACCAGTTCATTTTGGTTGTCTACTTAAACATTTCAAATAAAATAGAAACTAGCTTTAATAATGATTGTTTCTATGATATTTTATTTAATTGTCACAGCATGGCCAGAAAATGCAGTACTTTATCAAAGCTTCCTACTACCACTTGTAGGAGATGTCTCCTTCCATCTTCATGTAACAACTAGATGTGCTATGACCATAAAGCTCTCAGAAGATTCAAAGACAAAACCACACAAAATCCCTGGAAAGTTGCAAAGCATACGCAATTTGCAGTCTGACAAAATTCAGAGAATGTTTTCTACTTACATTTTCATGTATTACTAGTTCATCAACCCTTGGTTTTGAAGTAAAAGATGTTTTTTACCAGCTACAGCTTTTATCTACAACAGCATTTTTAGCGGGATTTTAAGAATCTTCAAGAAAACATATGAGCAGGTGAAATAGCTCTTGAGTTTTACATTGCAGAAAGCATTTTGTAGCTCAAAACCAAAACTCTCAGAGTTCACTTCCCAAGTCTGCTGGTTACAGTCAGCATTGACCATTGCAGAAAAGCAGCTTTTCACTAGCTTCAATTCCACAGCCGGCAGAAAATGCAGAGTGATTTTGCAGTAGAGAGAAAAGTTCTTTCACTTACTACCTAGCAGTATAATTTTGCTAAACTTCTGCAGCTGAAGGAGCAGACTGTAGTCTGATTTTTTAAGCAAAGTCCGTGTTTGTGGAATTTTGCTGTTCCTACATAACCAGCAGTTCTGTACAGACTAAAGAGTGACAAATAGTTAGTGACAAAGATCAGACATAACTTATCAAGTTATAAAGCACAGGGGTCATGGTAAGACTTAAAGCCAACCTCTACCACCTCAATTAATGTAAAAAGCCCTCCTGGGCCTCCTGGGCAGTGCTCCTACATGCTGGCAGAAACTACCTCCTGATGACTCTGTGACAGTTTGCATGTATCACACCATATCTGGTTCTTCCTCAGCCTGAAATGCATCATTTCAGGCATCTAGAAAATAAATAAGCCACAAAAGCAGGAAATAAACTGCTAGACTTAAAAATCCAAAGCTGGACTTCACCAATTAGCTTCCCTGGAAGAGATGTTGTTTGAAGAGGATGAACACATGGTGGCCAAAATGCAGGTTTTTAAGTATATAAACTGTGGAGAATTAAGAACATAGTTAACCATATATACTTTTACTTACTTTACTTTAGTTTTACTTTTACTTAATGAGCATATATACTTTTACTTAATGAGCTTAAATATTATATAAATATTATATTATATATCTTCTATATAAAGCCATAAAGCCGTTACAGCCTCTAGCAGAGATGTGTTTTACTGTATCTGTCAACCTACTAAAATATTTTTTAACCACTCATGGAAAGTTACACAGCAGTGTTACTACCATGTCATGTGAGCAACTACCACAACTGCATTTTGACATCAGCTTTAGAAAACAGAATTGTACTGCTACTCCTTTAAGTCTGAATATTGTAGAGAAGCAAATATATGTATAGTAGAATATCTACTGTCAGAGTTTTCAGAACACAAATAAAAAAATGTTATGTTGCATAGATTGAGCTACATTTTCCTAAGCAGATTACAAAGTCTGCTTCTCTTCAAAACAATTCTAAGGGAGATAAATAAAGGTACTTTGATTTTTTATGTATATCATATATCCAAGACTACCTCTCTAACAGAACACTCACTGTGTTACAGGCTGCTAAGTCTTTCACAAATTGCAACAGATTTCTGCATTAAGATGTAGCCCTGAGAACTAATAAATTAGTTTTTCGTAACACCATTCTTTTTATTATTGCAATTTACACCAAACTCTCATAATGAACACAAAATTTTTTCTGTCACATCCACATCATTCTAAATTACTCTGAAGTCACATAGAGGAAAAGAAAAAATTAAATCTGAAAAGCGTCACCTGGGAATGCTAAAGATTTTGAATATGCAGTATTCCTCTGTTAAAACACATACCAATAGTTTACTAGCACACAAAGGGATAAATTCATAAAGCATACTATTTCACTTAGGAGAAAAAGAAATCCAGTGCCATGGAGTAGCTTGTGGGAGCTCCATAATTAAACAAAACAGCAGAGGAAGCTTTTCTTTGGGGAATTATGTTTGATTAAAAACTTGCATCCCTTTCTCCTTGAAAACTTATGAATACATGCTGAATACTTTAGAATAGGCCGCTCATTTAGAATAGATATGAGGAAGAAGTTCTTCTCAGTGAGGATGGTGAGACTGTGGCACAAGTTGCCCAGTGTAGCTGTGGCTGCTACATCTGTGGAAGTGTCTGAGATCAGGGTAGACAGATCTTGGAGCAGCAGCCTGGGATAGTGGAAGGTGCCCCTGCCCATGGCAGGGGGTGCAGCAAGACAACATTTGGAGGTCCCATGACATTTGAAGGTGATAGAGACCACTCAAGAATAAATCTAACCATGATCATAAGGTGCACTAACTTAAAACAGGCAAATCCTGGAGCAAGTAACAGCTTTGCAGTGAAACTACAGAAACTCACCGCACAGTCTGCTGCCGTTGCTGGGAGCTGTCCTGATGGTGCTCCTCTGCCAGCATGATGAGCTGGGATGGACTGTCAGAAGGCAGCAGCTCCTGGTACTGCAGGAATTCCAGTTCTAGGATGAATGCAGAGCCCAAGGCAGGTGTGCAGGAGTTTCACAGCTGCCACGGACACACGCACAGTGATGCCGCAATGCCTCAAACCCAGCACAGTGCTCTGCTGGGTCTCCTGCCCACTCTCTCCAGCCTCTCAGACATGTTTTAAGGCTTAAAGTCTCCTGACAGTAAAATATAAATGTAGGAAATTAAAAGGACCAACTGACATGAAAGCCAGACTGGGATGTGTGTGTCCTCAGGGCAGTGCAATTTTTGCCCAGGTTATAGAGAGGAACAAACAGCTGGAAGATTTTGAATGTCTGTGGACAGAATTCAAAGCAGGGGCTCTCTGGACCACAGGAGCATATTTCCCTCGATGAGGAGGGAGTTAGGGTTAGGGAAAGGTTCTCGCAAGCCAAGAGGTTTCAAGCCCCAGGTATGAGCACATATGTCAAACAACTCAATAAAACCCAGCCTGCAGTATCCTAGAAAAGCATTTTTTCCTTCTCTGAGCACTGCTGTACTTTCTGTAGCTCAGTTTTTAAAGTTCCTGTTAAATTCTCTCTGTCTGCACAATTAGCAAGCAGAGGTTTTAACTCTTTGTTGGCACAAGCCACAGTATCCTGAGCTTCTTTCAGGTTTTGTCTTACAGCACACGTCCGTCAGGATACCTGGGATATATCCTTCAAGACTGAAGGTTTTGATTGAAATAAATACTCCATAACATTTCACACTCTCTGGGATAAGTCTCAAAACTTCATTTCTTGTCTGTGATCTGATCTCTCTAATTGGCTTTCAGCTGTGGTTTGGCTAATTCTGCGTCATGTCGTTATTTTAAATATATTGTAACAAACTGAATAAGGGTGGATGGAAGATGTGTTGGGTGTTGGGTTTTTTTCATTATTATTTCCAAGAGATTTTAATGCACAAGGTTGTGATTTTAAAACAAATAAAATAATAAAGCAGATAGCAAGATAACAAACTAACTCCATGGACGAACCACAGAAAAGTGAGGTTTAAGTTTGGATATCTGAAATAAAGATTGAGTTATAAAATGCAGGCTTTCTCACTGTTGTCTTCTCTTTCCTTTTGTGAAGTTGTCAGGTCCCATCCAGATGCTCTCTATGTGACTTCTTTTAGAGTTTCATGTAAGAGTTGGCTTTTGTCTGCTTCTTCACTGGAGTGCAATTCTAGTTTTTTGTTTGATGCCTGTAGCTGTTGCTCCTGTTCATTCAAAAGTGATTGTGCCTAATGTTTCCAGTGTAACACATTACTTAATTCTCTTACATTGTCAAACCTCTCATGGGCAATGAATTTTTGCTGAGGCATATTTAATTGCTTTTGCAGGCTCTGGACTTTGTCAGCTTCTTTTTTTTTTATCTCACTGAAATCCCACTTGAATTCTGCAAGTTGTAGGTGCAGTGAGTGGTATTCCAGTCATGTTCTGCATGAAACCTTCCTGTAAATTGAAATATTGGCTTCTGCAAGGATGCTTTGTTTTTCATAGTGGACATTCTGTCAATCCACACTCCAGATGTGGAGCCTTTCTCCAGATCAGTGGTGCACTTGCTGTGGACTAGTGGCACTGTCTTTGTTATTACATTCAGTTTGTCCATAATTTCTGAGGAGGAGTTTCTGGCTGCACCTAGTTGGAAGTGTCCACAAAGCCAGGAGATTGGTTTGTTAACAACATTCTGCAGTCCAGTCATGGAGCTGATGGAAATTGACTATAAAACCAGCGGAGTACCTCAAAGCGGTCAATTTCTTCCCCTTCACAAACTGGGAGATTATGCCTGTGTTTGGATTTTCCTACACACATTCAAAATCCAGTGCCTCCTCTTAAGCCCTTTGTCCATGTGAAAAGGGAACAAGAAGACTAGACTAAAGCTTTAAGCCTTTTAGGTTGTAGGAAACTACAACCACTGCTCTTCAGAACACATAAACCAGGCCTTTGAGTGTTCTTTTCCTCTGCCTTGCTTCATCTTGATTGTGAAAGAGCCAGGGGAGAGATGGGGACTTCAGATGGCTTTTCTTTCCAATGCTATTTATTCCATAGATTAGGTCAGAGCAGGGTGTTATGGTTGGCCTACAGCTGCTGGCTATAGGCAAACCCAGTGTCCTGAAGCCCCTTTGGTTCAGGTTACAATGCATCATATCTCTTTCTTTTCCTGTGCATATTATTACATAAAAACCAATCATCATCATACACAATACCGTTACATTTACATATATCCTATCAAAACTGCTATGTTAGTGACTAATCATCTGAGTTAGCACTTACATGTTAAACTTTGGAACTTGTTTTGCAGTGGAAAATTCTTTTTACTTTGGTAAAAAACGTCTTTCTGTCTGCCTATGCTTTTTTACTTGGTAGCAAACAGGCTTTGTTTGAGGACCACTTAACCTGTTGGACTTTTAGCCATAAAACTTTCTTCTGACTAAACCTTTGTTCTAAAACCTTCCAACTTGACTAAATTTTTATTCTTTCAGCTGTTTCAGCAACAACTATCCCTAAATACATCTTTTTATATATCAAAGCTTGTTTTCATTTCTAGAGAACCTTCTGCTAAGCATTCATATCTATAAAACTTTTATGTTAAATTCTCATCCTTCCCAACAGATTGTTTTCCTCATCAGCATGGAGAGCAATAATTAGGCTCCTGATTTTCTGTTTCACTAATTCATGTCTGTTGATCTGGTTCTGGAGAGAGTCTCCTTGGGAAGACAAGCACACAGCCTGAGAGGACACAGCAATAGAGAGGACACAGCCATACAATGCTCCTTTTTGCCTGCTCCTATTCATTGCATTTTCTAAATCCTTTTTTAAAGGATTTTATTGCCTGGTAATGTCCTGGGGAAAGCCCCAGGTTTATAAGTATGGATGCTGAGTGCAAGAAAACAGGCAGGGAGCACAGAGCCTGTGTGAAACTGAGTCACACAAGGTTCTCACTCTGGCCTGAGAAATCATAAGGAGAAATCCAAACAGTCCTTGGAGAAGGACAACCTTTGCAGGTGTTGTTTGGATCCTTGTTGTTTACTTGCAAGAAACAGTCAAGGGGTGTAGGACCCAACTGACCACTGATGGTGATGTGTTAGTTTAATGACCAATGAGAGTTTCACCTCTTGGACCTTCTCAGACCTCTCTATGAATGAAGATCAGGAATAATAAAACTTGCTCTCTTGGGCAACCCAGCTAAGAGAATCTGTGTCATACTTCACCGTTCCTAATATAGTGTCACACATAAGTAAGAATTAGAAGCTTATGGAAGTTTTCTGTACCTGCAGAGAAGTAAAAAAATGTTGCTATTTAGCACAGGTGCAAATAAGGAAGAGTAAAATAAAGAGAACTGCACAGCCACTGTTGCATACAAAATATGTGAGGTTTTGTTTCCACAGGAAGACCCAACTACTGAGGATTTGGAATTGAGCAGGTCTGTTTGTGGCAGCTCACCATTACTCTGGAGCCCAGCAATCACATGCCCTGACTATCACACCAAGTATATCCTTCAGAAAGAAATCGTGCAAGAAAAAACATCTTATTCCAGAAGTCACTCTGAATTCTACAGGAATAATAATGATTTGTTTTGTTCTGGACAAGAAATTCTCATGAAAGCATGGTAGTTACAAATTGGACAAATTAGGACTGATCCTAGGAAGCTGGGTTTTGAAGCATTTAGGAGTTTACTCTCCATTCTTTATCTCCTGTGGCATGGACAGTGCAAAATTAGAGACAGGAGTCAAAGTGGGACAGAGAGGCTGGAGATTTTTGGGGTTGTTACACCCAGCAGAAGATGCTGGAGAGGTTTTAGCCTTAAATCCTGCTGCTGAGAGCAAAAACCTCTTACTTAATAACTCTGTTATTCTCTGTTGTTTTTGGGGATTAAATCTCTGTTGCAGCCAATGATTTTAGAGACATTTAACCCTGAATTCAATCTCCCTGGTACAAGTGGGGAAAGGAGTTGTTTTCCTTGCTAAAAAACATGCCCTGCCTACTAGAAAGCTGTCATCACTGTCACAGGTGATGGTATGGGAGAAGATGTCTATGGGTTTGATCTCATCAGCTAGATTTTCAGCTGCAAAAAGGCAGCTTAAACATCATTGACCACTGCTGAAATTCAAGAAGCAATTTTTTTAAGGTGTAAGTAAATGGTGTAAGTTTTTTGTTAGAAAATAATTAATCCCTCTCTTACTGGAGATATGTATCTCCTGTAGGATAAATGTATAGCTCGAAGAAACATGAGTGTTTCTAATACACAACCTTCTGCTTTCTTGCTTTCCTTGTCCAGGGTCCCACACAGCTGATTTTATTTTGGGTATAACCAGATGCTTTTTCATCCCTTTTCTTACTCTTGTAGTTTTGCTCTGAGCATCTCTGGGGAATAAGAGGCTCCACTTCATTCCCCAAAATGTTTCATCTGGTCCTGATATCTACAGGTGAGCCTGCTATGAGGTGATGCCTGTACTCCTCCCACCAAGACCATCCAGGCCCATCAGAAGCTTGCTGCACCAAAAGCCAGCCTCCAACAGTGACTGAATCAGGTCCCTGAGGACCAGCTCTACTGATTCCAAAGGGCTGGGATGGATGAGGGGCTCAAAGCCCACCCACAAGATCTGGGACCACCAGAGAATCCTTCAGAGCAAATCTGCCTGGAGCTGCCAGGACTGAGCCTTGCAGGTGACACAGGGACTGAGAGCACCTGGAAAACAGCCCAGGGAAACACTGCAACTGCAATCCTCCTCTGCAGTAAGGACAACTTCTGCCTCTCCTCAGGTGCCAAATATTTTCACATTCACTACTGTGCTGAGACAAAGGAACCCTGAGCCATGACAGAGCAAGAGAAACTCACAGACAGCCTGCCAGATGTGCAGGTATGTCCATCAGTGACTTTGATGTGGACATTAAGACAGATACAATGCTGAGAAATGCAAGGCAGATGCTATTAAAAAGTTGTAAGCAAAAGGCCACCAGAAAGTGTGTCCATGGCTCTGAGAGCACCACTGAGCTCCAGATCCCCAAGAGGTTTGATGGCCTCCAGCCCCCTTGGTCAGTGGCCATTGCTGGTGGCCAGCACCCACGAGATGGAGCTCTGAGCCTGATGATGAGCTGGGTGAGCACAACCCCTCCTGCTCTTGCCACTCATGCTTTCCTTTCTTCCCCCCTGCAGAAATGGGGAGCTGTGAGTAATCTGTTTTCTTATTGAATGAGTGTTTATTTCAAATGTCACTTTGAAGTTTTTCTTTCTCATCTGTATCTCTGATTTTCTGGTTTTCTCTCTTGTCTAGCCACGGGCCCTGCTGGGTGAGAAATACCAACCCATGAGTTTGACCAGACAGTGTAGCCCAGTTGTGAACAAAGAACATCAGGTTAGCTTCACTCCATTGTTTTGCTGAAAACTGTGGAAGGCAGGGGTTATTGGTGGACTCAGATGGTGGGTAATGACAGTGAATGGGGACTGACCCATGCAGAACCACGGTCAGGAATTTCCAGGGGATTGCTGAAGGTGTTGAGGTAATTCTACCATTCAGCAGTTTCTCTAATTGTGGCGGGAAGTTCAGTGTCCTTCCTCCAGCCCTGGCACAGACAGGTCCCAGTATATGTAGAGGCCTGAAGTCCAGATGAGCCATCAGAATGGTCCTGCCTGCCTTTGCAAGGGATCGTTTGTTCAGGGGAGGTTTTCATTATTTTTCTGCTCAGGTAGAGGGCAGCGGTGCTGATGTCCGGCCAATGGCAGCTGAGGAGAGGCAGAAGTTGTCCTTCTTACTGCAGAGGAGGATTGCAGTTGCAGTGTTTCCCTGGGCTGTATTCCAGGTGCTCTCAGTCCCTGTGTCACTTGCAAGGCTCAGTCCTGGCAGCTCCATGCAGATTTGCTCTGAAGGATTCTCCGGTGGCCCCAGGCCTTGTGGGTGGGCTTTGAGCCCCTCATCCATCCCAGCCTGATGGAATCAGTTTAAAGAGGGGATGTGCTGGAGGCTGGCACACTGAGCCTGGGCCCTGCTGGGTTTAGGATCAAAAGGCACCAGCTCCAGCAGTCTCTACTCAATCTTGTCATTTTAGTAGCATTTGCCCATTTCTACAGAGTTTATAATCCATAATGGTGAGGAAGATTCTTACCTATTTTGTTCCTGTTTGAGTGATGCATAGCAAATACCTGACCTCAAACAAAGCTAAAACTGGGGGAAATAAAACATATGCCAATAAAAATGGGACATTGTCTCCAATCTCAAGGCCTGTGCTCTACTACAAGTGTTTTTTCATTCACTACCTGCCTTTCTCCTTTCTTCTGACAATCTACCAAGCGGTGGAGTCACCATTCCTGGAGGAATTTAAAAGCTGTGTAAACATAGTGATCAAGGACACGTTGTGCGCTTGTCAGTGCTGGTTTAACAGCTTGAGTCAAGGATCTTAGGGGGCTTTTCCAAACTCAGTGATCCCATGAGTCTGCGATTATACATTGTCCAGTAAAACTCCATGGATTATATCCATTTTACTATTATGTGGAGGGAGTTCCATTTTTGAATCAGGAATCAGAGGCCAAGGGAAAATATTTTCAGCAGGAGGGAAACTTGTTTGCCATAGAGAAATATGAAAGGATGGAATAAATCAGGGAATTTTGCCATCAATGAAGTATTCTCCCTGACTAGGGAAGTCAGGGAGAATACTTCATGCAGCTAATGATGAGGTGGTAGTCATCCTCATTTCAAGGTCATGCTTTAATTAGAAATGAAATATATGGCCTAGACCAGCTGAAGAAAAAGGTGCAGTGCTTTTCCTGCAAGAGAGTAATTCCTTCCAAAAGTCCCAAGGCAGTATGAAAATTACAAAACAGCTTTTCAGCTCTTCACAGAGGTATTGTTTTTATCCTCCATTAAACTGATGGTAAAATCAAGACTACTGTTTAAACTCGTGTGCTGCAATTGTTGCATTAATAGATAAGATGATTTGGTAAATAGAAAGAACAAGAGGTTTTCATGCTGATAATATGTTGTTATTGACAATCTGATGCTTTTATCAAGTAATGGTAACCAACCTTTACTTGCTTGATAAATTCCTAGCCCAGAGTGTTGATTTTATCAAAATTACCTTTGCAGTTAAGGGTGTAATTTTCTGCTGGTAAAATGAAGGATGTTCTCAGTAATTCATAATTGTCCAATTATTTGGTATAATTTTTATGTTTTAACATGTTCCATGAGTTTCAAGGCAGTTTGAGTGCTCTGCATGGTGTTTCAGCATGCTGAATAAGAAGGCACCTGTCAGAGTTTTTATTATGCACAGTCTTCTTGTTAACTAGGAAAATAAGACCTGACGGTGTTTTTTATTGCTGACTGTGAAAAACACATTACATTTCCTCACACCAGAACACACACACAAAAAAATTACCCACTTCCCCTTCCACTTCAAAAACTATTTTATTTATTAGTACCTACCAGGGCACAAAATGATGCCCAGTTAAAAGAGTTCTGTGTCGTTCACTGGGGACAGCTGCCACCAAAAATATGGTGATTCTGGGTGCAGTGTTAAATCTGGTACCACTGATGAACTGTGTGCATGTCTATCCAAAAATAAAGACTGTGCTGATAGAGATTGCAACCCCTGGGGCAGCTGGTGCTTCCCCAGGGCAGGAGGAAGAATTCGATGACAGCATGGGCACTCCCATCAGGTGAGCTGCTGGCAAGTTCAGCAGCAGCAGGATGACAAAGGAACTGGCTTGCTACAGCCAGCTGCAATGCACAAGGTGACAAGTAACACCAGCAGCAGGAAACCCTTCAACCAAACCTGAGTTGCGAGCTGTAAAGAGGACAGCCTTCCTAATTTACCTCTATTTACCAGATTCCTGTACTTAGCTGACAATTTTCAGGCTGTCTATTTCCATTTCCACCCCAGCTTTTCTTGAATTGTTACCTGAAACTGCAAGGAACATATCTAAGGGTTTGCAGCCAAACAGAATGAAAACCAAGCAGCTATCTGAAATCCATGTTTTCCTCTGCTCCCATGCTTCCTTGGTAGGTTATGCTTAAGAAACAGTACCCTGTGCCTGATAATTGTAGCAGATAAACTTTGTCAATGAAAAGACTGTTTGGACTTTAGCAGAGAAGTGAAACACAGATTACACACAGTGTTTAGTACCACCAGGAATTCAGAAGGCCACAACCCCCTGAGCAGCAAGCAGCAAGTGTTGTCTGGCAATATTAGTGTTGTTTTTATTCTGGAAGTATCCAAGCCAAAGAAAGCACTAGAGGGCACAGTTGCAGGAGAGCAAAACCAACCAGATTTGGACTGCAATGAAACACTTGACAGGCTGATGAAATTCCTCTCTGATAAATTAATGTAAATCTGGCTTGGAAGGAACATTCTCGTTTCAAAGTTGGCTGAAGGACTGGAACAAAATGATAGGTGACAATATAGCAAACTGGGGAGTGTTTGTATAATATGATGGCACAGGGATAGGTGTCAGGAGTTGTTCTTTTTAACACCCTCATTAATTATTTAGAAGAACAAACAAGCAGAGAATAATGAGATTTTATATTTGGGAGGATTAGTTAGAACTGGTGAGAGTTGCAAATTAATGCAAAGAAATAGACACCACAATCATGGGCACAAAACAAAAGGCACAAAGCACACAGGTGGAAAGCAAAATTTAATAAAGAGAAACCTTGGGGAATTGAAGGCAGACGAAACATCAATCCAGCAAGAAGAAACCTAGGAAAGGGTAACATGGAAAGTGATCTCAGCAGGAGAGCTGACAAGCTATCACAGGCCAGGCTCTGTTGTGAAGATGCCTGTGACATCTGGGGACACGTACAGCTGCATCACCCAGCGAGAGGCTCCAACACCTCTGGGTCCTAGCACCACACAGAGAATTAATTCCCACCATTGTGTTCAACTGCCCTGCCCTGGACATCCCTGCTGCAGCTGGAATTCAGATGAGAGCAATAAGAGTAGTGGGAAAGGAGCTGGATAGCTCAGTCTCCAGGAAAAGCCTGGAAGTGCTGCAGCTTCACTGCAGTAGCACAGATTGGGAAAGGCATGGCTTGGAAAAGGTGGGGAGGCACGTTCCTCACCGGCACAGGAAGGAGGCATGGGAAAGCAAAAGGCAGCTGAGAACACTAGAACCACAGCTTTGCCTGTTGAGCAAGGAAGATGGGAACCTTTCCAAAGTATTTGGGGCACAGTGTACAAGGAAATTCCAACATTTCAGAATATAAGAGCAACCTAAATAAATTTAAATAACAGAGAAAACCTATAAAATCCCCTCAGTGGAGGGACCTATCTGTTCAAAACTGCAGACTGGTGTTGCAGAGGAGCAGCAAAGGCAGTGAGGATTATTCTGTGTCTGGGCAGCAGTGGGGTGTGGGTTTCTCTGCCTGTCCTGAGCAGAAAGCAGACTTGTGTCAAGGAAGCTGATGAGCAGCATCCAGAGAGAAGGAGCTCTGGAAGCTGGCAGCTCCCAGCAAAGCTTGCAGCCTTTCTGTTTACAGCAGAAGAAAGCAAGTCATTCACAGAATTCCAGAATCCCAGGATGGGTCAGGTTGGAAGGGACCACAGTAGGTTGTCTGTCCTAATGTGCCTGCTCCAGCAGGGTCATCCCAGAGCACGTGGCACAGGATTGTGTCCAGGTTCTGGAATACCTCAGTGAGAGAAACTCCCCAGCCTCTCTGGGCAATGCGTTCAGGGCTCGGTCACTGCCCAGGGAAGAAGTTCTGCCTTGTGTTCAGGTGGAGCTTTGCAGGCCTCAGGCCCTGCCCGTGGCTCTGGTGCCATTGCTGGGCCTCTGGAGCAGAGCCCGGGCCCTGCTGGGAGCCCTCCCTGCAGCCAGGGACACCCAGGGCTGAGGGCCCCTCTCAGCTGGGGCTCCTCTCCAGGCTGAGCAGCCCCAGCTCCCCCAGCCTTTCCTCATGAGGGAGATGCTCCAGGCCCTTCCTCACCTCCACAGCCTTTGCTGGACCTGCTCCAGGAGCTCTGTGTCCCTCCTGCCCTGAGGAGCCCAGAGCTGGACACAGCACTCCAGAGGTGCCTCCCAGGGCTGGGCAGAAGGGCAGGATCACTCCCTGACCTGCTGGCAATGCCCTTCCAAGTGCACTCCAGGGTCCCATTGACCTCCTTGTCCCCAGGACACTCTGCTCAGGGACACCTTTTTGTCCCCCAGGCCCTTGAGGTCCTTCTCTGCAGAGCTGTTTGCCAGCAGATCACCCTGGCCTGGTGCTTGGGGTTATTCCTGCCCAGGTACAGGACCCTGCATTTCCTTTGTTGAATTTCAGCATGTTCCTAACACCCTTGGTTAGAATTAATTCCAGATGCACCTTGGTTTTCCTTGTCTCATTTCTACTTACTCTGACAACCTCTTTATGTTTATTCCAAGTGGCCTGACCCTTCTTTCATCTGTGTGTTTCCTGCTTACTCTTGCATAATGACAGGAGTTCCTTGTTCATCCATGCAAATCTCTTGCACCCTTTTCACTCTTCTTTTTGCTTCATTCTGATCCAACTCTGCCCTGCTCAGACTGTCACACAAATCCTGTCTGCCAGCTGTTTCTGCAGCCAGCTTCATCTTGTTCCAAGAGTGTTTATCAGGATAATGCCAGAGTTTTGTCTAGCAGAGAAAAGCAGTGCTGGGAATTCATGTATTACCAGAAGCCAAAAAAATCATAAATAACATTTTAATCTGGCTGAGGGGCTTCCGGGCAACCCAATTTGTCAGCAGCAGTACTGAGAGTGTGCCAAGCGTTACCCCAGATCAGAAGGCTTTTGAACAGCAGTTACACAGATGGCACAACAAGCTATTAAACATGAGATATATATGAAGATGTCTCAGCCTTCCCCTCTTCAGGGCAAACAAAAATGTGATCCTGCCCCACCTGTGTTATTTTTCTGGTTAGCTGAACTGCTGGTGCTCATCTAACGGGAGTTTTTTTACAATATATTAATGACAAAAGGCAATGTAAAAATAACATTGCCCCATCCCAGGATGAACATGGTCACCTCACAAACAAGGACACAGACAAAGCAGAGGTGTTTAACACATTCTTTACCTCTGCCTTCAACATGGATGTTGGACCACAGGTGTCTCAGTGCCCTGAGCTGGAAGATCACAGCTGCAAGAATATTTAACTCCCAGCTGACCCTTATGTGGGATCTGCTGCTCCAACAGGATTGCTACAGATCTGAGGATCCTGATGGGATCTGTCTGAGAATCCTCAGCTGCTGATGTCATCCAAAAGCCTACCTCAATTTTGAGCAGTCAGCAAGTGAAGAGGTCCCAGCTATCTGGAAGCGGGTGAACATTGTCCTGATTTTCAAGAAGGGCAAGAAGGACCCCAGAAACATCAGGCCTGTCAGTTTCATTTCACTGACTGGAAAAATTATGGAAAAGATTATCTGGAAAGTATTGAAAAACAGCTGAAGAACATCACAGTCATCAGTTACAGCCAGCAGAGCTTTATGAGGGGAAAGTCCTGCTTGCCAAACCTGGTTTCCTTTTACAACAAAAATCCTTGTGGATCAAGGGAAGACAGCTGATATAATCTTTTTGGATCTCAGCAAAGCTTTCCCAGGATCCTTCTGGACAAAATGTCTGTCCCACAGGTGGACAAACACATCATGTGATAAGAGAGCAGCTGGCTCATGGGTTGAGAAGGAAGAGTTGTAGAGAACCAGGTGACATCAGGCTGGTGACCTTTCATTAGTGGGGTTTTGCAGGGCTCCATCTTTAGGTGGGTTCTCTTCAACACCTTCACAGATGACTTGAATGCAGACCTGGAAGGAGCACTAAGAAAGTCTGACAACAGCATTAAGCTGGGAGGAGCTGTTGACTACCTCAGAAGAGAGGCCTTGCAGAGAGACCTTGACAGGGCTGGACAATTACCACCAGTGTGAAGTTCAACAAGGGAAACTGCTGGATTCTCCACCTGGGATGGTCCTGGGGGTCCTGGTGGATGGCCAGCTGGACATGAGCCATCAGTGTCCTGGAGCAAGGAGGGACATCCCTGTCCTGGGGCACCGGGCCCAGCAGGGCCGGCCCGGCCAGGGAGGGATTGTCCCGCTCTGCTCTGGGCTGGGGCGGCCTCACCTGGAATGGTGTGTGCAGTTCTGGGCCTGACAGAATAAAAATGACATGAAACTGTCAGAGATGTGCAAAGGAGGGCCATGAGGATGGAGAAGAGCCTGGAGGTGAAGCCCTTTGAAGAGTGGCTGAAGGCACTTAGTCTGTTCATCTGGAGAAGAGGGAACTGAGGGGAGACATCACTGGGGCTTCAACATCTTCGCAAGGGGCAGTGGAGGGGCAGGTACCAATCTACTCCTCTCTGACACTAGTGACAGAACTCCAGGAAATGGCCTGAAGTTGAGCTGGGAGAAGTTTAGGTTGGATATCAGTAAAGATTTTCTCCCAGAGGATGTTTCACCACTGAAACAGACTCCTCAGGGCAGTGGTCATGGCACCAAGACTGACAGAAGCATTTGGACAACGCTCTCAGGTATGTGGTGTGACTCTTGGGGTGTCCTGCATGGGACCAGGACATGGACTCAGTGATCCTGATGGGGCCCTTCCAACTAAGCATGATTCTGTGATTCTGTGATCCAGGCCACCTGTGGGCTGGAAAAAGTTAAAAACCATGACAGCTGCTGGAACAGGAGAGCTCTGCCACTCTGGTCTCCATTCGCTGTCTACAAAAAAGTGCGAAGCATTGTCACTGAAGGAAAATTAACGCTACTCAAGACAGCAGTTAGCGATACTTACCTTTGTACATTTTCCACTGATTTATGTAGAGATACATCCATGCTTGTTTGTGTATATTGCTGGTAATTCTAGAGGACAATGATCACTACCTTCAGGCTGAGTAGCTCTGTTTAAAATCTAACAGCTTTTGGCTGTTTTACAGCTTTCTGGCCCTGAGGATATTTTTTTTTTTTTCAGGTTAGCTACTCTCTGGGGTCTGCTTTGGAACCTATAAGAGAACCATCATATTCCCACGTGTTATGGGACCTGCAAACCTTGCAAACAATATGTAGATCCAAGTGATGGCAATGAGAATTAAATGCATGAGATACTGTTTTGTTATTAAATTCACTCCACCAAAAATGCCCTTCACTGAGGGTGAACGCAAAAAGGGTTGAGGGCTGCCTCCATGAAGAAATATCCTTGTTGTTTTTAAATGTCTAAACCCCAGGTGGTTGTTAATCTTTTTTTATAATTTAGTTATTACTGAGGGGCAGCAGTACTGCCTGATGAAAACAAAATGCCTAAGCTGATGAGCTCCACTTGTGACTCAGGAAAGGAGGAGATGATGGGGCAGGGTGATCTAGACATCAGGTGCACTGCTACGTGCAATGCAGTAAATCAAATCTCTTCCTCTTCCACTCTTACTCCCACACACAGAGAAACTAATTGTATGACTCCACACACTGCAGATGCAAACACAAGATATTTGGAATCTGAGCCTTGACTTTGAGCTAACAGGAGATGATAACATTCAACTAGGTCAGTGCCTAATCACAGTTGGAAATCCAGGCCTGGATATTTTGTTCCAGGGAGGTGCAATATAGCCTTGGTCTTAAAATGTATCTGAAGGGGTTTTGCTTCTCAGATGCCACTGAAAGGTGAGGAAAGTTGGGGCCCTCCTTCCCTCTGCTTCCTTTTAAAAGTTTCTGTGAAGACAGACCCTTCCATCAGCAAGAATTGTATGTGGTGGTCATGCTTCTGAGAGGTATCTGTAGGGTTTTTGAACAGTCCAACAAGCTGAGCTGAGGAAATTACCATTAGCTTTTCTGAGAAAAGTAAATTCTGATCATCTCTAAAGGTAAGTACATGTTGATGACTATTCTCAAAAATGGATAATGGCTTAGGCTTTCAGCTAGTATAAAATTACAGGGGTGAATTCAAAGAACCAAGCTCATTAACACAAACTGCAGAGCTGATGAACCTTGAATAGCTGGAAATGCTGGGCTTTGGATTTTATAATTAGACTTCTGATAGGAAAGAGAGACATGAGAGATTAAGAAAGCAATTAATCCTGTCACATAACAAACCATATCTGACTCATCAGCATTAGCAGCAGAAAGATCTCTAAAATTTGTCCTTTGAAGCCAGGGTACTGTAATAGAGCTGTTTGAATAAAGAGAATGGAAAAGCACAAAATGTACAAAATGCATTCCTTCTTGCCTGGCTCTGTTTCCAAACTGCCATCTCTTTCTTTTCAACTGCTGTGGAATAACACCCAAGTCAAATAATTTTCATCTGTTTTCATTTCTCGGATAAGCGAGTGCATTCAGAGTGAGCACTACAGAATTACTCAAAATTCATAACAAAGCATCTATCAGAAGATAGATGTTCTTCGATCTTGATGCGTCTGCACAGCCCCCTAATATGAAAACAAATAAATTGTTGTAATACACTACACATGGCCTAGCTTCTTATAAATGAAGAGCATTCTCTGAGCTTCCAAAGAAGAGTAAGGTCACACAGGTGTGAAATACATGAACATCTGAAATGTTTATTAAGGACACTAAGTTATCCTGTGTGGAAGTAAGGTCTCCAAATATATTATGCTTGTCAGGGGCTCTGCAAGTATTGTTTCCCTAAAGACAAAAACAAAGAAAATCTTGCAAGCATTTCCCAGAGGAAAGGTGATTCACTATGCCAGGTTGAAACCCAGTACACTGCAATGTAAGCAGCCCATAAGACTTGGTGGCACAGTGTATGGAAATCCAGGCATGACTCACACACTCAATGTAGGACTGCAAGGAGATATGTGCAATAATTGAGCAGAACTTTAGCATCATATCCCCCATGTTCTGTGCAGAAGTACCACGCAGGAGCAATCCCTTCTGATTCAGCCAAGTGCTCAGGGAGGTACTTGGTCCCATATGTGCACCTAAACAGTACAGGAGAGTGATTTAAGCAAGTAAATAAGATTAAGTATAGGTTTAAAGGTTTTACATCATGTGCAGCCTGGGCTTAAATGACTTGCTAAAGCAAAGAATGTATTTTTTATTCTGAATTGATTTTTCTCAAGCCTGGGAGGTTGAGGAAAGAGAACAATCCCATTGCAGAGGACAATCTTGGACAACAATGGGACATCCCTGTAAATTTTCTATAACCAGCAGTGTGCTGGAGTGCTCCATTGTCTGAACACAAGGGATGGAGCTTCAGTCCAGGTTTATCAAAGGTGGGCTTAGCATGGCTCAGCTCCATCCTGGGAGCGAGAAGGGGAAAGAGATGAGGGTAACATTAACACTGCCTAACTGTAGACACACAAATTCAGTGCCTGAATGAAGAGTGTTATTCACAATTGCTATGTATACCTGGGGACAGGAAGTCTCCTCCTTACTCTGACTCAGAATGACCTCTGGATCTACAGATGCTCTAAAGCAGATTATGTCTATTAATTTTAAAGTAAATATAAATAAATATTCAATATATAAATACCCCAAAATAAATAATATTCAAATAGAAATGTTCAAAATATTAGTAAATACTCATTCATAAATATTATGAATACTTCTTCCTAAAAAGCTTCAAATCCGATGCTCAAAGTCACAAAGGAATTTTGACTGCAATATTTTTGCTAGAGACTCAAGATCCAGTGTTTTCAGAGGCCAATACACACTTGTCAATTGTGTTACAAAGCCAGCAATATTTAACTGTCTAAACTGTTCAAAGTCCCCTACAGAGTTATGGCTATTTTTTGCATTACAAGAGTAGAGTTATTTTTCCCTTAGTACAATTGTAGAAATACAGAATTCTTTGGGAAATTCTTCAGCCACAGTTGCTAAAGGGATTACCAAACAAGCAAATCTCTCTTCATTTTCTGTCCCACTCCAAAACATGCACTATCAATTCTACTATGGTATGGAAAATCCAAGCTGAAATTTAGCTTTAAACTCTGTTTTACCGAATCATTGCTGCAGCTTCTTCCTTCTTGCTGTTCCTGCATTCTAGCATCGAATAGACTTTACACGGAGTTATACATGTGCACATGTGTGTATTTTTCTACATAAGAATGTAAGCAATGAAATTTATTCTGACAGCCTGATGCCTGAAACTCATGGATGAAGCAGTGTTTTTAATAACTACTGGTATTTTCAGAAAAGTTTAATTCAAGGTTGGTGCACTTCTCTGAAATGAGGTAATGGAAATACAGTTTAAAAGATGAGAAACTCACAGCTGAAAGTTCTTTCTAAGTCCTCAGTTTTTAATATGTCTCTCATGAACAGTGAATTAGGATGGAAGTAGCTGAGCTCCCTGTTGAACTGTGGGATTGAACTTCATCTTAACATCCTGGATGTTCATGGTGTTATGCACCCCACCAATGTTATTCTGAATAGGGGAATTAATTCTCTGAGTCTAATGAGGCTGGCATATGTCTCTCCTCTTTGTCCAGCCTTTATGGATCTGTTTCACACGAGCCCTCCGTGCAGCAGCACACGCAGAGCTGCATGTCCCTGGTCCTAAGTGCATTTCCTTATCAGAATATATGGCGCTGCATTATGCTGCCTGTTTATTGTTTGAAACACTAACTGATAATGTGGCCATAGTCAAACAAAATGCTACATGCAACAGCAATCAATTCATTTGTTATAGGGAAAGAATATGACATCAGAAAGAAAGAGATATATACTTGCTATGATTGGAGGCAGTCAAATAGCTGAAACGATATAACCATTAAGATATATTTTCCTGATAACCACCCACTTTCATATATTATCAATTTATTTTTCTCTGGTGTCTTAGTGGAACTTGGAACATATTAGATCTATTTTTTTTCCAGTAGGCATTTAGTGCATTGCTGGAAGCAAAATTTCCCATTCTTTCTGGTTACATTATTCTCACAAATTGCAGTAGGAGAAGTGATATTTTTAATGGGTACTTGTGTAATTAAATAGAAGAGTGTTCACAGAAATTAGCTTTATTAGTGCCAAGTAGGGTTGGAGTTTGAATCTTTTCAGTCTGCAGTTAGAAATACCAGATAGCCAATTGATTCCAAGCAAAATACACATTTCTAGAGTTTTCCTTTTCTGAAACACTGTTGTGAATGGAATGGCTCCTCAGAGCTTTGAAAATGGACTTCCTGAAAAGAAATACTTGATCAAACAGAAAGGGTTTAGGCTGTGTTATATATTAACTATTTTTTTTTCCCCCTGTAATTTTTCGTCTATAATTATTTTCAAAGCTGAACTAACTCAGATGCCAACTTTCCTTAGCTTTGTGATGTTTGGAAAACTGCAGTGGCATAACTGGCTTAATGTTGCAGAAGAAGACCCTTGGACAGGGCAGTCCCTCCTGCTGTTCTTATGCACAAGGAGTTAACTGTGACTATCACCTCCACGAGTGATCCGTGCACAAAAAACAAGGAACAATCAGGTGTTTCCCCCTCCCTTGAATGTGCTGTTTTAACAAACAGACCACATCCTCGTTTAATCTATGACACTGAGATAATGCAATAATAAATACTAGAGATAGCATTTTATTTGTAAGGCCCCTCGTTTTTCTCTCTTAAAATAGCCTTCTGTTCACTGAAAATGCTTATGTTTGTTTTCAGAGTGAAGAGGAGAGGGAGAGGTAAGAAAGAGGATGCTCATCTGAAAACTAACAAGTTTGGAGTTACAAGACGTGACTGACCAGAAACTCTGCTTGGGTAACTCAAAGCTGGTGAAGGTAGAAAGTTCGAATGCAGCATTTCAAAACCCAGTCAACTTGTGAGAAAAAAATACTGTTTAGCGTGGTAGTTTGCTCTAATTTAGGCTTAGATTTCTCTCTTTTCTAAATGTTACTTCAGAAACCCATTTTCTGTGCACATTTACTGTAAGTATTTCTCCCAAGGGAAAGTATCCCTTGAAATCACAGCAAAAGTGTTTTATTTATCCTTAGGGCATTTGACAAAGCAAATTTTGTAATTGAGAGGTAGTTGGTTACACTATTTACAATGCATAGGGGTTTAAGGGCTTGTTTCTCTGCTGGCCTGAAACGTGAGTAGTGGTGGAGGGAACAACAAATGTTTCAACTGTTTTCATGGAAGGAAGTGAAGACCCCTGTGTTTACCTTGACCCCCTGACCCTTTTTGCTGCATTATTTCATTTTAGAGCTTCTGACACACACATCTGTGTATTAAATAGGCAGAATATTTTTAACTGTCTGAATTACAGACAGTACTGCTGTCTCTGTTGTCCACAGCAAACCTTTCTTGGCTGCAGCTCTGAGGAGGAAACAAGTGAGTGTTACTGATGAAGAGATCCCTTGAAAGCCCTCATTTTCAATACATTTCACATTTTTTTCCACCCAACCCCTAGTTATTTCCCCAAGCCATTATTTTTCATTTTAAACTCAATTTCCTGTTCCTTTTAAGTCAATACCTTGACTTTTTCTTACTGTTTTCTTTACAAATGTTAAGACCACACACTGAGCTCTGCTAACACATTGTATTATGCTACTAGTAGACAAATTTTAACATCACATCACATACATGTTGCGGTTGCTGTTGTAACATGCCTTTTAAAAAATATGTTTATTGGATGAAATTGTCTCTTTCTCAAGAAAAAATCTGGTTCTTCAATATTATTTATTATGCCTTTTAAAATTCTGTCTGTTCAATAAAATCTTTGCTATATTATAAATACCTGTAACGAAAATATAATTTAAAATTCTGAGAGAAAACTTTTTTTTTTTTACTTTTACATTTTTCACAAAATCCACACAGGCACCAAGGAAAGACTAACAATAAAAATAATTTACTCCTGTACAAGCTGATCTGGGTTGGAAACATTCAAAACAGAGATTTTAAACTTTTCCTCTGTTGAAACTTTGGCTACAGCATAGGAACTGATCTTAAAACAAAGGAGGGTCTTTTGTTTCCCACCCTTTTAACCTGAAAATTTCTTTCAAGGCCTAATGGAGTGTTGTTAGTACTTTCCTCACTGTAATATACCTGAATGAGGACTGGCTGAATTTGTTGTTATCTGAGGGAACCAGCCTCTAAGCTTCGTTGCACAGGACTAAAAGTGGCCCTTACCTCACCAGATGAGTCTATTCTGAAAATTAAATATTAGTGAAAATAAGTGCTCTCATTCTGTAATAGCAGCAATTAGAAATTTTCATGGTTTGCTTGTTCATTAGTTATGCATTGCCAGAAAGCTTTTGCTTGGAAAGGACAGCAAAGGGAAAGCTTTCTGATATGGACCACTTGAAGGGATATTTTTTTTTTAATGACTTCTCTTCCTAAGCAAATTTCTTAGTAGAGAGGGAGCAATTCAATACAAGAGACATTCAATAGTGGAATAGCCTTCAACTGTTGACTAGAAGAATATTAAAGAATCCTTAAAACTATCAAAAAGGCAGACTAAGCCCAAGACAGGCATAAAGCTACCACAAAGAATGTTTTTCTGAGTCTTACATTTGGTAAGATAATTTTCAAGGTTGTCTTTAGTCCTTTTTTTCCACAGAAGACTTAATAAGTTGCAGTAAATAGGTTAACCTTTGAATTACAGAATTTAGTGTGAAAACTTTTGAAACTTTTATTTGATCTGATGGATTATGAGCAAAATGTAAAATTCCTGTCTTAGAGACACTTGCATAATTTTAAGGAATAGACAGTGAAGAAGAATCCAATCAAATATTTCTAGAGAGTCTGCAAAACACATTTCAATAGTAGATAAGAGGAAGTAAAAAGCAGTCAGCACTTTTTTGTGTTTTCTTTAGCATTTCAATGACATAACTATCCCCTAGGAATCTTCATTTCCTTGTTCTAGATCCCCTACCTTTTCTGAGCATCCAGCATGGCTTTTTTTTTTTTTTAATTATTCAAAGCAAAACAATATATAAGTTTTAGTCTCTTTAAAGAGGTATGTGCGTAAAACTGCTAATGTTAGGGAGCTTCTCACCCTAGTTGCTTTCTGACAGCCACCTCTGCCTCAACCCATGCTCACCCTTCTCAAGGTATTTTGTTTTTTTGTTTTTTCAATCTCAGATAATTTTGCCTTGTCTTCCTAGATGTTTTGGGAATTTTACAGTCTGTGGATGGACTTTTCTGCAGCAGCTACCCCTTCTATCCCACTCAGCCTGACTACTTGTAGATCTCAGGAATCTGAGAATCTCAGAAAGGCAGCTGTACTACTTTGAAGACCGAACTCAGGCTCCACAGGTAGGAGGCTGGAGCTCAAAGCTCATATGATTGACACAAATAGATTAAGTACTCCATCAGGTGATTCACAACCAATTAAAAAGAAAGCCAAGTGCTCTGAAGTGAGACTCTGTCCTCATTAAACACATACAACCTAGAAAGACCAGGCTCATAATTCAGGCACTTCACCTGGTTAAGTTCCAGGCAGCTGGAGAGAATGCCATCCCATGGTCTGGGATGCCTCACTGTGGGCTCTTTTTTATTAGGGTGTGTTTCTGTCTGTAGTCTAAATTGTGAATAACTTCATCAGTGTTCACTGATGCCCCAGTCCAAACCCAGCCTCCCAGATGTTCCTTTACAGGAGAACAGAAGGGCAGGGGAGCATTGTTTGGAGAAGGAACAAAACACCTATGACAGAAGCAATACTGGTTGCAAGTATTAAATCAGAATAAATGACAAATATAACAAAGACTGCAATATTCATGACAAATCCATGGATGAGAATATATCCCCATAGCTTTGGCAGTTTGGTTCAAAACTGCTTGGTAATTCAGGTTTTGAATCCTACTGCATGCTTAAGTGAAGAGGGTGGAAGAATAAGTAATGTGAAAATTGTTTAAAATAGAGTACTAAGGTTTTCAGGGGAGTCCTATTGCATTTCATGCCTGAGGGGGCAAATCTATACTGCAGAAAGGTTTTGAAAAAAGATAATACTAAAAAGTGTAATTTTCCTTCCTTATCCCCTCACACCCGTTTTTTCTCTTCCTTGATATTTGTATTAAATATGAAGCAATCAAAGCAGCAATCACACAACTAGAGCATACACAGACTCTGGAAAAAAAACTACAGGTGGGGAGAACGAATATTTCCAACTCAGTGCCATACCCTACAGTTAATTTCCTTCATTTATGATATCAACCAATGCTTGCAGCAGTCTGTCATCTCTATGCTTGTAAGGTTTGGCATTGTAAAAAAGATCAACGTAGTCACTGTACAGACTTTCTTCTGAGCCTCTCAACTGGGAGGGCTTGTTCAATTTTTTGAGGGCTTGATAGAAGTGTTCAAATGGAATGTTTGACTTCTCGCTTGCAGTCTTGCTTGGCAGTTGCTTCTGATCCATCTGTCTGCTAAAAGCACTTTGCAGTAAATGCAGCATGGCCTCTGATGGGATTTTATCTTCTGCTTTGTCACTGCTGCTGCTGGTGTCTTCTGTGGCTTTGGGTTTTTCACTCAGGCTCTCCAGTGTGGTATGGTCCTAGAACACAGGTTAGCATGAGAAAAGGTCAGGTGTCAAAAAAAGACTGACTGGATTAAGGTTTGCTCTGGTTGGTTATCTCCATCTATACATGGGCAAATGTTACTTTTCCATTCAGGAGCCACTTGGGCATGTAGAAAACAAACAGACCATTATCAACCAAAGCAAACAATTGAATGGACTATACCATAAAAAATATAAAATCCCCCCCCATATCAGCAGTAATAAATTCAGATTCCACATTGGCAGGATACAACACGTCATTTTATACCAGTATTTATCCCAGACTTAAAAGATATTTCTGGCTGTGCCACAGGACACAGCACTCTAAATGAAGGAAACATATATGCAGTGGTGATGTCAGCTCTGATTGTGCCTTGTACTCTTAGAAAAATGACAGAACCAGTGTTTCCATGCAACCTTCTCTGTAGATGATTTCACCTGAGAAAAAGACAGTGAAGTAAGGCTAATCTGTGGTCATAGCACATATCTAGGAGACCTTGGAAGACCAATACTAAATAAAAGTTCACAGAGCAGTTGGTGAGAGGCTTGATCTTGTTTCAACATTAATATATTCCTGCAGAGCTTCCTCATTCAGTTTAGAACTGTATTTCTAACTCAGCACTCATTTTATCTTCACGTAATTTCTACCATGTCTGCCCATTTCCTCCTACAGCATCTGCAAATCTACATTTGCTTTCTTCCAGTTTATTTCCTTGCCTGTGGCTATCAGACCTGGTGACATTTATGTAATGGATTTAAAGACCACTATCACACCCACCTTTCATAACCTGTCTGAGGAAGGTTAAACTATCTGCGCTCTATTGCTGTCCTAATTACTTAATGGGGAGACAATTTGATGTGATGGGACTATTTTCTGAAGCTGTTGATGTAATCAAGCACTATGAAAATGTCCATTACTACCATCCTGTGCCATCCTGAAACCCAGGGTCACTCCGCCCTGCTATATTTTTAGAGCACTGTTATCTGTAGGGTAAACAGGGGGTGCTAATGGATCTGGCAGGAACAGATCCACTGAGCCAAACCTCTGAATCAGTGAATCCCTGACTTTTGTCAAGCCCTTTGTTCCTGAAACTCCTTCCAAACTCACTGGAAGCACTCCAGCAGGCAAAGTTCCTTTAGAATGTGACGTTCTCAGTAGAATTACATAAATTTAGTGTGTCTGTCAGAGGTGTCTTCCTCACTCCTTCCACCACTCAATTGCATTAGCCACAGAGTTCCGTGGTTTAGGACAAATTTCCTGTTATCATCCTAAACCCCTTACATTTTGAAATTTGAAAACAGACACTAATAAACACATCAGTTGACATGGGCAAAATTTCAGTATACACTCAAAAACAGTCAGGGGTTAGATGAAATGAATACAAAATTAATATGCATCTTCTTACAAGGCCAAAAAAAAAAAAAAAAACCCAAACAAACATTTCCTTATAAACTGAAAAATGTGTAAGGAATAAATGCAATGTAACTCTACCTCTACAAGATCTGTCATCTTCTCCACTCCTCTTCTGTCGTTCTGCACAGCATTGTAGGATGTATACACACGTGGCTGCTTCATGTGTTCAGGCTGGGTAGCAGTGCCGTGCAAAATCAATTTCCAGCTTACAATCCTTCCCTCATTTTGTATTCGTCTGGACTGAAAAACAAGCGTGGCATCAGAATAGGTTCTCAGGACATAAAGGATCAAAACAGACACTTGAATGCAGAGTACACAGAAGCGACCAAATCAAATTATCCGGCTTTCAATACCTACCTATAGAGTATGATTCATAAGCACAAAGCCCCCAGATATAGTGGAGACAGAGTATATTAGAACGTGGGATTTAACACAATAGCTTAACCACTCAAAATATTCACATTTTGATGTAACATAATTATTAATTCATCTTGTAATCATAAATGGAATTTTGTCATGGAACAAAATGCTAGAAGTTACTGAAGTAGTATTTTGCATTATTAGAATTTGTTCACTAGGCCATTCCTTGGTAGTTTCCTTATAAAAGATATCATTGGAAATGATAAGGTGAAATATTATTATTTTCTATTATGTGGTGCACAACAGCAATCTGAAATATAGGGCGTGGAAGTAAACAGCAGATGTTTATTTATAAGTTTTGGTAGCAGAATTTCAGAAGCAGAAAGTGAAAGAGACAAGTACAAAAAACAGAAAAACCTGTAAGGTGAGGAAAGAGTGTATTAAGCCTTGAGGGCAAAAATCTTGCTTTATTGTAAGCTTCAGGAAGCTCTCACTTGAAAGGAGAGCTAATTTACAAACAAAATGCTCTTTCAGCTTTGTTCCACAAAAAATGCATTCAAAGATCAGGATATCTGTAACCATGGGGTTATCTATCAGCCTGCAGTATTAACACTGGTGATAGAAATGTCTATTCCTGGTGCCTTGTCCATCTGCTCATCTCTTGGCAATGCCCTCATGTTTACAATTTGAGGCCAATAGGGGCTGAAGGCTCAGTGTCTAACAGGAAGCTTTCAATTTTTGGCAAGATCTGACCCCTAAGGACAAGCTTATTAACAGACAACTTCAATGAGATGAGTGAGCTTGATCACTCTCTCTTTGAAGAGAATTATTTTTCAGTTGCCTACCAAGTAGCTTAATTCTGGTGTCTTGCTGTTGTAATCCATATTCCCATGTGGATTTAGTAAACTGATTTATTTCATATCTGTAGGCAACTTGGCTTTAATCCTCAAATATTATATCTTGTTATATATTTATAACTTGTTACATAATCCTTAAATCTTATACCTTGTTCAACACTAGATACTCTCAGAAAGAAACTAGGGAAATGTATTCATCAGAATAGGTCACTGAGATCCCCAAAAAAATCATTAATTCAAAAGGTTTTCAGTTAATGAAAACTGTGTACATGGACCAGGAGAAGACTAGATCCATGCTGTGTTCTTTCCTG
This sequence comes from Cyanistes caeruleus, assembly GCF_971803275.1. Lineage (NCBI taxonomy): Eukaryota > Metazoa > Chordata > Aves > Passeriformes > Paridae > Cyanistes > Cyanistes caeruleus. The sequence goes on along the minus strand of NC_141732.1, from coordinate 5,478,618 downwards.
CAGAAAAGAATTTCCAGTTAACCATATGTTAATTTGTTTTCATATTTCAACCCAAGAATCACAAAAAACTTTATTAAATTATTAATTTTGATGGCATGTGTCTGAAAAACACAGGCATGAAATTTTTTTGACAAGTACCTGTCAGTGAAACGAGAATGGCACTTTGCATTTAGGTAAAGAACAAGGAAGTCTGACCCTACCTTTTTTCTTTAATCTTTAACCCAGCTGGATATCTTAAATAACCCCTCATTTAGCTTGCTTAATGAGCATTACCCAACGTGCTTTGTAGTTATGAGTGATCATTTCATCTGTGTTAGTTCCCCAACACAGCTAGTTAGCATGCAGGCATACTCACCATATCAGTAATACTTAAAACCCAGGTGCCTGCTGGATTTTCCCCCCAGGTGTGGACAGACATGAAGTCCCAGTTCTTGAAGCCATTGGGAGATTTGTCTCTCTCTCTCTCAGCCAGTAAGACAGTGCTGGTCCCTGTGTGGGTGCAAGATCAACACTGATTGTCCATGCACTGCCTGTTCCTACTTTCCACATTTGTCAGCTTGCACACTGCCTAGAGCAGAGGTGACCTGGAAAATACACTCTTCAGCAGTGGCTCCTTTAGCAGTGGCTCTTGTAATTATTTTTACAGCAGTGCTTAGGAGTGCATGAGCTGTCAGGTCACACCAAGAAGGTACATCTTGTTCAGTGTTCTATCTCTGGCACAAAAGGTAGTGAATGCACATAAAAGAGGCATAAGGAGAAGATGTCAGGCACAGCCAGTCTTTCCCACTGATGAGCTGTTCAAGAAACTTCTGAAACAGAAGTTTCGATGGTAAACCAGCTCATGCAGAACCCACAGTTTTATCTGATTTCATCACTGGTTTGGGGTTTCTTGGTGAGTGGATGAGTATTGTTACAGCTTGGTCCTCCAACAGGGTGAAAAAAAGCATTTGCATTGCTATTATTACAAAAATGCTGCAGCTCACAAAGCATTTCTACAGCAAAAGCGGTTCTACTGCACAGGAGGAAATTTGTTTGGCTTGTTTACATATAAGGAAAAAAGCAAGGGAGCAACTTTTACATTATGAGGAGCAGTGAAGCCCCAAGGAGCCTTGTCACAATTTATGAATATATTTAAAGGTAACAACATAAATATAGAAAAGGAATGACAAACATTTGCTACTAATGTTTTGCAGGAAAGTAGAAGAGTAACAAGAAACAAGGGAAAAACAGTTTCATCATGAAAACAAAATGATAGTGCAGTAGAGGCAGCAGTACTTGATGATTGCTACCTAGAAACAGAAAAATTAGATAAGCCTTATATTTAAATTCATATATGAAAGCTTGTCTTTTTTTTTTCATATTAATGCCAGTTGATCTAACAGACTTTACTCTTAGTTGTTTATAATATTTCTTTTCTTTTCCTTTTTTTTTTTATATTTTTGTCTTATTGTGTTGTTTCAGGGCATTGTCCAGACAGCTTGCCATATTCTAGCTCATTTAGTACATTTGTACTAAGGTGCAAAAACACTACTTTTTTTTTTAATACACCAATGGGGAGATGCATGAAATGAAACCTAAGGAATCAGATACCCTCAGTTTTCCATTAGTCTGCTAAATCACAGGAACTCTGATAAGAATTATTGATCTATAATTCGTTGTCTGCCAGGAGACCTGAGGTTTCATAGGTCCAGTTCCCGCTGTGAAAACATTCTGTGCTCTTATTTTCTGAAGTATGATTTTCAAATCTCCTTTCACAAAAATAATCCAGAACCCGGGGGAGGTTGAAGAGGGGTCTCTAGAGCTCCCTGGATGATTTATCCTCAGTGGATTTGTCCAATGATATATTTAACTCTCTTTAACCACTGAAAACCACATTTTTTTTTCATTAAAGTAAATGCTGCACACCACAGCAACACAAGCAAAATGTGCCTTTTTGTCCCATACCTGATGGAGAAACCAGAGTGACATGAAGATCACCTCTACGGGAATATTCAATCGTTGCCTCGAGCTGCACGTGCTCCAGAGATGCAATGGAGTTCCCTTGACCCTCGCAGGCTTTTGTGGGAATTTCAATGATGACTTCTTCATTTGCTCTTAATAATCTGTCAAAATTGAGGTAGTTCTTTAATTACCCACGGGAACTTTTGATTCTGGGTCATGAAGTGTAAATGACACGTTTAACAGCCATTTCAGAGTGATGAGAAAGGAGGAGTCAGTGCCAGCTCAACAAATAAAGGCGATGTCTAAGTGTTCATGCTCTGCACAGAGAGACACCCTGCATAGCTTTCTCTTCACAGTTCCCATTACTTCCAAACAGAATGGGTATCCAAATCTCCACATAAATAATTCTAAACTCAGGATCATGGGACCTTTGTTCTCATCATATAACACACAGGACTGCAATAAAAATACATAATGAGCAAATATGGCATACATCAGTAATGGGTCAACATTCCTTGAAAAAGACAGAGTCCATAAAAACAATTTGATGGTAATATAGCTTAACTAATAAGATTACCAAGCAGTGACTCTCCAAAGCACTGCAATATATTTCTGCAGACAGATCTTTGTTGCATTTACATGGTATAATTTCAGCCTTTGAAACAGATCTTTTTTCCTCGATAAAAAAACCATGAGAACATGTGGAGACAGAAAGAGTCTAGATATCCTTATTGATTAACCAGCTCAGTGACTAATGATAATTAATCTGTCTGTTCAGGCTCATTGTGCTGTTGGCACGTGGCTGATAAGACTTTTCAGTGAGCTTTTGAGACACTTGTGTTTCATAAGAGAAATGCAACAGACATGACTAAAGCTCAATATATCACCTTGATTTCAACATATACAAGCCTGTCACATGAGAAGAATTGCTTAGACCCATTACAGACGTTTTATTTTTTAAAAGTCTTTGTAAGACGTCAGTATCTTTTTAGCTGTCTTCTAATGGCTGTCTAAAAATTCACAGCCTTGCTGATTTAGCTCAGCTTCACAGTATCATCTTTTCATACATTGTCTGCACAAGCAGAAATAATAGTCTTAATCTTTGTTAAGACTTCCTTCTAGTAATTTCCATCAGTCTTACAATAAAAAAAAAACAAACCAAGAAGCAAATGCTGCTTGTCTGCTTCTGGGGAATAGAGTCTGGCAAATCTAAATGAATAAAAAGAAGTCCCTTATTCTCATTCAGAGTAATCTGTGAAGAATATGACCCTTCAGGCTTTATTACAACAGACACCAACTTGGTAACTGGTAATGCAAATCCTTACCTGGGCTCAAAGCTCTTGTCTTTGACAATACACTCTCTCTTTTCTGGTACACTTTTCCATCTCTTGGGATCAGCTAAATCCACCAAGGCATTGGCGTTGAGTAGCCCAAACCCAAATCGACTGTTGACCATCAGTCCTGCTCCATTTTTTTTCCATCCTGGATTTCCAGCCAGTGGATCATATTCTGAGGTCCACACTACCAAGTGCTGCATATCCCTCCACGTTAGGTCTGGGCTGTTTGGAAAATGTTCCTGGTTAAATGTTTCAGGGCTATCTATAATTTTTCTATCAATTGTTAGACTGAAACAGAACATGCTTTGAGTGTATATGGCATCCCAGTGTTTTATAATACACAGCCTGTTGCACTTGTCCTTGGCAGACAAGACTTCTGTGTCCATGAAGAACAGGTGTCTAGCAAGAGTAGAGCCCAATCCTCCGAAACAATTCAGGCATTTAAAGTTAGCTAGTGATACTAGAATTTCCCATCCATCTTTTTAAGGACCTGGATTTCTGAAAACTGGTGTTTGGTTTCATCTGTGACTCACTCTACCCTTTAAAATATTTAAGTGTCTTGGCTCATGTCACCAAAGGTGTGTTCAGTGGAAAATGGAGCTGAATCTACACCATACAAGTGTTGAACTATGCACTACTGTCTAAAGTGTTTTCTGTGAAAAAAGTCACTGTCCTTCCCTTTCTTAGCTTCCCCAAGGTCTAAACTCTGACTACCTGCCCTACAGGGTCCAAACCTGGCTGCTTCCTACCTGCTCTGAAAGAAAAGCTTCAGCACCTTCCCTTTTATGTCTCATCACTGGCAGAAATTCTTCTGTAAATTGGCTGAGGTTAGTTTAGGGTTGTGCAGCCTATTGTTAGGCAGGACCTATTAGGGTCCTGCAGCCTATTGTCTTCAAATCATTCTCCTGAATCCATGTACACCCTCACTTTTAGATGCATCTGACCGGAAATCAGTAAATGCTGTTGCCAGTACATAAAATATTCCTGTCATCATGATTTACTCACATTCGTTCTGCTTTGCTAGGGAAGTGTTGGGGCAAATAGCTGCTTATTTTTAGCCATCAGCCTGACCAAGTCTGACTGACAAAAAGTGGTGCTGCATTGTGAGGTAGTGCCTCTTAAAACAGGCATTTTGGGGAAGGCGGTGGGGGTGGTTGAGAGAGAGGAGTTTCAAAGGTGATGCTGTGACAACTTACTTGGCTTCCAGTGCCAGAGCAAAAATTCCTGCTGCCAGAGGTGCAGATGCAGAGGTCCCCGTGTGAGTTTCTGTACATTCATTGTGAAGATCAACGCTTGTCTGACAGAAAATAAAACAAAAACAAACAAACAAACTCATAAATAAAGAGTTGTACGTACAGTCGTATCCATACTCACAAACGTAACTATGCATCCCTTACTTGATGCGTATTAATACACTCCTCACCAGCAGAAAAAGTGATGAGTGTTTAAATCTGTTCATATTTCAATCTACTCTTTTTGCTTCAACTATAATTTTAGTATCAAAATGTTTCGTGTTGGAACAAAATATTCCCACATTGAATATCTTATTTCAGTCTAAGGTTTCACAATAAGTGTTTCAGGCTTACTGGTGAATCATGAAAACAGATCATTGTGTTGGGCCTAGAACATTCAAAATTACTGCTTACTAGGAAATTACTCATAGGATTAGTATTGGTGTTCTGCTCCGTCTTCAGCAGAACTATAATTTTCAATGAATAAACACAAAACTCATCAGCCCATGTATCTCGACTACAAAGAGAAGCCACTTAATAAGGACTGATCTCCAGGCTAACTTGGAATGACACTGTTTTAATCCCCATCATATTGTAAAATTAGCATCTACCAGGGCTGGAGAGAAATCACAGGTGTTTCAGCATTATTGTGCCACAGCAATTTTCTTCAGCACAATTAAGAAAAGCACACCGGCTGGTATGTCTGCTTGCTGAGGGTTTGGAGACGTTGTTCCTGTCTCTGTCTTAAAAAAGGTAATGGCAAGGTATGGCAGAGGCCCCAACATCACAGGTTTCCATTTTACTCTGAATCTCTCTTCGTTTGCCGTTTGTGAAGAATAGTACCATATCAAACAGTGCAGGGACCACTTTCATACACAAACAGTGCTCACAAACCACAGACAAATTCAGCATGCTTATTGAACTGCATTGACACAACGATTTTGTTTAACCATTGCTTTAAGGTAGAGGAATACAGGAATACAATCACTTTTTGGATTACAAATCCCTTAAAGTTTCCAGTCAAAAGCACTAAACACATAATACATAACATAAAACAGGCACTCAAAGCCAAGCATTTAAGAGGTTCCATTTATTATTTGCATATATCATACCTTTTTATTTATTCTGAAACTGGTAAAAGCAACTTACAATTCTTTGGTCAGTATAATCCCCGCTGCTGTATGCTGTGGCCAGAGTTGAAGAGCACTTCTCTGCATACCAGGGAGAAAGCCCTTGCTGAGAAGCACTGCTAATGGAGATGGTGTAGATGCTATCAGTGTAACCATCACAGTCACAGTTGTCACCCTGACGACCTCCGTTCCCTGAAGCCCACACGAAAATGGAGCCTTTTCCGTTTCGGCCCTAAGGAAAAAAATAAAAAAAGGAAATTAATGGTTAAAAAAGAGATTTCAGATCTCACAATGTATCCTTAACAACTCCTTTCCCCAAAAAGCCTAAATGAGCAAACATAGAAGAGGTGCAATTTCCATAAGCACTGTAGAAGACAGAGACAGAATAAATCATCTGTTTTCGATGTGCCACTGCTCACCCTACAGCACAACTCTTAATCTCACTGGCTGAGGTTTAGTGTTCCAGATACAGCAGCTTTCCTCGGGTTTTCAGGTTAAAAACAGTCTGTATTGTCAGTGTCCAATAGTAAATTTTTCCACATGCTGCTGTTTGATACTCACCATTTCTAGAAAAAATGCCTTTAAAAAAAAAAAAAAGGCAAGTTTAGTGGGGTTTATTTAATTTTCCTTTCCTGTACTCACGGAGGTATGGGTTAGGAGTATGAACAAGGGACACACTGAATACCCTTCCTTCCCTCACAGATCTGTGGATCAGCATCACCAGCCTCCAGACATAACCATGTAAAATATCACAGCTATCACAGCAGAAACATGTATTACTATCCAGTCTTAACCTCTACTAGTTCTTCAGAGGAAAGAAATATGTTTCGTCTGACAAGCAAAATTTCATGTGTTGTTCATTATTAATATCTGTGCACATATATGTTCATTATTAATATATGCACATTTAATATTCCACAGCAGTTGGAATGCAATTTTTTTTTTCTCATTCCATTTAGGTGAGATTTGAAGTTATTTATGCAAATGCTAAGATATTTTCACTTAAAACATTAAAAAGTTAAAAGCAAAGAGAAATAAGATGTACCCTGTGATACGAGTTCTAAATTTGAAAAGAAAAACCACATCAACTGAGGAAAGTTATACAGTGTATTTGAGAACAAAGGCTGCAGTCCAGAAAAGCACTGGTGTACCCCAACATCTGATCTGATTTCACTTAGAGTGATGAAAACAATTCCTTGTTTCTTCAGGTTAAACCTGTGCTTCACCCAAGCAGCAGTGGGAGATCCAGGGATCAGAGCTGTTGTCAATCCCAACACTGGCTGACTTTAAGCAGAATGGAGACCAGACAGACCTTTGCAAAAGGAATCCTTGAATCCTGAGAGGCAAATGGGTAAATTTGTTCCCTATTATAAATAAAACAAGCTGCAAAAAAAATTGCATTCTCCACCAAAGAACCTGCTTTTTTCAGAGTAAGACCAATGAAAATTTGTTGTCTAATTTTCACCTTTAATTCTCCCTCTGCTCTTGCTACCTGCCTATGGACATATAACCTGTTACAAACTCTCTTCTCTCAGTCTCCATTATTCCCTCAGAGTATCTTTGTCAGCTATCAGCATTTGAATTGTTTTCTCCTTTTCTCCTCTACCTACTGATGTTAATTGCCCTTTATCCAAAATTGTCTATTTGCTTGTCCTTCAGGCTAGTTCTCTCTTCTCCCCTCTATGATTCAGTTGTTCTCTCTTTATTAGTACCTGTCCATCTTTAGATATCTTTTCACCTCACTGGCAAGAGCAAGAGTAGTTTACTAATAAATTCATGGCAGCTCTCAGTTTGCACCCTATTTATCATCCAAACAGCCCCAAAGAGTGTAACAAGGAAAAAAGAAACCTGCAAAAATATTGCTCCCAGTACTCTTCATCATGCATTTGTACTATTTTCATTTTAATTGGATCATGACATGCACCAATTTAAAAATTAATGCAATTAGCACAGTACAAGCTCATCCACAGGGTGCTAAAATGCATCACTACTTCGCACAGAAAAATATTCATGGAGCAGGAATTTTGTATTAAATTTTATGGTCTTTTAGTGCAGAAATCCAATTACTGTTCAATGTAAAACAAGCAGCAGAGAAGGCTGGGTGTAGGGTGAGACAAAGGCAGCAAAATTAAGGATGTAAAAAAACCCCAGCTTATCCGTGGAGATTAGCAGCTATAAACCAGTTTAGAAAGCCCTAATGGTGTTTTCTCAAAAGTCCATTCTGGCTGGAAATTTCTCTCACCTGTACTATTAAAATATATCATGTCCATTCAAATATATTTGAGCAAAGACAGCACAAACCTTTTACAATTTTTTCTCTGGTATCAACCATTTTAAAATTCTCTTCTCTGCCAAATTTTTTGCTTTTTTTTTTCCCCCTGAAGTATCATACCTGGTTTATCCCATACTCAAAAGCCTTCTGTGCCAATCTTCCAGGTCCCTCCACAGTTTTACCATCATCATTAGGGCCCCAGCTTGCACTGTAGATATCCACATGTTCTGGATTGAAACCGATTGAACTGGCCTCAATAGCATCGGTGACTATTCCGTCCAGCATTCGTATACCTTCACAGGAAAAAAAAAAAAAAAGAAAAAGAATCAGACTGTATTTACTTTCTGTTCCCTCCTCCCTGTCTTTGTTAACTGGTTTTGATGTTTCCAGTAAAATTAAGCCATAAATACTGCAACCACAGCCAACTGCTGTTCATGTAAGCAATATTGAGGATAGCTCCTGTCAGTGTAAAAAAGTACAGTTAGATTTTATCTGAAAAGCTCAGTGTTTCTCTACAAATATAAAAAAACCAAAACATCAAAATCTTGTTAGCCTCCTATTTATTTCTTTCACTACTTCAGAGACCCAAGAAGATGATGTCTTGCTTACTGTTCCTGGCTTTTCTTATTGCATTCTCTTTCTTCTCTGTCTTCTCTCTTACATCTGCAACAAAGACTCCTCAAGCTGCTAAAAATGCCACTGAAATTAAATAGGTTTTACCAACATTACTTTTATCTTCAAGAGTTCTAAGAGTTTGAGTTCAAAGGCGTAGTTCTGAATGTTCTGACCAAAGCACTTGGCCCCCACATTAAAGGTTTTGCTGTCTCTGTGACGCTGCAATTTCACCAGCTCTTCAGTCTCCACCACAGGAAAAAAAGTCTCAGTGTTTTTCCACTGCCATATTTTGGGGTTTTTCTACTGTGAGCAATCCAGAGATATTCTTCTCATTTACAATTTATTAGGACCTGCATGATCTAATCTTTTTCAGAGAGAGCCTGAGCTCAGTGGTACTTAAAATTCAGGTGCAGACTGTGGTTCATCTGCATTGGATCCTTTGCTGAGCAAAGCCACAGCTCTGCAGTGGGGCTGCTGCCACTGTCCAGTGCTGGAAGACAGCAGAAAATGCAGAACTCTGGCAAAATCCCCACTGTGGTATGGTGCTAACAGCACCAGCAGCAATATAAGAGCCACAGCAGTCAGGATTCAGCCTGTGTTTACAAGCAATAAAAATGTCTGGGTTCCTTTGGATTTGGCAGGTTAGTGCTACAGCAGCTGCACCATTGCTGGCAGTTGGTCAGTTATGAGGACTCGTTCTTTAGTATTTTCCACAAAAGAGGGATTTTGCCAAAGCACAGCAGGCAAAATGTAGTAATTCAATTAAAAAAAAAAGTCCAAAAATATCCCAAAATACCCAACAACATAAAACCTCTAACCTTACCCTTGCAGCTCTGTGTTTTTTTCTTTTTTTTTTTTTTTTAAGCTATTAAGCAGGGGAAAAACGACTGCAAGCATCATTCTTTTCCCAAATGGCTGACCTCTTAATACTCCTAATACTTCAGAGATAAAGCTGAGCTTTATTATTTCATATTCATTAGTGCTAAAATAAGACAAAGGAGTTAATCCTCTCTACCACAGTGATACAGCTGCTCCACTATCACTCCCAAAGCTGGGAAAAGCACCTGTGCCTCAGGTACTAAATACAGCACTTACCCAGGGTTGTCTTAAACTGAGAATGGTTTGATAACTCTTTTTTCTACTGTCTCAGAATTGCCAGATTCTCTCATGCCAGCAAAGACCTGCCCCAGGTGAGAGCTTGCAACACAGGAGATAGTGGGAATGCAAGGAGTAATGTGCTGATACTTCCCACAGAAAAAGACAAGTTTGCAGATAAATAATGTAATAAGGAAAAAAATCCAAACAAACCAAGAACAGTGATCCACAGTGATGAAAATTGTTCAAGGGAAAAAAAAAGCACTGCCTTGGATTCCTGATCATCAGAAACCCTGATTGTTCAAGTCAGGTCAGGGATTCGATGACTGCAGTGATATTCCCTTCAGCAGATTCCAATTATGTCCTCTTGCATAGACTCTTTTCTATTCTTGCTCCCACCATCAGTCCCACAAAATCAAAAGCGGGCAAAGCCCAAGGTAATTTCGGATGCACATATATGTATCTGCCTGGCAGAAAGCTTTTTTTAGCAACACATCACTGTGCACAAATTCTCAGCCCAGTCCTTTGTAAAATGGAGCTTCTAAACCATTTAATTACCATGGCAGCACCATGGAAATATCATAACACTGTGGTACAGTCAGGTATGCATGAAAATACACGTGCCCTGCTTTATACCAGGGGTGAGCAATACACATTTCTCAGCCCTACAAAGGCCAAGAGGTGAATGTTAAAGGGCACTGCAAAGGTGTCACTTTGAAAACTGGAATTAAGAGTGTTTTTTGCTTCACACAGTGCACAGAGAAGCCCATGGTACCCACAGCCACAAAGTAATGGAGAAGTTAGTCAGTATTTCACGATAGGGCCAGGCATTGATGTTACTGGAGAGAAGATTCAGGACTGCTAAACTCAGTACTTTCCCAGAAAACAAAAAACAACAAAAAATAATGGAACGTTTTGTTTTAACCCCCAAGGCAAAGTTAAACCAACTTGTGATGCTGAAAGTTGGAGAACAAGGTATTCCAGATTAGGTCAGGTTTTCTTTCCCTAAAGCAGATATTGACTATCAGAGAGAAGGTCCACCTACAGGACCACTGGATTTATCCAGTCTGGCAACTGCTACAAGCAAATAGCCACTTAAGGAAGTCATCCTGAACTAATGTCAAGTAGAAGTGTGCAATGTGTCATTTCATGGATTTAAAAATAAATAAAATAAAAAAGAAAAAGGAGGAAAAACAGCCTCTGGAGAAATGAATCCTGTAGAGCTCAGATCATCAAAAAAAATCTCCCAGTGTGTAGCCACTCCAAATTTATCTGAATCTTTTGGAGACTTCTCTTATCTTCCTCTGCTCTTTGAACATATTTTTCTTCCACCCCTATCTTATTCAGTCTGGTCACATCTAACAGCTTACAATTTCTTTCAATTCTTTCAATTTCTTTATTTTCCATTCTTCCTCCTCCCCCACCCAAGTGTATGCTACTTGCTGGGTTATGTGGATTGCTGGACTGCTTTTCCTACTGTTATTTCCCTTTTCTAAACAAATCATCCCACACAGATCTGTAGTTTGCATATGCAAATGAGCACAGATCCTATGCAAATAGCTGTGGAAAAACCTCCTCCGTAGATGCAAGAGCCTTAAAATATGGGCACAGTGGGAGTTCAGACATCTTTGCAGCTTCATCCATTTTGCCTTCCTTTGAAAATCTGATGTCTTCATGTTATGAGTGAGATATTTTATTTAAACAGATCATGACAGCATAATGCATCATGGCAAAGGCAAACTGCAAGCCTGACATCCATGACAGCTCAGTGGAGTAACTGGGATCCGACAAAACACCACGGTGAAATGGTGGGAATGAGAGCTATGGGAGTCAATTGCCACTCATCATCCCATTGTTTAAAAGGAAAGAGAGGGAATAATGAAAAAAGTGGGACTGTAAAAATAACTTCCTCTGAGCTAAGTACCATTTGCAACTGATACTTGCATCATGATTGTTTCATAAACAACCAACAGATTGAGTCATCGATTAAAAAACAAAACAACGATATTGATTGATGGGCAAAAAAGACTCTACTTGTTTTCAAATTTAACATATGGTTACTAGACACTAGAGAAGGAAGTTGTTGAAACAAAAAGGACAGTTGTTTGCATAACTTGACTGACATGACCTTTCAAATGTGATTGTGTAAAAGGGAACAATATGCTGCAATTATGGATGGGTAAAATTTCGTGTACTCCTACTTTCACTCTACTACACTCTCCTCTCTTGGTTAAGCAATAGGACTAAGTAATTAGTCCTTCATTCCTTAAAAGATGTCTTAACTCTAGGTAAATGAGAAGTTGTTGCTATTATTTTTGTTGATATTGTTAATATTTTTATTGTTGTTAATATTATTAACATTATAATAACTAGTTTTATTACGATTATCATAATCATCATCATCCCTGCCTATATTGTTGCTGCTGTTGTTATATATTCTATCTATCTATCTATCTATCTATCTATCTATCTATCTATCTATCTATCTATTCATGACCAAATTCCAGACTTTATTAAAGAAATCCTGTCATATACAGGCATCACTCAGCACTGTTGCCAGACAGGATTTTGAAACTTATAATACTGCAAGATAAATGTTTTCTGAGAATGACCAATCATTCATATTTCAGATTAATGGTATCTGGCAACACTCAACATCTATCTCATTTCCATTCATATTAGACATCTACTTATTTTTATTTCCTTACCTCCAACCCTGGAGTTGTAGGCTACTCCAACTCCACATTTTCTGTTGTTGGCTTGCATGGCAATTTCTCCTGCACACCGCGTCCCATGCCTGAATAAATACAGCAAGAATAAAGAACACATCATAACAGCATTGCTGTTTATTATACAGAAAGACTCGTCAAGGACCTTGATTTGTTTGAATTCTTCCTTTCAATAGATGAAATGCAGCTATTGAAAAGCTTTTGAGTTGTAGCTACATGATACAAAAATACTTATTTCACCTAAACTTCATTAAATATAATTTTGCCTATTTAATGCTCAAAGGAACATTTTAATGAGATGATAAATACTTCTCTTAATCTCACTGTAGATACCAGTATTTTTGTACAGTCAAAAAGTGGCATAAAATTATGGGGCTAAGAAGTTGTCTTCAGACAGAAATATGATACAAATATTTTTTAATCAGACGTTTAGAAACTTTTTTTCTAAATGATTGCATTTATTTAGGATTCCAGAAAGTGAGCCCTCAAAGTATCCTCATTGCTATTTTTTTCTTGTAACAAAAGATTTTCTATGCAATTATTTTTATTTTTTTTTCCCCAACAGGTGATTCTAATTCCTCAATACAGAAAGCTTTCCTATAAGTCTCAAGGTAAGAGTGTTCTATTATGTAATGCTACAGCTTGTTATTCAATGACATGCTTCAGCGCTTCTGGGCTGAATTCCATTTACTTATTAATAAAGATTAGAGGCAATACAGGTAGATTTAAGAGATAATGACATCATAACAAGAGGATAATGGCTTCTTTCTCTAAAATAACACTGTAACAAAGTAAAAATGCCATTTTTCTAATGTCTTTCTCATGGGTTTTTTTATCCTCTGACTGATTTTTCTTTTTTTCCCTCCTACAATGATTTGTGTTGTAAATGCTTCTGTACTGTCTGATAGGAAACAGGGGACCAATGCATCAGTTTCTTGCTATCTGTACTGAGTAGTGGCATCCTAATTTGTTTTAAAAATTGACTATTTTGTGTACCAGCTTCTAAGGAGGTCCCTCCTCTTTCTTATGGACAAAATCCATATCTGGGCTATGATGGATGTGCCCAGGTCTAACAGACACATCAAGAGACTTTTTTTTTTTTTAATTCCCAGTGCAAAGAAGAGAATTGATGTAAAAATACACTTTGGGAGGTATCTTTCCAGAAACACACAGAGACACATGAATAGATCATTCCCTTCATCTTGCAGAAACACATCAGCCCTTACATGTACAAGGACATGAAGAAATTCAGGACATCATAGGGAGATTACAGTTATGAAATGCTTCATCTGGGAATTTTCAGTGCTTATGCCAATGCTATATGAGAATGCTCTTGCAAACTGGAATACAGGAGGCTCCTTCTGAATTTCCAACAACGCTTCTTAGCGTTGAGGCCAACTGAGCACCACCACAGGTTTTCCTGGGAGGTTGTGGCCTCTCCCTCCTTGAAAGTATTCAAAAGCCATCCTCATCATCCTGGGAAGCAGACTTTAAAGCTCCTCCTTGTGCAGATGACCTCCAGAAGTCCCTTCCAAGCTCAGCCATCCAGTGATTCTGTTACACAAACTTTTTCTCTTATAAAATAATTGCCAGAGGGGACATACACAGAAATTTCTCCACTTGTATCTTCTAACACAGAAACTAACAGTGTTAGTTTTGTTCTCTTCTGACAATTATGAACCTACTCACTTGTTTTCATTTGTTGGGTCATATCTAGGAAAAGGATCATGATCATTGTCATTGAAATCATAACTTGCCTTTGGGTCCTACATGTGAAAAAAGAAAAGCAGAATTAATTCAGGCAACTAGGAAAGACATTTCTAACAAAGAAATGTCAACAACTAGGAAAGAAATTGCTAACAAAATGGGTTCTAGAGTCTGTATTTATTTACTTGATATGCCTCATATAGGCAGCAATCAAGCTGGTAGAATCTGATGGCCATTAACAATTCCATAATTTTTTCATGGAGCTTTAATAATTTAACATTAAACCACTACATACAAACGTGTCTGGGAACTAAATCTACTGAAGGAAAAACAAAACAACAAAATATCCACCCTGCTACCATTGCTAAGTGACATTCAGCTTCCTGTGACACAGACCAGGTTTCAAACCATGCCTAAGGCAAATATTTCAGTCTCTGTACTGCAGGAGCTGACTTACAGAATACACAAGGAGCTGGGGAAGAGTGTCTGTTTATCAAATTTACATCTGATTAATATATTCTATAGCATTCTAATGCTCAAACTTACATAGTTAGCATAGATGTCAGTGTGATTCCACTCCAGTCCATCGTCTAGGACTGTGATGACAACTCCCTTGCCTGTAAATCCTTTCTGCCACACAGGAATAACGTGGAGATCTAGTTTGGGCAGGGAAGGAGTAATTCTTGTATCTTGCTGTGGGACAGAGGGGGTTAAAAATATATCAACATTTTATCTATTTCTACTAAACAGGTCCAAAGTCATATTTTAAAGATGCTGTGAACAATCTCAGCTTTAACTTCTGTATTTTGCTCAAATTTTGTGAACACAAAACAAAAATGAGTTCCATCAAACACTTGCGGCACTGAAAGGTTTACCCCACTGCCTGAATATCCCTGAAGACAACTTCTGAACAAAAAACATCTTGTGTTTTTGGTAAGCAGGCAGCAGAAACTGAAGGGAGTGGTGGGGATGCACCGATGGACCTTGGAACACTGGGTTAATAATCAGACCTGCCAATGTTTGTTCTTTCCATTTGATGAGGAGCCAAGACAGTGCCTGCAGTGCAGTGAGCTGGATTTCCTCCAAGTGTATTTCCTCCTTGGTTGTTAAAGTTAGCCAGAGCAAAATAATTAATGGGTAAAACAATTAAGGTAGTTGTTTGGTTGGGAACAACTGTGTTGAATCACAATTTTCTCTTTACTACCCTCATTGCTGTTCCTCTGGTAAATCAGCTGGAAGTATGAATCATGTATAGCCTTCCCTTCTGCAGCAAGTTTTTTGAAGAGTATCTCTTAAATGGGTCATTTTCCCCCTATAATACTGAATGATCAGTACATACATCTAATTTAGAAAACATGCTTGCAGCCCCCATAAAAGCACAGATGCAAAAAGAAGCACTTTCTTTCTGTTTCTCTGTGCACAATTACATTAGCTGACAGCAGGTTTGTTTATGTCTATGTTTCCAAAGAGATGCTGCAAAAAATACAAAGCTTAGGAAAATAAATTTGCTTTAAGGATGAAACTTCTTTAATTTTTTTGCTCTCTATACCTGACTGCTTCCATTTAGGAAATTATTTGAGATTTCAGGCTTCGTTCTCTTGAATCCATATAAAAATATTTTTTCCTGGTGATGTGTGGAGGTACACTGGAGCTAAAATTGTTGCCATCAAATCATAAAAATAAGGTAATAGTCAGTTATTCACTGAAAGGCAAAAAACATATTTTGGAAGAAAATCTCTAACACATTTATACATTTAATCAGAAAAATTCAATGTGCATTGCGAGCAAGTTAAATAGCATAGTTTTTTTTCTCATGTGTGAAAACTAGAGGGAAAAGTAGTGAAAACCATAAATAGGTAGAAAAAGGAACTACATCTCTGGGACAGAAGAACATTGCCAGGTTTTGGTTTGGTTTTTTTCCCCCAGACTGTTTTTATGAATCCTGCATGTGTCTGTATATTTGTCTAATACAGACATCTTGGAAATATCTTGCTTCTTTGGATACAGACAAGGAAGCAAAGAAACATTCTGCTTCAAAGAAAAGCTGAATTCTTACAGATAACAATATTTTTCTGTTTGAAAAACTCTGCAGGAATCTTCATGGAAATATCTTGTGCTACGTGGTTGATAATTTACCTTCCTTAGCTGAAATGAAGGAAAGCAGCCTAGAGTTTGGTATGATTTCTCTAGGATGAACTCAGGAAAAGTATTTCCAGCCACTCAGGCCCCATTTGTGCTTGACCTTTCTCTTTGATTTGTTATACCTGCCTTTAATCCCATCCCTAGTCTGAGTGAAAGCAATGAATCCTAAACTGAAGGTACATCTAGATGCATAACAGAAACACAGGCTCTTGGAAGAAACAATGTAAAATCTAAATAATCAATTGTATTTCTCAATTGGCACATGCAGACAGAAACAGTGGAGCCCTGCAAATATTTTTTCCTGAGGTTTTGAGCATGTGAGTGAGCTTTAGAGACTCTCTCATATGTAAATCCTAGTCCAGGTGGTTGAAGGTGCTTGTCACTTGCATGCTATTTTCATCTGGTGTATATATTCTGCACTACCAATTTTAATAAAGAAATACATGGCCGGCTTCAGATATGGTAATGGACTTCTTACACAAAAAGAGCAAATATTTTAAAATCGTCATTAAAGTGGATTTTACCAGTTATGAATTTGTGAAATCGCACCCCCCCCCCCCCCCCCCCCCCCCCAGTACTAAACAGCAGCTGAATTGGTATCTAGAATCTTTGTTGAAGCAACATTCCACAGAAGAGAGAAGGTTTCCTGAAAATGTTATGCACAGAATTCACTCATTTTTACAGCAGACACTGTAAAACGAAAGGGAATCTTCATTTATTCCCTTCAGTGCAATCACTCTGATACTGATAAAACAATGCAGCTGATGGCACAACCACCTTCCCCAGCTCCACAAGGCAATGAAGTCTTACCAGATACCACTGCTGATTCCACATGGGGTCGTTGAAAAGACTTTCTGCTGAGTCTCTCACTGAGGCACGCTTGGTTCGTTTTTTCTCATACTGCTGCTCTGCCCATGACACCTACAATTATTTGTAAAAATATGACAAGTCAACCTCTTTAATTTGTGTCTTTCTCAACCTAGAGTATAAAGGTATGACCTAGAGTATAAGTATTTCGTCACACAGAGAAATTTTGGTGCCTGAAGCAAAATAAGGAACATTTGGTAGAGAAAAGAGGATTATTTAAACTGTAGTACAGTGAGATTTAGGGAGGAGAACTTGGTGAAATCAAAATACTGTAGAATCAATTAACAGAAAATCATTAATTACACATTAACAAAAAACTCCTGTGAGTGACACAAGGCAGGTTTTCACATTGAGTAAAACCATGTAGTATGGCTAGAAGGTCATATAAGCAATGGTGCTTACTGAAACAAGGAAAACCACAGCCTGCTTCTTCCTGCTACTTATCTTTTGTTAACTCTCTATTGGGAGTGAAAAGGAAGGAAGAAATATTATATCTGGCTTCAGTCTAGCAATCATATCCATGCTGTTATTCACAGACCAGCTGGACCCCCAAATCTCCTTCCTAGCAGTGTTTTGAAGAGTGGTCAATTAGCAAGCAATGAATATTAGACTAACTTCATCACTGGCATAATTCCACTTAAGGCAACTAGAAGCCAAAATGCTTCAGCATGCTTTGATAAAGCTTCAAACGAGCCTTTGTGCACAGACACAGCAGTCTCTAAGGCATTAGGCTGTATTTTAAGTGTGTATCACCCTTGAATGTATTACTGAACCCAGTTCAAATGAAATCCTGATGATGATGCCTCTCTCTGTGCTGTGTGCCCCTTTTGGAAAGGGAATAAAACATTATCCATAGTTGATCCTTGTATGGTCACTTTGATGCAGATATGGTTGGTCCTTTTCATCCCAGATTCCAGGCAGGAAAAGCAAACTCAGGTTTGGTAAGATTGCCAAGGTCCTGTGACAAGCCTCACATGCAGGATGCTTTGGATCTAATCTTTTGCTTTCAAGCTGTGAATAGATTCCTTTCCTTTTATCTACTGTGATTGAACAGCTTTGTGATCCTGACATCTATCATCACGTATGGGATAATAATGACTCAGAAGTTATGATTAAAATGAATGATTTGATTAAAATGCAATTTTCTAATGAAAGCCTAATGAAAATTCACTACAAGAACATAAAGCCTTTAAAATGGTAGCTGCATTAGGCATGTTTGCGATTCTCTTTGCTATGTATTTAGTCCTAAAGCCGCTACAAACCTTGGTCGTAGAAGATGAATATACCCATAAAAGCATAGGTATTTTAAACTATCCTTCATATCTCAGGCCATACATACTTGTGCACACGTTGGAACAATTACCTCTATCTCTCTTCCCTCCCCACAGCAAAGCTTGACCTCTTCACCACCCAACAGTAATTAGCAATTGAAAACTTCCATGCTTGTTATTTTTTTTTTTTCATGGTGAGCAAGTGCACTGAAGGGAAATGAGCTGAAACTCCCAAGCACATATGTCAGGCAAACCAGCCAAATGTTTGTCACTCGGCAGCTGGATGAGGTTCCAGCCATCCATCTCCAGCAAAAGCTAAAGGCCCCATGCCAGATCTCCAATCACTGATACATAAAGCAGTAAAAAACCATCTCAACTCAAGTTTACTTGCAAGAAAGTAGATTTGGAAACTAGTGCAAATACTAGAAGAAGTTAGGTAACCAGATAATTATATCACTTTAATGTATTCACAGCCTTTATCTGTTTTACAACAAACTCTATAAGAAGCAGATAAATATTCAGATTAGAGCCAAGTTTTACCACAGCTTCCACACGTAACATACCGTGAAATTCATGAAAGTGTTATACAAACAAAAACAGGATTCCCTTTTCTCTCCCTTTTTAAAGGTTGAATCTAAATCTTTTTAACTAGGCTGCTGCTGAACAAGAGCAGCTCTTTAGAGCAAAGGTCCCTGTGAAACTAAACAGTGTTGCATGATTGCTTTGTGTTTATACACTTACATAATGCATAATTACATCTCATTTATTCACAGACTTAATTTGCATACTGGATGGTAAATAAAATGGAAATTGGAGTAAATTTAGCAAATCACCTGCAGCACTTTGAGTCTAAGAATGCAAGGATGCAATGATGTCTGGTAGCAACACAATACAATCACTTCCATTCTGCTAGAGTTTTAGAATGTGATGTGTTGAACACTCTCATTCTTCTCCACATATCAGATTAATTTGATGCAGTAAGCCCAAAAAAAAAGAGACTGCACCCAAAACTCTGATCCTGAACATCATACTGCAATGTATGACATCTTGTCATCTTATGTAGGCATAATTAGATAATTAAATTTGAACTAGTTTAGACTGAATCTGCAGGTTTGAACATTCCCAAGTTAGGATTATTTCAACTTTAACTGTTAAACCAGCTCATGTTTGCAAGGAAATAGATGATACTATACAGTTTTAAAATAAAACAGGCAAAACAAACACTCTGTCTTGCCACACAGAATATTTCCTCCTAGCTGACATTTGCATCTAAAACCTCCAGATAGAAGATTACTCATTCTGAAGTGAATTGTCCTTATATGATAATTTGCTCATTTTGACAACTAGGTTACTTCATGGTTTGGACAGCTCATATTGTCACAATGATTGCTGCAACAATGTTGATCTTAAAATCAAATGTTGTTGTTGTGACATTTCCCAGAAAACAGTTTGTAAGAGAGGCTGACAGCTTTCTGGTCTGCTCTTTAAATTTGTCATGCACCCCAGTTTTTCATTGTGCTTACACAGAGAAGTGCTGCTCTCTGAAATAAAGCCAGACAAACAAGGAGTCTGCCTCACCAGTGGGTCGTACCTTGGCTCCCCAGTTTGTCTGTTCTCTGATTGCAGTGGCATATCATTGTAACAGAAGACTGCAACTCTGGAATGTTTGATGGATCCTTTGAGAAGGGATTTTAGCTTGTTGTAGAAGCCAATCCAGCAGAACCTCAGCCCTTTTTTCCTACTTCTTTTTTTTTTTTTACTTAATATTCAGTCACTTTAAATCAAACCTAATTCAGATGGTAATTGCACAGACGTGGCCTTAGATTTTTACTTTGAATCCAGCCCCTTGGTTCCCTGCTCACATTTTCATCAGTGGCACATCAACATCTGAAATTCTGGTGCTGCATATTCTAAATCTTAATTTGGAAACTCTTGTGAAAATATGTGGTAAGGGAGGGTCAGATTCTGCCTGTGAATGACAGAATAGTTAAGTATTATTCAGCACAAGTATAGCTGAATATATTAGACTTGCAAAATGAGGAAGGCCTGCCTGTGACCTCCTTACAAAGCTGGCGGTAAGGAGGCAGAATTAAAAAAAAAAAAAAAAAAAAAAATTAACACTTACCCGCTCATCATCAGAAAGTCTCTTAGTGATATGGATAGCACTTCTTCGGGACCGTCTTGGGTGAGTCTTATGTCTGAATAAGTAGTGGTTTTTCAGGGATCCAATCTGTAAAACACAGGCATGCTTTAATTATTAGGAGGTATCTCCCCACTGTGAACAAGTACCAACAATAAAAACATGAAAGAATTCACATTGCCTGAAAGACAAAAGAGAAAGAAACTAGCCTCTAGATATTTTAATCCAAACAAGGAAGCACTCTTCAAGTAACAAATGCTTCTCTCAGCCTGTGTGCTGCTGAAGGAAGCTGGAGGAGTAATTTCATTTGGGCTACTCAAGTGCAGTCATTACTGCTACAGTACCCAAGTTACACAGCACCTGTACTAGTGACCACTGCACTCATGGACACACCTTGGCACGGACACATTTCAGTGGGCAGGTCGTGCACACTCTGCACAGATAAAACAGAAGTTTTATCTGCTTTTCCCGGGTTTCAGCTGGGCAGGTGTGAAAAGCTTTGTGCAGCTTCAGAAACCTCACTGCGGGGCTGGGTTGCACAGGCACCCACTGTAGCAGCATTTTCACTCACTCAGCAGCCAGCCACCCGGCAAGCCAGGTGCACCCCGCTGACTTTGGGCACCCCGCTCCCCTAAGGATGGGCCCTTTGGCAGCTCTGGGGGCAAATGTACTGGCTGCAAAAGCAGAAGGACTAAACCCTCAGAGGTGGGATCACACCTATGGGTTTGGGAGTGCGGGGAACAAGCCGTGCCCTAACGAGGGGATGGGCAGGCGGACAGAGGACAGCACGGAGGGGAGCTGACCGCGACGCCGACCACGGGGCCGGGCCGGGGGCAGCAGGGTCCCAGCGCTGGGGGACACCGTGCCCGGCACAGGACCCTCTCCGGGAGGTGAGATGAAGCTGCTCCCTCACGGCGGTTACTCATCCCTGACAACGCTGACGTCACGGCATCCCAAAAAAGCGCCCGAGGGATGGCTGGAGAGAAGCCCCGCGATGGCGATGGAGCCGGCAGGGAGGGAGGCGGCGTGGGGCCGCAGCCGGGACCACCCGCACCCCCCTCCTGCTGCCCGGAGTGCCGGGAGAGAGCCGGGAGCTCTGCCCGGTCCCCTGTGGCACAGCGCGGTGCCCGGCCGGTCGCCTCGGGGAGAGCGGGGAGCCCTGCCTGACTCTGTCCGGTTTTAGGAAGAGCAGCTGCCCTTCCTGGACGCCTTCAGGGAGAGCCGGACCCCCCGCCCGACCCTGCCCAGCCCCGCCAAGGAGAACGGGAGCGCCCTGCCCGTTCCCGTCAAGGAGAGCCCGAGGTCCCCGCCCTGTCCCCTGGGGAAGAGCCGAGTCTCCCTGCCCCGTTCCCTCTGAAAGAGCCGTCCCTGGCCGGGCGCCAGGAGAGGACCCGGACCCTGGCAGGCTGCGGTGTGGACCGGGAGCTGTAAACTCCCCCGAGCCCCGCGGGCGGCAGCCGGGCACAAGTTTGAGGGAGAAGGGACGGAAGGAGCCCCGCGGGGTGGGGAAGGAGCCCCGTCGCGAAGCATCCCGCGGGATGCACGGCAGCGGCTGTCCCCCTCCCGCCCGTACCTGCCCCACCAGGTCGTAGTCCAGCTCGTCCGCAATAGCTCTGGCAGCGTCGGGGCCGGCCGGGATCTCCGCTGCCCACTCGTTGAGGAAGAGCCTTCCGGCGCTGCCTCCTCGGGGCAGGGACCAGGCTGCCAGGAGTACGGCCAGGGCCGCGCACCGTCCGGCCCAGCGCCGCCCGGCCATGGCCTCGGGACGCGGGAGGGATGCGGGCGGGATGCGGGCGGGATGCGGGCGGGATGCGGGCGGGATGCGGGCGGGATGCGGCGCCGCGTTGCTACGCGATAGCGCGGAGCGGAGCCCTCCCTGCCTGCCTGCCTGCCGGCGCGGCTGCCCGAGGCTCACAGACCCTCCGGAGTCGGAATGGAAATGAGTGTTTACACGTCAAAACGACGACAGCCATCCTGACGTCAAGTGTACCTGGCCCCCGAGCCGGGGGGGGGTGATTCCCGGGGGGGCGCGGAAGCGAGCGGGATGGAGGCGGGGGCGCGGGGGCGAAGCCCGGCGGGTCCCGGGGGACGGGGAGGGGATGGAGGGGGTGGCGGCGGCTCGCCGGGACGGGGGATGGGGGATCTGGTCCCCGAGGGTCGTGGGGCGCCGGGCCGGTGGCGGTGTGCGATCGCTCCTGTTACCGCAGGTGATGGGTAAGACCCAGCCCGAGGTGAGGCAGGAGCGCGGATCCCGCTCTCCCCTCGCACCCATCCCGTCGCGGGTGGGTTTTCCACCCCCAGCCCGCGTCCCCTCTCGCCTCTGTGCGAGGGCAGAGCCAGGCGAGCCCAGCATTTTTTGTTCAATTGGGTTTCTAAGCTGGGACCCACTGGGCGGCACAGCACGATTACAGCGCAGTGTCCCCGACACCTCTGACACACCACAGAGGCGCTGCTTTAATGGTCACCCTGCCCACCCCGATGATGGTGGGAAAATATGTTTATCCTCAAGAATAGTTACTAATTTTGTACAGTTTCTAATTTAAAAATAATTTCAATCGCACCCGGTGGTCTGCACATTGTAGTTTTTCAGCAATTGCTTCAATTTGTTTAACACTTATTTCCACATTTTCATTTTGCATTTGCATTTCCCCAGCTCCTTCAGTTTTATCTAACTTTCCCTCTACCATTTAATTGTATTTTCACCTATTAGAAAATTATTCTAAAAGTTTCCTAATGTTTTCTAAATGCCCTTTGTCTCAGAAACTGAACCTTTTAGCATCTTCACTTTACTGTGCAGTGTATTTAATTCCCTGATTGTTCCAACTTTTTAATTATAAATTTTAGCAAGCTGGTTTTAGATCTGTGCTTCAGTACCAGGCTTCCTTCCATTTATTATGGAGTGACAGATATGCCTGCCTTGCTCTTCGTTGGCTTCTAAAATGGGAAAATAACCAAAACATAAATATGAAGCAATGAGGAGAGGAAAGCATGCCAGAGTGGATATAGTGCTGGGTATCTCCATGGACCCACAGGGATCAGGAAGCTGTAATCTCTGCCACTGCTCTGCCATAAGAGTAGGAGCCTCAAATAGAAGGAATATGAATGGATCTAAGAGGGGGGAAAGGGTGAGTGTTTAGTAAGTATACTGGAAACGACAAGAGAATATCAATAAATATTGATATAGAACAGAACACTGATAAAATGGCACTAGAGCACCATCCTGTTGCTCACCCACGTTTGCTTTCTGCAACATGGTGTGGCGACAGGTCAAGATCCACCAAAACCAAGGCAGCAACCAGGACATGTGGTTCCTGTTCATTTTAATTTGTTTTATTCTCTGCCTGATTTTCTCAGTGTTCACTGCCAAAAACGTCTTTTTTTTTCACTTTCCTGGACAGATGCCTTAAAGATCCATTTTTAGAATTTTTTCTGAGTCTTTATTTAAATGTGGCCATCTCACCAAGTAATTTCTGATTCCATGTGGGTTTTTCCTGTGTGAGTGTTACAAGCAATGTTCTACTCAAAACACAAAGTGCTTTTTACCTCTCATTTCTCATCACTGAGACTGTAAGTTGGCATGGCTTTTTTACTGCATTTTATATTAAGGAACTCAGCAGAATTATTGTCTCCATACAGAGATGAAACCAGGGTCATATGTACGTATAATTACAATTTATCCTGAAGTCTTTAAGTAATGGTCAGAACATCTACACCCCCAGGAGTGTTTTGGAAGTCTAGGCACTCTTTTCTAAATTAATATTCATTCACATATGTCTGGTTTTAAAGAAATCCTCCCATGCAAGATGATGGGCTGTACAGAGTTCTGAATTGTGCTGGAGAATGAGTCTGTGCTACGTGGATTTGGTTATGTCATCCATTCAGGAAAGATGCTGTCCAATGCACTACATTCTCATCTAATAATAGCATAATAAATGGGAACAGCTTGCTCAGCAGCATCAGGTGGAGTCAAAGATAATTGTTTTATGCTTCATAAACAATTTAGGCTTGTTGTTTATCAGTGAAATATTTATTTAGTCCCTACTGCACCCAGTGGTATTTTGCCTGAGCGTAAGATCAGAAACAAGCACAAGGCTGATTATTAAAATATTATTTCTTCCTTATAACTTCAGTTTAACATGAAATTCAAGGTAGACCTGCTTCCAGGGGATCCACATCCCAATAAGGATACGGTGCCAGGTTTTTTTCAGTGTGTGGTAGATCAGTGGGAATCATTACATCTCCCAAGTAGAAATACACCCTTGTAGACCTAGTACAAAATATTCCTTTGCACATAGGTTAAGATATCAATACAGCATGTAACACTGAGGATTAAATCCTAAATTACAAGGACCAGGAGTTTAACTGAGTGGATCTTTCTCTCTTATTGTCAAAAGGCATGCAAACTTCTGAGGCTGTAGCCATGATTTTGTACTCACATTTCTGATCTTTCGAAGATTTGTCGATGAAAAAGGGAGACAGGCTGGTTTTGAAAAGCCAACCTCTTACACACAACATCCAATTTCCTTGCTTGTTAGTAGACAACTTATTTAAACTTAGTAATCCTTATTCAAAGTTCAAGTCCATAATCTTGAGCCCAGCTCTCTGCTGGCTGCCATGGCATCTCCCCAGACTATCTATTCATGGTGTGGGCATCACTCTGCAGCTGGTACCCTGTGGCTTCACCACATCCACACTGACATCCAACAAACCCATCCCTTCAGTCAGAACAGCGCAGAGGGGAAAGCTGGAAGGATTCAGGAGCTTCAGCACCTCTGAATTGTGGCCAGGGCCCTATTCATGTTACAGGGTGGGAAGCGCAGGCACAAAACTCTGCAAACCGTGAATTGAAAAAGCTGTCACAGAAATGAAAGCGCCCCAGGAGGGGATAAAGTGAGAAAGATGCATTTCTTCTTCTTCTTTGTACACCTTGTGGAAGAGGAGCAGCTGTCTTCTTGCTGAGGCAATTAAGAAAAAAGCAGAGATAAACAGGAGCAGGGGATAAGGAAAACCAAAGGTAGGTAAAATCACCTTGTTTACCTGCAAAAATTCAAAAGGGTTCAGGAGGATGCCACCATTTCATCACCTTGTTTTGTTGCAAGCATATTTTGGATGAAGAAAGGTATTATGAAATGACATTTTCTTTTAGATCAGTGACAATGTAAAAGCCAGACAGTAGATTAATCTCTGATGTCATACCTTGATCAGGCCACTTGGTTTTGTAAGATCAAGGCAAGCATATTTTGTCTACTCACAGAGCTTGCTTTCAATATGTAAACTGAATTTAGGTAGTTCTTGAAGGGTAAACAATAAAATTTCTCCTGTGAGAAACCAAAAGATGTGTGTTTAGGGAGCAGGGGGAACATACCCTGAACATGCTGCTGACTCCCTGCACACATGCTGGGTTGACAGAGAGCGATAACACCAGGTCTTGACTCTGGGAATCTTCCACCACCACGGACAAGCGAAGCAGAGACTTTTCCTGTCCACTGCAAGCCTTGCTGTGAAAGAAAGAATGATGCAGAGGCAGAGACATATACTGGGGGGAGCAGATCAATGCACAGGGATCAACATTCAACTCAGTTAGACTTAGTAGACTTAGTAGACTAAGTATTTTGGCTGCTGAATATTGCCTGCCTTCATCTCTTAAGATGAAGCCACTTTCTTTTATTTCTCCCCCATGTGCATTCACCCAGGAGAACAAAATCTTGTAGAAAAACTGTTATGGTTTTCCACAAGACACTGACATTTCTGCCTGCAGGAAACGAGCAAATAATTCTAGTAGGTGCACTGATGATTTTAGCCAGTGCTAAACCCACTACACTATTTGGTGCGTTGGCTGGGAAACTCAAATTTCCCAAATTTCAAACCTAAACCACTACAACCTCATTCCAAAAAATCTTCCTGGTTTTAACACCAGAAGGCCTGTAGGTCTTACACAGCTGCTGGGAGCTAAATGTTTTTTTCAACATAAAACTTCGGGCTGTAGAGTATAAAACCAACCAGGAGTTGATATTATTTTACTGATTCTATTTGGAGGGTCCAATTTGAGGATGTTAACACCATTCAAATGGGAATTTTTGTTATATGTAGCTTTAATTTGCTAAGTCAGAGCACCACGTTTCAAAACGAGAGTAGCTGGGAATGCAGATTGATGCCTGAAGTGCTTGTGGTGGCTGCTGCAGTTTAATTAGTTAAATACCAAAAGGGGCTGTGCTGCTTGTATTTAATTTGGCTCTGGACCGATGAACACTCTTGAAACCCACTCCTTTACAGTAGCACTATTTCTTTTTCTGCAGGAGCCAGCACTACAAAGCAACTGGAGGATGGCATAAAAGAGGCCATATGGGCAGGCAATCACAGAGGATAAGGGGGAACACCTGTTTTTCCATCAATTACAGCCTGCGAGCTCACAGGGCATATTTATTCTGGGGGCATTACATTTGCTTGGGTAATAGCGCATGACACATTTCCAGTTTTACAGCAGGCAAACCCTGAGAAGGAGCTCATCATGTCTGTACAAATGAAACACAAACATGCCCTCCCAGCCATACATGTGGTTAAACAGGGGCCCTGATGACACCAGAAGCCACCCGGGGCCAGCAGGAAGCATTTGGGGAGTAACCACCCGTTTGTGGCCACCTGGGTGATTCTGTTTGCTCTACAGCTGAAGCCAATCCCAGCAAAAAGCCCTGGGAAAATGCATAGTGGGACTGTAGGTGAGGTGGATATCCGCAGGGAAATGGCAATAATCTCTCTATTTGGTAAGGACAAAGTCCAGCTCAAGTATTTCACTGATGGCAATAGAAAGACGTATTATTTGAGTTCGTAATCTGGAGGTTTTTTGTAATTCTAATAGAAGAAGTGATCAAAGAAAGGAAATATTTTAAGGAAAAATTTTATCATCTTTCTCTACAAACCTGACTTTTTAAATTTCTTCATACTTGTGTTACATTTCTAATAATATTTTATTTATGGTAATGATTTCATTTTCCCTGCTTGCAAGTTCTTCAATAAATCCCTATATGAGGACAAATAAATTCATAAATCTGTTGCTGATTTATTTTAATAACAGCATAATTAATATTTAGCCTTAATGAAAACATTTCCTAGAATTGAAAATTACTGTTTTAGTTACACGTTTATTTTATAGGGGGTGGTTTTGTATGAGTATTTTTAGAAGACTAAGTACATTGATTAATTATTTTAAATGCCTCTTATGCTGTGCTCTTCCTCTTCGTGTTCCATTTCAAGTAGGATGAAACAGAGAGAAGACCGGAAAGAACAAAGAGCATGAATATATGAGAGAAGAGAAAAAAATACATAGGAAAACACATTAAATCCTATTCAGAGCTATATTAAAAGCTGCATTTTACAAATATCTTGTCTTTCTCTCTCTCTCTCTCTCTCTCTCTCTCTCTCTTTTTTTTTTTTTTTTTTTTTTTTAGTAATGAGTGGGTAACAAAGAATTACAATAAATGATGAATTTAGGTTAAAATTCCAGGAAAGCTTTTGTGTTGATGAAAGGGTAGCCTTGCTGAGAAAACCTGGGAGACATTAGTGCTCCTTACCAAAGCCAATACTGGGTCTAAAACACACAGAGATAAGAGAAAAGATTCATAGAACTGAACAGGATGACCAAGGTTGCAAAAGACCCTTGAGTCCAGCCCAGCACTGCCAAGCCCACCCTTCAGCCACATCCCTAAACTTGCTTAAAATTGATCTCACTTCTTCATAGAGCATAAAATTCCTCTCCTCATCGTCCCACTGCTTAAAGCACTTAGCTTTGGTTTGTGTTATGCCAATGAGGAATAAGTCTAACCACCCTTAAACTGAAATGAAAACATCCACGTGTTGGTTTGGCCACTCTACAGCATCAGGCTGCAGATAAGCCAGGCCTGTGCCTGGGCTTGATGCTCCTTGGGGCAGTGTCTCAAGTGTCTGTGCCACACAACCTGCCCTGCTGGGTGACATTTGGCCACACATCATGCTTTTGGGTGCTTCTGGATGCTTTTGGATGCTTCCAAGGGCTGTCTGTGTACTTTTATCTAATAACTCAAGTGCTGCTTTATATCAAATTATTGCAATCTAGCTTCAAAGGTGCAAGAGTTTGGGTTACTGAACTACCAGTGACAGCTGGAAAAGATTTCTTTAAATATTCTTGGAGTCCAGGTTCAGCTGTGATAAAGCAGTGGTATTTCAAAGTAAATCACTCAGCCCTGTCCAAAGCTGATAAACACGCAGAATTAGTCCTTCTGTTGGTGTGCCATGCCTGTGGTTGGAAGCATTTTTATCAGTGCTGTGGCAGCCAAAGCAAACACAATTTTTAAGGGTAGGGTATGCATTTTAGAAAATGCTTTAAAGATGTGGCAGCAAATTTAGAGGTTTTCCACAGCACATGGCTGTGCACCCCTCCATCTAACACTGTCCTAGAGAAGGTTCATCCAGGACCCCCATGTTCCCTGAGTCTGCACTGTCTCCTCATCAGAGACTTTTCCTGAACCCAGAAAGGAATGCCAAGCATGTTTCTCTTGTGTCATGTACACACTCATCCCATTAAAGGTGCCTGGATCTTGTTGTGCTGGGCTCTGCATCTGTTCTGCTGCTGAATTCTGTCCCCAGGGGATTTTCTAGAGGGGTTTTCAAAAACCTTCTGCACCACAGGAAATACAAGCCCAAAATAAAAAAAAAAAATTAAGGTGTCACCCTAACTAGAAAGACTACTGACTGCTAAGGGTAGAAAGTTATTAAAAACCTTCATATGTGTGGTGGGATGACCAGGGCAGCCTGCCAGGCCTCCAACCTTGCTGATCTCTCCCTCATCCTTCTCCAAAGGGTGGTGGGAAATAAATAGGCAACAGCAGCAGCTCATGGGTTGAGATGAGGACAGGGAGATCACTACTTGCCAACTGCAGTTGCAGGCTAAACAGATACGACTTGGGGAAAATTAATTTCATTTAACTAATTCAATTTAATTGACAATAATTTATTACTGCTTGAAAGTAAGGGCAGGATAGTGAGAAGCAAAGATAAGAAGTAAAACCCGTGCTTCCCACTTCATGGGCTGAAATACTGTAAAATCCTGTGAATAAGTGTCCTGTGCCACAGCAAATGGACCTACTCTGGCCCTGCTGATCTCAGGAAGACTTCTAAAACTAAAATGTCTTCTGAGGTGTGTCCTCACCACTCTGTTGGGTCTTGGCTGTGGTTGTCCCAGCATTCAGCACCATTAGAGGGGCATGGTTGAGACAGGGACCCATGCCATCAATAAGTACAGAAGTGGTGACCCCTTCTGAGCTGCTGTTTTCCCCTTCAATTTTTGCTTGTGGCCTTTCAGCTTAGAGGTGGCTTCACCCCCTCACTTCCTCATGTCCTCCCCCAGGCAGTAGGAAGAACAAGAGGATGGCACCTGGATCTGCTTTTTCCCCTCCAGTTAGGAATAGGAAGGATCTGGTCAGGGACTTAAGATAAAGACTTGGAGAAGCAGTGGACAAAACTTGGACTAGAAACACTCAGAAGAGCAGAATAATTGTGGGGAATATTTTATTGTTGCAATGCTGTGAGGGGCCAAGACTGGAGTTTTATCGTGTTTGTAAATTGGCCACTTTTTTTGGTGTTGTGATGGTGTTCCTTCCATTGTGGTGTGAGGAATATTTCGGTGTGGGAAGAAGTGCCAGTGCTCATCCTCAGTCAGGAACTGTGGCTCATGGAGAGGACTCACACTGGCATGGGCTTATCTGAGGGATTCCAGCCCAGGGAAAGGGCCTGTCGTGGAGCAGGAAGGAAGTGTGAGGAGAAAGGAGTGTCAGAGGGAATGTTATGAGCTGATGACTGTCCTCAATCCTTATTGTTTCACATTGCTTGTGTGGGAGGAGGTAGAGTCAGAAATGAAGGGTTGAAAGGGTGATGGGGAAGGCTTTTTTAGCTTCCATCTTTGTTTCTAACCATTCTTAATTTCCACTTGGCACTGATAAACTAATTTTCATCAAGCCATGTCCGCTTTGCCCATGATGGTAATCAGTTTGTGATATCCCTGTCTTTATACTGATCCATGAGCTTTTCCATCTCAGTTTTTCACTGCTGCACTGAGGAAGGGGAGAGAGCAGCTGGGTGTGTGTCTGTCTGTCTGCCAACCATGGTCACCCCACCCCAGTCCATTTTGATGCCTCCATCCTATCTGGCTGGGATGGAGGTCCCTTTTCTCATAGCAATGTGATGCACTGATGTGAACTCTGATGTTTTCTCTCTCTTTCCTCTGCCCTGTCCCAAAGCAAGGAGTCTGGGGGTGGGATGGAAGTTAGGAGGGGACATGGAGATATTCAAGCTGACCTTGGGAATATCCCATGCCATATGATGTCAGGCTCAGCAATAAAATCTCAGGGAAAGGAGGAGAAGATGGGATGTTAGTGATTATGGCATTTGTCTTTGCAAGTGGCCATTAACCAGGCTGGGGCTCTGCCTCGCAGGAAGTAGCTGGACACCTGCCCACCAGTGGGATGCACTGAATGAATCCTTTATTTTGTTTGCTTACATGGGCAGCTTTTGTGTGGCTTAATAAACTCCATTATCTCAACACATGAGTCTCTTTGCCTCCTTTTGAATTTTTTCCTACTCATGCCCTGGCAAAAGGGAATGAGTGAAGGACAGGGTGGATGCTTGGTCAGCCCACTACAATGTAACATCAACATCCATAAATTATCACAAAGGTAATGTACCTGTTGCGATTTAGGATTTATAACATCTGCAATGAAAGGCAGGGGAGCCAAGGAGGGATGAGGCCCTTTCCCCTCCTGTACTGTCTCAGCATCTCGTGCTGCAACATGAGAGGACTGAAATCCCTCACAAGCAATGCAGAACCAGGAGCTATCCAAGAAGCAGTAACAGTGCTGGTAGGGTACAAAAGGACATGCTGCACACTTTAAGCAGGCAGGTAAACTACCCCTAGATAAGTGTATTGGCATTTCTGAATTTACTGTGTAACCTGAAGCTATCTCTTTGGGTTTGTTGGTTTGGTTTTTTATTAACGTTACATTCCACACAGTGTCTGCCAGTTATCTGAAGAAATATTTTCTTTGTCATCTACAAAAGTAGCAGTTTCATGTGACACTGGATGTTTTAATCTCATCCTGTATTTGAGGGAAGACACAAAAGAAGAAGCACGTGTGTCTTAAAAAGCATTCCCCAAATCACCTTACTAATGCCAAAGAATCACAGAAATGTATTCCTCCTGCACAGAAAAGACATGTTGGGATTTCCCCAGCTACCACTTTTGGGTCCAGGGAAGAGCAATCTGATATCATCTCCTCTAGGAAAAGATAATTCAGGCAGAGCACAGAGCCACGGGATTGTGGAAGACCTTGCAGGACAAACAAAGCCAACCAAGTAAGCAAAGAAAATTCAGCTCCCAACAAGCTAAAATGAAAATTCAGCTCCCAACAAGATGAAAACATTAGGCATCTTTCAAGATGATTGTGTCTAGCCACAGGCAAAAATGTCCTTTCTGGGGAATACAGTCACTCGAGTATCATCAGAACAGAGATGTAAAAGGTTAACAAATTCAAAGCACAGGCCTTTGAAACTCCAGTCATCTCACACGAGAGTTTCAGTAGTCCTGCAGAAGTCACCAGATTGGGTGCAGATCAAAAGGTATCCTACCTATAACATTACTGGGGAGCTGAATGGAGCTGCATAAATAGAAATACTTTAACAAGCCCTATTCTCTGAAACAAGCCATTATGGACAGCCTATTTTCTACACTATTTTCCATCAACCCATTTCCTTTGTCTTCAGTTGCCCCTGGTATGTTTGAACAGATGTCACATAAAGATGTATTTAATCACATTAAAATCAAAGCCTTTGTTTAGATGCAAGCAAGCACTCCCAGTTAGTTCCCCACAGATCAAATATTTCAGGTTTGTACTTTATTGTTCAAATCTTCCAAGGTAAAACAGTTCCATCCAAGATTAATGCCAGTAATATTTCTGGGAAAGGTGATCCTGAATCATATTGTTTGGTGTTTTTGTGTTTTTATATAACCCACATGAGATCCTGTTGCTAAGCAGAAAGCAAAATCAATATAGAAGGCAAGCCATACCAGCTCATCTTTGAATTGCTGTAGACATTTCACTTTCTTGTAACTGCTTCTCTTTTAATGGTTTTCTCCCATAAAAATCTGACTTGACTTTGTGACTAGTATTTTATATTACACCGTGTTCTAGAATATATCACATAAGACATGCTATTTGGTACCACTTTGATGAAACTGCTAAGACAGGCATTATTAAATGACCTTCTATAACTAATGAATGAAATGGGATAAATTTTAATTAGAGACTCCTTCAGCTACTCTGCCAATATCTATATGTCTCTTTCTCCTCCACAGAAACTTTTGCTGAAATATGTTGCAGAAAAAGTCTTATTTTCAGTCACAAGAACGACTTAAACGCTTGCTCTCCACTTCAAATAAATAAAAAGTTTATTTTATTTTTCTAACATAGTACATTGAACAATCAATCTCCTGTGTCATAGCTGTCAGGAAGGGTCATGCAGGTGAGTGGAGCTCTTCCTTTGTAACTCATCCTTTCTCCTTCTCATGGGTCTGGCAGAAGTGTCCTGTTCAGGGCAACACGTCTGATGTGTTATAGTCACAGTAATTTTAGCCATGTTTTCTTTTGAATCATAGAATCATTTGGATTAGAAAAGCTCCCTAAGATCATCAAGTTCAACCTCAACCCAGCACTGCCAAGCCTGCCACAGAACTATTTCCCTTAGTCCCAAATCTTTAAACCCCTCCATGAATGGTGACCCCACCACTGCCCAGGGAAGCCTGTTCCAATACTTGACAAACCCTTTGCTGAAGAAATTTCTCCCAATTCCAAATTAAACCCTCCTTGGCATAATCTGAGGCCATTTCCTCTTGTGCTGTGGCTTCCAGATGTTTATCCTCCGTGGGGTCTAGACTTAGGTTATTGTTTTGGTGCGCTGTGTAGAATTGGCTTATGATATGACAGTGTTGCTGGTTGTGAAATTCACCTTGTCTATGTGTTCAATACTACAATCATCTTCATAAGTCATCTAGTGGAAAGGTTTTCCTACATCTGAATCCTTGCCTGAGGAAACAGACTTTGATAAAGCCATTGGGAAAATGACATGAGCCCTCATATTCTGGAGCCTACCCCAGCCAAGCATGAGGGAAAACTATCCTGAGCTCTGGCTGTGCTGAGTTCCTTGTGAATTGTGTCATCAGTCTCTGCCATGTGCAGATTCTCTGCTCCAGGGTCCAAAACTGGTCTTCAGGCCTCATTTTCCACTCCAGGGTGACTCCACCAGGGCAAAAGGAAAGTGGGTCTGAAACTCTCATTTGGAAATTGTCCTGCTGGGTAGGCTTTGCTGCAGCTCTCTGGCCAGCAGGGTGCTGCTGGCAGAGCTGGCTCATGCCTACTCCAGGCTCAGGTAGGCACCTGAGCTGCCTTGGTCTAGAAGTACTCTCACATTTATGCATTGCTCAGATGGCACCACGGACCTCCCTCTGTCAATTTGGCTGCTGCCTGAGCACAGTTCCATGACAGGAAGCCAAAGAGCATTCCCCCAGTGCTCAGAAACTCTTTTGTGGGGGTATGCTCCACCTGCTCATGACCTGCTCAGGGAACTCTGACAGCACTGTCCGTGCCATGTGGACCTGCATGGCTCTGAGTTGTGGACATGTCTGAAATGACCTGCCAAAATTGATAACAGCACAGTCCATCCTGAGCAGCAGCATGAGCAGCACAGTCAGTGATATTCCAGCACCTGAGCTGGTGCCTGAGTGGCCACAGTGCCCATCCTCAGCCACAGCAAGGAGGAGACTGGACAGGGAAATGTTGCTGACTGTCTGGTGTGTGCATCCAGACTCTGAGCTATGAGGACACTCGTGCTATCACACTGTACATGCACTTCAGCATGGTGTGGAGCTCTGGACAAACCCAATCAAACAAACAGCCTCGGTTGACCTTTTCCCTTCAGACAGTAGGCTTGACAACCATGCTGCTGAATCTCTTTTCTGCTGCAAAAAACAACTGCTTTACTTCTTTAAGCTGGAAATTCCTCTCAGCACTTGTGGGAAAAAAAAACAAACCCAACAACCCAAAAATATTCCATCCTGAATAC
Source organism: Cyanistes caeruleus (assembly GCF_971803275.1). Taxonomy (NCBI): domain Eukaryota; kingdom Metazoa; phylum Chordata; class Aves; order Passeriformes; family Paridae; genus Cyanistes; species Cyanistes caeruleus. The sequence continues at coordinate 5,443,998 of NC_141732.1, read as the reverse complement.
CCAGAACAGAAATAAATGTCTCATGATTGAGCAGATATAGCACAGCTTTTGCCAGATTAAAAGGATGATTAATTCATACACTTTATACTTACAAGTTATTTTGGAAAGAGCGTGAGCAATATATGCCTGGAAATTCCCAATTAGATTCAAGAGCATGTTGGAGTGAGCAAGCCCACGCCCACAGGAGCAGATGTTTGTTTGCACTGTCACAGTGTCATGCATCACCTACACAACTGATTTCAGAGATGAGAGGGGTGGTTAGATGGCTCTGTGATATTCAAAGTGACCGTGGCATTAATTTTAACATCGCACTTCTCAGAATAAACAGTTCTTGAAGAAAATTTCAGAACAAAATGCCAATGAGAGAGAGAAAAAAAAAAAATTTCTAACCCTGTTTCCTGAGTGGAGGTTTCTGTGCTGATATTTTTCTTGAAGCTAACAAAAGGCCAGGGGGGAGTGGAGGAGAAAATGGAGAAAAAAAAATGTTTAATGTGATATCAGACACCTGATAGCTTTTTAATGACTTCTGTGGGCTTTAGTAGGTTGGAGATGGTCTCTCATGCAGTTCTTTGGCCTCTCTGGCATCCTGGAATTCATTTCCCTTTCTGGATTCTGGGGCACTTGTGTGTCTGCTCCTCTGTCCATGTGCCACTTCTCCTCCTGCCTTGCCTTGCCTTCCCTCCTTAAACTGATGAAATTTAAGAGATGTTGTGTCAGCATCTTGGTGGTTTTTCAGGTTTCTTCCTTGAACAAAAGCCCACCCAAGTTGCCAGAGCAGTGGATGTTCCCAGACAGGCAGCCCGGTATCTCATTTATCTGTTCCATGCTCAGCAGGTGCTTGTGTACCCACACCATGGTGTCCATCCCTCTGGATGCCTGCAGATCCAGGGCAGGTGGTGGTCCTTGGAAAGGTGGGAGAGGCTGTCAGTTCTCCTTTCTACCTCTTCTTTTGGCCTGTGCAAACAGTGGAAGAGGACTAAGCACAGTCAAACACAGAACTGCAAAGCAGAATTTTCTCTGTGGTCTGCAAGGTAACAAAACTCTCGAATCCATTCACACATTTCTGGGATCAGTGTGCCAGCTCTTGGTTTGGAAAGAAAGCCAAAAATCATAGATCTGTTTCAACTGAATAAACAATGGCATCTGTTCTGGTTTTACAAATGCTAAGAATATCTTAAGGAGAAATCCCATTTTTTTATTTTTATTTTTTTAAATACATATTCTGACAGCATCCCATGATTCCGTTTGGGAGAATGGCAAGTTAAGAGATAAAACATGAAGACAGCATGATTCATCAACTTACTCTTTACAAGGAACAGAATTGTTATTTCTCTTTTATTCAGAGGGAAACTGGAGGAACACAGACATGCCATGACTTTGCAAGGACTATGCAGACAGATAAAATCTCAGCACTCAGGGGGGAAGCCAGTGCTTTATCCACACACTGATTAAGTTTCATTCCTCATATCCATTGGAAGCCAGTTTTCAAGCACTGAAATAGCCTAATTAGCTCATAATTTTTCCACTGGAGCAAGTTGTTTTTGCCCCCCTGAAGAGAGGAGAAGGTGGCTGTTTACTGACAAGCAATAATCACCACTGTTCAGAGCTTTGAAATTCCAGGCTCTACAGAGCACTTTGCTGATACCAAGCAAAAGTCAACAGATGTCCACCACCAGCAGCAATATATTCAATTTTGGGGAAGAAACCCCAGCAAACAGCAAATATTTGTATCTACTAAAACTTAATTTCTAGGATTTCCTTCAAAATACTCTTCAAACTAAGCTGAGGGCAGAGATAAAATAATATAGATATGTTAAGTCCCATCTTTGGTCATGCTGGCATCATTTTGGTTAAAATGTGGCCTTAGATTTGAATTTCCTCTTCCAAATCATGAAACCGTGGAATTAAATAAGCATTGAAACACCTAATCATAGAATCATAGAGTCATAAAATCATAGAATCATAGAATGGTTTGGGTTGGAAGGGACCTTAAAGACCATCCAGTTCCACTCTGCTGCCGTTGGCAGGGACATCTTCCACTAGGTGAGGTTGGTGAAAGCCCTTTCTAACCTGGCCTACAGCCTTTCCAGAGATGGGGTATCCACAGCTCCTCTGGAAACCTGTGCCAGGGCCTCACGACCCTCACAGGAAAGGATTTCTTTAAATGCCTGTTTCTCTTAAACCAAGCTTTCATCTAAAACCAGGAAAATGCATTGCTGAATTGCTTTGACAGCAGCCCTGCCTGGTTTTCCCTTGTGTGGCTCCAGGGACTGCCCACATCTGTGGGTTCATGCCCTGAGAAGAGCACAGAGACCCTCAGAATGCAGCAGCAAGGTTGCCAGCAGGTTTTTGGGAATGTGTGACCCCTCACCTGCCAGTGGTAACCCCATGTAACCCCCAGGTCTATTGCTGGATGCAGGTAAGGGCAAGAGCAGAAAGGGGCAAAGGTCTCTGCTCAAGGCATTTGGGTCATTGTGAATCCATTTTTATCTGCTGCAGTCCTGTGACATAAAAAAGTGCTTGATCCTGGCCTTTTCTTTTTTTATTTTTAAGGATTCATTGTGCTCTCTCAGGGCAATGCTGGTTCTGCCCTGTTTTTCTCTTCCCTTTGAACTGAAACAGATGAGAATCTCTGGCTCTCTGGATCCTTGTCTTCTGTGCTAATAAGGGAGCTGGAGAACAAGGCACAAGCAGGAAGGATGAAAAAAAAAGAAAAAAAATTGCATGAGAAAAAGCAGAAACCCTAAAGGCAAGTTTTTCATGTCAAGATACTTGTTGGCTGCTTATTTGGAGTGCTTCAATTTAAACAATATACAAAGGGCAGTGGCCTGAATCCTCCCAGTTGGAGCCTTGGGGAGACCAAGGGAAGTGCCACAGCTGCTGCTGCTCTATGCTACTGAGCAGACCACAAGATGCTCTTGTTTCAATTTATTTTTAGATATGGAAACCTCTGCTTCTCTCTGATACTCAACATTGCTTCACTGGGAGGGCTGTCAGAAGAAATTCAGTTTCTGTGCTCCCTTCCACTGTGACCTTATCATCTACAGCTCTGAGCTCTGCTCAACATTTCCAGCAAAACCTTATTCTCTAGACTGTCTTGATGGTATTTTTAAGCACTGACGCCACTCGTAAAATTTCAGAAAAATAAGATAATTAGTGCTGCTTGTAAGTAACTTTCAGGGAAAAGTCAGCTGCTCTGCATTCAGCATATGCTCAAGCAGTGTTCTTCAAATGCTGGAAATTTCATCTCCAGCTTCCTGTGGATGAACAGGTCACATCTAAATTGTGTCATAACTGAAGAGGCACCAGAATATTGCAGATATCAGAAACCTGCGGTCTGTGTTAAATATGGAAGACTAAAATTAGCACTGAAGAAAATAGAAAAGGTGAAGTGAGATTTGTGGTAAGAGCATCATGGTAGTGGAGGATACCTTCTGTCACTGCTTTTGGGAGGTGTGTTTACCAGGAACTTCTGTGTTAGCTCTGATCTCAGTTGTCATCTGCCATTGCTAAACAGTTTGCAGTTGTCCTCCTACCCCTGTTTCTAGGGGTAAACAGCACTTCTGAGCCCTTCTGGTTTCCAAAGCTGGTTGATGGCTTTTTGAGAGGAAAGGTGTGGATGAAGGAATCAGCCAGTGGTGGCCATCATCCACAGGATGTGGGGTCACTGTCAACATCTCCACTGCCCCATGGGCACCACTGGCCTGGCAGACCATTAACTTTCCCTGCTGGATTCATAAAAATTATCTCCTTCTTCTCAAGCATTGCAGTAGGCCCATGCTCCCCCATGCATGCTTGAAAATTATAGAAGTAATTAAAAATAATGTTCCAAACATGAAGGTAAGAGCAAAATAACCGAGCTAAGCAAGCTGTCAGATGAATATTATTAATTTATTTTTCAATGAGCCCTGATTCCTTTGAAATCTGTCATATGCTTGAAAGAAGACATTTCTTTCTGTACACTGAGTTTCCTGCCTAATTGCTGCAGCTAACCCATTTCAGGCAGGCTACCCTTCCCCTGCTTGCTCCCCTCGAGAGAAGCAACAGCTTGTTCTTATGAAGAAGCATTTCTCTTGATCTCTGTAGTGCCTCTCATCCTAATTGCAGCTATCTCATTTAAAACGTCTCCTTATCTTACCAATTAGAAATCAGCCCCAGGGTTTGATTCCTGTCCTCTCAGCTCCCCAGCAGGGAGCTGGAGGCTTGCAATCAAGCTTGAGCCTTGTTCCCTGTCTCCTGAGCTGACAGGCTGGTTCAGAGGGACTGATGAAGGCAGGAGATATTATTTGTGTAAGGTCCTTATCAGCAAACCCAAGACACAACCCACAGATGCCCACCTGCCAGCACTACAGCTGACAGGCTGTGCCATAATAGCTGCTCACTGTTACAGTGCTCTCTAACTTAAAAAAGAAAGAAAAGGAAAAATAAAATCAAGAACAAAAAAAGAGAAAAAAGAATATGGAAGGGAAGATTTCTGCATAATAAACACCTTCCACTTCTCAGCCTGGATGCACAGACATGTTTCTAATTCTTCCCCAGGGATGGGGAGCAGAAGGGTTGCCAGATGTGGCCATGGGAGCAGAACATTTTTGAAGTCACTGATGATGGCTAGCAGTGTTGCCTATGTTGGGCATGGGTGATAGAGACTGGGCACTGCCTTCCAGGGCCTGGGAAAAGCATGGTTGTCCTGCCTCCAAGGGCTGGGAGGACAAGGCATGCTTCCTCGAGCCTTCTTCAAGAGAGTACCTTTCCATTTCAGCCCAGACCTGCCTTTTTTCTTCCTCCCATATTTCCCCTTGGAGTCTGACTCAACAGGCCTGTTGTCTCACTGTAAGTCAGGATAATTTCTTTTTTATAAACAAAAAATAAACCAACCCAGATCTATTTATTTGAAACATACACACAAGTACAAGATTTACATATAACCCCCACTGATTGCCAAGGAAGATAAAAAAAGCCCCCAGCATTTAAAACCTTTTTCACTGATGGGAGAACAGTGCTTAGTATTCAGGACACCACATCTGAATACATTGAGTAAATTATATGTGCCAAACTATTCATGCTTCACCTGACTACAAGATTTACTCACACAACCAGCCACTGAAACGACATAATAAGCAACCTTCAGCGTATTTCCAGAATACAGATATCCTGGCTGGGGAGCCAGCCTGGCAAGATGGTTTGTGCTCCCAGAGGGAAGGGATCCACTTGTGTTGTTCCCTCATTTAGGGAATCCAAAATCTGGTATCCCAGGCAGAGCTGGTGTTTTATGCCTCCAGGCAACCCTTCTCTCTCAACATACAGAAATATCACTTTTTCCTTTTTCCCACCTGGGGTTCTTTCCTGCTCAAACAGGCTTAAGATGATTAAGTTGGATGTGTCAGTAGGTCATACGAAATGTGCACAAAGAACAGTGAGAAAGGGTTGGTGAAGGCAGCTTGGAAATGGGGATAAATAATCCTTGAGAGCAGAGAGCAGAACAGCGTTTGTGTCTCAGCAAATGGCAGGTCTGGTGAAGGCTGAGAGAGCTGGGGTTGTTCAGCCTGGAGAAGAAAAGGCTCTGAGGAGATCTTAGAGTCCCTTCCAGTGCCTAAAGTAGCTCCAAAAGAGCTGGAGGGGTATTTTGGAAAAGGTATTAGAGTGAAAGGGCAAGAATGGCTTTAAACTGACAAAAAACAGGGTTAGTTTAGATATTGGGAAGAAAATCTTGACTGTGGGAGTGATGAACCACTGGAACAGATTTCCCAGAGAAATCTGGCTGCCCCATCCCTGGAAGGGTTCAAAGCCAGGCTGGATGAGGCTTGGAGCAACCTGGTCTAGTGGAAGGTGTCCCTTGCCCATGGCAAGGGTGGGACTGGATGGTCTGTAATGTCCCTTCCAACACAAACCATGCTGTGATGCCATGATTCTTTAATCTGCATTTTGTTTTTCTCAGGCAAGTGAAGCTCCAGCCTCAGATGATGGGTGAGAAGAGCAAGAATCTAATTTCTATACATACATTCTGCATAGGCTGCACACCACACTTTTTGTATTTATTGAAGCATGATTTTCATGAGATGTGCCACCCTGCAGGGAAGCAGAGACTTAAGCTGAGATCATTAATCCTTAATACTAAGTAGATGCAGCTTGTTAGTTTGCATTTCACCATGTAATTATCTCTGCCATGAAGCATTCTCAGAAATGCCAGGCTGCTATTCCTCTGCACATCCAACCCGAAAAGACTGTGGAAAAGGGGGCAGAGGCCAATGACGTGATGCTGGGAGCATTGCTCACTCATTTGTGGGGTAAAAGCTCAACCATAGACATTTTATTCAGAAGCCTCTTTCCTGTCTGTGTCGGTGAGAACACACTGACAGCACCTCTGAAATTAACTGCAGATTGGAGCAATTAATCTGAATTTAAATACAACGTCTTCAAGGATTTCAAAGGCAATTAATGATCCTAAATCTAATTTTCCCAAATGAAGTTCCAGCAAATTCCTCTGGGATCCTCAGCCACAACCTCCCATTTCTGGGTCCAGGACTGGGTGCAGCACCCAGGTTTAACTCTGTTGATCTTCTTGTACAGTCTAATTTGCTCCTGGATTCTTCATTCCCACCCCAGGAACTCTCCTGAAGCATATGACAACATGATGCACAGGCCTACCCTCCCCCTTTCATCTTATTAATTGCTCCATTCAAAGCAGTCATTCAGCTCAGAGTTAGGACGCTTTGTGCAGAATTTTTTATTAAAATCTGAGTCTTGAAAGACAGTGACAGTTCCACCCTGGAGGATGGATCCCCCACTGAACAGACACAGCACAGGCACCTTGCCCTGTCTGCTTGTGGAAGCGTGAAGACGGGTTCACACTTGCTGGGAAGTGACAGTGACTCGACTGGGAGGGTGAACAGCCCTTGTGCCATTGGTTGGTAACCAACCAAAACTGTCTCCAGCCACAAAGGTTTTGCTAAATTTCCACAGGGCTCTGCAGGAGATGAGTGAACATGTTTGGAAAAATAAGTCTCTGCTCGTCCCTGGCCAGGTATGATGGAGGGAGCTGCTCTGGCACCGGCAGCCACAGCAGGACCAGAGGATGAATGAGGCAGCAGTCACTGGCTGGGGCAGGGGTAGCAAGGTGGAGGATGGGGAAGAGACAATACATGACAGGGGAGCTGTTATGCTGCTATGACCTCCCAGAATAATGTTAGGATCCCATTTCTGAAACAGTGTTAGGATCTGATTATCAAAAGATGCCTCTGCTGGAATTAAGGTGCAAAGAGGACTGTATGCCAAAGCCAATAGTATGGGTTTTATTTAACAGTAAATGTGAGGTAGAGAAAGGGATGGAGGGCGGGAGAGAGAGAGAGACAGATTAAGTAGATAGTCACCACCCCACAGGTTCCTGTGGTGTCCTGCTGGCCTCTCTTCCTCTGCTCAGTGGAGAGGGTCCCCGAGTGTTCTTCTGGAGGTACCAATTTTATATAGTTTGACCCCAAGGTACCCACGAGCCGTACGAGCTGTTCCCACAGCTTGGGATGGAATATGTGTAAACAGTTGCTTCCTTTCCCACAGTTTGCCATGGTGGGAATTTTTGTCTGGATGAGTTACCCAGATCTGCCTCACCAGACCTGGCATCTTCCTCTTGTTCCCTCCGTGTTTTTCACTCAGGCAGCTCAGTGGAATCTTGTCTGGTGTGCTAATTCCAAGCCTTTCACCTCCGTGTAGGCCTGAGATGAATGCCTTCCTGCTTGCCATCTGTGCCTGTTGTGGCAGCTCATCTTGCTGGAATGTCCTCCTCTGACAGTGCTTTGGGACGAATTGATGGCATTCTTTATGTCCTGGCAGGTGCAGACAGGGATCCAAAGCCTGGGAGGACCTGTCAGGCTGCGGGTGACTGCGAAGCCACTGGCTTTGCTGCCCAGCTGCTCCTCTCACTCTTCTGCAGAACACAAATCATCTCCTGGTGCAGATATTCTGTGCCTTGCCTTGTCCAGACAGCAAATTACCACAGAAAACACAAAGCAGTTTTTGTTCTTCATATCCATTGGAAGTCAGTTTTCAAAATAGCTTACTTATTTGAAATACCTTACTTAGCACGTCCTTGATTTTTCCACTGGAGCAAGTTGTTTTTTCCCCCCTGAAGAGAGGAGAAGGTGGCTGTTTACTGACAAGCAATAATCACCACTGTTCAGAGCTTTGAAATTCCAGGCTCTACAGAGCACTTTGCAGATACCAAGATGCCACCAAATATCAAATCCCACCTATGGTTATGTTGACATTATTTTGGTTTATAAGTGACCTCAGGTTTGAATTTGTCCTCCAAAATCATAGAATCATAGAATTGGAAATGCATTGAAGCTTCTAGTCATAGACACATAGAGTCACAACATAAAATCATAGAATGGTTTGGGTTGGAAGGGACCTTAAAGACCAACCAGTTCCACTCTGCCTGCTACTGGCAGAGACATCTTCCCCTTGATCAGGTTGGTCAAAGCCCTCTTCAACCCGGCCTACAACGTTTCCAGAGATGGGGTAGGGACAGCTCCTCTGGAAACCTGATGCCAGTGCATCACCACTTTCACTGCAGAAAACTTGTTTTCCCCAGTCTGAATCCTTGGGGATTTTATCTGTGTTACAAGTGCAGTTAGGACAGCAGTTTTGCTCATAGCCCCACCTTGCACCCATCCCTCCCACATCCCACCAAGTGCCAGAGGATGCACAGAGCTGCCACTATCTAACAGGAAAAAACTTCTTTTTGCAAGATCCCTCTGCTTGCCCTGCCACAATGAAAACATCAGGGGAGGAAATCTGGTGCTGCATGACTCAGGGGCGATCTGTCAGGCGAGCAGGTCCACCCCTGCCAGCCTCTCTCACCCAAGCTGCTTGCTGCAGGCTGCTGCATGACATCCCCACAAGTCTGCGTGTCACCATCGTGATATAATCTCCTTCTGCAGAAATTTAATTAGCACACTGAAAGGGCTGACCTTTCCCAAGATTTTATTTTTCCCACTGTGCTAAAAATATCCCACTGAATATGTCAATAGTATCCTTCATTGTGCAAAGCACCCTGATAGACTGTTGTAAGGGGAGAGGAATTTTTAAATGATGGTTTTGTAGAGAATGAGAGAAAGAAGCTTTTAAATACCCTTTAAAATGGGCAGCATTATTTGGAACCAAAATTATTATGATTGCCCTACCCAATTAAAAAAACAAAGCAAAAAAAAAAGAAACAAAACAAACCACCCCCCCCATCAGCAGCAACAACAACAACAAAACAAAACAAACAAACAAACAAAAAAAAACACAAAAACACCACAGAAAAGCACAGCATCTTTATCATGGTGCATTTTACAGCAGGACTAGTAATCAATATTGTAAGGCGTTTTACAAAAGAATTTTATTTCTTAATCCATCACTCAAAGATAAAGGGGCCAGGAAAATTAAACTGGTTTTCCAAAGCCCATCCCACAGGCTGTCCATCTTGCAAGTTCTGTCTACCAGGACAGAAATCTGTTTCTTTATCACTTATTAATGTTGCATTTGCCCCCACTGAATGAGCACCGGCTGAGGCTGTTCAGAGTGCTAAGTACCTATATATATACATACATGTATAAAATGAAACTTAGATGGTTTTAGAGTATGGGCTGCCTACATGGAATTTGCTGGTGATCACACTGCCTCATGACCAGTGATAATTTCCTGCTGGAAATCTTAGTCTTCAAAGCTGTCAAGATGAGTGAAATATTCCATATTTCCAGATTTAGCATAGTTATTATACATATTTATATAATAAAAAAACATCTATTCTTTTCAGTTGTCCCTTTTCTACTATCTTCTTGTGAAAGAAAGTAGCAGCTGGATGCTCCAGCTGAGCCAGGACCCTCCTCTGTCCCCACAGCAGGTAGTGGGAAGTTCATTCTGAGCTCACAAAGCTCAAATCTTCAACTCTTTGACACTATGTAAACACCTCTCCTACAAAGTAAACACACACTTCAAATGGGGAAAATGCTTTTTCTTATGTATTTATGGGAATATTATTTACATATTAGGCAGTGCTAGTCCTAAGACACAAAACTTGGCTCAGAAAAGTTAGTGAATTTTACAGGTGAAATAGACGCTTAGATTTTCTCCTGCACCCTGCTTTTGAAAACTCTTACATATTATGCTTCTTTACAATAAAAGGTAGGAAAAGAAAGTGGATCTACACTTTCAGGATTATAACTTTTGGTGGAATGAAAAAATAGTGAGCATCAAAAGTCTGTGCCATGTCCATGTAAGTTATAAGAGTGACTCAAACCAGCTTCACCTTGGCATCATAAAACTGGCATCAAGCATAACAGCCTTCCCACTTGCTGGCAGATATTTATGATGCCTTTTTTAGCTCTTCTGGCATTGCTCAGGGAATAAAACAGCAGTATCTTGACTTGACATCTTATTTTATTGCTTCTTCTTGCAGAAGTTTGGAAGCCTGAATGGCTGTGAGATAGAGAGGAAGGCAGTGCTCTTTATCCAGGGGCAACAAAGACAATTTCCATCTCTTGGACATCAGCAAGGCCACAGGCAGCAGGGAGGACAGGGATGTCACCAGGATCCTTTTAGGGATGCTTCCCCTTACCAGCTTCAGGCTATTCAGAACCAAAGCTTCAACTCAAAACCCACCTCCTCCTTGGGGTTTGAGTTTCTCTGTGCCAAAGAGGAGTTTTACAAATAGGCTGCAAAGTGTTTGCCTGCCTGGCCCTGCTGTCAGCATTGTGCTGACACAGTCTTTCAGGTTTTACTGATCTGCTCTCAAAGTTGCCACCCTCATGGCTGGTAAAGAGCTCAGGCAATTTAGCTGTTTGTTGTTGTTGTGGTCTCTCGGCCCCCTGAAATGTTATAAATGTTTGTATTTTCAGTGCACCCAAAAAAGGACAACTTTCTTCTGATTTTTGTGGTCATTCCAAGGTTACACAGCAGCCCAAAGCAAAGTCATGGAGCAGCTGTACCCAGTGAGTCTTGGTGACATTACAGCATAAAACCGAATGAGGATTTTAGCAGGTATAAAACAAATTAAGGATTGATTTGAACACGAATGATTAATCCACCCTGAAGGATTTGCACTTCTCTTTATACAGCACCTAAATATTTGTGATAATGCCAGATTCGCGAAACACGAGTTGCACACATTAGCTGTAGCACCACAGTTTTTGATATGTTTTGGAGGGGATAATAGGGAAGAATCTGCTTCTGAAGGCACTCACGTTTTTCTTGGTTGACTGATAACCTTTTTATCAGCTCAGTGGGGCTGTAAAAGAAGATGCCTGCTCCTTCCACGTGAAGGCAGGAGCATCCCCTTGTTCAACCGTCCCCTCATGCTGAGCAGCACTTGGCAGATCCCCAGGAGATGGGTTAAGCTCTCCAGCACTGACCTCTTGGTGCAGGAAAAATGATAGCAGGACCAACAAAAACTGGAAGCAACATGGTATTTTTCATGAAATTGTGGATGCTCATTTAGTGTGCTGCTCCACTCAATCAAGACGCTGTTAATTTAAAATTAAAATGGGAACTGATGTTGAATTTACCCTTCAATTCTTTCCCTGAGGATTGATAGCATCCTGCAGGCTTGAAAGATCTGCAAAAGCAATTCATAACAATAAATGTCATGCATCAGACATCACATTTGGGGTGGTGCTGCAACTCAAAATGTAGCCCAGCCAAAAATAGAAATATGTAGTTACTCTAGCAAGATACACCTGACCATTTATCTCCTGGGCAGTTGCTCAAATTCCTGCTTGAAGGCAGAATTTAATACCAGGGTATGCAAAGCAGAGAAAAACCTTCATATGCAGAGAGAATAAGTGTCAGGTACTGAGGATAAATCAAGGAGGCTGATGTAATGACAATTAGTCATTTTTCAGATATCCTTTGCATAGCCACTTTTCAATAAAATCCCTATTGGTTTATGGAGTGGGAACTTCCACAGAAAAAGATATCTAAACTCATCTCAAAGTCATCTTCAAGAATGTTTAAAGAATTCACAAGGGGCAGTATTGAGGAGGCAGAGCTTGCTGTCCCTGCTCTGGTGGCTGATGTCCTGCAGCAGCCACTGACCAGCTGCCATTTGTAGACATATTTGGTCTTTTTATTGTGGTGTTTCTTTTGTTTTTGTTTTGTTATTTTTGTTTTGGGTAAGTTGGTTTTGTTTGTTTGTTTTTTAAAGGGGCTCTTACTGTGTAAGGCTTTAATATTTTAAAATGAATAGTAAATAAATTTCCCACACATTATCGACTATATATTATCATAAAATTTCATAATAATAATAATAATAATAATAATAATAATAATAATAATAATAATAATGATGATGATGATGATGATGATGATGATGATGATGATAATAATAATAATAATAATAATAATAATAATAATAATAATAATAATAATAATATAGACAGCTCAGCCATCTCTGTATCTGGCTTGAGTGAATGTGGGTTGTAACCTTCTCACCTTCTCACCCAGAGGATAGGATGGGAAACCTCATGCACAGTTCACTTCAGGAAAATTTCTTTTCACTAATTTTTCCTGCAGGATCTTCATAGCTGTCAGTGATCTGCTCTTATTTAACCAGCTAAAATCAAAAGGTGGAGCTAATGCTTGATATTGTGTCAGAGCCATCCTGAAATTAATCATTTATGGTAAATTTGCTGTAAGCCACCAAATCAGTGAAGACAAATTCCAGAAAAATGTGAGCATAAATGTAAGTCAATTAAATTGTACCAGAAAAGCATAGGAATGGCTTGCATAAAATGTTTAATGATAAATTATTTATTTTAGTGTGTGATTACATTGTTTATTTCTTATTTCCATCCATGATATCGTGGCTAAAGCTCTTGAAAGAAATTACTTCTACTGTTTTTACCATTATTTTACTGCTAACATTTTTTTTTTTTACAGAGTAGACCAGTTGTGCTTGTTTCCTCACACATACCCTTGTTGATGGTGCAAGAGACACTTTCTTTTCATTCCACAGGATTTTTTTAAATCCTGGGATGATTTTTAAGATCAAGCACCAAGAGCCCTCTCCCACTCTGACGCCAGAGCTCCTTTGTCCCTCATCTCTTAGTAAGAAACAATGAGTCACTTTCTGACTCTTCCCCAGCACTTGTGTCTGCAGAATAATATGAATTAAATATTTATGAAGAGTTCTGCATAGTCACAAAGTTACTGTGAAGATCACACACATTGGAAAAAATGTGGTGAGTGCACTCTGATGCTGTGGTTGTGTAATATCAGGTAGTCCTATTGTAAAAGGGTTATTTGTAAAAAAACAGTGTTTTAATTCCCCATGTCCAAGAAAATGGTCAGTGATTCAATGAGATGGTCACTGCATTAACTGCCTTCCCAAAAATTCAAAAATCAAGACCTATGTGCAATAAAGAATGGTTTTCTCATAACCCATTTATTAATGGTCAATAAGTTAAATATCAGGAAGTTATGTTTGCTTTTACTCCCAAAAAAGCTGTCTGTGAATGCTGCTCTCCCAAGAAGGCTGATGATATTTTCACAAGGATGCATTCACAACAAATCCCCTTGGCCCAGGACTGCACACACTCTGTTTTAAGGGGGTTTGTTTCCCTTTTTTCCCCTTCTCTGTTTTGGTTTTTTTTTTTTTTTGGTGCAGAGAGGATTCTGCTTTATAGGCTTTATTTGCTAAAGAGTTGAAAATTTATGGACCAGGTAAAGACAACATTTCTTTTGCCATTTTACTTTATTACAATCTGCTCTTGGGTTCCAGGATATTTAAAGAAATGCTTAATCTGTCTGCTGCATTACACCAGCTTTTCCTGCACTAGTATGGATACTAATACACCCTTTACTTCACTTTTAGGATTATTTATGTGAAATGTCTTTTTCTCTTCCTAATAATCCTTTCTTAATTGTAACACAAACTACAAAGACTTGTACTTTGTATAAAGTATAAATGGTTCATATCGACCCATCCAAGACCTTCTGAGACCACAATTAAACGGTTTTTATCAACTATTTTGAAGTTCTTTCTCTCTCTCCCACCAAAAAAAAAGGAAAATAAAAAGGCCTGAGGTCATTCCATTTTTCTATTGCTGTTACTGTGCACTCTGGAGAAAAATGAGGAGTTAAAGGCAAGCTATACTTGAACAAGAATCATTTTTGCTATATGCAGACTTCAAGTTAAGATGCTTTAGAGCAGTTCCCATTTTTCTCTGCAGTTTAATATAACCTTGGTACAAGATTTTATTAAAGTAAATCTAAATATCTTCATTTTGCTATTGGACACAAATTCAGTTACACCCAACAAGCATAAGGCTGATTGATGAGCAAGAAATAAAATGAGAAAATATGGATGCTAAATCTGAACCAGAGTGCCTGTAGTTATTACAGGCCACATAGCTCTCAGGCCTGACTGAAGGCTAGTCTGAGAAATTCATGAGAAGGAATTAAAACAATTCTCAGAGATACTAAACAGCCTTGCAGGTGTTGTTTTGCAGCTTCTTGTTTCTCCTTGCAGGAGAGAGTCAGGGGGGGCAAAGTGCCCCTGACCAATGATGGTGATGTAGTACTTTGTTAACCAATAAGAGTTTCTTTTCTGTACTTTCCACGTATCTGTCTATAAGACAGGGCTGAAGCAATAAACTAGGAATTCTCATGTTGTGACTCCCTTGAGAGTCCATTGTCGTTCTTTAAAGCCGTTCCCAATCGGAACGACAAGAAAATGGATCTCATTATGGACACCCAATAACTGACGTAGGATTGACTCTCTTGCCCAAATCTCTTTTATCAACATAATCAGGTGTCTTCCCAAAGCAGAATGCAAGGAGTGCAAATGGCGCATTAAAATTATTTAGGAGGTGCATATAGAGAATTAAATTTTCTTTAAGAGCCCTCACACTATGAATCTTTACCTCCACAGATGTACGACTGGAGTCACGAAAGGTCACCATCAATGTTCTGTTATCATGATTTCTTTTTGGGAGTTTTGGGGGACCATCTAAAACTCTCTGCTACATGGCCCACCAGGAAGGCTGTCTGTTCTCACTCTTAAAAGCAGTAAAGGGGTTGATGTCACCCTGTCCAACCAGGAGCCATTTTTATAAGAAATCTATTTGATCTAATTAAGGCTGTGTTTACCCTTGGAATAAAGTGATGTGTTTCTCCTTTCCCGTCATCTAAACATAAGGACAACAGAGATACGGCTGTGGCTCCTCTCTGGACATTGTTTTTTTTGGCTGTTGATGTGTCTTAACTCTTGTGCACGTGTAAAGAAGGTAAACAGGGTTTTAGAGGGGTTTGGAATGCAAGTCTGGTGAGGAGTGGCCGATGGAGAAGAGCTTGTTTAGCCTGGAGAAAATGAGGCTCAGTGGGGATCTTACCACCCTCTGAAAAAAGGTTGTAGCAAGAGAGAAATTGGCCTCTTCTCGCAGGTAGGTGAGCAACAGGATGAGGAAATGACTTCAAGTGGCAGCAGAGGAGGTTCAAATTGGATATTAGGAAAAAATTCTGCGCCAAAAGGGTAGTTAGGTGTTGGCAAAGGGAAGCAGTGCAGTCACCATCCCAGGGGAGAATTTAAAAGATACATAGAACCAGCACTTGAGGACATGGTTTAGTGGTGGCCTTGGTAGTGCTGGGGCTATTTAAGATTGATGATCTTAAAGCTCTTTCTAACCTGAATGATTCTGTGCCTCTGTAATTTACACCTGGCACAAGGGCAAAGGCTGTAGTTCATTGCATGGCCTTTATTAACCAGATTATTCACAGCGGGTTTGTTTCTCCTAAAGTGGAAGGAATTGCTGTTCCTTCAGCATGGGGATCAGCAGAAGAGCTTGGTGTTGCAGTTGGCCATGTGTGCCTGCTCAGGAAATGTGTGGAATGAAGATGGAGAGAGCGGGAAAACAAAGAATTGGCTGCTAGTCCTAAGGGACTTCAGAATTCCTGCACTGACACTTGTGTTCACTGCCACTAATATTAATAGAGGGAACATACGTGGTTACCTTGATTAATATTAATAGAGGGCTAGATGGATAAGATAGCTGCCCTATAAATATTAAATACAATGGGTTTTCTAACTCCCATGAAGACCCCAGGTAAACGCAGGCAGGAGGACACCAACACTACTCTCAAACATGCATCAAGGATAGGAACATTTTAGCTTGCTAAGCATGCCTATTGCTTTCCCAATAACTACATCAATAAAATTCCCATTTGCCTGATGTAGAACATCCATTTCCTCATGGGTTGTTGCCAATTATGGTGAAGAACAGATCAATGAAGTAAAATTATGGGATCCATGAATGTTAAAAAGTTGCACATAATTTACAGGCCATGCTTAATTCCATCCTGCTGGAAATAAGTCAGATATATAAACCAGCCTAACTACCATGCTCTGCAGATCTTAGGAAAGCCAAGCCAAATTTCTGCATTTGGTTAAGGTATAGAAAGTATTGTCCCAATATTTTTAAAGCAATCAGGAGATATGGACATGGAACAAGATTTATGACTCTGATTATCTTTTTTCTTGCTGACGTAAATTAGTCTTCTGGGAAATGAAAGTTATTTCTCAACATGCCCTTAATGGTCTGAGTCAGAGCTGTGGATGATCTGTCTCCTACAAGGGTTTTATAGTTAAAACAGAGGTGAGAGCTTCCATTGCAAAGGACAATAGAAGTGGGAACTGAAATATTTAATGAGTGTGAGCTCGTCCTGCAGTGTGTCACCAGCACTACAGCCTAGCAAACAGGGCTCTGGATGGAAATAGAGTGTTTGCTTTTCCGTTTGGATCAGGTCGATGGATTGTTCCAGCCATTGACATTATCTCTGCAAACAAGGAATCATGCCGTGGACTGGCAGTCAGGGTTTTCAAGGTAATGAAAGTTGCTGGTGCCTGAGATCATCCCTGACCCCGTGTCTAGGGTATGGGATGACTGATGCACTCCCACATCCCTTGTTCTGATGACTGGGCTGATCCTCCCAGCTCTGCAGCTGGCACCTGCCCGGGGTCCCACCTCACCAACACAGATGATGCTTAGTGCAGGGGACCAGTTTTGGAAAGAAGGGAGCTATGAAGCCAGGGCATTCCCAAGATTCATGTTTCTTCATGCTGTAACCAGCCCGTGTATATAACATGTAACATCTTAAGTAGAGCTGCAATTGTAACCACACAAACAGGTTTGTATGGCCACCTGCAAATGAGCTGAACTATGAGGAAAACCTCTAGAATGCATTCAGATGTGCTTATCTCTTTGCCAGTGGGACATCTCTTCTCTTTGCCAGTGGGAAAGAGACAGACATTTCTCTTCTTTGCCAGTGGGAAAGGATTTCAGGATAAAACACAAACTTCTTGGGTAGTTACTACAATATGTAACCTTGGCCTGAAAAGGAGTTACAAAAGTGGAGATCAGATGCTGAAATAAGATGATACCTGGCAACACAGGAAATTGCCAGCTGACCCTAAATGTTCCTGTTATTTGGCTTCTCTAGAGTGATTTTAAAAACAAGAATTGGTGTCAGGGTACTTTCACAAACAGTTTGATTGAAATGTCATTGATGGAGAAGATGAGGAAAATTAATATCAGATTTTAAACCAGACAACATGACAGCCCATGCTCCCACTCATTGGTGCAATGGGGATGGCTTGGACTTTGGTTCAAGAGATCCCCAGAGGTAAATCAGCATGCAGCATCTTCTCTTGTCTTCACAAGTGGCTCCCACTTGTCCTGGTGAGGCTGTGATAGCCCCACACCAAGAGTCTGCCATAAGCATCACTTTTACAGGGAAGGGCCAGTATGCATACCATGAATGTTCATATTAATAGAAACTCTAGTGATGATGGTGGCTAGGCTTCAACAGGCAATCATCAGTGGTTATCAATATTGGGTTCTCACTGCCCTCCAATGAGCCTTTTGCCATTCAGATCTTTCCCCTGCTCAGCCTCTTCTCAGAAGTTACAAGTAACAGGACAAGACAAAAGGACCTAAAGTTCTTCCAGAGGAGTTAATTTGGATGCTAGGAAAAATTTCTTCACTTCAAAGGGTCGTCAAGTGTTGGAGCAGGCTTCCCAGGATGGAGCTACCATCCCTGGGGGGATTTAAAGAACATGTAGATGTGGCTTGGGGAATACGGCTTAGTGGTGGACTTGGCAGTGCTGGGCTAGTGGTTGGGCTCAATGATTTTGGAGGACTTTTCCCACCTATTCTTAGAAGAATTTTCTGACCTAAATGATTCTGTGATTCTCCTGCTTTTGTTCCCTGCTTTGCCTGCCAGTGGAGGCAGCGAGGCTCTTGGTGAGCTCAGAGGCTCTTGGTGAGCTCAGAGACTCTGCACTGTCATGATGATCGAGGGGAGTGCTTGGATTCAGCATGTGCTCAGCCTGAACTAACTAACTCTCATTTATGCAATGACCTCATGAGATTTTTCCTGCAGCACAACATTTTATTGACTTCACCCACAGTTATTTTCATGCAAAGAAACCCTACTTATATTCCTAATACTTTTTCATGCATTTAGACAGTAAGTTTTAATCTGGTCCTGGCAGAAAGTACTATGTGTCTTAACAGCCTGCTCTGTGAGGAATGGCAACAAATTCAACACTCTGTGCTGTTTCTCCTGATGAATTATTTATCTCCACTTATTTCTCAGGAAAAAAAAAGAAAAAAAAAAAGATGTAGATTCTGCCCACCTACAGAGTCCCTTCTAACAGAGCTCTTCCTCCTCTCTTCTGCTGAAGTTGCTGCAAAACAAACTCATGGAGCTGACCATCCCCACCACCAGATGTTTCCTGACAGCTTTCACCTGCCCTGAAGGAGGGGAATGCTTCCAGGTCATCCCAGGCTTTGCAAAACAGGCCCAGTGCATTCTGTCATGGAGCTGGGTCCTGCCATGGCACTGCACAGTGCTAGGAAAGAGAATGAGGCCCAAAAATACATGTATGAATTCTTAAAAAAGAATTTTTAAAAAAAGAGTAATTTTTACTGTTTGTGCTAATGGTTTCTATTCAGGAATAATTTCTTCCTTTTCCTGTACCATTTTTCCGTATCTTATATAAATTATGCCACCTCCTAATCCCCATAAAACATGTGACAAAGCTTTCACAGACTTTGATGGGCTCGGAAACAGAGCAATTTTAAACAGAGGAGCACTAATTAACCCATTATTCAAACGAGGCAGAAATCCTTCCACTGCTGTGGGGAGCACAGTGATGCTCCTTGGGGAGCACTGGGGGCTGGATCTGTCTCCCCTTCCCTGGGCTGGGAACACAGGGCCAGGGCTGTGGCCCAAATCCTGGTGTTCAGCTCCTTGGCCACTGCTCTTCCCACTCCTGGGAGAGCCTGGGAAAGAGAGGCAGCTCCAGTGGCTTGTCCATGCTGCTGAGGCACAAATCAGGGAAATTAGTGCTTGTAAAACAATTCAGTCTCTTCTGGTCAAGGTCTGCAGAATGCTGCAGCCCCATTTTCACCAACAGGGAGTACAGAGTACATCACATCATCTCATGTGGACTAGGGACTTCCCTAACCCAATTTGTATAGAATTTTCTATAAAACACTAAAAACTGTCTTTCACAACCATGCCTTGGAGGCAACATTGAGAAAACATCAGCAGAAATTCAGCAGAAATTACTGACAGGTCCTCCTGATCTTCCTAAAGGCGATGGGGCGTGAGTTACACTTTTCACAGAGCCAGTTTTCCTCAAGAAACGCAGCAATAAGCACTGGATACCCTTTCCATGGCACCAGTGCAGTTTGGCTGTCCTCTGTCAGGCTGTGCAGCTCTGTCTGAGCCGTGTCTGGGAACAGTAGGAAAGGACAGGGGTATTTTTTAGGTTTTTGCAGCTTGACAGAAGAGAGAATGGGGTTGGACAAGCCTGCAGAGATATGACTGCAGCTTTGCAGAAGATCATGGGAGATTTGAGGCAATATAAATTGAACAGTCATGGAAGGGACTATGAAATAGGATTACTAGGAAGAAGCATTTTCTGCAGAGAGGGGAATAAAACTTAAATGAAAGTGGACCTAAAGGAGAATTACCAGAAGACCAGCAGAGATGACAGGCAGTGTTGTAAGGTATATCTCAATCTCTGAAGCATGATGTTAGTATACCTCCACAAGTTTAGAAGCAAACATTTTCACCAGTTTCAGTGAGGTCCCTTTTTAAACCAAGCTTAGCCATAGTGAAAATGAGGTTTAGTAAATCATCTCAGCATGCAGAAACTAAACTTTGTGATACCTTTTTCAGGGCTGGATGCAGACATAGCCAGCAAGAATGCTCATACTGTGTCTATATTCACAGATTCACAGACACAAGGAATCATAGAATACTTCAGGCAGGAAAAGCCCTCTAAAATCATCAGCTCCAGCTGTTAACACAGCCCAGCCAAGCCCACCACCAAATCAAGTCCCCATACACATCTTTATGTGCCTGCATCAGGGCTTCTCCAGGTCCCTCCAATGCCCACTGAAACCCAGTAGCACTGTGTCTGCTGTCAACAGGAGGACCCTGGCCCACAGAGTCTGACCACAAGTAGGGCTGCCCCAGCATTACGAACCCTCTGTTCAGCAACCAGCTGCTGAAATTCCTCTGATTTATTTTCAGAAGTCTGGCTACCAGTATAATGGGAGGGAAGCAAAAAATGGCTTTCTTTTAAGTGAAAAGCTGTTTACACATCATCCTGGTGTACCCAAGCCTGTAGCCATCCCTGCGAAACAGCCACATCCCTTGACTTGTATGCAGCAGAGAAATTCATCACACAACCAGGAGGACAAGCCAGCCTCTCTCAGTAACAGCTCTCCCATGGAGCTTTAGGGAAAGGGCTGGGGAAGAAGATGCTGTGTCAGGCTGGCAGCATGCAGAGAGGCAGCTGAGGCTCTGCTAACAAGCCATGAACGTACCCACTGATTAAAGAAGACTGGTGAGTAGAGCAGGTATTCCTCCTCCTTCTTAGCAAATTGATCCATTTTCCAGAGAGTGACAGCAGGGAGGTAATAGCTTCATCTTCCATCTTCTATTAAGAAAATAGGAATAGCTTGAGCTGTGTTTCTTACAACAGTCTGGAGCATTTGCAAAGGTCCAGGGCAGGATAAAGAAAAATTTTTGCAGTTTGGCACCACACATTTCACATAGTCATGTATGACAGAATATATTTGTAGTGTATGAGAAGTTAGACAGGAAATATAGCATAACATCTGCAGGGAAATACTTGGTGCTGAAAGAGAAAAAGGTTCCATTAACTATGAGATGCCCCAAGGAAAGGATTTCAGGATAAAATTTATTCTGTAGCACCATCCCAATAACTCCAAAATGCAAATCACTTGCAGAGCCAGTGGTGAAGTTCATTTGCTTTCCAGTTGTGTTGCCTCTGCAAATGATGCAAATGATCAATGAGGCTTCACAATAAAACCTCGAATGATTAATAATGCAAAGCAGACACAGAGTGAAGACACAGTAATAATTTATATAGGCTTTATGAATGTCATACTTTGTGGGAGATATTTTCCTTTTTATTTCAAAGACAGCATGATGTGACCTGGTATCAGTTTTCTTATCCTGATTTGAGCAAAATATCTGAAAAATTCAGTTTATACAAGGGAAGGAGCTAGCACATACCAATGGTCTTTTTCTGTCTGTAAGACCTGTGTATTTCAGTAAATGCTGCAAATCAGGCAATATCATTCAGCTGTAGCTCCAGGACAGAGATCAGACTTGTGTTGCTCTGAGAGAGGAGCAGCTCTACTTTATCATCATCCAGCTGTAATATCTTGGAGGCTGTTTTCATCAGGAATCTGAAAAGAAGCATGGCCCTTCTGGGATGGGAACATGCTGTCTGTGCTGTCAGGGTCTCAAAGGAATTCAGGCTGCTTAATTTCCAGCTCTAACCCCAACACCTCTGGTCACAGCAGCCATGCTTCGTGACCTGCTGTTTTCAAAGACACAGGGAATTCACATATGGTGAAAAGGCCAATTTAAGCATCCTTTTAAAGACAGACAATACCCAAAGCAATGCTGGAAACCAGCTGAATCTTTCCCAGTATACTCATCATTGCTAAACGTGTTTGTTTCCTGAGCTGTTACTTTCCTAAAGCAAAACCTATCTTACATTCTTAGCCTAGTTTCCTAAAGAGCTTTGAACCCTGTGAAACCTTTTTTTTTTTTTTTTCTGATTTTCTATTTGTACAGGATGTACAACAGACCCAATGGCAGCAGGTAGGTCTATACTTGGAATAACTTTTCCCAGTTGTTGTTAGAACTGGTATTATTCAAAATGAAAACTTCCTTCAGAGTTTACAATTTATTAGCCACCAGAGGACACTCTGCTTGGTTTCCTTCCTAATTTGTTTTTGATGGCCAGAAAGGTTTTTTGGTACCTAAAAACAGTCTGAAGCCTTTCTAGATTCATCTCATGATACCTTCACATGTACATCCCTTAACATCTAGCAAGGCAGGCCCTTCTGCAGCAATCTTATTGGAAATCAGTAGGAAAGAACTAGAAGGCACAAATCTGAGAACCCAAGCTTGATTGACTGCCAGGATCAAGGAGCACCCTGTTTTACAGGATTTCATTTGGGAACTTTTTACCTTTAGGTTTAAAATTATTATTGTCTTAAGAGGATGGGCAACCTTGCTAAGATGAACAGAGCTCGTGCTTAGGCCAGCGTGTTTTCTTCTCACTTGCTTTTGGGACTGAGCTTATTCCTGTGGAACTGCTGATCCTGTGTGTTCACAGACCCTGGGAAGTGGGCATTTACCTGGCCCTGAGCCACTAGGAATGAAGTCCACCTACTGTGCACTTGAAACCATCCTGAACAAAGCGGGGACAACCACAGCAACGCCCCTGTACTTCTCCTGGATCATCACAGCGTGTCACCCTTGCTCCACGTGTTGCTCTGCTGGGTTGCACTTGTTAGGAGATGAAAATTGGATGAACCAGCAGAGCAGGAGGGCAGTTATCATGCTGGAATCTTCACTGCCAGCTGGCTTGCTCTCATTCAGCTCTTCCTCTTTCCAGGAGAATATGCAAACATTGGGCAAGAGCTCAAAAGTCCTTACATATGTGGGTCCTTCCTTGTCCTCAAAAAATCCAAATAGTTTGAAAAGAAAAGAAGAAAAAAAAAAAACCCTGTAGCATGTACTAAAGATTAGAAACTGTAGATTGCAGGCAAATGTAGACATCATTAGCACATGACCATGACCCGAAAGTGTTTCCTGCAGTCCAGGTTACTTGCTGACACTGGTGCTTCTAGTTTGGCCATAAAAAAACAAAATGAAAGAATCAGTTTTATCTCTCAAACTGTTTCATGCAAACTAGACACAGATTTAGTTTCAATGCAGTGACAAGCAGCAGAACTGCAGAGGAGAGCTCTGACCACAGCACAAGTATTTCTTCACCAGCCCAATCTCCTTCTGTGACAAGGTGGCCCACTGAGTGGGTAAGGGAAAAGCACTACTGAGGTCATGTCTTGAATCCTGTGCTTAGTTTTAGGCCCCTCATGGCAAGAAAGGCATTGAGGTGCTGGATTGTGTCAAGAGAAGCTCAGTGGAGTTGAGGAGTTGGGTCCAGAGATTGAACCGTATGAGTGGCTGAGGAAGCTGGAAGTGTTTATCTTGGAGGGAAGGAGGCTCAGGGGAAACCTTATTGCTTTCCACAATGCTCTGAAAGCAGATGGCAGTAAGGTGGGGATGGATCTCTTCTCCAGTGCAACAAATTACAAGAGTAGAAGCTTTCCAAGAGTACAAGAGGAGCGGGAGGAGGAGAATTTTGTCTCTGCACAAGGGGACATAACCTTTCATTGCAAGAAAACTCAGATTCAGATGACATGGCTCAGAAAACATCTCACCTCTCCACCTAAGGCATCAACATCCACCTACAGTCCCCATGTTCCATTCAGTTACAGCTTTGGAGGGTCTGGTCAAGGGCTCCCTTCCTTCCAGAGAGCTCCAGGGGGCTCCTGTGGCTGGGTAAGCTGATGGAGCTCAAGACCCTCAGTGGGGCAGGTGCCCAAAGAGGCTCTGGGTACATTCCAGGTGGCCCCAGCCCCCTGCTCCCTCCCAGCCAGACTTACTGAATGCCCTCTCCCCCCACTTCCTCCAGGCCATGCTTCCAACAACAACTCTCATCCTGGCCCTGCTGGACACCTTCCCCAGCCTGAAGGTGAAGCACCAGGTTGATGTGTCCACAGCCAAAGGGAAGCAGGAGTGTGAGGAATATCTACATCAGGAGATGACTCAGCTCCTGGAGGAGACTGAGGGGAGCAGTAGCCCCATGGAAATGCTGCTGTCTTCTGCATTGCAACATCAGTGTCTGCTTTGGACTACTGCAGCAATGCTGGTTCTGGTTCTGCTGGCTATGAGCTGCTGGCTGGTCAGGAGAAGAAAGCCTCAGGAGCCTCCTCAGTTGCTTACACAGTTCTGACCTCCCAGAAGACACCTGTGAGGCTGGAATCAGGCTGGTTGTGTGATGTTTGCCAGTACTGAAGTCTCCAATCAACAATTTATGATTCATTTGTGAAGCCTCATGAGATTCAAACTAGTGTCTATATGGTGGCTCTGATAATCTGCCAACAGCTCTTTGGTATAACAAAATCCCATCGATTGTTTTCTGTTTTCCAAGTGTCATGTTTTTTTTTGGACAGCCCCACCTCCCCGTCTCTTCTGTCATAACAGATGTGTGAATCTGGAGATTTGCCCTTTTCCAGGGAAATCATTGTATTGGAAACAACACTTGGCGTGAAACCCAGGGGTGGGTACTTGGGCACACAGAAACATCAGCACTGCAGATATGAGCAATGCAGACCCGAGGCTCCAGCACCACCTTCTTCCTGGCTTTTGGAATGTGTTGCTCTGCAGGCACTGTGCTGCCTCTTCCAGCAAAACCAGAATCGCTCCCCAGAGAGCAATATCAGACTTCTGGAGCTGCAGCAATGCTTTCTGGTAGCAGGAGATGAACTGCAGGAGCTGAGCAGCAAGGGTGGAGCCATGCCTCACACCAGGGTCATGATGTGCCCATGATTTCCTCTTACCACCTTGTTGTTGATGTCTGGAGGGAGCTGTCCCTACTTCCCCTCACAGACCTAAAACATGCGTCTGAGACAATGAGAATGTGGTGGTTTGTTTTTGTCTTACATCCTCTCTTCCCTCAGGAGGAGAACTCCTCAAGCCAATGAAAGAAAAAAGGTTTGGGCTGCCCACATGAATATAGAAGAGCAACCTAAACATTTTCATTAAGAAATCTTAATTAAAAAACTTCCACTAAGGAAGGCTGCTGCTGTAATGGGAAGGTGTCTTAAAGGACAATCTGACTAATGCAGGGTATAACAAATGTCTGCAACAGCAAACAACAGCAAGAAGTCGATGAGCAAAGTCCCAGGCTGTATGACTCCATCCTTTAACCCCTTAGAGCTCACTGCTGGAGCAGGATCAAATCCCTGCTCCACTCCAGAAACCATGTCTTAATGGAGAATTTTTGAGGCAGAGAGAAGATGTGCTGTGGCATAGGGCTCTCTGTGGCAGCAGCAAACTCAAACAGCCTTTCTGAGGAGAACTGAGCTCCCTCTGAGCCCTGTTCCCCTGCTCAGACTTAGTGATGAGTCCCCCCCAAGGGCTGCAGCTCCACACCCCTGGTGGGGATGTGGGAACATGTCACAAGAGGATGTTGTGGACCTTGAGGGGATGTTGTGGCCATGGAGGGGCCTCACAAAGAGTGACACATGAAGGGATGCTCAAAAACCCTTATTCTGATTTCAGCCTCATAGATGTCTGCTGGGAGACAAGAGCAGCTGACTGTAAGCAGATGAGGAGACTCCTGGAAATTCCCTTGCCTGGCCAGTCACGGTGAGAAGGACCAGAGCTGCTGCAGAGCACCAGCTCCCCATCTCTGGGGCCTGCCTGCTCTTGGCAGTGAGTTGCCATGGCTACAAAGTGAGCAGCTTTGAGGGGGAAAAGATGAAATCTGGCCTGGCTGCCAGTCCACAGCTACCCTGGGAGCTGTGGCAGTGCCTTGTGCAGAGTGCACCAGCGTGGGAGAGCTCTGATGCCTCCGAAAGCCTCTGCCCATTCCAGGGCTTCCAGCTGTCAGGTGCTGCATACGAGCTTTGGAATAGGAAAGCGAAGTCATCCTGTGCTATAACAGGAATTGAGGAAGAACTCACACCTTTTCCAACTTCACTGTCACTGGAGGGCTCTTGTCCCCATTCCCTGGCCAGCTGCTGGCATGGGAAGAGCTGTGCCTGTCTCCACCATCTCCATCTCCTGGGCACCACAAAAGCTGATGTGCAACAAGGGTGTCTTTGGGCCACATCCAGAGCTTTGTCTCGCTCCCCAGCATGGCTTGGCAGGCTCACCATTCCCTCACTCCAAAGCAAACCTCTGCCTCAAGGAGGCTGTTTTTAGCTCACTGCAGCCAGGGACTGAAAGCCTTGTATTGGGGGTGAAGTGTGAGCACAGCGCTGCACCTAAAAATCTCTTGGCCATGGATTAGTTTTGAGCTCCTTGTTCTGCCTCCAAAAGGAAGGAGAGAGAAAAAACAAAGGGCAAAACAAAGAAAGGGAAAAAGAAGAAAGAAGAGGAAAAAGGAAAAGGAAAAGGAAAAGGAAAAGGAAAAGAAAAAAAGAAAAAGAAAAAGAAAAAGAAAAAAAAAAGAAAAAGAAAAAGAAAAAGAAAAAGAAAAAGAAAAAGAAAAAGAAAAAGAAAAAGAAAAAGAAAAAGAAAAAGAAAAAGAAAAAGAAAAAGAAAAATAAAAAGAAAAAGAAAAAGAAAAAGAAAAAGAAAAAGAAAAAGAAAAAGAAAAAGAAACTTTGTAAAAAAATTGAAAAAAAAAAATACAGCAGATTCCATGCCTTCACCAGGTGGCACATACTTTAAGTGTTCCAAGAGAAAACAAGGAATGAATCAACAGACTCTGCCCCATGACTATAATTCCTCTTCTGCCAGTTTGGATCTAGTTTGCAATTACTAGTAAGTTCATTTCTAAAAAAAAAAAAAAAAAAAAATAAATTAAACAGGCTCTATATTACTGGCATTTCAGCTGTGTCCTCACATGTATACTGGCACCCTATGCACCCAATTTTATACCCTGTGCACCAAATTTTAACTGCAGCCAGTTCTGAGGCTGGAACTCTGATGCTTTTACTTGCAGCAGTGAAGCATCACTGCTACAGTGCTGCCTTTTACCTATTAAAACTGAAGTCTGAAAAAAGAGGATGCATCTGACAGAGTCCTCTCTCTCTCTCTTACAGCAGATTGCTCTCTCTCAGCTGTAAGAGGACTGATATTTTCCCCATGTATCTCTTTCCACATGACCTATGAACAGCCTGGACATTGATTTCACAGAACGATTTTCATTTTTCCACATTTCCCAGCCCCGCTGCATCCTATGTCAGGCCCAACATGATAGCAATCCTTCAGTTCCTGTTGCAGAATCCATCAGCCCATTGCTTTTGATGGGGTGAGCTCTAGGAACTCTTCACAGAAGCAAAAAAACTCACAGGCACATCCCCAGTGGGCTTTATAACCAGATGAAAAATTGAGAAAAAAACCAAAACCTTAAAAGTCTTTATTCTCCCCTGTAGCTGTAGGAAGCCAAATACCAGAGTTAAATTAAAAGGAGTTTACATAATTTTAAGATTCCTACCACTCTGTTTTCTTTGCTTCCTCTTCCAAAATTTATAGAAATACTGTCACAAACTGAATCTGAGTGACAGGTGAAAACAAATTTAGGCAAGGCAAGATAATAACTAAAATTTAGTCTTTTCAGTCTCAGAAAGGATTAGTTTCTTGGGCAAAGAAAGATCACCTATCTTGAATCATATAAAGACAGAAGTTCTGCTGCACATGTAAGGGAAGGGTTCCATCCACAGGGCAAGTAAATGTGCACCCCAATTTCCTGGCCAGCTCACTTTCAGAATGCCTCTCACTGCAAGAATTGGCACTACCAGCATGGTTATTTCTGCCTTCATTCACTACTCAGTCTTTTAATTTGTATTAACAAATTGGAGACTGAATTTTGAGGCTACTTTACTATTCATTATTGCCTGTGTCTCCCCCCACGTTTGCACAACAGGAATATAAAATGGCTTTACATGCAAAAAACTGGATTTTTCCTCTCACTTTTCCTTACATGTCACACTACAAAAAGAGCCTTACAGGCAAGGTTCTCTATATGCTGCAGGAAAAGGGACAAGACTTCCAAAAATGTGATGGATTCTCTTGTTTTTCTAACAAGTTTTGCTGCTGCAGAGAGGAAGAGGGAGCTGTAAGCTCTGGCAGCAGACAGGATGAGATGAGCCATGGGGAGGAAATGAGTCACAGCCCCAGAGGGGCAAAGGGAGTTCCCCGGAGGAGAGACAGCAGAAATCAAAGCCTGCTGTCCTCCTGGGACACCCTGAAGGAGACAGAAGCTGGGACAAAGTGTACCACTGGGCAGGAAAACCCACCACTATCATGCCTCTGATGCTCAGAGCCATTTTGAACTGTGAAAGGGCTGTGAAGAGTTAAAATTCCTCAGATTCTGTCTTTCTGACACATCTTCCAGTATTTCTCAGTACAGCAGGGAGATGCTTGAGACTCACAAATATAATCAGAGTACCAAAAAAAAAAAAAAAAAAAAAGCTGAATAATACAACTTAACCAAAGTAATGATGCTCACTTGGCATTGTTTAGTTTCCCAGGAATGGTAGAAACCAGGGTACACCACAGACCCTTTCTGGAAGACCTGGGGCTGAGGACACAAAATCCTCTGCACAGTGAATATTAACCCAGATATGAGTTACCTCATAAAATAAAATAAACTTGCACTGCCAGTAGGACAATTCAAAACATCCAGTAGTCATTAAAAATGGAAAAAAAAAAAAAAAAGAAAAAAGAAAAAAAAAGGTGAAAAGCACTGTGGTGAAATTTATTTCAAAGGTCTAGAGCAGACGTCTTCAGCTGTGAAAGACAAGTGTATAAAGTCTGAGCGAAGCCCCTTGACCAGACCTCCTGGGTGTGTGGTGCAGCTGATTTTGGGGTGTTTTACAGAGCCCTGGTCCTCCTGGGGAGGAGATGGAGAGGAGGGGAGGCAGTGCAGCCCCGCTGACAGGCGGGAGACTCTCCCAACAGCACAAGCACAGCAGTGCCCAACTTGTCCCAAACACGTCGTTTCTCTGCTCAGAAATTCAAATCCGAGTTAGAATGACTCTTAAGAACATTCCCGCACAGGATTTCTGGCAAGACAAACAAGGAAACCGAAGAGTACAAACACAGTCTTGTCAACAGGTCTGTGCCACGGAGCCCGGCTCCTCTGCAGAGTCAGGAAAGCAGGGAAAGCAAAGTTTCAGCTTTAACAACCTGGCTCCTCCGCAGTCCGGGCACTGCTGCGGGTGAGTCACGCCTTGTGCATCCATAAAGAGCTGCTCTGTAAACACGGCAGACAGTGAGCAGCAGCGGGGAGCGGCAGGATTGCGGTCAGAGGGAGGAAAACCATCCGGCAGCCAAGCACCCACTCGGTCCAGCCCCGGGGACAGGGCGCCTGACCCCAGAAATAAACCCTGGTCCAGGCCAAGGGCTGCTCCCCGCCTCAGACCGCTGCCATCATCTCCCCGAGCCCTCCCACAGCGCCGTGGAATTCCCTTTAGAGCTTGTTTTAATATTTCCCTTCCCCAGAGGCGTGGGGGCTCCCTAGGGATCGTCTCCCCGGAATGCGAAGGCGATCCCCCGGCTCTCGCCGCACGGCTCGGCAGCCGGGGCAGAGGATGCGGAGGAAACATCCCCGCACAGACACAGGCAAGCTGGCACTGAACCCTTTAAACTCCTTGTTCTTCACAAATTACCAGCCCTCTTGCAACCACTGGCAGCGGGTTTGGGGATTAAAAGGATCGGTTATTACACAGTGCTGGCAGAGCTTTGGGGGAGTCTTTTTTAAAAGCATAACCTTGCTATCATGATTTATCCATATTTTATTTTTTTCCCCCCCTACAGTGGGAAAGGGAATTTTCACAGGTTCAGGTATCTTAATCTGGCTCATGCAAAGTACTGTTTCCACACTCTACTGTTGCAGAGATAAAGGTTTTTGGAGTCGACCTAAAACTCACTGAGTGGCAGTGGAAAGCCAATCTTTGCAGTGAGGTTTGAAGCTGGCTCCTGGCAAGAACAAGTGACCACATTTCCTCCAGCTGCGGCAAATTCGCAGGGGTGGAGGAGGATTTTGACTTTCTGGTGTCCCTAGTAGGTGGGCACTTGCACTCATACCGTGTTATTTGCAAAAATATCTATTTTCAGTGTCTAAAACAGCAGAATGCATTTATATTCTCACTCGAGGCTGTCACGTTTGCCACATTTAATAATTGCACATTAATTATTTAGCTTATTACTCCACCCCAAAGCTGCAGTGCCGCTGACCTGGTGCCTCAGGAGAGCAAAGCAGGACAGATCTGTCACAGAGCTGACTGGGGTGAGTCACAGCAGAGCTGCGAGGGGAGCAGGCATGGGGTGAGGGGTGTCATCCACCTCCCAGCCCCCCTCCCCTGCCAGGGAGCTTCTCTGCTCCTCCTCCAGAAGCAGCCTGGGAATTTGGACGTGGGCTAGGGGTGCTCTGCTGGTGCGAGGGCAGAGCACAGCATCCCCATGAGCAGGGGTGGCTCCGGCAGCATCAGCCTGGGCACGGTGTGTTTGTCCCATTCAGTGCCACCACAAGCCACCCCACACCAAACAAATTCATTTCCTCAAGAGGAGGATTTCCTGTCACTCCTCTCCCGCTCTGCGGTAGCTTCAGTTACTTGGGATTTTGCAACATTTGGGGCTGATGTGCACAAAACCGAAGTTCCCCCAGAACTGCCCTCCCTACATTTGCCACCCGCCCACATTTGCGGAACGCTGCTGGCGCAAATGGATGTCGTCTGCAGATGGAGTTTTGTCACCTACACAGCTCGGCACAGGGCACTAGACACCCCCAGGCAGCTCTGGGGTGGTCCCCCCTGCCCACAGAGCATCACCTCAGCTCACAGGACTGTCTGGCCCCATCAGCCTGCCTCGGAGAAGCAGTATGTGGATCTGCATAGATGCGACGGATTTGTGGGTTTGTGATATGCAAAAAAAAAAAACAAACCATTCTCTGTCACAGCTTATAATGATTTGCACGTCAGCCGCATTCAAATCGTGCTGGGTTGCTCTACCAAGTGGTTTCACTGCAAATCAAGTTCTCTGCACTCCTGTGCTCTCGCTTGCTCCTCAACACCCACAGAAACAGGTTTTGCCGTGCAGGGCTGCCCCAGCGCACATCTCGGGGCAAACACAAAGCCGGCAGATTAAAAGAGAAAGGAGGAACTGAGGACTGCTCCCAGGGGAAAGCAGTGTGTGCTGAGTGGAAGCTATCCATGCTTTGGCTCCATTAATGCCATATGTCTGATTTCAGAGGGGCATGAGCAGGAAGGGGAGCTGCTGCAAGCAGGGATGTCCTCGGGCAACGCGTGGCAGAGCCTTTCACCCAGCTGAGCTGTGCTGAGTGCTGTGGCCCTGGTGTTCACATATCCAGGTTGACCTCAATGCCCCTTCAATCTGCTTGCTTTTTTTTTTTTTTTAACTAGGAAAAACGTCGGCTGCCTTCAGAGCAATACAGAGCTGTAAAACGTTGTTGTAAAATATTTTCCATGCTACCCATGTTTCCTTTCCAAGCAATACCAGCTCCACGTTTCCATGCGTTTCTGAAACAAGAAAAAATTTACTGCGAAGCTGTGTTGCAATTTCCCATAAAATATTCCTGTGCCTCCCTGTCCTTAGTTTGGCTTCCTGTGTGTTGTTCTGATTGGAAGCTGTGCTTCTTCAGAGACACCAAGTGTGGTATTATCCTAAGAAAAGACCTGTGAAACTTTATCTGTAAGGGAACCCATCATGCCAATGATAGAAAAGAACTCGATCTATGCAACTGAGAAAACATGAAGAGGGAAATAATGTCAGGGCAGTGGATATAATCCACAAGGAGGCAGGCTGTAAGCAGATACATGGTTGTTAATATTAATGCAGCTTTTAACATATTAATGTCACTTTCAGATGAGGCACTAGTTAACCAAGTTAAACACAGGATGAACCAGATGCTAACAAGGCTGATAAATGCTCCACATCCACTAACTCCCATCCAGCCAATCCGCAATTATTGAGCAGACAGAACCCAGCATGGTCATTTCCCTGCCTCTCAACAGGAATTTCTTGTTTGCCAGGGTTTTTTTTATTTTCATACCCTGTCACAAGTGCAGAAGGAAACACTATGGAAGTACTCTTGTAATTACTGACATTTTGTTTCACAGTCAGCTACTGAAAGAATACAAGAAGAATCACAGAATCACAAAATAATTTAAGTTGGAAAACACCCCTGAGATCATCGATACCAACTGTTAACCCAGCACCACCAAAGCCAATACCAAACCAGGTCCCCAAGTGTCACATTTATATGCCTTTTAAATCCCTCAAGGGCTGGGAGCTCCACCCCTGCTCTAGGCAACACCACTCCCCAAACAACCAAGGATCAGGGAAGAATTTTCAAACCCTAGGAGAAAGCAAGAGATATTTTGCAGCCCTGGCAAAAGAGCATTTTTTGTTTTATAACAACTAGCACTGTCCAGTTCTCTCCCAGAAGCACAGTCCTGAAAACCCCCACAGAGCAGCTGCAAAGTCTTTTTTTTCTTTTTTTTTTTCTTTTTTTTTTTTTT
This sequence comes from Cyanistes caeruleus, assembly GCF_971803275.1. Lineage (NCBI taxonomy): Eukaryota > Metazoa > Chordata > Aves > Passeriformes > Paridae > Cyanistes > Cyanistes caeruleus. The sequence continues at coordinate 5,411,344 of NC_141732.1, read as the reverse complement.
ATTACAGGATCATGGTCACTCCGTGCTGCTTGTCACTGACAGCTACAGATGATATCTAGCTACAGGGTGCTGCCCTGGATAACCCTTGCAAAAGCTGAGTGGAGGCAGGTGGAAGAGTTTTTTCCCTCACATTCCTAGCCCTAGATGATCTCCATGGTTTCTGTCAAAATTCTACCTTACGCTAACATTTTTGTTGTGTGATTTCACTGCAAATTTATTATACCTATCAGTGCTGTTTTGAGTTATTCTTCTTCAGTGTTTAATCATTAGTCTTTTTTTCTACCTGTGAATCATGGTAACATTGCCTAGTGGTACAGTGCATTACATCTTGTACAAAACAGTTGCAAGGTATTTATGGATGTACAAATACATATGCACACTATTTCTAAAGTAGTTGAGAATTAGCTTTAATTTGCTCTTGGATTAGTTATAAACTTTTTCAACCTTGATTGCATGTGTATCTGTGCATGGGTTAGACAGTGAGAAAAAGAAAAGACAAACCAAAATATAAGCAGGGATGTGATGACATTTCCTTCATCACTCTGGTATCAAAAGTCACACACTGCATCTTTGCAAACCAAAGCAGACAATTTTTAACTTCTTTTACCAGATGCATTTCAGAAAACCACAACTTTTTTCCACAACCCTTCCTCTGGGGAGCCTCTTAATACCAAGAATCTCAGGATTAATTTCACCTGAAGAAAGGTAGTGCCCTGAGGGAAGCATTGTTCACCTTGATGATTAAGGATAAGTGCACTTTGGCACTGGAGGGAATGCTATCAGTCTCAAGCAAATCACTTTTTCTGTAGCAAATGGAGACTACATGAGAAAGTGTCCAAGGAGTACATGGAATTTTTAATCTCTTGCATGGATTTTATGGCACAGTTCAAAGCATTTTCCAAAAATCTGCATATTGACAGTGTAAGCTGTACTTAAAAGATATGTGTTTTACTTTGTTAGCATGGATTTCTACTGATTTTGAAATCCTAGTGTATAAAGCGTTTAAAGTATATTTCTAAATACACAAGGCTTTTTGTCTTACCTATCACAGAACTCACCAATCTGCAATTTCTACCTACAGACTATTCCAACCCTGCAGTTTAAGCATCCAAGATGAAAGGTATTGTCATTTTCATATGTGTAAATCTTTACAACTCAGACTAATAAAAATCAGTGAGGCCTAGTTCATATATTTTCCTGCATTTTCATAACTCAATTTACACTGGGGAGTAGGTACCTCATCTTGGGAAAGTTCTTTGCAGATAAAACCAGCAGATGTGAGCTGCAGGCTGGCCACTCCTACATAGCTGCAATGTTTGACATTCACTGGGGCAACGCCTCACTCATTCTGCTGCTCTTCCTTTTGGACTCAATTTGGGGTCACAACCTCATCTGGATCTGTATCTAGCACAGAAAAATGCCTGTGGTCTGGTAAAAGCTTAATTTATAGTGAGGTTTTCAAGTCAATTATCTTGAACTTCTTCTGACTCCCAGAATGACAGCATCCTTCAGCTTCCCCAGCAGAAATTGGGGAGGGACACAGGACCAAACACACGTGGGTGGAATACAGTCCTGAATGGTGAAGGGTACAATTTTAATTTTTTCCCCTCCTGGTTGCATGTGATACATTGTACTAAACTTTGGGATTTGCTGCATTTCAGTGTAACAAAGGAGAAAATTTGGATAGATAAAAATTTTCATACATATCACCCAAATACATCTCCAGAAATTATTCAAGATTAGTTTAGAAATTATTTTGGTTTTTAATTAAAGTTCATCTCAGTATTTAGGGAATCAAAAAATACCAAACCTCAAGGGAGTCTCTAATTTTCTCTTGGTTGGTGTCAAATTTATGTCTTCTGTCTGAGGAGAAGAAATCTCCACTCAGCAGTGGGATGGAGTCCATCATGAAATCTTCAGACTGCACTAAACTAGAAGAGGACAAACAAATGATATGATAAAAGATGTTCATAACATGCAAAAATATATGTATCCATAGATAAAGAAAGAAACCTTTCTTTTCAATAGTAAGGATTGGTATTATTGCTTTCTAGAGCAAGAATGTCATCAAACTAGGCTTATCAACAAACAAAACTTCCAAGACTTAAAATTTCAATTTCCATTTACTGAACATGCTGTGAACAGAAACAGTAGAAGAAGAAATGAAATGTACTTGTCTGTCTTTGTTATTGTGGTGTGATAAAACAGGGTGAGACTGAACGCATCAAATTAAAAAGACAAAAAAAAAAAAAAAGTAAATCCTGATCATTTTGGGTTTCAAAGGAAGACAAGAGAACAAATGCAATGAGCTTCTTTGTAAATCACAGGAAGAGGAAGAAAGAAATGTTTAAAACCTATTTGTTTAATTAGTTTTTATACTAAGACTTCTTTTAAACTACCCTAGATAAAAAAATCCAGTTACACAAGAGATTTTGTACTTTATTTTGTAGATTTTGAGAATGACTCATAAGCTTGCAGTCATACCATTATGCAAGTTATATTAATAAAATATGTATGCTTGGCAAAAATTTCATCCCATCCTGCCAGAATTTTGAGCACCTTTTTATTGGGAAGCATTTGACGTCAACTGGTGCCCTTTGGAGATGAGGCATGATGGGGAAAATGAGTCTGTGATTCTCCATTCCAATTTTAGAATCCTAATACCTTGAATTACATGGAAATGCATCCATGACTATTAAAAGCACACAAACTCTTTTTCAATACTTGTTCACATCACTGCAGTAAAAAACAACCTGTGTGTTCCTGATGTGGTCACCTGCTCTTTTTCCAGCCAATAAACATTGAAAAAGCTGATTTTTTTGTGCCATCCATCACTTCTTGCATCTGTTTCTGAAGTGAAGAACTCCATGGGTAATATCAGGTAAAATCTCAGCAAGGCTCAGTGGATTTGTTCACTTGCAGACATTCTGAAGGAATAAGTAGAAACTGTGACAGAAAACACAGTGTGATTTTGATACCACACACTTGTACGCTGTTGCAAGCTGCAAGGAAAACTTATTTTTCCATAATTAAAGATAATAAGCGTCAGACTGACTTGGATAATTACTAGTGACTGCTCCACTCAAATACCCAAATCTTTACCGAAATGAGTAAACTGTTGGAGTGGTGTTTAGGCCTGCAGTATTTAAAAAGCTGACTCAGGCACTCATCAGCTGACTCTCCTTCTGTCAGACAAACAAGAACCTGCTTTTTTGTCCCCAGGTAAATATGTGCTGTCTACATCCTTTACATATAAAAGTACTCTCAAGTAGTTAAAAATAAACTTAGGGAGAAATTGCCAATAATCAATGGTTTCTTGAAGCAGTGGCAAGCTAGAGGAGCATTCTATGCAACAATGCCAAGCCCTCGGCCCTAAAGCAAGATTTCCATGCAAGGCTGGATGGAGCCCAGCCAGCTTACAAAGCACTGCAACAACTGCAGGAACTGGGGCAAATGTCTGAACAGCTCCCCTCCTTCCCACAGCAGCATTCAAACCTCATTTATAGACTGAACCTACTGGCAGAGCTGGAATGGGTGATGTGCTCCTGGGTCAGCAGAACCCTGAATGCCCAGCGTGATGCAGGCTGACATCACCAAGGCTTTCATGTGTTACTGCCCTGCTCCACTACTCCAATTACCATCAGCTCCAGCTGCTTGTCATCAGGCACGTCGCAGTGAGATGGGTGACGCTTCCTGAGGGTTCCCTGGAGCCCTCTGCCAGCAGGGAGGGTCTGCTGCCTGCGGCACAACTTGCTGGGGCTGCCGGAGTGACCCCAGGTAAACCTGCACACAACAGCCCCGTCTAGAAGCTTTGCATTTTAAACATGGCCCTCGCCTCCACCTCCTCTGGAGCACCTTGCCTGGGTGTCACAGGCTGAAACACTTCAGAGTTAGCCATAAACCTGCACGGATCTAATCAGAAAGGAAAAGCAGGGGTGGCCTCAGGCAGATCCATCTTGTTATAGATACATATTATATGCTGGCTTTTAGCAAATATTGTAATGAATGTTACATGTATAAGGTTAGAAAACTTTGTTGTATTAGTGTGGTTCCTTCTATTTCTGTTGTTGATGAAGCTTAGAAATGGTAGTGTAATAAACATATGTGTTGAGCTATGACATGGTATTGGAGTGGGGACTACTTTTGTATAACCCAGGGACTAGAGGAGATGGCTGGAGACCCCCCCCATTCTTAGATTATCTTGTCCAGATGAGGACAGCAGTAACCAGAGCTCTGGGGGAGGAATTTATTGCATTTCTGTTATCAAGGAATATGAAACTCGGTGGAGCCAAGAAGATTGATCTATTGAGAAGGGGGTGAGTCAAAAACTAAACAAAGAAACATCCAAAACTTAAGGAGAGTGTTTGAACCATGTATGAGAATTTATGAATATGTAGTAGGATTCTGTTTTTAAGGTGTAATCCTTTGTTAGTAAGGTGTGAATTGGCTGAATGCAGAGACACCTGGCTGTATCTGTATACTTTATCTCCTAATCATCTTTCTATTAAACCTTTAAATTCTATTAAAAAAAAAATAAAAATGTGAACCTCGTTTATCCACAATCTGAACATTCCCTCTCTGTCTGCAGAAAAAAAGCCACTTCCCAAGACCTCCAGGGGAGACCTCACCTGACAGCAGAGGGTGGAGGCACTAATTTGGTTTACAGGCTTCTTACCACTTCCCACGCGGATTAGTCCTACTGCTCCTTCCCCAAGAAGCAGGAGATGAGCATTCCCTAAAGACTGGGACGCTTTTCCTTTCTCCTCCTAATAGACAGGGCCTCCTGATCCAAGAACGTGTTCAGAGCTGCTTCTGTTCCCCCTTCAGAGCAGTGCAACTCATCCCAACAGCTGTTCCACCCATCCAGCCTGAGCCTGCGGCTCCCTGGCACAGAACACCCCAAACACCGACTTCTTTTACTGCACACAACCTGGCAAGACAAACTTGTCAAACTGTGCCCATTCCTGCACGCAACACCTGTGTTTTCTATTTTACAACCTGGCCTGCAACAAACCCCCATGGATGTGGGGGTTAACACCGCACCAACCTACGGGATGCGCGGCCAACTTCCCAAACAAGCGTGTTTGTGTGGTGGGAACGAGCTCACGCCAAGGTGATGGCCAAGGCTGGAGCCAGCCGGGAAGCTGGGCTGGAACAGCTCTAGAGGAGCCAGAGGCTGGTGGAGGAGCCTGGATACAAAAACTGGGGAAGGAGGCTGTCATAGGAACAGGGTGCCCAATTTGGAGTGAAGCTGGCAGAGGAGCCGCGTGTTGGAGCAGCTCCAAGCATCCTCCGCCCGGCTCCATCCCGGGGAAAGGGCAAAATCCTCGCTGGGGGCTGCCACGGAGCCTGGAGCCGCCGAGGGTCGGCTGTCGACACCCAAACGCTCTCCCCACGGGAATGACTTTCCTGAGGAGGAGAAAGTCTGCACACTCTTCCCCCCACCCCCCCAAACAGCGCTATTTTAAAGAAAAGCCACTCTCGCTCCAGCTGAGCACCCTCCTACCACAGGCTCCCCGTCCCCTCCCCGCCTCCTCACCCCGGACCCGCGGCCCCCCTGGTTCCCCCGTCCCGGCTGGGCCCCGGCAGGAAGGGGAGGGACCGAGGGCTATTCCAGCCGCCCGTGGAGCTCCTCTTCCCCGCCATCGGCATGTCGGCGCCCGGGACGGGCAGGCAGCCGCTGCCCGCGGCGGTAAGGCGGGCTCGGGGACGCGGGGAGGGCTGTGAGGAGGGCGGCGATGCCCTTGGTGCCCCGCGGCCCCGGCGGGGGAGCGGCTCCGCGCCGGGCGCCGCCCTGGGCGCGTCCCGGGCCGGGCACTGCCGGGCAGGACGGGCAGGAGGAGCAGCCGCAGCGCCATGGCTTTCGCCCGCTGGTGGTACGCCATGGTGAGTGCGGAGGAAAGCGCCGGCAGAGCCGGGAGCACCGCGGTGGGGAGAGGGGGCACCGCTGTGGGGAGCCGGGAGCGCGGGGTGGGCCGGGCCGCATGCTCCCGCCACTCCCCGGCGTTGGGGACGGAGAAGGGAGTAAGGAAAGAGGGGTTATGGTGCGGCTGGAGGCGAGACAGCACTTTTTTAAAGAAAAAAAAAGCTTCAGTGGTTCGGGCCAGGTGGAAGCGCTCCTCCCGCTGTCCCTCCGCATCCCATCCGCTGTCAGAAAAGCGACGCAGGAAACTGAGGGTTCTGGTGCTGTTAGTAGTTCTCGTCGTAGTTCCCCGAGTAACGCGGGCTCGCGGGGTGACGAAAGCGCACCAGAAAGCGTAAGACAGGATTTTTTTTTTTTTTTTTTTTGATGGGAATGTTGCTGTTTCGGAAGAAAACGGCGCTGCGCCTTTTCCCAGGAGCGTGCTCTCCTCTGCAGGTGCTGCCGGGAAAGCCATCGCCTGCCAGACCCTCCCTGAGCAAACCACGGCTCCCTATGGCTTGGCCAGACTTGGGTCGCTGCTCATTTACTGTGACGAACCCTCGACTTCTTTAAAAAGGCTTTAAAAATCTTTAAAGAAACCTTTACGGTTTGTTGCGCATAGGAGGAAGGTGTTGGTCTCTGTGTTCTTTCAGTATGGAGTGTCGAGAAAAAGTTTGCGTTCTGTTAAAGCTTTACAGAAAGCATATGTTTTGAAGTGTTGGTTTCAGGGAAAATACCACTTTTATGTATTTCCTATGTATATGATCAGTCAGGTTAAATCTGTTGATGTTAGAACTGTACTTTTAAGTTGCTCTGTGTAGCTTGGATCAGTTCTAGCACTGTTTTAGCAGTGATCACTGCTTTAGCTTGATCACTGTTTTAGCAGTGTTTTCGGGTATCAGCCATTGTGAGTCAAATCATTGTAGTGGAAGTGACACAAAATCAGAGGGGAAAGTTTGAGAATTAACCACACTAAGCTGTGGAATGGATGTAAAAGGCCTCATTATAGATCAGTGTCATTGCATCCGGGGGAAGAAAAGATACTAAGATTTGGCTGTGTGTGTTGAGGTAAGAAGTCTGTTCCCACAGCTGCTCCTTTGGAAGCCCCTGTTTGTGGTTGTTGGCACTTGTGGGCCTCCAAGTGGGACTGGAGTCCTCTCTCGTGCATATGATTCACACTGGGTAGGTAGGAGAGGCAGGAAACGTGGGTGAGAGGAACAGACACAAAGGAGATGGATGTTTTTTCTGGCTGGTGTATTTAAAGCTGGGGTTGGACGTAATAAGAATTTGGGTTTCGCCTTGTGATTCCTTACCTAGCTTGATTGTTACTCCCCAGCAACTCTTTTGTATCTGACAGTTTTCCAGGCAGTGTCAAAGAACTCTGTCTTCCTCCCAGTTCCAGCTGAGAGCGAAGGTCAGCTTCCCATCTCCTTAAATAGTGGTAATGCTGAGTCGATTGCCTTCAGCTGAGAATCTTGCAAGACTTCACTCCTCACCCAGTTACTGCACATCCACTGAGATGCTGTGCAGAGGCCTTAAACCAAAGGCTTGTTAATGCCTTCTAAATCTCCTGAGATTTTGAAGGAATTTCTTGGGAAGCCTTTAGTGAAGGTTGGATTTTTGTGCACATAAGTCTATTCAGTTGTTAGTAATTTTCTCTGCTTTTTCACCAGTTACTTTCTAGTTTATGAGCACTATTTGAGTCAGAAGTTTAAAGGTGTGACTTAATAGTGTGGTGACATTTTTGTGCACTTTGGAATAGGATGAAGATCTCAGGATAAACTTTCTTGCTCATGACACTTATGTATTTTCGTGAACATGTGATTATGGGTAGAATTGTGTGGGTTTTTTCTTAGTTAGTAAGGTTGGAAAATATTTTGAGCCAGCTTAAAAGCTACGAGGAATTGTTAGCTCATGAGTTAAACTAAAATTGTCACTTCAGCTGTACGCCCACTGTTGATGTGACAAGGCTGGAGCTGCTCTGATCCACTGCCTTGGTTAGGAATCTGTATCTTTGGCACTGTAAAGGAAAATGAGCAGAAAAGGAAAGAGTGCCCAAAGAAAAAGTCAGCTTGTCATCATGAGTTGTGAATATTAATGAGCAGTGAATGTACACTGTCCCAAAAAACCTGAGCTTAGGCTTCTGACTAAACAGATTGATTTACTGCCTGGTTTTTGTTTTTTGTTTTGTTTTGTTTTTTTTTGTTTCTTTGGAGGTTTTTTTGTTTTGTTTTGTTTTCTTACTATATTTAATTTTTTTAGTGGAGGGTTCAAAGCTTGGAAATCCAGGTAAGAAAAGAGCTGTTGAAGGCCACTATTGAAACAGGGTCCTTCATCATACTTTATGCATTAAGTGTTCAGGGAGCCAGCATGGTTTCCTCAGGTGTACTGTGAAGCTCTGCTTCTCAAGGTTACCTCTTCGGGACAGCAGACTTTCCTGCAAGGCAGTACTTTCACGGACTGTTTTACTATCTGAGGCCAGGGAGTGAGTATCAGGGCTCTGTGTGTACACAGTGCATTGCTCAACTTACTCAAGACAAAACAGCTTCGGTCTGACCATATGTGCTTTGTGCCCTGAGTTGGAATAAATATATTTAGGCTCTGAGTCAAAGTGTCTTTATTATAGATGCTGTTTGACATAACCTTCTGGAAGGAGATGTCATGCTTTTAATGTCTCTCTGTCTTTAATTTAGGGGTAGCAAAGTTGTGGTCCTTGCCCTGGTTTGTTCTGCATCCTCTCTGCACATTGAAGCTGCCCTGGGGTCCTTCAGGGCGTTGTTCTGCTTGAGAGGTGGTTGAGGGAATCCTGCCAGTCCCCTTCCATATCTCTCTCTTCCTATTCTTGGGTGTGGGTGCCCTTTTGGTGCCATGGTCCTGTCTGCTGTGGGTTTCTTTGGTATGAAGATGAGGAGGTGGACTTAGGGAGGAAGGGTAGCACGAGACTCAGCCCTGATGAAGACCTGGCATACTCAGTAGGAGGCAAGAATTTAGTTCTTACATTCCCTGGCTTTATTTAGTGAAAGAAAAAAAAAAAAAAAGCAACAACTAGAGACCCTGCACTTCTTTTGGTGTTGCTGCTTTTAAAGCTGTGTCTGAATTTGAAGAAGAAAGCAAATGAAAGTAATAGAAGACTTTAATAGCTGGATTCAGGATAATACTTGATTTTTGGAGCATTTTAATGCTGAGGGTATCCATGCAAGAAGATAGCCTCATCAAGAGTGTTCTCCTTTAGCTCCTGAGCCTCTTGGCAGTGCTGGCTCAGAAATTCCCCATCTGTCAGCAACAGGACACTCACTAGCATTGCTCTTAACTGATGTGTGTGCAATGTGCTTTTATTGTGGCTGTGAAAAGCACAGATAGCTGGGTAAATTGTGTCTCTACTGGAAGTGCTATTATGGAGCAGTGAATCAATTAATCTCTTACCTGAATAGACAACCTTGTTTTTCCTCTAAAGAGGCACAAATGGAATATGAGTATAGCATTTCCAATTTCAAAACTCATCGAGTGTCTTAGTCATAACCAAACTCATTTTAAAAACTTGAATTGTTAGAGGTTGTCCAAAACAATTATTGAAATTTTTGTTGATATAATACTTTTTTTCAGCTTGCCTTTTCTCCTGCTGATGTGCTGGAACTGATTTCTGTTGAAGATAGTGCAGTGATACATGGATCATTACTTTCTCCCTATAGCCATGTGAAGAAAAATCTGCAGGAACTCATTACTTAGTGGATTAGCAGGCTCTACCTCCTGCTGCTCAGTCCTGAAAACAGAAGGGAATAAATGGGTCTTGAATCATCTCCTGTCTTTACTTAACAAGACAAACCAGACGTGAATCCTCCCTCCCAGATGTCTCAGTTGCTGTGGGAAGTTACACAAGCTGAGATAGTAGAGAGTAGCTATATTATGTTGCCTTTTGTGTTAACTTCTTGCTTTTTGCTTTTATTATTTTTGAAAAGAGATTTGGAAACAGATTTCTTGAGGAACCACCACTTTTCAGGAACACACACAGTTACAAAATGCTGGATACCAGGATACCAGTGTGTGTGCTGGGCAAATTGTGTCTTTCTTTACATTGCTGCACATAGGAAGCTACTGGGATTGTATATCAGGTTAAATGAAAGGAAGAGGAGGAGATAAAAGGTGCAGGAGGTTCAGGGATCCTGGAAGAACTGTGTTTTCCCAGTGTGCACCTGTGCCTGAACTGTTGGATCATTTATTTTTTTCTGTCAGCACCAGAATTACAGCAGTCATGGTAACAGCTTTCTGTCAGGTGAGGAGGTGCTGTCAAGCATTTCAGTGTATCTGAGGGGAGTTGAGATGTTGGAGTGGGTTGCACACATCATGTTGGTGTCTCTGAGAGCTGTTCAGTAGCTGCTGAAGCCTGTGGTTCTGACATTTCCAAAACAAGCACTGGAGAGTGAGGGATGAGTGATAAGCTGAATATCTTCCAGAACTTTTCATGAGAACAGTCATGTGGCTGCCCTAAGAGTCATGACCTTCAGTTTTTCTTGAAGTTATGCAGCAGGCCATTTAGAAATCCTGTCCATTGTGAGAAGAAAAACTTTAAATGTTCCCTGCTGTCATATTGTGGTAGCTGAAAGGAATCATCCTTATACTAAGATGTATGAGAATTTCTTTGTGTGGAAGATATGACTTAAGATCTAAGTAACTACACATCTATTTTCTCTGTTCACAGCATGGTGACAAGAAGGCAAGTGAAGCTTCTTCCAAGGCAGGAGAGAAAAAAGCAGAAGTGGAAGAGGTAAATTCAAGTGTTTGAACATATTAAAAAGAAAAGTTGGCAATGAATTTCCTCATAGACTGATGTTTGACTTTTGATAGCAAAGTGGTAGTTTTTGGACAGTTCACTCACTCCAGACAGTCATTATTCATCCCAGGAATGTTTAGTTTTGTCTTGTGCTGCTGAGCAGCCTACTAGAAATGTTGTTATTTTTTTCTCTGTTCAGATTTTCCCGAATATTTCACATTGGTATCTGTGGAAGTTACTTCAGTGGAGTGTCTGCTGTGCAGTGCTGGTACAGTGAGACACATCTGATGGCCCTGGTTTTTCAGTTTCCCAGAAGTACAGGTGAAGGGAGTGCACTGTGATGCTTTCCACCTGATGGTTCACCCGCAGCAGAAGCTGTGTGGGAAATAACTTTGCTCAATCCTGTTTGACTGCACTATAAATCAGGGTCAGTGAATGCTTTTGTTACAGTCCTCTGAAGTAGATGATTCAAGCAATTGCTTTTCTTTCCTGTTCAGAAAGCAAGGAAGGCTTCCCTAGCCTGAGAACATGTTCCTCCTTTCCTCTTCAGTCAGCTTGTTTTTTTCATAAATACCATTGTGCATTTATTCATTTTTGGTTTAATGCCATGTTCTTTGATTGCACATTGTTCTTCTCAATAGAGTAGTGCTGACATTTTTTGGGGGGAGGGTAGGAGTCAAGGCTTGTAGTTTGTGGTTCTGGGGCTAATGTTTCTGTCCTCTCATTGAGAAAATCTGTTTCCAGCAAAACAAGGCTCTTACTAAAATTTATTGTCCAGATACTTCTGCTTTTTGAGTCCTTAAAATACTGAATGTATGTTTCCTCTCATGAATTTCTTCATAATTTTTTTTTTTTGTTCCATCCACTGTGCAGTGCTTAAAAGTGGAAATAGATCAAAAACCTCTTCCACAGATCGACTGAGGGGCATTAACTCCAGTGTGACTCATTCCTACCTCCAAAACACTCTGATTTGTTAAGCAGTTGAGGAAGCAACTCAAAATCTTTCAGCAACTTTTGCAAGAGTCTGCAATGTTACATTACATTTTTTTTTAAAGTCAGAGATAATTCTTCAATTTTTGAAGCAGAAATTTATAATATATTTGTAGAGAGCTTTGTGCAGCATTGTCTAGAATATTGAGTTTGTTCACTGGCCTGCTAAAAAAGGTTTGGCATTAGAAAAATTACAAGAAAATATGAAGGTCTTTGAAGAGTTTATATCCATACTGAAAGGAAAATAGTAAAATCAGTATGATTGTTGTTTAATCAAAAATAACAACAAACAGCTCTTGTCTCTCAGATTCTTTGGGTGTATAGTCCTGAAGGAATGAGAGAAGGAGGGTAGAACTTTGAAAAGCAAACTTAGGAAGGGCCTTGCACTGGTTTGAGTGGGAGATGCCAATTAGCCACAGCACCAAGAGGAATTCCCATGAATACTGTTAGGGTGTAGAGCAGGCTTCTTAACCCTTTCTTCTTGGAGACTTAAAAGTAAACTGAAGAAAACACAGCAGGTTTACTGTAGATGGAAACGTGTTTGGTAAGAGGTGGACTTGCACAGAAAGGATGAAGCTGTGATGCCATGGTGGACAGGGTCGTGTTGTCCTTGGAAAGACTGATCTCCATCACTTCATTGCCTCAAGATGCTAGCCAAGGAAGGACCCTGTCATACTTGTTTGCATCATTTCAGCAGTGCAGCTCAGGCTGTAAGTCTGGATTGGATGGGGGATCTGCTTGCACAGCTTTGGGTTGAGTTTGGCACAATCTGTCAGCCCAGTGATGAGCAGCTGAGTGTGTGTCTGTGCATGGAGCCTTGTAGAAACAGGCAAAAGATATGTTGGAATTTCCAGATGTGTTAAAATATCTAATTGAAAAAAAAAAAAAATTAAAGGCAGTTTTTCATGAGTGTAGATGTCAAAAAAGTGTGTGTGTTGTACTGGGGACTGCTCCAGGACAAAGTCTCAAGTCACAGGGATCTATCTTAAATCTTGATGTCTTTGTTGTTAGAACCTCATATTTATGAGTTCACCTTCTAGGGAGAGGGTACTGAAAATCTTGATCAGCCTTACTGAAATGTTTTCATTCCTTGTAGCTGTGTGTATGGTGGGGTGTTAACAGAATGGGGGTCGTTGGAATTGCTGGTTGCTCGTGCCTGTGAAGCTGTGGCATATTGTTGCAGCTGGGATGCAGCTGCCACCCAGTAAAAGTGAGTGGTGTGCCACAGGTTTCCTATTTCTGCCCCTCTGTTCTCTCACTGTGATGTGACATCGTGGACCTGAGCCAACATGTTTGCAGCGTGCCATTGCAAAGCACATGAAATAGCGTATTTCCTTTCTTCCTCTTGTTTCCTGGTGTTCCAAGGCTTTTAGAAATTTGTCAGCATGTGAGGAGCAGCTGATGTGGTTTTATTTTATCCCCATCTGGATGTTGTCTTCAGCTTACGTGTGTGTGTCCTTTCTACCAGTTTCAGATCACTTCCACTTTTGAGGCCATTGGGACACTAATGCTCTAGAAACTGTTGGTTGAAGTATAAATATAAAGTATAAATGCTTACTTAAGGGTACTTACTACTTAAGGGTAGATGGCATAAAAATCACCGAAGAAAAACCCAGGATGGTTCATAAAATATACTGAACTTAAGAAATCCCTGGCCCGCAAATTGAGTCTGAAAGAGTATTTAGAAGAAACATCTGCATGGATCTGAACTGTTTTTACATCACTGATTTTGTTTTTTTTTCCTGTCTGCTGCTGACCACTGCTAAAGACAGGGGAATGACAAAAATGAAGCTTTCCCAAACTCAGGAAGGCAGGTCTTGAGGGTGAGGTGCACCTGGGGTGAGGTGCATTGTCCTGCTGTCTTAATCTTGCATGTGATGTCCAGTCAGTGCTGCCTGTCAGAGGGCTGCCCTTGGAGCACAGTGTGTTCTGCTACATAATCACATGAAATTCATAAGAATAACGCTGAACAAGTGCTCACATTGTGTGGGGCTGTGGTCTGAAATCCCTCTGCTCTGAGACAATCCACGTTAATAATATGGAGAAAGATGTGTTGTGTTCTCTTGTTACTGTCTCAGAGGGAAATACCAAGGAGAGATTCTGTATCTGTGTAAAAGCCCAACCTGTGCATGGCTGCTGTCTGGATGTGAAAATGTGATATTAAAAAGGAAGACAGAGTCATATATTCTAGGAATTGGAAACCACAGCTAGGAGTGAGGCCATATTTCACCAGATATGGTATGTAAAACAGGACCCTCTCTAACATGTCCTGAAATTTTGAATTGTTCTCTATAGGACTGTAAGCAGACCCTGTGCTACTTGCTCAGCTCATTGTACTTTACTTACCAGGAAATATATTCTTTGGAAGAATTTATATATATATTTTTGGACGAATTATATTCTTTGGAAGGATGAGATGACAGTGATGATTTGTTGTTCTAAAGTATCTCTACCCTTTTAGAATTGATTCTTTGCCCTGAAACCAGTGTGTCTGTGATACTTTTTCATCCTGAGGCTCGCCACTTGGGATTCCAGAAAAAGCAGTAAGGCTGAGTAAAGGCATTATGATTGGTGACAATCTTGTTGGGGTGTCCACTGCTGGTCTGAGTGGTGAAAGTGCATGGGTAGTTTTTTACATGCAGTGTTTCTGAGGTTTCTTTTTACTTTGCTACCAAATTACTAATTTATATCTGCACTGTTTGTTCTTTCTCCCTTGTGCCTCAGAGCACCTTGGCACTGGCAGAGGGGATTGTGACCTTAATCCATCTTCAATAGAGGAGTGTGAGGGTTCTGAGAAGCACAGCAGCAGCTTCTTTATCTGTCTCCCTTTTCTGTTTTGGTGCTTCTTTTGACTAAAGTGCCAAAGGTAGTTGAAAAATAACATTATTTCCGTTAAATTCTGGTACTCACTGGGAGCTGTTGCAATGTAAGTCTCTGCCTTCAGAAGGAATATAGGGTGATTACTGCTTGAGTTGTTCTTGAATGAAAGATTGATAGGGGGAGGCTGAAATGCTGCAGATGGTTGTCAAAAGCATTTGCAGAGCAGAGATTGCACATACTTGCCTCTTGTGGTTTTTTTCCTCTTAAGACAAGTGTACCATGAGCATTCTCACTGCACTCTTACAATGAACACTTGAATGTTGTAGTCCAAAATGAACATTGTCCATGTTTCTGGGTAACAGTTTTAACACATGTTCTTACTTTGCAAAATCCATTTATCAGAAGAATGTATATTTCATCTCCTCTTTATTAAACCTGCAGAATTAATATTCCACTCTGAAATACTGTTCTGTCTTTTTCATGCCACTGCTAATAATGAAGAGTAGATTATTAGTACCTGTGTGCCACAGCTTTTATTCCTTCACACACAATTCTTTACAGGGCCATAATTCTTTTAAATCATTTCATAAAGAAGCTGTGTTTTGATAATTCATTGTCTCTGTTAATATCAGGTTAGAAAGCAAGGTATGAGCACAGCTGAAAGGTAGTTCTTCAGTTGTTTGTGTCTGAGATTGTCACAGAAGAAAAATACTCTTCCATTTCTTGGAGGGGGAGAAGATGAGAACAGCTCTGATGTATCTGTCAATAAAGGGTATCTGAGCTGGTTTGCATGAGGGCAACATCTTGGGAAACACCCTAACATCCTAATTTTAGTAAGGGTGAAAGAAGGATAAACGTAATTGAATGATGTGGCCAGTCCTTCTGCTTTTACAAACACATTAAGGGATACCTAGATGCCAAGGAAGGTGCTGTTGAAAGATGACTCTGGGAACTAAAATATGTATGACTCCATGTGCTATGGTCAGTATTCATTAAGTAATACTCATTTGATATGGTAGCTTAAACTTCCACATGGATTGTCTCTGGGTAGTCTTTCTCTCTTCCAGAGGAGAACTTATTTGTTAATTTTTCTTCTCTCTCTGTCTTTATCTTTTATTGCTGTTTGGTCTACCACCAAACAAATATTGGCATTAGCATTTTTTTCTTTATTCTGTTTAGTTGATTAACATAAGTTCACACTCTGAACAGGGATTTATTTCCCTCTGTTAGCTGGTTCTGTTTCTGGAGGGGGCATTTTCTTTGGTTGTTTTTGTTATTTTTTGAGGTGGGGTTGGGAGGTGAGATATTTTGGTTTTGGTTTTTGTCTGGTTTTTTGTTTGGGTTTTTTAATTTTGGGGGTTCTTTTTGTTTTTTTGGGGAGGTTGTTTGGTGTTTTGTTTTTTTTTCTTGTGTTTTGTTTTTTGTTTTTTTAATTTTTAATTGTTCTTTTGGTTTGGTTTGGGTTTTTTGTTTTTTGTGGCTCAGACTTGTCGGGGGTGGGGAAAGCTACCCTTGTGCCTCAAATTTTTGAGTATGTTGGTAGGTGTCATAAAGACTCCCTTCTCTAAAAGAACTTAATGGATTTGTGGAATTCTGTGATATTTTCAGAGCATCACAGTTCTGTCAGACATAGTCTTTGGTACCGAAGGTAAATCCTGACCACGATAAACCCTGAGCCAGAGGCTGAACATGAGGTGGCAGTCAAGATCTGTGGTGCTGAAGGTGTGCCCACAATTCTGACTGCTCTTCAGAGTTTTCCTCTTTTTTTTTTTTTTTTGGTGATTCTTTTATGGTGACTCTTTTATTTTTTCTCTTTGAAAAGGGAAGGCTAGCACTTCAGATTTTGAGCTTCTTGGACAACTTAATTAAAAGCTGAAGGATTTGTGGGTAATGCTTATTACAGAGTCTTCAGTGCACTGACTGCCCAAGATGTTCTGCATCTCAGTACTGTCTCTACAAAATTGAAAGTGCATCACACCTCCATCACCTGCCTCCAGGATCATTACCACCTCAGCTGGAGCACTGCTTCCTTCCTAGGGGAGTTAAAAATGTTCATTGTTACTAGAGTTGAAGAGCATGTGGAAGAAGATTTTCTGCTCTCTTAGGAATGTGTGGTCAGAGGAGAAAATACAGAGATGAACCCGACTGACACGCTGTTGCTGTTGGAGCAGATGCAACATAAAGCAGAACCTTAAGAAACTTCATCCAAGCTCTTTTATTGTGCTTATACATAGCATTTTTATACCCTTCTGACCCCACTGTGCACTCCATCCCATTGCCCATCATCACACCACTCCTCAAGTCCATTGCTAGAAGCACTGTTTTGAGAAAGCATCCCCAGAAATCCAAAATACAGATAAATCCTGGTTTTCCATGATGTCTTTTGCAGCACATATGTTCTTTGTTTTCTTCTACCCTTATTTTCTTCCTCTTCTCATGGACACACAGGAATCCTGCTGGCTTCTTTTTGTCAACTCTTTTGTCTGACCCCCAGCCTGCTGTGGGTCCTCTTCACAACACGTGAGGGAGAGTGGCTGTGATGAAGGTCCTGTGTGTCTCTGGGGTGTGTTTGGGGTGTCTCTGGGCTTTGTTTCTGCTTTTTCCTTTAACCACATCCTGCAGCCTGGGCAGAGAGCCCAGGTTCTGGGGAGGTCTGTGATGGGCAGCAGCACTGGGCTTCAGTCACTGCACAGGAAGGTTCTGGGCTGGAATGCTCCTAACATCCTTTTAATAGGCAAAAAGCAGTGATAGCCTTGGGTTTTGCAGCATCCTGTGGAATCTTACTGGGATGCCACTGGTTCCAGTGTGATCCTTGATGTAAGATTTGGGGCATATTTTCGTCGTGTTAATCCTGCCCATGCTCCATTTCTGGAGGTGACTGGTGAATGTCCATCTTTGCTTGCTGATCTCCAGGTTTTCAAACTAAATCAGAAAGAGGAGGTGGAATTACATGAATGGCAGAGGTCTCTGATCTCCAGAGTGTTACAAATCTGGTGTCCCATACATTGAAAACTTCTGAGTTTGCTGGTTGACTCTCTGGTCCTTCTGCAGCCTGCCCTGCTGGTGGAGAGCTGTTGAAATTTTTTAATTGCATGGGAAATCTTGTGCTTCTTAGAAAAAACATAATTTCACCCTTAACTTTGTATCTTTACTTCCCTGCTGGAGGATGACTTCTGGGTAGTCATTCACATTCTGTCTAAACAATAGCTTGCCCCCCTTGTTTTCATGACACTTTTTATATAGATACTGTTGCTTTAACTGTTAGCTTGAAGTAGAGTTGCTGTGCCACAGGAAATAGCACAGATTTATGTATTTTCCATAAAACGCTGCAGGAGAACTAAGACTCTTCTGGGTGTGCACATTTCTGGGCTCTGAGATGTGCCTGTGTGAATTAAAGTTATGTAGGAGAATTCATTTTTTGGATGACTCGCCTTGCAAAAATGTTCTAGGGAACATTTTTAAGTGTGTTTTTTTCTTTTTTAATACTTTTGGTTCAGGGTTTTTTGTTGTTGTTGTTTGTTTGTTTACAGTTTTACTTGGCTTTTCTTTTCCTTCATCAACATTTCTGACCTTTATTATGTCTTTTTATTTTCTAGAAGAAACAAGCAAGTGCTAATGTCAGCCAGCCACCCAAAAGAGAGACAAGTGGAGCAGCTGCTTCTGCTAAGGTAATGTGTACTTAAGGAAATTATCTTTTTAGACAAGTGAGGAGGATGTGGTGTGACTGCATCCCCTGCACTGGGATAGAAAAGGATTTGTTTGCCAACATTCAGCACCACAAGGGTGCTCTTCCTGACTTGCTAGAAGTTTTAACTGTTGAAATGAAAAGGGAACACAAGTCTGCAGAATGCCAGTGTTGACATTGTGAGGAAATAAATGGTAACATGCTCCCTTTTCTCATGTTCTTTGTTAGTCTCCCAGTTATTTTGAAGGATCCTGGCCCTGTTGATGTCGGTTGGCACCTTAATCTGATTATTGTGGGGCTGTGTTTCTTTTTTCACCTTGAGGTGTTTGCATTTTTTTGGTTCTTTTTACTTGGTGGAACTCCGTGAGTTTGAAGAGCTGGCAGCTTGTCTTTGCCTTCATTGCCCCCAGAGCAGTTCAGCTTATAATTCAAGAAGCATTTTAAATCTGAGTTACTAAGGAGTGCAGGTGATACTCTCTGAGGGAAAACACGGTGCTCAGGTTTTGCAGGGTATTGAAAAAGGGTGTAGAAAATACTCTTGCAGATACTGCATCTGGTAGTTATTATATACATTGTTAGGTGCATAATTGTCACATGTGAGTAAAATGCAGATCACTTAAAAGAGAAGCAGCAATATGTTTTATTGAGGTAAATATATATTTTTGATGGAATTTAGTGAAGTTTGTCAGTAAAGTTTAACTCCAGCTGGAGTTCTGGGAGAACTCAGGTTGGGCCCATTTTGATGGCAGTTTTTTTGATGCCTCAAGAGTAAGGCAGCTGGCTGCTGGTCAGCAGTGGAGACAAGATCAGTGTCTTCGTTTAGTTCTGGTACCGTGTTCTGTACTTTAGTTACGTTGAAATTCTGGGTTTCAGAAGCACCTTTTGACATATTTCTCAGCCCAGTTTCACTCCCATGTGTGAGCCAGGGGATTTCCAGCTCCTCAGTTCACACCCAAGGTGTAGGGCTGGCTGTCCCTAAGTCAGGCTGAGAGGGGTCCACACATCCACCACGGTGTTCCATATCTGCAGAGAGCCTATTGTTTGGAGGATCCTAACAGCAGGAAGTGTTTCTGCTTTTGAATGGCATTTTTTATTTTCTTAATCAGTGCTTCTGTAAAATAATACACCTAAAGATATCTTCATGCTTCCTAAGTGATTTAGTTTTCCTCAGTAAGGGAGGAGGCAAAGATATAAATCCTGTTGTCCCTTTATTTCAGTGTTTCTGTCTATCACTAAAGATAGCCCAGCATTTTTTAATATTTTTTTTTCTTTCTATTCCTTGCACTTTGACAAGGTTTTCTCCTCCTAGTCGACCTGAATGTCACCAGCTGCATAGTCCCAGGGATGCTGACATCTAATTTCCTGACTAACACATCTCTGAGTATTTTTTTTTTTCAGTATATGTTCTTTCTATGATAAGTATGAAGAACTTTTTAAGTGTGGAAAGCATAATTCATATGTTCTATTAAGCCTAAGAACTGGAAGATAGTGCCATGGAAGTAATGCAATGGAGTTGCCAGGAATTGCTGCATATTAGGTTACAGCAGCTTAGGTTGTGTATTTTGTCAGTACTTGGTGTTTCTCCAGTTTCTGTGACATTCCAATGTACTTACTGGTAAAGATTGTGTACTACGAAAATACTCATCTCATACTATCTAATACTGACTTTTAGCAATAGCTGATTTCAGTTCAGCCTTTTAAGTTCCCACTCATTTCCACCTTTTTTCACTTAGGCTTAATCTTCTGTTAATTGTAACTTTTACTCTCAACAATCTCCTGTGATCCTCTAGTATTATTTAAAATAGAGGAAAACTCAGAGATTTATTGTAGTTTCTGCCACAGATGCCCTTTTTTTCAAGCCATTTGTCTGGCTGTTTTCTTTACTGCCTTTACTTTTGTCTCTAAAAATATCTATTGAAAATAATTATTTTGCAGTTTTTTTTGTTTTTTTTTTAATCAGGAATTTTGCAGGAAGGTAGGTATTTCTTGAAAAGGCAAGGCAGCCCTTTCTGTTTTCCTGCAAAATCAGATCAAATCTTTCAGGGCAATCAGAAATACTCCACCAGTTTTTGGACAGTTTGGGACTACTCTTTCTTCTATTATATATTTCCCCCTGACGTAGCTTTAATAGTTCTGTTGGTCAGTAGTACTTACTTGTCATCACTTATCCTAGATAAATTTCTCAGTCCTTACCAGAGGCAAAGGAGGTGGGATAGTTAAGTTGCTCCAGCTCAAACTTCTTACTTCTTGAACCTATTCCTACCTTACGGTGAAATTATTTGAACTGAAGAGCCAAGAGGGGGTTTGTCTCCTGCATGTCAGGCCTGAGTAATTTCTCCTTCAGCTAGTAAGTAATAATAACTGATGGCTTGTTTCTTTTGGGGTTTCTGGCTTTCAGATGCAGGAGCTTTCGTGTGGTGAAGGATTGTCATTGTGTTGAGTGTGTGGGCAGTCTGATTGTCCAAGGGAGAGCACTCAGCTGGCTTTGTTTTTGTTGCACTGTCCCTGAGAAATGCAGTTCTCTGTGCCTTCATTTTACTTCCGCTCTCTGTTGTGTCACTCTTGAGTTCCTGGAATTGCAGCCAGTACTTACTCACCCCTTTGCTCTGTGTGTTCTTACAGGGGTGTTAATTGGCAGCCTAAACGCTAGAAGTGCAGCCTCTCTTGCCTCCTCCTCCGCACTAGGAGCACTCAGGAGGCTCAGTCGGTAACCTGGATGTGCCCAGTTCTTGTGTGACTCAAATCTAAAATGAATAATTTAGAGAGGCTTAGAGAAGCAGGTGTTCTGGCTCCTTTGTTTCTGTGACAAGCCTTTCTTTCCTCTTTGATGGGGGAGTGAGTACAGTTCGACTGTTGGTTTGTACCAGGGAGGTTTTCAGTGAGCACCTGGCTTGGCAGGTAACTGGAGTGACAAGGGAGGTTCAGGTAAGGCTGTCATCATCAGGAATGTTTACTGGGTTGCCTAAGAGCAGCCTCTTCCACGTACACACTGACTGCCAAGGTGCACAAACCAGGTCATGGCTGCCAGGATTAGCAGGCAGCAGTGGGGAGGAAAAACTGAGCTAACCTCCTTCCTCTGCAGAAGGTCTCCTGCCAGTGCTGCTGTGTTTCCTTCTACAGCCTTTAATGACTATTTTGCCAGTTCCACAGCCATCAAGAAAGCCAATTTCCACCTTAGTGTTCAATCATTTCTATTTATAGAAGGCACTAATACTTGAACGCAGCTGGATCCAGCCACCTTTTCTGGATCTTTGTGTTCTTATATGGTATTTCTGTTGATAACAGATGAAGTTTTGCTGCTTTTTATAGCAGCAAATTAGTGGCAGATTTTTTGCATTGCTCCTAATAAGTAATTATTTTCTTTTTCTGGCTGGCTGCTATGGCTTAGGGAAGTGAGAATGTTTATCAGAATTACTTTCATGGACTATTGAAGCAGTGCTGGGAGAGCTCAACAACAGTGGTGGAAATGCAGTCAGAATTATTTTTATTTCTGATTTTCAGAGGAAGCTTCTTGACCTTTATCATTTAAGAAGTTTAAGGTTTATTTAAGCTGACACCCAAATTCACACTTGTTTTAAAGGGGAATTCTCTCTGCTTTCTCATGCAACTAACAAGAAAACAAGGAAAAAGATCAGCAGTTAAGTACCTTTGAGTGAAATCCCTGCCATTTTTGCAGCAGGCAAGTTTATCTAGTTTATCATCCAAAGTGGCACCTACTGTCAGTGTTTTTTTTCTGCAACACACCTTGTAAACTGTAACCAAATTTTTATTTTGTGTGCTTTGCAGAGGCACCTTATTGTGAAAGAAAGAATTTTTGAGTAGAAGTCACAGGATTGTTCGGGAATGTCCACAGAAATCCATAAATTTATTCTTACGTTCCCAGTCATATTGTGAAGGTTGGAAAGGCTATCTCTAAAATTTGAGATTATTCTGAAAAATAACAGTTCATGTTACCTGAGGACTTCTTTTCCATGTTCTCTCTGGGGTAGGTGTGTGTCATGACACAGATTGACAATTTTTTGGTGTTCTGCAGCAGGACTGGGGCAAATCATGGGGCTTTTCCTGGAAGTTGTCCTCAGAGCTGTTGGCAGCACATTAAAATCAGGAAGGCTGTGGTTTTGTGGGGTTTTGTGGGGAACAGTGCTGGCTTTCTTGGTGTCAGAGGCATGCTAAAATTAGACCTAAATATTAAAAATTGGAAGCTGTGGGAGTACAGAAGGTGCCTCATGTGTGGAAGAGCTGTCTTGGTAAAGATACAGGATTTGCAACTTGTAGAGCTGTGCAGTAGCCAAAATAGCACAATCCTTCCACAAAAAAATTCTGTATTTCACTCAGAAATGGGATGTTTTCTTCATCAGTCTGCAGATGTTTATCCCTTTCTAATTCTCTTCCAGGGATGGCTTATTTCTTATTATTTGCTCAAGATAAAGGACAATACAGAGACTATTATGAAAAATTGGCTGAAGATTTTGTTAGTGGCACAAGGGCCTTTTTTCTAAAAAAAAAAAAACAAACCCCAACTCCAGCTCACTATTAGTATTTCAAGAAGCTCCTGTTAATTTCTAAACTAATACAGATTATTTGGATTTGTTGTGCTTAAAAATGGCCCTAGTCAGTCAAGTTTAGGCCTTAAGTGACCTGAACCACCTCAATTACTTTCAATTAGTAACATCCATGTGCTCAGGGAGTCTCGATAATCAGTCCCAATTTAGAGACTGTAAACTTGTAATAGGGCTATTACTCTGCTGAGGGGAAATGAGCAGGTTCCTTCCCTCGGTACCGCTGCTGAGAAATCAAAAGGTGGAAGGCAAGTACTGCTTTTTGGAGGCTGAATTTAGCTTCACCCCTTGCTTTTGCTGCCTGGGTGTCAGTGGCACCTGTCCCTGCTGGGGCACCCTGGTCTGGCCAGCACCAGAAGTGATCCCAGAAGGAGCAGGAAGGGTTTTGCTCATTGCGGCTGTTACAAATGAAGTTGGAATTTAGACAGCTGGGTCCCTTGAGTTAACAGAAGTTTAATTAAAAATGAATACAACTTAGTAAATTGTGTAGTAATTTGGTATAAAATAATACAATTTAGTAAAATAATACAGTTTAATAAAAAAAATACCATTTATATATGTAATTTGCCAGTAATTAAGTGTGATTAAAGCATAAGCAAAACTGACCAGGGTATGGGGAGGGCTTCTTACCCCACCTCATGTACAAAACAAAACAATTCAAACTAAACTTATATACTGTATGCTTATACATATTCATTAATGTTTCCTGTAAGTTTCCTCCTATTTCTGATTTTTCTTACTTTATGTCACTTTTCTTCATGGTGCAAGCCTCACTTGTTGCTAGGGGGTCTTCATTCTTCTTTTGGTGGTCTTCTGACAAAGGCTTACACTCATCCTCGCTGTCCTCTGGATGGCCTTACAGGTTGTGAGTATGTACTAAGTGTTGTGTTATGTAAAAAAGCATTGTGTTACGCTAATTAATCTTACATTTCATAATTTTCAGGCCTTATGCCTAAAGTCGTTCAAACTTTGTCCATCCAAGGTCAGTTTTGTCTTGGGACATCACTTCTCTCAAAACTACATCCTCTATCTTAATTTTTGCACGTAACAGCTGTAAAGGGGTGCATCTGCCTTGTAACACCAATTCCCTTGATTGCTTCTGACAATAACTTTCCGAATAGTTACAATTCAGTTATCACGAATCCATTCCGTTTATTACAGTGGCTCAGTGTGGGAGCCCAAACCTGCTGTTCTGGTGCCCTCCCCGTGCTGCTGGGTGGGGACTGTGTGGCTCAGCACTCCTGCTTGACAAGGGCTTGGCTTGGCCAGCAGCTCCCGGAAGCCACAGCGCCAGGGCGCGGAGCAGCTGTGTCCCAGCCGTGTCCCAGCTGCAGGAGACAGGAGCCACACGTCTACCAAGTGAGTTAGCTGTTCCTGCTTCGCTTTCCTGCCGCCCCTGCGTGAGGCTTCTTGGTGTTCATGTTGTAGTTCCTTTTAATTTTTTTTTTCTGGTATTTTTTTGATTCGGTTTTGTTTTGTTTTCTTGCCGTTCTCTCCATCTTCTGGGAGTTTCGTGGGCTGCGATAACACAAGCTGCAGGCTCCGGGGCTTTCTGGCATGGCTCCCCTGTCAACAGGCTTGAGGCATTCCAAAGCAGTGTGTTGTTAGTAAGCTTTTGGATTTATTTTAATATACTAGAAACGGCCTTTTCAGACACCATGTGACACAGCAGTTTGGAGAAGAGAGGGACAAGGAAAAGCAAGCTTTAAAAGTGGTGTCTAAGCTGATCTGTATTTATATTTTTGTTTTGGGGCGGGGTTGGTGTTTTTTCCTTGCTCGCAGCCCACGCTGTTCTGCCTTCCAAGACCTGTGTGATTTTTTTTTGGCACACTAATGCAGAGCCTGTCTGCCTGTATTACATGCTCAGGGTGTGGTGATCTGCAAGAGAAACTTCTTGTTTGAACTGTGCTCAGGTATCAATAGTTTACTGCACTTAAAAATACATTATCTGGAAAAAAAATAATACTTTTCAATAAATTGCATTGTTTCTGCAGTAGTGAAAATTAGGTATGTAGGCATTGCTTAAGTGTTTAATGCCACTGTTATTGTTGGTAATATTATCTCTCCTCTGGAGAAAGTTAAAGTAGTGCATGAAATGGCCCAGAATTTTTAAACATTGCAGACACCTCTGCTGAGTTCTTGAATTTTTTTTATTTTTTTTTTTTTGGTAAGTAGTTTCCTGAATGTTGTATTCTTTTACATTTATATAAAACAAGTTATAATATATTCTGCATTAGACACTCTCTTTTCTAGACTGACATTTGTTATGCTTGATCTTTTG
The DNA here is from genome assembly GCF_971803275.1 of Cyanistes caeruleus. NCBI lineage: Eukaryota > Metazoa > Chordata > Aves > Passeriformes > Paridae > Cyanistes > Cyanistes caeruleus. The sequence continues at coordinate 5,386,339 of NC_141732.1, read as the reverse complement.
TATGACACAGTGCTTTTTTGGTGTGAGGTTTTGTTTCTTTTTAGGTTTTGGGTTTTTTTGGTTTCGTTTGAGTGGTTAGATACATAGGGTATGTAGAGCTTGCAGAAAATTCTGTTTCTGATCTTGGAGCTGCAGAAATGAGCTCCATGACCAGTTTTTCCTCATGGCTCTGGTTGCAGAGCTTTTCACATTAGGGAGGCACTCCCAGTTTGAATTCTGGGCAAGGCTATGCTGCCCTAGTGGCTCTTGGAGGAGTGGGAGTGGGGGTAGAGAAGAAACCTCTATCTCCAGAAAGCAAAGGAACTGTTGTTTTTTTTTTACTGACTTGGTCTCCAGCCTCTCCACTGTCACCATTTCTACACTTTGTTTCCCTGAGAGGAGGATGCTTGTGCTCCTTTAGCACCTTGGGGCTTTCTGAGACAGGGAGGGTGTCAGCACCCTTTGGGAGCTCCTAAAGGCTCAGAAACCATGCTGGTTTTATGGGAGAAGTCAGTGCCTGCCTTTATGCCATGCTCAGCACAAGGAACCAACTTGAAAACTAACATTTTTGATCCCCAGGAGGAAAGACTGCTGTGAGGCAGGATAAAACCTCACCAAATTGGAGATTCCATATTTTTTAACTGAACCATAATGTAGTTATTCCTCCAGAGCATGCTGAAGGCCCTTCTGAAGTGATTTTGAGTTGAAGGCAGTGCTGAATCAAGAAGTTCCCCCAAATTCTGACTCTTTTTAAGTGGGAATAATAAAACAATGTTGAAATTTTCTAAAATGATGGAAGAACAAAACCCAACGACACCCTTCCACCACCCCTGCTTATGCAGTGTTGCCCTTAGATGATATTTTAACAGCCAAGTTCTATTAAGATTCCTTGACTCAGTGGTTTTTGTTTATTCTCGTGTGTTCTCCATTCATCTTGGTAGCCATGTGTGTGTCAGCCCTAACAGTTATTCATGAATAAATTTTTCTTTCCATTTTCTCTGCATTCTGGGAGTGAAAAACAAATTTCCTGTTGTGAGTGCTGTTCTCGCATTGGGTATTGCCTGGCTTGATTGTTTCAGTGGAAGTAATCGAGCTCGTAACCTCAGAGACCTTTGGCCTCAAGGTGAAGTTGTCTTTCACGTAACTTCAGTGTCTTTTTCAACCCTCCTTTAGAAAGCACTGGTTCTGTTTGTGACTCCCTGGTTCTGTTTGTAATTCCCCTTTGCATCCCAGCTCTGCAGAGCAGAGTGTTGCGTGACACTGCAGGGCAAGTGACACAAATCCTAGCTGAGCTCAGCAGCGCAGCGTGGCATGTGGCTGGCACCTAATCTCCTGTTTTCCTGGTGTTTGTTTGTCAGCCTGCAGTTTGCTGCTGCAGATAACTGTGGAATGTTCTTGTGCTTGAAAAAAAAGCTGGAGAAGTTGCAGCTGAATGGCTCACATGAGGCGAAACTGAAAAGAGGGTTTTTGAGCTGCCCACAGAAACAGGAGAGCTGATCTGCAGTGACGGGATCATACATTACTGTAACCCTCTCTTGTGCAGAGTGGGAACCTGAGAAGAGGCTTGACAGGGCTGGGGGCACTGCTTCTAATATCTGAATATGACTGAATGAAAGCAAAATTTCACTGTGTGCCGCTTGTAGAATTTATTGTCACAGAAACAGGAAGTTTCCAGGAGGAGGTAATTGAAGCGTGTGTGCTTTAAGGAGAAATAAAAATGGGGAGTTTAAAGCTGATTGTTGATTAATTTAAAAGAAACAAGGATTGTGGAGCCTGAGATACTGAAGTGGTCTGTTTGCAGACACTCTGAATGTGAAGGCAGTGGATGAAGTCTGTTTCCCTTCTTGGAATATACTGACTTTGTTTCCAGATGACTTCCAATATCATGGAAAGACATTAAATAGAAATTTTATATTAGTTAGCCTTTGTATATAGTAAAGCCTTTAAAGCAGTAAGCCAACTGCATACTGGAGTCTAAGTAATTCCTCATGGCCACAAATTGAACTGTGAGTATATAAAGTTCTTGCTGTATAGTTACTGTGCATGACCTTTAATCAACTAGCAAACTTTCCCTCTGCTTCCAAAAGAAGAAAACAGGCACAATCCTTCTTGCCATCAGCTGTGATATACTTATAAATTTTTTGACAGTCCCAACTTCCTGCATATAAGTGAGCATAAACTGAGGTGTTGGAAGCTAAAGGCAGAGTCAAATAGTACAAACAATACTTAAAAGTCAATTGTTATTCACTGGTTTCAGTTGCATTTTGTTCCAGCATAAAGCTGTTTCACAGTTTTTAACAGTTGCTAAAATAAAGAAAAACAGACATGCCAGTATTAAGCCTTGGACTTGAATGACAATGCTACAATCCAGGTATCTTAAAGCAGACATCTCAAAACAGACATCTCACCTAAAGGTGGTTTGGCAGTTTCTAGGAGGTGCAAAGCCTTATTCTACACTGCGGTAAATATAATACTGATCTTACTGATTTGCTTGATAACATTTCGTTTAGTGTAACCAAATTCAAATGCAAGTAGGTTGTATCTAAAAACACTACTTAAAAACCTGTTGCATGAGTAATGTGATTAACCAGATTTAGCTGATGCATAAAATTCCATAGTGAAATATTGAAGAGTTTCATTTCTGTGCCAGGATGGCAGAAATTATATTCTAATGTTCAAAGTAGAAGAAGCCACTGTGTCTGTGTAATGGAAGTTGTCTGGCTCAATGTTCCATGACCATCAATAAATTTAGCAGCACCTGAGGTTGTAAAAGAGCCTTTACTAGCTAATCAATGCCTCAATCTCCTGGTTCAAACCAGCTCCTTAAAAAAATTGAATTTTTTTTTTTTCGTGAGGAAACGACTGTATTTCCTCTCTGTCTTTTGCCATCTCTAAATGGTGGTTGATCTGGCTTCTGGGTATAGGTTAATAATTGCTGCAAATGCTTGTTCTGTGTGGTGAGAAAACGGCAGAATAATGAAATTTTAGGGTTATTCTTTTCCACAATAGTAATTGTAGAAATTTGAATTATAATGATAGTAATAGATTGTACATATTTTTCGGTTATATTCACACCAGCTGAGTTATTGAATGCTGAAAGCACAAGGAAGCATCTCTAGAGACAGGGTTTCTTCTTGTTGGTTTGTTTTTGTTTTGTTTTTTTTCAAAGAGAGGTATTTAATACCAGGTATATTGATGAATTTAACTACAGTAAATAACTACAGTAAGTAACTACAGTAACTACAATGAATTTTAAAAACAGCCAAAATAACAAGTTTGGCAAAGAGTTTTAGATTGAGTTAGAACAGAGTTACATAAAATAACTGGAACTGTCCTCCAAGGATTTTTTTTTCCTCACCTGCCCTCAGTGGCTGGGCAGAAGACTGTTTATAATGTGGTGTTGGTGGGTTTCAGTAATGACAGTGGGCTTTATAAATGAAAGGGGACTTACACATGGGCAAAATCAGCCATCAGAAATTGCAGCACAAATCATTTGGAAATGGTTCTCATCGCTTGTACAAAGAAACCCGTCACAACAGGACAGCACAAATACACCAGTTCTGAGTAATGCACAGGTACTAACTAGAAACCTGCATCCTGCTCTTCCATTTCACTGGGTTCTTAATATTAAGACTCCACAAAATTAACTGAGAACTTGAAATCTTGAGAATTTTCTTGGTTGTTGTGGGTATTTTTATCTTACTCTTAAAAAGCTGTTGTTTCTTCTAGAAATACAATAGCAGAACTGCATATAAGAGCAGCACGTGCAAAGTAGTAGGATATTTCCAAAATTACTTGGGATGGAAGATGACACAGGAGCACTCATAGCTGTAATTTTTTAACTCAGCTATTTTACATACTATAACAATAAAAGATATATAAAGAGTTAATAGTGAACCTTTTTTCCCCATTTTAAGCATGTTTGAGATGCTGTGTAGCTTTGAATATACGTGTTTGTAGATTTATGTATTTATTTGTACATGTGCACACACTTGGTGCTATCCCTGTCCCACCTTATGCCTCCTGTGTGTGTGTGTCCAGGGATGACAGGGCTGCACAGTCCTTGCCACACACCACCAAAGCAAGTGAGAGGTTTGACCTCTTAACAGCTCAAGTGGTATTTCACACTTCAGCTAAATAACCACTATTTTCCACAATGGTTCTCTGTAGAGCTTTTGCTGCCCACATCTTACAAGTGCCATTAATTAAAGCTCGGTATCAGGGCCATTCATGGAAACAAGCAGCCACTCGTAGTCAGGTAGATTAGGTTTTCCCTTGCATTACACACCCTGTGAGTTAGCAATTATAAAATCATAGGTGTTGTGAGCTCTAAGCCTGAGAAGCTGTCCCAGCTCACTCACACCAAAGGGGTGTTAACCCACGAGAGAACTTGGATAGCTCTTCAGTCCTCTGTTCCAGACTGAAGTTCTGCTATATCACTCTAAAAATGTTTATACAAGCTCCCCTAAAGGCTGCTAGAGCTGGAGGTGCCTGGTTTGGTGGTGTCCAGGTAGCCTTTGCCTCAGAGTGACTCTTCTCTACAGAAGGAAGATCTTTGCACACAGACCTGGAAGATTCTTTATTAAAGGCTAAGTCACTTTCTTATTTGTTTCCCATTTCCTTGGAGGCCTGACCAGAGTACAAAGCATCAGGTCCTGACTTGCCTTTTACTGCCACTAAGTCCCTCATACATACTTTTCCTTAATTTTTTCCCCCTAAACCTCTTCTCATATCTTCCAATATTTATCTCTGCTGCATTGTGATGGTGAAAATTGTGCTAGCTGTTGGCCTAGAGAAGCTAAAGCCAAGGAGGTTGGAGTTATATTTTACATTTGTATTTTCGTTGTCAGAGCAACAGATTACTTTTCCCCAGATTCCTCTTCCCTTGTTTGTTTTTGGTAGGAGAATCTCAGTCTGTGACATTATGGCCTTTGCATGTTTTTGTCAGTATTGCTGCCTGTCTAGAAGGGTTTGGTGGTGTTTTCGAGTTTTGTGTTTGTGCCTTCAACCTACTGCCAGTGTCAGAGATCAGGAGCTCTGTTTTATTCAGCTGCCCGAAAGCAAGATTGTAACCCAGTGTTACAGACCAATTTCCTCATTTTATTTGAGTGAATGTCATCTCAGGTACAGTGAAAAGTTGCAGTGACAGCGTGTCCTCCTCTGGGTGTTTGTTGCTTTATTCTTGTTGATTCTTATTTGTCCTCTTGTTGCCATTCAGCATTTCTGTATGGGTTGCTTGGTAAGTGTTTGCAGCATCTCTTCTGGTTTTAAAGTCTCCATTGCGCTCCTTCTGAGGCTGGGCAGTGACCTTTCTCAGCCTGACAAATCTTCTTCATGAATTTCCAGAATTTATAATTTTAGTTGATGTTAGCTCTCTCTACACTTGGGGTAGTTTCAGTGATTTTTAGTTCTGTGAAACTGAGAGCACTCATGGATATCTTTGCCTGCTGTTTTACTTTTCCAGAGGGCATCTGCATCCAGTTCTCTGAGCTATTCAATTTTTTTATTTTGATGCCACCATTATTTTCTTCTTCTCCCATCACACTTTCCATTTTTCATGCAGATTTCTGTGATACTCATAGTGAGACCAGATAAACAGTTTTTGATTGTTTTGTTTTGTTTTGCAAACCCACTGCTTGGCTTCACAGTTTTGCTTAACAGTTCTTTTTCAAACATAGCATGAATACTGCCCTGCTAACTTGACAAATGAGTTTCCAAGGGTATTCTTTCTCTTAATTCTATCAAATTAGATCCCAGATCTCATCAGCCCTTCTTGGACCATCCTCCAACTCAAAAGCGCCTGAGATCCTTTGGTCAGCCTCTGTGCAAAGGCTGATCCCTGTTAATTACCCCATGTTGCAGATCTCCCAGGAGCTCTGCTGGCAGGGTGGGGTAATTAACAGGGATCAGTCTTTGCTTAATCAGTGCTGTCCTGTAACCTCTTCCCTGTATGTCGAGTCCCTGCTGTGGTGGTCAGGGGTGTCACACTGTGTTAGGAACAGTGATAGTGACAACTCAGGCTCAGTTGCAGAGAGAGCCTTTATTATATAGCACTTTTTATTCTTCCAGATTCCAGATTCTTCTTTTATAGACACTTCTGAGAAGGTCCCAAAAGGTAAAGCTTTCGTTGGTCATCAAACCAACACATCACCATCATTGGACAGTTAGGAACAACAGCCCTTGACCGTTTCTTACAAGTAAACAACAAGGTGATAAACAACACCTGCAAAAGTTGTGTTCCTTCCCTATGGAATGTTTGGATTCCTCCTAATGATTTCTCAGGTCATACTTTCTCAGGCCAGTGGGAGAAAGTTATGTGACTCAGTTTCACACACTGTGCTACCTGCCTGATCTCCTGCATTCAGCATCTTGGGAGTGTTAGGCAGGGAGCAGCTCCTGGGCTGTCAGTGGTCCTGGATGCTGACATGGATTGGCCTCCTAGCTCACACAAGAGCTGTGTGTTAGCCATCCCCCAGGCTGGGATCCCTCCTGCAGCTCACTCACAGGGCAGAAGGGCTGGCACTGCACCTTCCAGAACCCACACCTGGGTTCAGGCAGGACCCATAGGGGTGCAGCTGCAGGAAAAGGGGAGCCAGCACTGATTGCACTGGTTCTGCCCTCTGGCTCTGCCTTCCAGGGATCCCTGACAGCTCAGAGGACACCCCACTCTCCCTGTGCAGCATCCCCTGACTTCCTCTGTCCCAGCCTTCTGGTCTGGTTAAGCCCTGACTGTTTGACACCCCAGCCTTCCTGCGAGGGGGAGCTGGGGCAGACCACGCCGGGGTGTGAGCAGGGTGTGCCACAGACACACGGCAGCTCTGTGTCAGGAGGTTTTTGTTGCCAGGTTGCCAGGCAGCATTTTAATATTTACCTCCACACCTGACACGCGTCCCTGTGTTGCTTCACGCTTTCTGCAGTCCCTCTGTGGAGCTGTGGGAGAAACATCTGGGCACAGCTGGCAGCAGAGGAGGGTCTTGAGGACTGGAGCCCCAGAGCAACATGGGGTACGAGGTTGATCCCAGAGCCAGGCTGGAGGTGAGACAAGGTGGTACAGTGGTGACCACACCAGACAGAGGGGATGGAGCTCAGCAGCCTCATGGCATTGTCAGTCTGGCTGCAGATCCTGCTGGCTGATGGACTGGGAGAACAAGGATCATCCCCCTTCTTCCCCAGAGTGGCTCTGTTTGGGGAGAGAGTGGAAAACTGTGGGCCTTCATTGTGGAACTTGAGTAGGAAGCAGGGAAGTGAAGCAAGGCATTCCATGGTGGTCTGTGTGCTCTTCCCACTTGTTCTGCTTTCCTCCTCTGGCTCCTCAGAGCTTTGTTCCCCTCAGTTAGCCCTGAGTGTCTCCAGGGAGGATGGCTTGGTGTCCTCTATATCTGCTGGTCAGCAGCTGTGCATTGAGCTGTCTTCTGTTTTCAGACTGCTCCTCTTCCTCCATGAGTACCTCCATTCTTCGCCTTTTTGCTTCTGCTGATCACTGCCCTCCAGCTGGACAGGGCAGGAAGAAGCAGCTGGGGTTTTGAGAGATTTTCACTCATCCCTGCATGTGGTGGTGCTGCTGTGCTGGGACATGGGAAAAGTAATTTTTCAGTGCATTTTAAGACAGGGGAGTCTTAAAGGTAGGAGTTTTCTGAGGGCTGGAAGGGAGAAGGGCTCAGAGAAATGTTTTTATTATTAAACAGACAGGGACTATGGTGACTAATATGAAGGTGTAGAACAGATACCTACTTGTTAGTCATGCAGAAGGAATTCAGATTAATTTCTTGCAGAAGAAAGAAAAGGAGAGGAAAAGCTGTTAAAGACCAAATTAGGAAAAATACTGAGTTGCCAGCAGGTCACCTGATGGTGATAGTGGAAATAGGTTAAAAGGTCATTAAAACCTTCTGTTTTCCACCCTAATGCAGGAGGCTCTGTACATTCCTGTGTGTGTCTCCACCCGTGCAAAAGCTTCTATCTACTAAGTAGTCAATCTGTAGGTATATGAAAGCAGATATTACTTTACTTTTCTGCAGTGTAACAGCTGCAGATTCTCTGTAATATATATTTAGAACAGTCAGACCTCTCATTGAGGTGTGTGAGACACCAACTAAGCTAGTGGGGAGACCATGCTGTCATCATCATAGGGTGCATTTAAATTCTTTACAGCTTTTCTCTTACAGCTGAGAAAGTTTGTGCTGCAAAAACATAGGGAAACAATTTTTTTTTCCATGTGGAAGTAGGAAGCCACCCTGGGGTGTGGTTTGTAATATGGCTTCTGTTCATTCAAACTGTCTGTGTGTGTTTTCGTACTTCCAAGCAGCATGGTAAACAGAGACAATTAAAGAAAATGGAAGAGAAAAAGTAAAAAAATGGATAAATTGTGCTGTAAATTTAAATGTGACCTGTGAATGTGTTACTGTGACAGAGATAGCAAATCACAGAATCATAGAATACAGCTTTGAGCACATGCAAAAAGACAAAATACACCTTAAAGAAAAGGAGCATGAAGCAGGAATAGAGGAGTAGTATTATTTCTTTATAAAGTATTGATGAGACAACTGGCATATTTTGGTCTTTGAAGTTTGATACAGCCACAACAGAAACACACTATGGTGTTTTTGGGTTGACATCCCTGAAGCCAGGAGAACGGACCGTGTCTTTTGTGGAGTTACAAAAAGGTTGGATGATAAAAAGGAACACTGGTGGGGTACATGTGTTGATTACAGATTAACTACTCCTTTTTATCTCGACATATTTGAGTTGGATACTTTAGTATTAAATATTTTCTGTAACAAACCAGTAAATCCAAAGGCACAATTTTTGTTTGAAAAATTAAAAAGGAAGTATGGATGAATCCTGCAGAGTAAGTAGATGTGCTTAGTGTGAGAGCAGGATTTAAGTTTGTCTTGGTACTCAATGGAAAATTTGCTGTCAGTACATCTCAGAGGAGAAAAAATAATGTTTAAAGAAGGTCTGTGGACGTTATCAAACTGTCAGAATTCTACATGTATGTATGGCAGAAATACAGGCCAGGCAAAAGATCTGAAGTAATAACTCTAATTGTCAGAAATAATTTATTCTTAATTTCATCTGGATAACAAGTAAATTCAAATTCTTCATGCTTCCTTAGTAAAAGTATTTATTATAAAAGTAAAATTTTGATTTTTTTTCTCTTAGAAGCAGTCTCCTTCCACGGATGCATCGAAACCACAAATTATGAAGCCATCTGAAACCAGGGTAAGAATTTCAGAAGAAAATCATGCTTTTCTGCCACACATATGAAGCATGGAATTTCCTTTTTAACACTTTAACACTGAGTAACTTTACCCATATTTCTTTTTTGTAGCTTTTTTTCTCTGCCCCCCCCCCCAAAAAAAATATCTAAAAAGTTGCTATTCAAAGCAACCAGAAGGTTTTACAACAGCAGTGAAAAGAAAATGAATTGCAATGTTTACTCTTAGCTCTGTCACGTTTTGTGACATGTGTATAGCTCCCCCCAGTGTAGCTGCAGGGTTATTTACCTGGTGATGATTTTTCACATACATCCAGGATGAGCTTCTGCTCTCTCTGTATGTACAGTTGCTTCTCGTTAATCTCCCGTGTTTCTCTGTCTGACAGCTACCCTGCCATTCCCCTTCACGCTTGTTCTGTCTTGTTTTATGACTAGGGCTTCCTCAGTGTCAGGGCTGTGTCATCAGTCCTGTCCTTTGCTTGTTAGGAGAGAGTCATCATCCTCACGTTGCCTAACAGGAGCTACTTGTGTTGTTTAAACAAATGAGTAATGGTTCTTCCCCACCTCTTCCATTTTCCACAACTGTAACAGCAAGACCAACAAAAGCTGGATGCCAGAGCAGGCCAGCAGGGACATGTGTGGTGGTAAAGGCTCAGGCTGCCTGCACCTGGTGTAAATGCTAGTGAAGGGGTGCATGGAGGGGTGAGGGTGGGAGAGGTCCCTGCAAGTACTCTGGTGCAGGAACAACCTTTTCCTCTTGTCTCTGTTCATTCTGGCCTGCATCTCCATCTCGCATTTTAACTTAGCCATTACATTCCCCTCAGCCTTTTAAAACCCTTTCCTCCCTACACACATCTAAAAGCTGAGTGGCAATTAAACAAACCTTCCATTTGTGCACCGTCGTCATTACTCGCGAATGAAGGCATCTGCCAGCCTCTGGTTTCTCCTCCCTGTTGTGTTTGTGGGCAAACTCATTTGTGGCACGTTCATTAATGCTGTGGTCCTCCATATGGTCTAACCCAGACAGCTATAGTCTTTTCCTACTTGAAATTTAAAACATCTCTCAGAAGAATGTGGTAAATGAGCCAAAAATAGAGTAGCAGTGGCATGCTTCAGCACTGTAAGACTGGTAAACACAAATCCCTTTGAAACAGTGGCCTGCATTTGCATGTGTAACATAATTAATGTTTTCTTTTAATGTCTGTTGCATTATTAATGTCTTTCTCCTGCTGGATTAAACAAATCATTTGCATTTCTGACAGTAGACTTCTTGGAAAAGAAGTAAGGTTGCTGAGTCACTTCAACTTCTAGTCCTAAATTTCTTGCAAGTTAACAGATCTTTCACAACTGCCTGCTATAACCACATCTCATTTGTCCTTCCTGAAGTCTCTCTAGTGTGCCACTGCTCTTAAGCATGCTCTGGACCCCTCCTTAAACTTCAGTTCTCTGTGTATGTATCCTTTACCTCTAATGACCCCTCAGCTCTATGTCTCTCTGAGAAAGCTCTGAATTCACTATGGCAGAGGAAGGAATGTGGAATTTCTTATTCTCTGGGCAAAGCCTGGGGTTAGGAGGACAGTTTGGAGGACCAGGGTGTAGACCCAGCACCCTGTGGGTTTTGCAGGGTTGGAAGAAGCAGGTGCTGCCACTGTCACTACCACAAACACATCCCCTTCCACTGCCTTCTTGCACATATTTGTGCAACTGCACTGTGAACCAGACAACCAGTGAAAAAGTGTTATTTTTCATTTCCAGACCATTTTTCAGTCAGTCTCAAACGCATCCTGTTGGATCCTGGCACAGTGCAGGTGGAAGCAGGCAGTTGAAGGGGAAGTAGAACATCTTTTTTCTCCGTAGAAATTCAGTGCACGCCATCAGCTGATGCCATGGCTTCAGTCTGTGGCTGCTCACAGCTGACTCAGTTTAAAGGATGGCTGAACAATTCCTCTGAATGGATAGTCTCATACTAAAATTGTTGGTTTGATTACCTGTTTTTTTGTTTGTTTAATTAGATTTGAACTTTGTAATTGCTGAAAGTGTATCTAAATAGATGTGTCTCTGTGTATGAGCAGGTGTTTATAATCATGTGCTTTATTGTGGCCTCAGCATGCTTTTGTGTGCAAGTCTTGGATTAAATCCTTGCCCATATGGGTCCATTTACTCTTCAGCAGCCCCAAACATAAATTTATAGTATGGACAATTCTGCATATTTTAAATGTTACAAAAGGATAGTGAATGATGCATATGTTACACAGAAGGTGCGTAAAGTATTCAGTAAAATAATATTTACAGTATAAAAAAGAAGACTTGGAGTTGTTCCTAACTGGTTTGGCAGGTTGAGAATTTGTATTCACTGTTCTGTACAGGTGTTGTTGGGTGTGGGCAGAAGTTCAGGTACATATATTTCATGGGCCTGCAGAAATAAGGTATGTTTAGTCTTCTCCTGAAAGGCATAAGATCAGAAAAACCTGGATTTGTCCTCTGACAGCAGGGTACTTTGAATCCTGAGCAGGCAGTAGTCCAAGAGCAAAAAAAATTCAGACTCTGTATTTATTTGTACTTCGTCTTTGCACTTTTGTTACATTTTTGCATCTTGCTGCTGAAGGACGCCTCATGTCTGATTGACTCTTGGCTATAGATGTTACAGAAACACACCCAACCTTAATTTATCTTAAAAACTAGGAAAATTTCAAATCACCCCTTCATTAAAGGATTGTTTAGTGTATGGATGTGTGTCTTTGAGTTAACAAAGTAGTCATGTAATAGGGACACACAAGTGGGAGCATGTCAAGCATGACTGAACCTGAGAGTTGCTGTGCTTTAATCAGGTTTTAGGCATCAAGACAAAATACAAAGCAGGGAATTTGAGGAGAGGGTGGGAATGTGCATCACCTTAAGTGATGATTTTTTTCTTAAAGCCAAATATTTATTTTTAATATCTTTTTCTCTCTCTTGGGAGAATTTTTGCTTCTCCCTCTCCATCAGTACTTACCCACTTGTGTGTGTCTCTCAAAACTTCGAGACCTTTGCCAGGATTATGCCCAGGCATCTGCAGCTAAGGTGTGCTCAGGATTTCCCAGCCAGGTGTCCGTGGTTCAGTGAGAGGTTGTGAATACTTGCGTAACAAAACGTAAACAAACCTAGCAAATTTCTGTACGTGGTCAGCCAGGAAAACGGAAGCCAGGTGATTCTAGATGGTAATGAATGTTTGGCAGATAAAAGGCTCTTTTTTGTGTTGCTCATAGTGTAGCTGAAGTAGCAAGAAAAAATAGGAAGAAAAATATGGTGAGGAGGCTGGATTTCTCTCTTCTTAACACACGTAACGATTCTTTAATTTTTCAGTTTCTGTTCTTACTGTTGTAATTTATTGCTTGCTGTACTTTGAATGAATCATGTGAATTGATTTTGTGGCATGGCTGCAGAAGATTTTCAGGTGTAAACCCTGGAAGTGCAGTCATGTAATACTATCCAAGTGAGGATATATACTATTCCAGCTCTGTTGTAAAATAAGAGCATTAGGAGGTTACAGAGGAGAGGAAAAATACAAAATTTTCTGCTGTGTGTACTATAAGAATATTAACTGAACATATCCCACCTTGTGTATATGCTGTATGTACTGTCTTTTTCATCAGGCCTACATGTATTTTTATAATTACTTACTTTACCAATAAATTAAAGAAAAATAATTAATTAAATAATATTTGAGGCTATTTCAGAAATTGCTAGTGGCAATTTGGGTTTGGTATCAAGCTGGTTACTATGTTGTAGCATCTTTCCATCTCAGTCCCCTACCTGAGGAGTGCACGTGTCTGTGTGTGGATCTCTGCACACATTTGAGTGCTCTTAAATCACTGGCCTGTGTTAGGATGTTGTGAACTGCAAGATTAGTGTGTAGTACATGTACTACATGTAGTAGACAGCATGTGTGCTGACAAGTGTGAGCCTGTCTGATATTCTGCTCTACATAATCTGATTCTCTGCAAATAACCATGCATATTAATCTCTGCGTAAATGTTGTTTGTATTTCAGTCCGCACCGACATCCAAAGCAGGATCTGAAAAAAACACCCAGTCAGACAAGGTAAATAACCTACCTTTCACCTTTGCAGATTTGCTGCACTTTGGTCTTTCACTAACTTTGAAAAAGTAGGCTGAACTCTTGGCTGTTTCTGTGCCACATGAAACTGGTGTGTGATCACTGACATTCCTGTGCATAAACTTCAGGACAGCCCAAGAAGTGTCCTTTAACCAACTTTTACATCTGTCTTGTGCTTGCTTGGACTAACATGGATAATCATCTGTAGCACTGAGTGGTGGAAATAGTAAATTATCTCAATTTTTTATTTTATGACAGCCAGCAGACTCTCAAAATAAACAGCTGTCTGAAGAGAAGCAAAAGGAACCTGGTGATGTAAGTTGTATAATTTCTACCTCTCTCTCTCCTTTTCTTTCTCTTTCTTTTTTCTCTTTTTCCATCTCTAATCTCTATCTCTGTCTCTCTTTGAATTTTTTAATGAGGGTTTCTTCTGGTATTTTACTTTCATCTTTCGCTTAAAAAAAAATAGTGTGGAAAAATCAAAAAGCCAGCCCTCCATATCTAGTAATAATATTTTATCTCTACACAGGGCAAAGACCAAACCACACCTACTGTGACAACTTCTAAACCAAATAACACAGGAAAAGTAACTACAACTCAGGCTGACCAGCCTCCACCAACAACCTCCACAGAGACAGCAAAGGTACTCTAGAAGCAGAGAAACAACCAGTTTTTATTATTTAAGCTAATTTTTATTATTTTATTGAGGGGATATTAGGAATCCACATTGAGATGGTTTCTTTATCTAAATATTGTCAAGTGAGACTTTTAGGCCCCTGAAAATGACAGTGTGGATAAGCTTGTTGGCCGAGTAAATGACATTAAGAACATCACAGTTTTAGGCCTGCTCCTGTGTGTCTGGTGCTCTTCTGTTTTTCTCTCAGCTTTTTTTTTCAAGTTCCCTGTAGCTAGACAGCTGTTATTGGTTCTTTGTCAGGCTCTTCCCTTGCCCCCTCACTACAGTGTTGGCTCCAAATGCAGCAGGTCAGCCCTGAACACAAGGCTCTGAAAAAAAATAAAGTGAGGAAGGCTGGGGAAAAAGCTAGGGAGAGGTCATTTCCAGAGGGCAAATGTAGAAAAAAATGTTAAGGAAAGGCATGTGGTGGCATCAGGATACTGGTGTTTTGTTCTGCTGGTGTGCACGAGTCTGATGACAAGGCCGGGGTAACACAAAGGCCTCCTGCAGCTCTGCTACAGCACACTTACTTTTGGTAAATGGGAGTGTCAGTAATGTAGAGGTTTGCATTTTGTGTGGTGGTGCTGCCCTTCCACCTCCCTGCCTGCAGCAGTTTTCACCCTACCTCCTTGAGCACCTTTTGCACCTGGGTGCATTGAGAGCTACCAGGCATAAATGACAGCTTTCCAAAGAGACTTGGAAGGAGCCCTGATGTCTTTCTTGCCCTGCAGATTTCTTTTACTGGCAGAGTAAAAGAAGGAGGTAGAGTGCTTAAAACAGAATCACTTTCTTTCCCACAGCAGAATCCCACTGGAAACAGAGCTTTTATGGTGGTAGCTCGCTCTGCCCAAGCATCTGGCTGCTGTGCATTTGCACTAGTTGCAGAGTTCAAAAAACTCTGCACAGCCTCATCATTGGATGTCTTACTTTGTTTTGTCTCTCTTTTAACATTGCAATAAGCTATCTCTTAGTTTTTATCTTTTTTTTCTCCAGCAAAAGTCTAAGGATGTGCCTGTGGTGGCTGATGCAGCTGCTGGAACAGGCCCAGCAGGTGCACGTGTGGTTGCTGCTGCTGACAAATCAAGTACTGAGGTTAGTAAACA